>NC_086449.1:41739909-42339909 GCF_028390025.1 Pseudophryne corroboree
AGCTGGATGCACACTAGGGGGTCTCCTGAGCTCTTAGAAAGAAAGTATATTTAGGTTTTTTATTTTCAGTGAGATCTGCTGGCAACAGACTCACTGCTACGAGGGACTGAGGGGAGAAGAAGCGAACCTACCTGCTTGCAGCTAGCTTGGGCTTCTTAGGCTACTGGACACCATTAGCTCCACAGGGATCGCACACAGGCCCAGCCTCGGTCGTCCGGTCCCGGAGCCGCGCCGCCGTCCCCCTTGCAGAGCCAGAAGCAAGAAGAACGTCCAGAAAATCGGCGGCTGAAGACTCCGGTCTTCATTAAGGTAGCGCACAGCACTGCAGCTGTGCGCCATTGCTCCCCATGCACACCACACACTCCGGTCACTGAGGGTGCAGGGCGCTGGGGGGGGGGGGAGGGGGGCCATGGGCTGCAATAAGAGTACCTTATATTGGCAAATAAACACATAATATAGTCAGCAAGACTATATATCTGTAAAATCCCCTGCCAAAAATATCCTGAAAAAAGCGGGAGAAGTCCGCCGGGAAGGGGGCGGGGCTATCTCCCTCAGCACACTGGCGCCACTTCCTCTCACAGCTCCGCTGGAAGGATGCTCCCAAGGCTCTCCCCTGCAGTTTCCAGGCTCAATAGGGTAAAAAAGAGAGGGGGGGCACTAAATTTAGGCGCAAACTGTGTATTATAGCAGCTATAGGGGATAAAATCACTGTGTGTAGTGTGTATCCCTGCATTATATAGCGCTCTGGTGTGTGCTGGCATACTCTCTCTCTGTCTCCCCAAAGGACTTTGTGGGGTCCTGTCCTCAGTCAGAGCATTCCCTGTGTGTGTGCGGTGTGTCGGTACGGCTGTGTCGACATGTTTGATGAGGAGGCTTATGTGGAGGCGGAGCAGGTGCCGATAAATGTGATGTCACCCCCTACGGGGTCGACACCTGAATGGATGGACATGTGGAAGGAATTACGCGACAGCGTCAACTCCTTACATAAAAGGTTTGACGACATTACAGATGTGGGACAGCCGGCTTCTCTGCCCGTGCCTGCCCAGGTGTCTCAAAAGCCATCAGGGGCTCTAAAACGCCCACTACCTCAGATGGCAGACACAGATGTCGACACGGATACTGACTCCAGTGTCGACGACGATGAGACTAGTGTACATTATATGATTACGGCAATGAAAAATGTGTTGCACATTTCTGATATTACCCCAGGTACCACAAAAAAGGGTATTATGTTTGGGGAGAAAAAGCTTCTAGTGGTTTTTCCCCCATCTGATGAATTAAATGAAGTGTGTGAAGAAGCGTGGGCTTCCCCCGATAAGAAACTGGTAATTTCTAAAAAGTTACTAATGGCGTACCCTTTCCCGCCAGAGGACAGGTCACGTTGGGAGACATCCCCTAGGGTGGATAAAGCGCTCACACGTCTGTCAAAAAAGGTGGCACTACCGTCTCCGGACTCGGCCGCTCTAAAGGAGCCTGCGGATAGAAAGCAGGAGGCTATCCTGAAGTCTGTATATACACACTCAGGAATTATACTGAGACCGGCTATTGCTTCAGCATGGATGCAGCTGCGTGGTCAGATTCCCTGTCGGAAAACATTGATACCCTAGACAGGGACACTATATTGCTAACCGTAGAGCATATTAAAGACGCTGTCTTATACATGCGAGATGCACAGAGGGATATTTGCCGGCTGGCATCTAAAATAAGCGCAATGTCCATTTCTGCCAGGAGAGGATTGTGGACTCGGCAGTGGACAGGAGATGCAGATTCTAAAAGGCACATGGAAGTTTTGCTTTACAAGAGTGAGGAGTTGTTTGGGGATGGTCTCTCGGACCTCGTTTCCACAGCGACAGCTGGGAAGTCAGCATTTTTACCCCATGTTCCCTCACAGCCAAAGAAAGCACCGTATTATCAGGTACAGTCCTTTCGGCCCCAGAAAGGCAAGCGGGTTAGAGGCGCTTTCTTTCTGCCCAGAGGCAGAGGTAGGGGGAAGAAGCTGCAACATACAGCCAGTTCCCAGGAACAAAAGTCCTCCCCCGCTTCCTCTAAATCCACCGCATGACGCTGGGGCTCCACAGGCGGAGCCAGGTACGGTGGGGGCCCGTCTCAAGAACTTCAGCGACCAGTGGGCTCGCTCACGGGTGGATCCCTGGATTCTACAAGTAGTATCTCAGGGGTACAAGCTGGAATTCGAGACGTCTCCCCCTCGCCGTTTCCTCAAATCTGCCTTGCCGACAGCTCCCCCGGACAGGGAGGCAGTACTGGAGGCGATTCACAAGCTGTATTCTCAGCAGGTGATAATCAAGGTACCCCTCCTTCAACAAGGACGGGGATACTATTCCACAATGTTTGTGGTACCGAAATCGGACGGTTCGGTGAGACCCTTTTTAAATTTAAAATCTTTGAACACTTATATACGAAGGTTCAAGTTCAATATGGAATCGCTCAGGGCGGTGATTGCAAGCCTGGACGAGGGGGATTACATGGTATCACTGGACATCAAGGATGCTTACCTGCATGTCCCCATTTACCCTTCTCACCAGGAGTACCTCAGATTTGGGGTACAGGACTGTCATTACCAATTCCAGACGTTGCCGTTTGGTCTGTTCACGGCACCGAGGGTATTTACCAAGGTAATGGCCGAAATGATGATACTCCTTCGGAAAAAGGGAGTTTTAATTATCCCGTACTTGGACGATCTCCTTATAAAGGCGAGGTCCAGGGAACAGTTGTTGATCGGAGTAGCACTAGCTCGGGAAGTGCTACAACAGCACGGCTGGATCCTGAATATTCCAAAGTCGCAGCTGGTTCCTACAACGCGTCTACTGTTCCTGGGGATGGTTCTGGACACAGAACAGAAAAAAGTGTTTCTCCGGGAGGAGAAGGCCAAGGAGTTGTCATCACTAGTCAGAGACCTCCTAAAACCAAGACAGGTGTCGGTGCACCACTGCACGCGAGTCCTGGGAAAGATGGTGGCTTCTTACGAAGCAATTCCATTCGGAAAGTTCCATGCAAAGATCTTTCAGTGGGATCTGTTGGACAAGTGGTCCGGATCGCATCTTCAGATGCATCGGCTGATAACCCTGTCTCCAAGGGCCAGGGTGTCGCTACTGTGGTGGCTGCAGAGTGCTCATCTTCTAGAGGGCCGCAGATTCGGCATACAGGACTGGGTCCTGGTGAACACGGATGCCAGCCTTCGAGGTTGGGGGGCAGTCACACAGGGAAGAAACTTCCAGGGACAATGGTCGAGTTAGGAGACTTCCCTACACATAAATATTCTGGAACTAAGGGCCATTTACAATGCCCTAAGTCAGGCAAGACCCCTGCTTCAACACCAGCCGGTGCTGATCCAGTCAGACAACATCACGGCGGTCGCCCATGTAAACCGACAGGGTGGCACAAGAAGCAGGATGGTGATGGCAGAAGCCACAAGGATTCTCCGCTGGGCGGAAAATCATGTGTTAGCACTGTCAGCAGTGTTCATTCCCGGAGTGGACAACTGGGAAGCAGACTTTCTCAGCAGACACGACCTCCACCCGGGAGAGTGGGGACTTCATCCAGATGTCTTCCAAATGGTTGTACACCGGTGGGAAAGGCCACAGGTGGACATGATGGCGTCCCGCATCAACAAAAAGCTAAAAAGATATTGCGCCAGGTCAAGGGACCCTCAGGCCATAGCTGTGGACGCTCTAGTGACACCGTGGGTGTACCAGTCGGTTTATGTGTTCCCTCCTCTGCCTCTCATACCCAAGGTACTGAGAATAATAAGAAGGAGAGGAGTAAGAACCATACTTGTGGTTCCGGATTGGCCAAGAAGAGCTTGGTACCCAGAACTTCAAGAAATGATCTCAGAGGACCCATGGCCTCTGCCGCTCAGACAGGACCTGCTGCAGCAGGGGCCCTGTCTGTTCCAAGACTTACCGCGGCTGCGTTTGACGGCATGGCGGTTGAACACCGGATCCTAAAGGAAAAGGGCATTCCGGAGGAAGTCATCCCTACGCTGATTAAAGCTAGGAAGGAGGTGACCGCAAACCATTATCACCGCATATGGCGAAAATATGTTGCGTGGTGTGAGGCCAGAAGGGCCCCAACGGAGGAATTTCAGCTGGGTCGATTTCTGCACTTCCTACAGTCAGGGGTGACTATGGGCCTCAAATTAGGTTCCATTAAGGTCCAGATTTCGGCTCTGTCGATTTTCTTCCAAAAAGAACTGGCTTCACTGCCTGAAGTTCAGACGTTTGTTAAAGGAGTGCTGCATATTCAGCCCCCTTTTGTGCCTCCAGTGGCACCTTGGGATCTCAACGTGGTGTTGAATTTCCTTAAGTCACATTGGTTTGAGCCACTTAAAACCATGGAATTAAAATATCTCAAGTGGAAAGTGGTCATGCTTTTGGCCTTGGCTTCGGCCAGGCGTGTGTCAGAATTGGCGGCTTTGTCATGTAAAAGCCCATATCTGATTTTCCATATGGACAGGGCAGAATTGAGGACTCGTCCCCAATTTCTTCCTAAGGTGGTATCAGCTTTTCATTTGAACCAACCTATTGTGGTGCCTGCGGCTACTAAGGACTTGGAGGACTCCAAGTTGCTGGACATAGTCAGGGCCCTAAAAATCTATGTTTCCAGGACGGCTGGAGTCAGGAAAACTGACTCGCTATTTATCCTGTATGCGCCCAACAAGTTGGGTGCTCCTGCTTCAAAGCAGTCGATTGCTCGCTGGATCTGTAGTACGATTCAACTTGCACATTCTGCGGCTGGACTGCCGCATCCTAAATCTGTAAAAGCCCATTCCACGAGGAAAGTGGGCTCTTCTTGGGCAGCTGCCCGATGGGTCTCGGCTTTACAACTTTGCCGAGCTGCTACTTGGTCGGGTTCAAACACATTTGCTAAATTCTACAAGTTTGATACCCTGGCTGAGGAGGACCTTGAGTTTGCTCATTCGGTGCTGCAGAGTAATCCGCACTCTCCCGCCCGTTTGGGAGCTTTGGTATAATCCCCATGGTCCTTACGGAGTCCCCAGCATCCACTAGGACGTCAGAGAAAATAAGAATTTACTCACCGGTAATTCTATTTCTCGTAGTCCGTAGTGGATGCTGGGCGCCCATCCCAAGTGCGGATTGTCTGCAATACTTGTATATAGTTATTGCCTAACTAATGGGTTGTTGTTATGAGCCATCTGTTCGTGAGGCTCAGTTGTTGTTCAAACTGTTAACTGGATATAGTATCACGAGTTGTACGGTGTGGCTGGTATGAGTCTTACCCGGGATTCCAAATCCCTTCCTTCTTCCGCTTTTTTCAGGATATTTTTGGCAGGGGATTTTACAGATATATAGTCTTGCTGACTATATTATGTGTTTATTTGCCAATATAAGGTACTCTTATTGCAGCCCAGGGCCCCCCCCCCCCCCCAGCGCCCTGCACCCTCAGTGACTGGAGTGTGTGGTGTGCATGGGGAGCAATGGCGCACAGCTGCAGTGCTGTGCGCTACCTTAATGAAGACCGGAGTCTTCAGCCGCCGATTTTCTGGACGTTCTTCTTGCTTCTGGCTCTGCAAGGGGGACGGCGGCGCGGCTCCGGGACCGGACGACCGAGGCTGGGCCTGTGTGCGATCCCTGTGGAGCTAATGGTGTCCAGTAGCCTAAGAAGCCCAAGCTAGCTACAAGCAGGTAGGTTCGCTTCTTCTCCCCTCAGTCCCTCGTAGCAGTGAGTCTGTTGCCAGCAGATCTCACTGAAAATAAAAAACCTAAATATACTTTCTTTCTAAGAGCTCAGGAGAGCCCCTAGTGTGCATCCAGCTCGGCCGGGCACAAAATTCTAACTGAGGTCTGGAGGAGGGGCATAGAGGGAGGAGCCAGTGCACACCAGGTAGTCCTAAATCTTTCTTAGTTGTGCCCAGTCTCCTGCGGAGCCGCTATTCCCCATGGTCCTTACGGAGTCCCCAGCATCCACTACGGACTACGAGAAATAGAATTACCGGTGAGTAAATTCTTATTATTATTAACATGTATTTGCTTACATCAAAGAGGATATATTTGTGAATGTTAACACATGATCTCTGTAAGTAAATAAAAAAAAATCCAAAATGAATTATAAACAATATATGATTGTGCAACTACCATTGGGCGAGCAGGGTACGTCAACCAGATTAAGGGGGGGTTCACAGGGGGTATCACTCGGGCCCCCCTTTCTTCAAGATGGTTTCTGCACCATTGTGCAAGTAGGACCTGCGCTACTGATGCTGTCTGATGGGGTAAAGAGCAGGACCGGTGCTACCCGTAGGCAGCGTTAGGCACTGAGGCTGTTTGTATAAAACTACGTAGGTCGCTGAAAGAGACGTCCTTATATTGCAGTACTTAACACTGGTGGCAATGACAGATACTGGAGTAGCTACCATAGGTGCAGGGGATGCGGCTGCTATGGGGCCCGAGAAGCCTGCAGGGCCCGTAGCTCCCCTGCACCCTGTCATGCTACAGCACAAAGCAGCCAGGTCGCTGAAGAGACACTGGTCACTGCTTGATGCGGTGCTGCTGTTCTGTTGAGAGACATCTGTGGGAGGAGGCAAAGACATGACATCCCAGCAGGGCAGGCAGCAGCTGACCGTTCCACGAGTCCCAATCTCTCCTCGTACCGCGGGGCCCCAGAGCGTGCATTTGACACTTTTCTGGGTGTGCAGTGTTGCTGGCGGATAAGTGCTGGCCACGGGCACAGCTTCTGCTGTTCAGTGCGGGGGGGGGGGTGCGCTGGGGGCCCCGTGGAATTTGTGCTATGGGGCCCCCAAAGGTGTAGCTTCGCCGGTGGCAGATCCTACATACCGTGGCTGCTGCCCCTGCACTTATCAGCTGCTATCTGGCTGGAACTGATTTCACAGTCTAAAGGGCCCTACAGACTCTACGACCCGCCGTCGAGCTGCCCGACCGCCGATACGGCAGATGGGTGACCCGCCTGCAGGGGGGAGGCGACGGGGGGAGCACCTCATGCAAAGATGTTGAAGAGGTGCAATGAGGTGGCTGTATGACTAAGCCAAGCGACACAAACAATTCCAACTGTAATTATACGTCCAAACCACTGGAATTAAATGGCAAGATCACTGGAATTAATAATTATTAATCACTGGAATTAATTAGCAAGATCACTGTAATTATAAGTCCAAATCACTGGAATTAAATGCAAAGTCTCGCTATCGCCTGCCTAGTGAAGCTGAATCTGGATGGGATTTGTTACCGGGGACACAATACCTCCATCAATTGTCTAAATCCCACTGTACTAATGGCGGATACCGGATGCACGTCTAACACCAACATGAGTGTCAAGGCCTCAGTTACGAGGGATTCCATCGTCATGTGAAGCTACGAACCACTAGTCATGAACATAGGCCAGGGCCTCAGCCGTTCCTTGCCCCGCCGTGTCGTAAATGGCATATTGGCAAGTTTACGTTTCTCCTCAGACTATTTAAATTTCTTTTTTGGGTTCTTTTTACTGAACTATGGCTTTTTGGATTTTACACGCCCTTTACTATCACATTGGGCATCGGCCTTGGCAGACGACGTTGATGGCATTTCATCGTCTATGTCATGGCTAGTGGCAGCAGCTTCAGCACTAGGCAGAAGTTGTTCTTCTTGATCTTTCCCTATTTTAGCCTCAAAATTTTTGTTCTCCATTATTTTTTGGGAGTTATATGAGACTATGGGGGTAATTCCAAGTTGATCGCAGCAGGATTTTTGATAGCTAACAAAAATCCTGCTGCGATCAACTTGGAATTACCCCCAATATGCGGCACAGGAATGACTGCAATGACTGATGAGACAGGACACTACCACTGGTCTGATGCAGCACAACAGGTTGTTGTTATAATTAATATACTGCAGAAGTGGAAATATAGCAGCAGCGTATATCGTCACTGGAATGACTGATGAGACAGAACACTACCACTGGTCTAATGCAGCACAACAGGTTGTTGTTATAATTAATATACTGCAGAAGTGGAAATATAGCAGCAGCGTATATCATCACTGGAATGACTGATGAGACAGGACACTACCACTGGTCTGATGCAGCACAACAGGTTGTTGTTATAATTAATATACTGCAGAAGTGGAAATATAGCAGCAGCGTATATCGTCACTGGAATGACTGATGAGACAGAACACTACCACTGGTCTGATGCAGCACAACAGGTTGTTGTTGTTGTTGTTGTTGTTGTTATAATTGTTATACTGCAGCAGTGGACATAGAGCAGCAGCATATATCGTCACTGGAATTACTGATGAGACAGGACACTACCACTGGGTCTGCACAACACAGCACCACTTTATACTAGAGATGAGCGGGTTCGGTTTCTCTGAATCCAAACCCGCCAGAACTTCATGTTTTTTTTCACGGGTCCGAGCGACTCGGATCTTCCCGCCTTGCTCGGTTAACCCGAGCGCGCCCGAACGTCATCATGACGCTGTCGGATTCTCGCGAGGCTCGGATTCTATCGCGAGACTCGGATTCTATATAAGGAGCCGCGCGTCGCCGCCATTTTCACACGTGCATTGAGATTGATAGGGAGAGGACGTGGCTGGCGTCCTCTCCGTTTAGAATAGATTAGAGAGACACTTGATTTACTAATTTTGGGGAGCATTAGGAGTACTCAGTACAGTGCAGAGTTTTGCTGATAGTGACCAGTGACCACCAGTTTTATTTATAATCCGTTCTCTGCCTGAAAAAAGCGATACACAGCACACAGTGACTCAGTCACATACCATATCTGTGTGCACTGCTCAGGCTCAGGCCAGTGTGCTGCATCATCTATTATCTATATATAAATAATATTATATATATCTGTCTGACTGCTCAGCTCACACAGCTTATAATTGTGGGGGAGACTGGGGAGCACTACTGCAGTGCCAGTTATAGGTTATAGCAGGAGCCAGGAGTACATAATATATTATATAGTGAGTGACCACCAGACACACAGTGCAGTTTATTTAATATATCCGTTCTCTGCCTGAAAAAAGCGATACACACAGTGACTCAGTCAGTCACATACCATATCTGTGTGCACTGCTCAGGCTCAGGCCAGTGTGCTGCATCATCTATATATATTATATATCTGTCTGACTGCTCAGCTCACACAGCTTATAATTGTGGGGGAGACTGGGGAGCACTACTGCAGTGCCAGTTATAGGTTATAGCAGGAGCCAGGAGTACATAATATTATATTAAAATTAAACAGTGCACACTTTTGCTGCAGGAGTGCCACTGCCAGTGTGACTAGTGACCAGTGACCTGACCACCAGTATATATAATATTAGTAGTATACTATCTCTTTATCAACCAGTCTATATTAGCAGCAGACACAGTACAGTGCGGTAGTTCACGGCTGTGGCTACCTCTGTGTCGGCACTCGGCAGCCCGTCCATAATTGTATATACCACCTAACCGTGGTTTTTTTTTCTTTCTTTATACATACATACTAGTTACGAGTATACTATCTCTTTATCAACCAGTCTATATATTAGCAGCAGACACAGTACAGTGCGGTAGTTCACGGCTGTGGCTACCTCTGTGTCGGCACTCGGCAGCCCGTCCATAATTGTATATACCACCTAACCGTGGTTTTTTTTTCTTTCTTTATACATACATACTAGTTACGAGTATACTATCTCTTTATCAACCAGTCTATATATTAGCAGCAGACACAGTACAGTGCGGTAGTTCACGGCTGTGGCTACCTCTGTGTCGGCACTCGGCAGCCCGTCCATAATTGTATATACCACCTAACCGTGGTTTTTTTTTCTTTCTTTATACATACATACTAGTTACGAGTATACTATCTCTTTATCAACCAGTCTATATTAGCAGCAGACACAGTACAGTGCGGTAGTTCACGGCTGTGGCTACCTCTGTGTCGGCACTCGGCAGCCCGTCCATAATTGTATATACCACCTAACCGTGGTTTTTTTTTCTTTCTTTATACATACATACTAGTTACGAGTATACTATCTCTTTATCAACCAGTCTATATATTAGCAGCAGACACAGTACAGTGCGGTAGTTCACGGCTGTGGCTACCTCTGTGTCGGCACTCGGCAGCCCGTCCATAATTGTATATACCACCTAACCGTGGTTTTTTTTTCTTTCTTTATACATACATACTAGTTACGAGTATACTATCTCTTTATCAACCAGTCTATATATTAGCAGCAGACACAGTACAGTGCGGTAGTTCACGGCTGTGGCTACCTCTGTGTCGGCACTCGGCAGCCCGTCCATAATTGTATATACCACCTAACCGTGGTTTTTTTTTCTTTCTTTATACATACATACTAGTTACGAGTATACTATCTCTTTATCAACCAGTCTATATTAGCAGCAGACACAGTACAGTGCGGTAGTTCACGGCTGTGGCTACCTCTGTGTCGGCACTCGGCAGCCCGTCCATAATTGTATATACCACCTAACCGTGGTTTTTTTTTCTTTCTTTATACATACATACTAGTTACGAGTATACTATCTCTTTATCAACCAGTCTATATATTAGCAGCAGACACAGTACAGTGCGGTTGTTCACGGCTGTGGCTACCTCTGTGTCGGCACTCGGCAGCCCGTCCATAATTGTATATACCACCTAACCGTGGTTTTTTTTTCTTTCTTTATACATACATACTAGTTACGAGTATACTATCTCTTTATCAACCAGTCTATATATTAGCAGCAGACACAGTACAGTGCGGTAGTTCACGGCTGTGGCTACCTCTGTGTCGGCACTCGGCAGCCCGTCCATAATTGTATATACCACCTAACCGTGTTTTTTTTTTCTTTCTTTATACATACATACTAGTTACGAGTATACTATCTCTTTATCAACCAGTCTATATTAGCAGCAGACACAGTACAGTGCGGTAGTTCACGGCTGTGGCTACCTCTGTGTCGGCACTCGGCAGCCCGTCCATAATTGTATATACCACCTAACCGTGGTTTTTTTTTCTTTCTTTATACATACATACTAGTTACGAGTATACTATCTCTTTATCAACCAGTCTATATATTAGCAGCAGACACAGTACAGTGCGGTAGTTCACGGCTGTGGCTACCTCTGTGTCGGCACTCGGCAGCCCGTCCATAATTGTATACTAGTATCCAATCCATCCATCTCCATTGTTTACCTGAGGTGCCATTTAGTTGTGCCTATTAAAATATGGAGAACAAAAATGTTGAGGTTCCAAAATTAGGGAAAGATCAAGATCCACTTCCACCTCGTGCTGAAGCTGCTGCCACTAGTCATGGCCGAGACGATGAAATGCCAGCAACGTCGTCTGCCAAGGCCGATGCCCAATGTCATAGTACAGAGCATGTCAAATCCAAAACACCAAATATCAGTAAAAAAAGGACTCCAAAACCTAAAATAAAATTGTCGGAGGAGAAGCGTAAACTTGCCAATATGCCATTTACCACACGGAGTGGCAAGGAACGGCTGAGGCCCTGGCCTATGTTCATGGCTAGTGGTTCAGCTTCACATGAGGATGGAAGCACTCAGCCTCTCGCTAGAAAAATGAAAAGACTCAAGCTGGCAAAAGCAGCACAGCAAAGAACTGTGCATTCTTCGAAATCCCAAATCCACAAGGAGAGTCCAATTGTGTCGGTTGCGATGCCTGACCTTCCCAACACTGGACGTGAAGAGCATGCGCCTTCCACCATTTGCACGCCCCCTGCAAGTGCTGGAAGGAGCACCCGCAGTCCAGTTCCTGATAGTCAGATTGAAGATGTCAGTGTTGAAGTACACCAGGATGAGGAGGATATGGGTGTTGCTGGCGCTGGGGAGGAAATTGACCAGGAGGATTCTGATGGTGAGGTGGTTTGTTTAAGTCAGGCACCCGGGGAGACACCTGTTGTCCGTGGGAGGAATATGGCCGTTGACATGCCAGGTGAAAATACCAAAAAAATCAGCTCTTCGGTGTGGAGGTATTTCACCAGAAATGCGGACAACAGGTGTCAAGCCGTGTGTTCCCTTTGTCAAGCTGTAATAAGTAGGGGTAAGGACGTTAACCACCTCGGAACATCCTCCCTTATACGTCACCTGCAGCGCATTCATAATAAGTCAGTGACAAGTTCAAAAACTTTGGGTGACAGCGGAAGCAGTCCACTGACCAGTAAATCCCTTCCTCTTGTAACCAAGCTCACGCAAACCACCCCACCAACTCCCTCAGTGTCAATTTCCTCCTTCCCCAGGAATGCCAATAGTCCTGCAGGCCATGTCACTGGCAATTCTGACGAGTCCTCTCCTGCCTGGGATTCCTCCGATGCATCCTTGCGTGTAACGCCTACTGCTGCTGGCGCTGCTGTTGTTGCCGCTGGGAGTCGATGGTCATCCCAGAGGGGAAGTCGTAAGCCCACTTGTACTACTTCCAGTAAGCAATTGACTGTTCAACAGTCCTTTGCGAGGAAGATGAAATATCACAGCAGTCATCCTACTGCAAAGCGGATAACTGAGGCCTTGGCATCCTGGGTGGTGAGAAACGTGGTTCCGGTATCCATCATTACTGCAGAGCCAACTAGAGACTTGTTGGAGGTACTGTGTCCCCGGTACCAAATACCATCTAGGTTCCATTTCTCTAGGCAGGCGATACCGAAAATGTACACAGACCTCAGAAAAAGAGTCACCAGTGTCCTAAAAAATGCAGCTGTACCCAATGTCCACTTAACCACGGACATGTGGACAAGTGGAGCAGGGCAGGGTCAGGACTATATGACTGTGACAGCCCACTGGGTAGATGTATGGACTCCCGCCGCAAGAACAGCAGCGGCGGCACCAGTAGCAGCATCTCGCAAACGCCAACTCTTTCCTAGGCAGGCTACGCTTTGTATCACCGCTTTCCAGAATACGCACACAGCTGAAAACCTCTTACGGCAACTGAGGAAGATCATCGCGGAATGGCTTACCCCAATTGGACTCTCCTGTGGATTTGTGGCATCGGACAACGCCAGCAATATTGTGTGTGCATTAAATCTGGGCCAATTCCAGCACGTCCCATGTTTTGCACATACCTTGAATTTGGTGGTGCAGAATTTTTAAAAAAACGACAGGGGCGTGCAAGAGATGCTGTCGGTGGCCAGAAGAATTGCGGGACACTTTCGGCGTACAGGCACCACGTACAGAAAACTGGAGCACCACCAAAAACTACTGAACCTGCCCTGCCATCATCTGAAGCAAGAAGTGGTAACGAGGTGGAATTCAACCCTCTATATGCTTCAGAGGTTGGAGGAGCAGCAAAAGGCCATTCAAGCCTATACAATTGAGCACGATATAGTAGGTGGAATGCACCTGTCTCAAGTGCAGTGGAGAATGATTTCAACGTTGTGCAAGGTTCTGATGCCCTTTGAACTTGCCACACGTGAAGTCAGTTCAGACACTGCCAGCCTGAGTCAGGTCATTCCCCTCATCAGGCTTTTGCAGAAGAAGCTGGAGGCATTGAAGAAGGAGCTAAAAGGGAGCGATTCCGCTAGGCATGTGGGACTTGTGGATGCAGCCCTTAATTCGCTTAACAAGGATTCACGGGTGGTCAATCTGTTGAAATCAGAGCACTACATTTTGGCCACCGTGCTCGATCCTAGATTTAAAGCCTGCCTTGGATCTCTCTTTCCGGCAGACACAGGTCTGCTGGGGTTGAAAGACCTGCTGGTGACAAAATTGTCAAGTCAAGCGGAACGCGACCTGTCAACATCTCCTCCTTCACATTCTCCCGCAACTGGGGGTGCGAGGAAAAGGCTCAGAATTCCGAGCCCACCCGCTGGCGGTGATGCAGGGCAGTCTGGAGCGACTGCTGATGCTGACATCTGGTCCGGACTGAAGGACCTGACAACGATTACGGACATGTCGTCTACTGTCACTGCATATGATTCTCTCAACATTGATAGAATGGTGGAGGATTATATGAGTGACCGCATCCAAGTAGGCACGTCACACAGTCCGTACTTATACTGGCAGGAAAAAGAGGCAATTTGGAGGCCCTTGCACAAACTGGCTTTATTCTACCTAAGTTGCCCTCCCACAAGTGTGTACTCCGAAAGAGTGTTTAGTGCCGCCGCTCACCTTGTCAGCAATCGGCGTACGAGGTTACATCCAGAAAATGTGGAGAAGATGATGTTCATTAAAATGAATTATAATCAATTCCTCCGCAGAGACATTGACCAGCAGCAATTGCCTCCACAAAGTACACAGGGAGCTGAGATGGTGGATTCCAGTGGGGACGAATTGATAATCTGTGAGGAGGGGGATGTACACGGTGATATATCGGAGGGTGAAGATGAGGTGGACATCTTGCCTCTGTAGAGCCAGTTTGTGCAAGGAGAGATTAATTGCTTCTTTTTTGGGGGGGGTCCAAACCAACCCGTCATATCAGTCACAGTCGTGTGGCAGACCCTGTCACTGAAATGATGGGTTGGTTAAAGTGTGCATGTCCTGTTTTGTTTATACAACATAAGGGTGGGTGGGAGGGCCCAAGGACAATTCCATCTTGCACCTCTTTTTTCTTTTCTTTTTCTTTGCATCATGTGCTGATTGGGGAGGGTTTTTTGGAAGGGACATCCTGCGTGACACTGCAGTGCCACTCCTAGATGGGCCCGGTGTTTGTGTCGGCCACTAGGGTCGCTAATCTTACTCACACAGTCAGCTACCTCATTGCGCCTCTTTTTTTCTTTGCGTCATGTGCTGTTTGGGGAGGGTTTTTTGGAAGGGACATCCTGCGTGACACTGCAGTGCCACTCCTAGATGGGCCCGGTGTTTGTGTCGGCCACTAGGGTCGCTAATCTTACTCACACAGCTACCTCATTGCGCCTCTTTTTTTCTTTGCGTCATGTGCTGTTTGGGGAGGGTTTTTTGGAAGGGACATCCTGCGTGACACTGCAGTGCCACTCCTAGATGGGCCCGGTGTTTGTGTCGGCCACTAGGGTCGCTAATCTTACTCACACAGCTACCTCATTGCGCCTCTTTTTTTCTTTGCGTCATGTGCTGTTTGGGGAGGGTTTTTTGGAAGGGCCATCCTGCGTGACACTGCAGTGCCACTCCTAGATGGGCCCGGTGTTTGTGTCGGCCACTAGGGTCGCTAATCTTACTCACACAGCTACCTCATTGCGCCTCTTTTTTTCTTTGCGTCATGTGCTGTTTGGGGAGGGTTTTTTGGAAGGGACATCCTGCGTGACACTGCAGTGCCACTCCTAGATGGGCCCGGTGTTTGTGTCGGCCACTAGGGTCGCTTATCTTACTCACACAGCGACCTCGGTGCAAATTTTAGGACTAAAAATAATATTGTGAGGTGTGAGGTATTCAGAATAGACTGAAAATGAGTGTAAATTATGGTTTTTGAGGTTAATAATACTTTGGGATCAAAATGACCCCCAAATTCTATGATTTAAGCTGTTTTTTAGTGTTTTTTGAAAAAAACACCCGAATCCAAAACACACCCGAATCCGACAAAAAAAATTCGGTGAGGTTTTGCCAAAACGCGTTCGAACCCAAAACACGGCCGCGGAACCGAACCCAAAACCAAAACACAAAACCCGAAAAATTTCAGGCGCTCATCTCTACTTTATACAGCTACACTGGATATATGGCAGCAGAGAACACCAGCACTGTGACTGGCTGGACTGATGCAGCACAATACACTGACTACACTGGACTGGTCTGCACAACACAGCACCACTTTATACAGCTACACTGGATATATGGCAGAAGAGATCACCAACACTGTGACCCGCTGGACTGATGCAGCACAATACACTGACTACACTGGACTGGTCTGCACAACACAGCACCACTTTATACAGCTACACTGGATATATGGCAGAAGAGATCACCAACACTGTGACCCGCTGGACTGATGCAGCACAATACACTGACTACACTGGACTGGTCTGCACAACACAGCACCACTTTATACAGCTACACTGGATATATGGCAGCAGAGAACACCAACACTGTGACTGGCTAGACTGATGCAGCACCAGTGCCGTAACTAGGAATTTTAGCGCTGTGTGCAAGAGACAGTGTTGGCGCCCCTCCCCCTATGCAAGACAGGGGAAGTGCACGCCATAGGCGCGCAACAAATATATAAGGGTGTGGCTTCATGGGGAAGGGGCATGGTCACCTAATAATACCAATTCATACTACGGTGCACAGTAGTCTCCATTATTCAAATGACGCTGCACAGTAGCGCCACTACACCAGGTAGAGCCCCTTTTACACATTATGGCAGACAGTCCCCCTTATTACACATTACGGCAGACAGCGTCCCCTTTTTACACATTACGGCAGACAGTGTCCTCTTTTTACACATTACGGCAGACAGCGTCCCCCTTTTTACTAGTGATGAGCGGGTTCGGTTTCCGAGAAACCGAACCCCCCCGAACTTCACCCTTTTTAGACGGGTCCGAGCCATACTCGGATTCTCCCGTATGGCTCGGTTAACCCGAGCGCGCCCGAACGTCATCATCCCGCTGTCGGATTCTCGCGAGATTCGGATTCTATATAAGCAGCCGCGCGTCGCCGCCATTTTCACACGTGCATTGAGATTGATAGGGAGAGGACGTGGCTGGCGTCCTCTCCGTTTATATAGTTATATACTATACAGTTGATCTGATAGCTTAGCTTATTGTGGGGAGGATTGGGGAGCAGCTGTTAGGAGGAGTACAGTGCAGAGTTTTGCTAATAGTGACCACCAGTTTTTTATCCGTTCTCTGCCTGAAAAAAACGCTCCATACCATATCTGTGCTCAGTGTGCTGCATGATATATCTGTGCTGAGTGCTCACACTGCTTAATTGTGGGGACTGGGTAGCAGCTATAGCAGGAGTACAGTGCACAGTTTTGCTGACAGTGACCACCAGTATACGTTTGTCTGCCTGAAAAACACTCCTGTGGTGTCTTTTTTTTTTATACTATAAACGCAGTCTGCTGACAGTGTCCACCAGGTCCATTATACTGTATATAGCAGTACGGTAGGCCACTGCTGTACCTACCTCTGTGTCGTCACTCGTCGTCCATAAGTATACTATCCATCCATCTACATTGTATACCTGTGGTGTCTTTTTTTTAATACTATAAACGCAGTATGCTGACAGTGTCCACCAGGTCCATTATACTGTATATAGCAGTATGGTAGGCCACTGCTGTACCTACCTCTGTGTCGTCACTCGTCGTCCATAAGTATACTATCCATCCATCTACATTGTATACCTGTGGTGTCTTTTTTTCTTTATACTATAAACGCAGTCTGCTGACAGTGTCCACCAGGTCCATTATACTGTATATAGCAGTACGGTAGGCCACTGCTGTACCTAACTCTGTGTCGTCACTCGTCGTCCATAAGTATACTATCCATCCATCTACATTGTATACCTGTGGTGTCTTTTTTTTTTTATACTATAAATGCAGTCTGCTGACAGTGTCCACCAGGTCCATTATACTGTATATAGCAGTACGGTAGGCCACTGCTGTACCTACCTCTGTGTCGTCACTCATCGTCCATAAGTATACTATCCATCCATCTACATTGTATACCTGTGGTGTCTTTTTTTTAATACTATAAACGCAGTCTGCTGACAGTGTCCACCAGGTCTATTATACTGTATATAGCAGTATGGTAGGCCACTGCTGTACCTACCTCTGTGTCGTCACTCGTCGTCCATAAGTATACTATCCATCCATCTACATTGTATACCTGTGGTGTCTTTTTTTTTATACTATAAACGCAGTCTGCTGACAGTTTCCACCAGGTCCATTATACTGTATATAGCAGTACGGTAGGCCACTGCAGTACCTACCTCTGTGTCGTCACTCGTCGTCCATAAGTATACTATCCATCCATCTACATTGTATACCTGTGGTGTCTTTTTTTCTTTATACTATAAACGCAGTCTGCTGACAGTGTCCACCAGGTCCATTATACTGTATATAGCAGTACGGTAGGCCACTGCTGTACCTACCTCTGTGTCGTCACTCGTCGTCCATAAGTATACTATCCATCAATCTACATTGTATACCTGTGGTGTCTTTTTTTTTAATACTATAAACGCAGTATGCTGACAGTGTCCACCAGGTCCATTATACTGTATATAGCAGTACAGTAGGCCACTGCTGTACCTACCTCTGTGTCGTCACTCGTCGTCCATAAGTATACTATCCATCCATCTACATTGTATACCTGTGGTGTCTATTTTCTTTATACTATAAACGCAGTCTGCTGACAGTGTCCACCAGGTCCATTATACTGTATATAGCAGTACGGTAGGCCACTGCTGTACCTACCTCTGTGTCGTCACTCGTCGTCCATAAGTATACTATCCATCCATCTACATTGTATACCTGTGGTGTCTTTTTTTCTTTATACTATAAACGCAGTCTGCTGACAGTGTCCACCAGGTCCATCATACTGTATATAGCAGTACGGTAGGCCACTGCTGTACCTACCTCTGTGTCGTCACTCGTCGTCCATAAGTATACTATCCATCCATCTACATTGTATACCTGTGGTGTCTTTTTTTTAATACTATAAACGCAGTCTGCTGACAGTGTCCACCAGGTCCATTATACTGTATATAGCAGTATGGTAGGCCACTGCTGTACCTACCTCTGTGTCGTCACTCGTCGTCCATAAGTATACTATCCATCCATCTACATTGTATACCTGTGGTGTCTTTTTTTCTTTATACTATAAACGCAGTCTGCTGACAGTGTCCACCAGGTCCATTATACTGTATATAGCAGTATGGTAGGCCACTGCTGTACCTAACTCTGTGTCGTCACTCGTCGTCCATAAGTATATTATCCATCCATCTACATTGTATACCTGTGGTGTCTTTTTTTTTTATACTATAAACGCAGTCTGCTGACAGTGTCCACCAGGTCCATTATACTGTATATAGCAGTACGGTAGGCCACTGCTGTACCTACCTCTGTGTCGTCACTCGTCGTCCATAAGTATACTATCCATCCATCTACATTGTATACCTGTGGTGTCTTTTTTTTAATACTATAAACGCAGTCTGCTGACAGTGTCCACCAGGTCTATTATACTGTATATAGCAGTACGGTAGGCCAATGCTGTACCTACCTCTGTGTCGTCACTCGTCGTCCATAAGTATACTATCCATCCATCTACATTGTATACCTGTGGTGTCTTTTTTTTTATACTATAAACGCAGTCTGCTGACAGTTTCCACCAGGTCCATTATACTGTATATAGCAGTACGGTAGGCCACTGCAGTACCTACCTCTGTGTCGTCACTCGTCGTCCATAAGTATACTATCCATCCATCTACATTGTATACCTGTGGTGTCTTTTTTTCTTTATACTATAAACGCAGTCTGCTGACAGTGTCCACCAGGTCCATTATACTGTATATAGCAGTACGGTAGGCCACTGCTGTACCTACCTCTGTGTCGTCACTCGTCGTCCATAAGTATACTATCCATCCATCTACATTGTATACCTGTGATGTCTTTTTTTCTTTATACTATAAACGCAGTCTGCTGACAGTGTCCACCAGGTCCATTATACTGTATATAGCAGTACGGTAGGCCACTGCTGTACCTACCTCTGTGTCGTCACTCGTCGTCCATAAGTATACTATCCATCCATCTACATTGTATACCTGTGGTGTCTTTTTTTTAATACTATAAACGCAGTATGCTGACAGTGTCCACCAGGTCCATTATACTGTATATAGCAGTACGGTAGGCCACTGCTGTACCTACCTCTGTGTCGTCACTCGTCGTCCATAAGTATACTATCCATCCATCTACATTGTATACCTGTGGTGTCTATTTTCTTTATACTATAAACGCAGTCTGCTGACAGTGTCCACCAGGTCCATTATACTGTATATAGCAGTACGGTAGGCCACTGCTGTACCTACCTCTGTGTCGTCACTCGTCGTCCATAAGTATACTATCCATCCATCTACATTGTATACCTGTGGTGTCTTTTTTTCTTTATACTATAAACGCAGTCTGCTGACAGTGTCCACCAGGTCCATTATACTGTATATAGCAGTACGGTAGGCCACTGCTGTACCTACCTCTGTGTCGTCACTCGTCGTCCATAAGTATACTATCCATCCATCTACATTGTATACCTGTGGTGTCTTTTTTTCTTTATACTATAAACGCAGTCTGCTGACAGTGTCCACCAGGTCCATTATACTGTATATAGCAGTACGGTAGGCCACTGCTGTACCTACCTCTGTGTCGTCACTCGTCGTCCATAAGTATACTATCCATCCATCTACATTGTATACCTGTGGTGTCTTTTTTTTAATACTATAAACGCAGTATGCTGACAGTGTCCACCAGGTCCATTATACTGTATATAGCAGTACGGTAGGCCACTGCTGTACCTACCTCTGTGTCGTCACTCGTCGTCCATAAGTATACTATCCATCCATCTACATTGTATACCTGTGGTGTCTATTTTCTTTATACTATAAACGCAGTCTGCTGACAGTGTCCACCAGGTCCATTATACTGTATATAGCAGTACGGTAGGCCACTGCTGTACCTACCTCTGTGTCGTCACTCGTCGTCCATAAGTATACTATCCATCCATCTACATTGTATACCTGTGGTGTCTTTTTTTCTTTATACTATAAACGCAGTCTGCTGACAGTGTCCACCAGGTCCATTATACTGTATATAGCAGTACGGTAGGCCACTGCTGTACCTACCTCTGTGTCGTCACTCGTCGTCCATAAGTATACTATCCATCCATCTACATTGTATACCTGTGGTGTCTTTTTTTCTTTATACTATAAACGCAGTCTACTGACAGTGTCCACCAGGTCCATTATACTGTATATAGCAGTACGGTAGGCCACTGCTGTACCTACCTCTGTGTCGTCACTCGTCATCCATAAAGTATACTATCCATCCATCTACATTGTATACCTGTGGTGCCTTTTAGTTGTGCGCATTAAAATATGGAGAACAAAAATGTGGAGGTTAAAAAAATAGGGAAAGATCAAGATCCACTTCCACCTCGTGCTGAAGCTGCTGCCACTAGTCATGGCCGAGACGATGAAATGCCATCAACGTCGTCTGCCAAGGCCGATGCCCAATGTCATATGTCAAAGTCAGAAAAATGTCTCAATGCACGTTGCCATATTTGCACCGCACACTGGTCCGTGCTGCGCATGCGTACGCTCTCCCGTGGAAGCGCATACCCGCAATAGCGTGCACTCGCACGCGCAGTATGCGCATTTACGGTAGAGTTTATGTGATCGTAGCGTGCGACTCATTAGTTACAAATGTTCACAATTAATGTAGTTTATAGATCATGATCCCTTTGATAGTTTCTGTAAGTTTGGTTAAAGTATAATGTCCCAGAGCTGAGGAATCCCTCTTTGCATCGTACGAAGGGTTTAACAGGAATCATACTGCAGTGTTTGGTACCCATCGGAAGAGTATTTAATTAGCAATATTCCGGTGTTGGTTTGGAGCGTATTAATCGCTCGTGCGAATAGTTATGGACATAAGAAGTTTATGTCCATTTCTATGATTTGCACATACTCAGGTATGCGGCGGGAAACCCAGTTTCCCACCCACCTGAGCTGTTGGAAATCGTCACAGCCCACCTGTATGAATCACCCTATGACCTTTTGTTATGATGCAGGGCCGAATTCCTTCGGCCAATGGACAATGGGATTGTAGGACCAGGAGATTGCATTGTGTGTGGAGCATAAATAGGCAGGCCGACCACATCCAGCTCTCACTCTCTCATCAACGGTTATCTGCTGATAATCGGGAGCTGGATATCGAGGCGCTGGCGATCATACCCTTTGTGCGTAAGTTCTCTCCGTAATCATTGTCTTTCTGCGAGCCAATCTCTCTCTCTCTCTATCTCTCTCTCTCTCCTCTTTTTCTCTTAAATACCTTATAGTATTATAGTATTGTATCGTGTTGCATTTAGGTCAGTGTAGTATTGTCTTTTTGTATTTATTGTTTAGTTCTGTGGTTAGGAAGTCTCTGTTATATTGTAGTGTATCATATGTACTGTTATCCCCTTTTACAAGTATATTAGACATAATACAGTTAATAGGCCTTGGAAACCTAAACCAGTATCTGTGTATTTCCTATAGTGATAAGTGTTCATTTGAGCGTCGGTGACGCTCATGCAGCTTTGTAGATAGTCAGGTTCCACAAGGTTGCACTTACACCCTGTACTCACATTAAGGTATTCAGTGTATTTCATCGGTATAAGGTTTAACATAAAGGTATAGTGTTGTGAGCGTCTGCATCGCTGGTGACCTCCTCGTGGTCTCTAGCGTACGCTACGCTACAGCGAATCTTTCCCCTAGACATAGCCAATAACGTGTCCTGTGATCACTGGGCCGTGAGCGAACGTGACGCTTGAGCGTCTCGCCTACGGCTGAGCGATCGCTACGCAGATAGCGTACCATTACGGTACTTCTTAAATAAACAGCGTACAGTGTTCTTAGCTTCATAAGGGTTGTTTATACGACAAGGAATTTAGCATTGTCAATTGCGGGCTCGTCCGGTCCTTTTCACATCTGCACTAGGTAGATCAGCAGACATTATCCCCCAGCAAAAGGGTGGGAGGTTATCTCGCAGTTGCTGACGGGATAAGCGTCTGCTTCGCTTAGGTAAAGAGTGCTGAAGGAATCCGGTAACCGGAAGTAAGAACAAAACGCTTGTGTCTTTTAAAACTGTTTATTTTTCTTTTGTCTTGCGTACGCACGCATATATCTGCATTTCTGTTTCATTTTCGTATATCACTATTCCTGTTTGCCAAATTTTATAGTTGATAGAAAGGGCTAAAAGGAGATTTGCTGTTATTTAATAGTAGAGGTAATAGTTAAAGTATAGAACAACACACGGGTTGTCTGGAAAACAAGGCAGTCAGTGTGGATTGCGGTAGATGATCAGGGATCATCTACATTGATAAATAAATATATTGTGTTACGGTGGATCCTTTGCATTGCGTACACGTGTCGCTAACAAAGACTAGCGTACGCAATCCAAAAGGCAGACGCACGCAGCGTACATTACGCAACGTAGCGTCCGGTTACGCCCACGTAGCCCAAGTCACGAAAAGCGATAATTAGCGCAAAGCGATAATTAGCGCAAGGCGATAAGTATCGCAAAGCGGTAAATAACGCAAATCTATTTTTGGAAAATCTAAAATTTAGTTTAACAGATCCTGCTCCTAATTGGTAACACTCTTGGCCTGAAGACAATTTCTGCGCAGAAATAGATATAGAAACAAAAGTGTACATGTGTTGAGTGAGTGTGTTTTGTATACAAAAGTTTATACAATTTTAAAGGTGGAACCAAAAGGAAAGTCGGGTACTCGTTAAGGAACATACGTGTAAGTGACATATACGGTGGCCAGGGAGGCATCTCTGGTTAAATAATATTTGAGCATTAGAGTATAGCGGACCATAAGGTAACAAGACCAGGAGGTCATAAGGAACAAGACCAGGAGGTCGTAAGGTAAAAGGTCCGCTATAAAAGTCCAGTGGCACAACGCCTGGGGTGTTGGTGCAGAACCCATATAGGCCATACAAGCTCTGGTTGAAGGAATCGCAGCCGAAAAACATCGATTCCATTGATCTTTCAGTACATGACAAGTAGTGCTCGTATACTGAACGATTGGACCGCACGTTATTGTGTGCAGTAGTTAGTAATCTGACCTAATACCATTAGAGTAAAGTGGTCACAAACGCTATCTGTACATTCTGACGTGATTTGTGTAATTTTTTATTTTTGGAAGGGAAGTTCGCTGGTCACTCAGGAACTATCTAACAACCCCAACTTTACTGGAAAGAGTAAGTGTCCTGCGGGTAACCCTCATATGTTCCAGTAAACTAAAGGTTCACAGGGGCCCTGGGTTGGGTACCACAGCTCTGGTTTACAGTGATTGCGGCATAGGCCAACGTGGGCGAGAAGTAAGTGGGGTACTTGATAAACCACCACCGCCGGCCTGCCCAAGGACATCTTGGTTTGTTTGTAAGGGTGCGCTGAAAACCTTGATATTCAAGGAGGAATAAGCAACGCCTGCAGATTATGGGGGCCATTTGTTCCGGTAGGGGGCGATCAACCCAGGTTCAGGTTGATTCGGAGGACCGACCAATTGGGTCGGCAAGATACATTATGTGTGAAAAATACGGTAGTCACACAGAGGTTTTATGTGATGAATGGCAAAGAATGACTGTACAAGACAGGGACAAGTTCCCAAGAATAGGTAGCTTCAGTCCAGAGGTGTTACAAAATTTAAGGAGGAGGATAAGTCTCGTTGAACTAACGAAGAGACAAAATAAACATTATGAATATTTACAGTTATGGCAACAGGAAAGTGAATTACAAAGAGAGTCTATTGACTTTTCTGACTCTTATCTTGAGAGGAGAGACATGGCATCGGGAGAGGAGTTGATTGCGGAGAGAAAAGCACAAGGGTGGAACAATAAAAACGCTCTTAGCAACTGTAATATAGATTATAAGAATAAGTGTAATAAATGTAACAATGATTATTGTAATACTGTTGAATGTACAACTATTAACCTGTGCCAGTTGCACCCCATGTCAAACCTCCCTCAGGAATACAAACAAGACAGTGAGCCCAGAACGATGTCAGCACCTCTTCCAACAACCATCACAGAAGCCATCCAGGTGGACACGACCAAATGGGTAAAGGCAATAATCGAACCCCCTAACGGAGGGTCAGGTGAGGTCGTGTCCACAGGTACGTACAATGTTTCATATCACGCACAAACAGATGTACCCCATATTGTAAGGCCAACACAAGATGATGGAACTGAGCTCAATCTGGCCAGGGTGATCTCAGTCCCCAATGGGAAGACTGACGATCAGGGAATCATTCCCGTCAAGGACAGTGCAATGCGCTGTCTCTTGTCCCGGACCGAATTGAGATCAATTGTGTCTGAATTTCCTGATCCTAGGAAAAATCTAGCCAAATGTCAAAGGTTTATAAAAGAACTAGGAAACGCCACAGAACCCACCAACAAAGAGTGGCGGACAGTGCTGAGGGCATGTTTGCCCTCCAGGGTTGACCCTGAAAAGTTCATTGCTGATTGTAAATTAAACACAGAGGTACCTTGTACGGAGGAACACAATCAGGAATGTATTAGGCAGATTAACCGACAGTTAGGAATATATTTCCCAGCTGCTGTCAAGTGGAATGAAATTTTCTCCATAAGACAAAACGAAAGGGAAAATGTTTCTAATTATCTCAATCGAGCACTGCAAATAATGGCTGGAAACACTGGGATCACGGACATCAAGACAAATGCACAACATAGAAGAATAGCGGTTAAGGTATTAATGAATGGTTTAAAAGATGAATTAAAAACAAGGGTACAGACCACCAACCCAAACTGGAGAGATATCTCGGTGACTGCACTAAGAGAGGCCGTCATCAATCAGGATCAGAATATCACCAGATACAGAGAGTCACAAAGAGATAAGTTAATGGCAGCAAAAATACAGGCCCAAACCACAAGACCACCCCAACAAAAGCCCCACACCCCTGCGAGAAATCCAGATATGGTAGTCTGTTACCATTGTCATAGAAAGGGACACATTGCAAGAGATTGTAGATCACGAGAAAGACCACACCATAATCATAAAAACCAAGGAACCAGGGAAGCACAGGGGAAACGATTGATGATGATGAGCATCCGAGCGTTTGAGGAGGCATCAAATCAGCCAAGACCCCATTTCACTGACACTTGGAGGAAGCCCAGGATTTTTTACCATTGTAGGAGAGAAGGGCATTATGCCCACAACTGCAACAGCCCACATAAAGTTAGACCCCCTAGACCAAGAAATGAGCAAAATTACAACACACACCATGATAATCAAGAATCACATAGGCAGGAAAGGTGATTGTTAGGAATGGAGGCAAGCCTGAGGTAACGGTTAATAAATTGGGAGGTCATTCACTGAAGACACAGGAATGACCAGGTTAAACGTTGTAAATGTATTTGTGAAAAATGTTTTTCTCTTTTCTCACTCTCTATCCCCATCTCTGACGATTATTGGTAAGAATTCAAACATTGCATATTCGCTTGGTCCTTGCAGAAGTCTACCAAACCCCAGCATGACCTATCCACCACAATGTATTCTGGCCAGATACAGACAGTGGAATAATGCAAGTGCTGGTGGGGAGGGACTGCTCAAGGAGACCATTAGACACGTAGATACGACAGCCTAATAAGTCTGACAATGTTTTTCTAATACTAACAATGTTTTCTTACAATGTTTAAAAATGCTTTGTTTCTCTTTTCTTATTGATGGTTATTGTCGAGTTATGTGATGTATATATGCACATGAATTGTTCTCTATCTCTTTTGTTTTTTTTGTTGTCTCTCTCTTCTCACTCATGTTTCCATGATTTAAAGATGGTATGTCACCCCTAAGTGTTAACCAATGGTAATGCCAGATTTTTGCTCCTTACAGAAAGATCGTCGGTTAGGAAGGAATATTGCATCACCAGAATGATCGTTTTTGAAGACTGAGAGACAACACCTTTGAGAGGACAGCAGAACAAGAAGAACAACAAGACGAGAGAACTTATTATCGTAACGAGTTCTCTCCCCCTCAAACTGTTTTCTTATACCCCCTTTACAAATTTCTTCTTTTCTCCTCCTGTAAGATGGACTTGCCCCAAGAGACTGTGACATGGATTTTCCCGTTAACCATGATGTTGACCAGAGCAGTCTGTTTCGGTGAGAGTACCAGTGAGGTCGAGAAAGGATCCAGAAAGGTCCTGATGACTGAGACGGAGGTGTAAATTTCCAATAGCAACCCAATCACCAAGCAAAGGCGAGTACCGGGCACGATCTAACAACCATGTTATTTGTAAACAACTGTGAAGGAATGTTAGTTCAAAAAGAAAGTTGTATCTGTAGGCTCTGTAACAAAGTAATGCCAATCTAGTTTTAATATCCATATAGACCGGCATCCATTGAGTGACTATCACTCCTTAGTGGGTAACGTGTTAAACCAAACAGATTGTTGGGTATGCTCTCAAGTACCTCAGGGTCACAGTAAATCAGGGCTAGTACCATTTCCTTTAACGTTAGGGGAGGTACTTGAGCTAAGTGGTGGGAGACCGGTGGACCGGAGGTTTAACATCTCCAGCCCTCCTAGTTTGAAGCTCCACCAATACCATGTGGATAGGTCCCTCATATGTTTTAACATCTCCAATCCCAGAAAACCGGGAAATTGGGAAGTGTCATGGAGCAACCTTACCATGACCTTTTCACACAGAGCAGATAGAATGCCTACAGATACAGAGCTGGTACGCCACATAGCCAGTAGAGGAAAATCATTCCGGTATCGATATACCTTAGGAAATAGGATTACTAAAGTTGGAGAGGTATCACCAGGATACTGTGCACATATCGTACAAACTGATACGTGCATTAGACAGATGGAAGAATTAGGGTCAGGAGATTTCACCTGGAAGGTTTGTAACATGGTCATGTCCTTCTCCGTCCCATATGTTCTCCCCGATGATGCATATTTCATATGTGGGAGAAAGGCGTACAAGTGGCTTGCCCCAAACTCTGAAGGATTGTGTTATATTGGAAAAGTATTGCCTGAAGTAATGACTGTTACACATGACAAAATGAAGGACATACACCGTGGTGCCCAAACTCCTTATACTCACACTCACTACGAGCACCTTGTTAAAAGACAACTGTCAGAAAGGTTAGAGCATCCGGCCTCTGATCTTATCCATGAATCCACCGGGATTCAGGTTCTGGTAGCGTTAGATTTCACTCGTACCGCTCGAGGAGTGATGAATTATAGATACATTTCCGCACTCGCCAATTTGTTAGATAATATCACTGAAATGTATGATGACACGTTTAGATACACTGGAAGAGAACTTCAAGCTTACAAAACAGAACTAGTTCAGCATAGGATGGTTCTTAATTATCTTACAGCAGTAACAGGCGGATATTGTGTTACATTGGCAACACAGTACGGCATAAAGTGTTGCACGTATATCACAAATAGCACCGAGGATCCGGTAGAGGTCATAGACCAAAAGATGGACGATATTCTGCAATTAAAGTGGGAATTTCGTCGAAAACACAATCTCACCCTTGCTGCTGTAGGTAATGAGCTGACTGGTTGGGTGTCATGGTTGAACCCGCGAAATTGGTTCTCCGGTTTAGGAGACTGGGCTCAAGGAGTCATAATGGATGTTGGAAAGTTTCTCCTATGTATTTTGGGTGTCGTTATATCGTTTGGATTGATATTTAGATGCGGGCAGGCTTTAATAAGGTGCAAACAAAGTACAAAAGTGATGAGCTTGAGGAGTGAGGAAACTGTAATTAACCTGGATTTGATTTATGACCCAATGCTAGAAACCATGACGTAATGATGTAATGAGTATACGGTCCGTCTTTCACCCATTTCTATGTTTTCCTCCGAGGTACAAAGACCCACGTAGACGAAGGATTTGATGAGCCAAGGGGCCGACAACGGAAAGATGGAAAGAAGAAGAGCAGACGACCTGATATACAAGATTTTGATGGACAATGCCATGGGTACCCCAGTTTCCCTAGGAACTTTAAAATCACGATAGCCCAACATTTTTTGTAAATCCATGGACGTTGTATGCTTTACTCACGATTTATGAGCAAAAGCACAAAGAAGAAGACTCCAATCAACCGACACCAATCAAGACCCCAATCGACGAACGTACATTAACCTGACATAGAATATCATTGCATTTTTCGTAAGTGTTCTTTATCTTCATCTCTGCAACCCTCAGGTAATAACACACATAGTCGATAGGGAATACAGGCACAGATAGCAGCAACCACATACCCCCCCCAATTCATGTATCATCAACTAAAATGTGCATCCCCATTGTGTTACAACCACAGCCGAAATGAGCTCGGTAGAGTTTGACAGCCCATCCACAGACCTGTACCACAGGATAAGAAGGAATTCAAATGTATACTTCGCAATACCTCGAAGCTTGATCTACCACACGTACGGCACGATGATACATGACCCTCCAAACATGGACTCATACACACATGCTCCTGCTTTCTCACTAGGTCATACCCTCTTCACACCTTCTCCTCTCTCCTCCCCTACCCAACCATGGAAATCAATTAACCCCTGACTTACATTTTTCTCCTTAAATGTTTTGTGGCAGTTATTATTGACTGCCAAAGGGTGGACTGTCAAAGTCAGAAAAATGTCTCAATGCACGTTGCCATATTTGCACCGCACACTGGTCCGTGCTGCGCATGCGTACGCTCTCCCGTGGAAGCGCATACCCGCAATAGCGTGCACTCGCACGCGCAGTATGCGCATTTACGGTAGAGTTTATGTGATCGTAGCGTGCGACTCATTAGTTACAAATGTTCACAATTAATGTAGTTTATAGATCATGATCCCTTTGATAGTTTCTGTAAGTTTGGTTAAAGTATAATGTCCCAGAGCTGAGGAATCCCTCTTTGCATCGTACGAAGGGTTTAACAGGAATCATACTGCAGTGTTTGGTACCCATCGGAAGAGTATTTAATTAGCAATATTCCGGTGTTGGTTTGGAGCGTATTAATCGCTCGTGCGAATAGTTATGGACATAAGAAGTTTATGTCCATTTCTATGATTTGCACATACTCAGGTATGCGGCGGGAAACCCAGTTTCCCACCCACCTGAGCTGTTGGAAATCGTCACAGCCCACCTGTATGAATCACCCTATGACCTTTTGTTATGATGCAGGGCCGAATTCCTTCGGCCAATGGACAATGGGATTGTAGGACCAGGAGATTGCATTGTGTGTGGAGCATAAATAGGCAGGCCGACCACATCCAGCTCTCACTCTCTCATCAACGGTTATCTGCTGATAATCGGGAGCTGGATATCGAGGCGCTGGCGATCATACCCTTTGTGCGTAAGTTCTCTCCGTAATCATTGTCTTTCTGCGAGCCAATCTCTCTCTCTCTCTATCTCTCTCTCTCTCCTCTTTTTCTCTTAAATACCTTATAGTATTATAGTATTGTATCGTGTTGCATTTAGGTCAGTGTAGTATTGTCTTTTTGTATTTATTGTTTAGTTCTGTGGTTAGGAAGTCTCTGTTATATTGTAGTGTATCATATGTACTGTTATCCCCTTTTACAAGTATATTAGACATAATACAGTTAATAGGCCTTGGAAACCTAAACCAGTATCTGTGTATTTCCTATAGTGATAAGTGTTCATTTGAGCGTCGGTGACGCTCATGCAGCTTTGTAGATAGTCAGGTTCCACAAGGTTGCACTTACACCCTGTACTCACATTAAGGTATTCAGTGTATTTCATCGGTATAAGGTTTAACATAAAGGTATAGTGTTGTGAGCGTCTGCATCGCTGGTGACCTCCTCGTGGTCTCTAGCGTACGCTACGCTACAGCGAATCTTTCCCCTAGACATAGCCAATAACGTGTCCTGTGATCACTGGGCCATGAGCGAACGTGACGCTTGAGCGTCTCGCCTACGGCTGAGCGATCGCTACGCAGATAGCGTACCATTACGGTACTTCTTAAATAAACAGCGTACAGTGTTCTTAGCTTCATAAGGGTTGTTTATACGACAAGGAATTTAGCATTGTCACATAGTACAGAGCATGTAAAATCCAAAACACAAAAGATCAGTAAAATGACCCAAAAATCAAAATTAAAAGCGTCTGAGGAGAAGCGTAAACTTGCCAATATGCCATTTACGACACGGAGTGGCAAGGAACGGCTGAGGCCGTGGCCTATGTTCATGGCTAGTGGTTCAGCTTCACATGAGGATGGAAGCACTCATCCTCTTGCTAGAAAAAAAAAAAGACTTAAGCTGGCAAAAGCACAGCAAAGAACTGTGCGTTCTTCGAAATCACAAATCCCCAAGGAGAGTCCAATTGTGTCGGTTGCGATGCCTGACCTTCCCAACACTGGACGGGAAGAGCTTGCGCCTTCCACCATTTGCACGCCCCTTGCAAGTGCTGGAAGGAGCACCCGCAGTCCAGTTCCTGATAGTCAAATTGAAGATGTCAGTGTTGAAGTACACCAGGATGAGGATATGGGTGTTGCTGGTGCTGGGGAGGAAATTGACAAGGAGGATTCTGATGGTGAGGTGGTTTGTTTAAGTCAGGCACCTGGGGAGACACCTGTTGTCCATGGGACGAATATGGCCATTGACATGCTTGTCAAAATACAAAAAAAATCAGCTCTTCGGTGTGGAATTATTTCAACACAAATGCGGACAACAGGTGTCAAGCCGTGTGTTGCCTTTGTCAAGCTGTAATAAGTAGGGGTAAGGACGTTAACCACCTCGGAACATCCTCACTTATACGTCACCTGCAGCGCATTCATCATAAGTCAGTGACAAGTTCAAAAACTTTGGGCGACAGTGGAAGCAGTCCACTGACCACTAAATCCCTTCCTCTTGTAACCAAGCTCCCGCAAACCACACCACCAACTCCCTCAGTGTCAATTTCCTCCTTACCCAGGAAAGCCAATAGTCCTGCAGGCCATGTCACTGGCAAGTCTGACGAGTCCTCTCCTGCCTGGGATTCCTCTGATGCATCCTTGAGTGTAACGCCTACTGCTGCTGGCGCTGTTGTTGTTGCTGCTGGGAGTCGATCGGCATCCCAGAGGGGAAGTCGGAAGACCACTTGTACTACTTCCAGTAAGCAATTGACTGTCCAACAGTCCTTTGCGAGGAAGATGAAATATCACAGCAGTCATCCTGCTGCAAAGCAGATAACTCAGGCCTTAGCAGCCTGGGCGGTGAGAAACGTGGTTCCGGTATCCATCGTTACTTCAGAGCCAACTATAGACTTGATTGAGGTACTGTGTCCCCGGTACCAAATACCATCTAGGTTCCATTTCTCTAGGCAGGCGATACCGAAAATGTACACAGACCTCAGAAAAAGAGTCACCAGTGTCCTAAAAAATGCAGTTGTACCCAATGTCCACTTAACCACGGACATGTGGACAAGTTGAGCAGGGCAGACTCAGGACTATATGACTGTGACAGCCCACTGGGTAGATGTATTGCCTCCCGCTGCAAGAACAGCAGCGGCGGCACCAGTAGCAGCATCTCGCAAACGCCAACTCGTTCCTAGGCAGGCTACGCTTTGTATCACCGCTTTCCAGAATACGCACACAGCTGAAAACCTCTTACGGCAACTGAGGAAGATCATCGCAGAATGGCTTACCCCAATTGGACTCTCCTGGGAATTTGTGACATCGGACAACGCCAGCAATATTGTGCGTGTATTACATCTGGGCAAATTCCAGCACGTCCCATGTTTTGCACATACCTTGAATTTGGTGGTGCAGAATTATTTAAAAAACGACAGGGGCGTGCAAGAGATGCTGTCGGTGGCCCGAAGAATTGCGGGCCACTTTCGGCGTTCAGGCACCGCGTACAGAAGACTGGAGCACCACCAAACACACCTGAACCTGCCCTGCCATCATCTGAAGCAGGAGGTGGTAACGGGGTGGAATTCAACCCTCTATATGCTTCAGAGGATGGAGGAGCAGCAAAAGGCCATTCAAGCCTATACATCTGGCCACGATATAAGCAAAGGAGGTGGAATGCACCTGTCTCAAGCGCAGTGGAGAATGATTTCAACGTTGTGCAAGGTTCTGCAACCCTTTGAACTTGCCACACGTGAAGTCAGTTCAGACACTGCCAGCCTGAGTCAGGCCATTCCCCTCATCAGGCTTTTGCAGAAGAAGCTGGAGACATTGAAGGAGGAGCTAAAACAGAGTGATTCCGCTAGGCATGTGGGACTTGTGGATGGAGCCCTTCATTCGCTTAACCAGGATTCACGGGTGGTCAATCTGTTGAAATCAGAGCACTACATTTTGGCCACCGTGCTCGATCCTAGATTTAAAACCTACGTTGTATCTCTCTTTCCGGCAGACACAAGTCTGCAGGGGTTCAAAGACCTGCTGGTGAGAAAATTGTCAAGTCAAGCGGAACGTGACCCGTCAACAGCTCCTCCTTCACATTCTCCCGCAACTGGGGGTGCGAGGAAAAGGCTAAGAATTCAGAGCCCACCCGCTGGCGGTGATGCAGGGCAGTCTGGAGCGAGTGCTGACATCTGGTCCGGGCTGAAGGACCTGCCAACGATTACTGACATGTCGTCTACTGTCACTGTATATGATTCTCTCACCATTGAAAGAATGGTGGAGGATTATATGAGTGACCGCATCCAAGTAGGCACGTCAGACAGTCCGTACGTATACTGGCAGGAAAAAGAGGCAATTTGGAGGCCCTTGCAGAAACTGGCTTTATTCTACCTAAGTTGCCCTCCCTCCAGTGTGTACTCCGAAAGAGTGTTTAGTGCCGCCGCTCACCTTGTCAGCAATCGGCGTACGAGGTTACTTCCAGAAAATGTGGAGAAGATGATGTTCATTAAAATGAATTATAATCAATTCCTCCGTGGAGACATTCACCAGCAGCAATTGCCTCCAGAAAGTGCATGGGGACCTGAAATGGTGGATTTCAGTGGGGATGAATTAATAATCTGTGAGGAGGGGGATGTACACAGTGAAAGGGGTGATGAATCGGACGATGATGATGAGGTGAACATCTTGCCTCTGTAGAGCCAGTTTGTGCAAGGAGAGATTGATTGCTTCTTTTTTGGTGGGGGCCCAAACCAACCAGTCATTTCAGTAACAGTCGTGTGGCAGACCCTGTCGCTGAAATTATGGGTTCGTTAAAGTGTGCATGTCCTGTTTATACAACATAAGGGTGGGTGGGAGGGCCCAAGGACAATTCCATCTTGCACCTCTTTTTTCTTTCATTTTTCTTTGCATCATGTGCTGTTTGGGGACAATTTTTTTGAAGTGCCATCCTGTCTGACACTGCAGTGCCACTCCTAGATGGGCCAGATGTTTGTGTCGGCCACTTGGGTCGCTTATCTTAGTCACACAGCTACCTCATTGCGCCTCTTTTTTTCTTTGCGTCATGTGCTGTTTGGGGAGTATTTTTTTGAAGGGCCATCCTGCGTGACACTGCAATGCCACTCCTAGATGGGCCAGGTGTTTGTGTCGGCCACTAGGGTCGCTTAGCTTAGTCACACAGCTACCTCATTGCGCCTCTTTTTTTCTTTGCATCATGTGCTGTTTGGGGAGTATTTTTTTGAAGGGCCATCCTGCGTGACACTGCAGTGCCACTCCTAGATGGGCCAGGTGTTTGTCTCGGCCACTTGTGTCACTTAGCTTAGTCACACAGCGACCTTGGTGCGCCTCTTTTTTTCTTTGCATCATGTGCTGTTTGGGGAGTATTTTTTTCAAGTGCCATCCTGTCTGACACTGCAGTGCCACTCCGAGATGGGCCAGGTGTTTGTGTCGGCCACTTGGGTCGCTTAGCTTAGTCACACAGCTACCTCCATTGCGCCCTTTTTTTCTTTGCATCATGTGCTGTTTGGGGACAATTTGTATGAATTGCCATCCTGCCTGACACTGCAGTGCCACTCTTAGATGGGCCAGGTGTTTGTGTCGGCCACTTGTGTCGCTTAGCTTAGCCATCCAGCGACCTCGGTGCAAATTTTAGGACTAAAAATAATATTGTGAGGTGTGAGGTGTTCAGAATAGACTGGAAATGAGTGGAAATAATGGTTATTGAGGTTAATAATACTATGGGATCAAAATGACCCCCAAATTCTATGATTTAAGCTGTTTTTTAGGGTTTTTTGAAAAAAACACCCGAATCCAAAACACACCCGAATCCAACAAAAAAATTTCGGTGAGGTTTTGCCAAAACGCGTCCGAATCCAAAACACGGCCGCGGAACCGAACCCAAAAACCCGGTGCACATCACTACTTTTTACACATTTCGGCAGACAGCGTCCCCCTTTTTACACATTACGGCAGACAGCATCCCCTTTTTACACCTTACGGCAGACAGCGTCCCCTTTTTACACATTACGGCAGACAGCGTCCCCCTTTTTACACATTACGGCAGACAGCATCCCCTTTTTACACATTACATCAGCCAGTCCCCCTTTTTACACATTACATCAGCCAGTCCCCCTTTTTACACATTACGGCAGCCAGTCCCCCTTTTTACACATTACGGCAGACAGCTTCCCATTTTTACACATTACGGCAGCCAGTCCCCCTTTTTACACATTACGGCAGACAGCGTCCCCTTTTTACACATTACAGCAGACAGCATCCTCCTTTTTACACATTACGGCAGCCAGTCCCCCTTTTTACACATTATGACAGACAGTGTCCTCCTTTTTACACATTACAGCAGACAGCATCCTCCTTTTTACACATTACGGCAGCCAGTCCCCCTTTTTACACATTACGACAGACAGTGTCCTCCTTTTTACACGTTACGGCAGTCAGTCCACCTTTTTACACATTACGGCAGACAGCGTCCCCCTTTTTACACATTATGGCAGCCAGTCCCCCTTTTTACACATTACGGCAGACAACGTCCCCCTTTGTACACATTATGGCACAGTCCCCCTTTTTACACATTACGGCAGACAGTCCCCCTTTTTACACATTACGGTAGACAGCGTCCCCCTTTTTACACATTCTAGCAGACAGCGTCCCCTTTATACACATTACGTCAGACAGCGTCCGCTTTTTACACATTACGGCAGACAGTGTCCACCTTTTTACACATTACGGCAGACAGTGTCCCCCTTTTTACACATTTCGGCAGCCAGTCCCACTTTTTACACATTACAGCAGACAGAATAGAGAGAGAGAGAGAGATAGACAGACAGATAGATACTTACCATCACTCCCCGCAGGCAATCAGGCTCCTCGCGCTGGCAGTTCCCGGGCAGCTGCAGGGGAGAAGAAGGAGGAGGGAGGGGGACTGGAGCCGCAGAAGCGCTATGTAATTGGTAGAGGCGCAGCTGCAGCAGTCATCTCTCCTTCCGCAATGGCTTGCCGCTGCTGTGAATGCTGGGATGAGGGAAGCGCATCCCAGCATTCACAGTGTGCCGGGCAACCAAAGCGGAAAGAGAGGGGACTGCTGTAGTGGCGCCACTACCAATTACATAGCATTGCTGCGGTTCCAGTCCCCCTCCCTCATCCTCCTCTCCTACCTCCGGCACTGCTGCTCTCCTCCCGTGCCTCCGGCTTCAGCGCGGCGCACACAGCCAGCTGCAGGCCTGGTCACACAGACTCAAAAGGTCATCTACCCAGATGACTGAGAGCCAGACTGGGAAGTGCGGCGAAAACCAAACACATATGTACCATTGACTGTAGTCATTTTTCTGTTGTATTGTATTGCTTTGTTATTGTAATTTGTAACCCCCTTTCAGTAATAATATGTTGTGTTGTCGGAACCCGGCATTTTAAATACAAACTGGTGTTGCGTTTTCCTTTCTCTGCTAAGGTTATAAGTGTATTACTATCACATGTAAAGCTGTTAAGGGTTCACGGTGTATCTTTAGGTGTGTACGCATTGAGTGTACTTTGTACAGCCAGCACGGCGTTCATACGCAAACTACATACACGGTACGGGGCTCTGTATGCTAATGGTGTAATAAGTACGTAGGCTGAGGATTAAGTTTAGCGGCCGCAGCGGCTCCATTCAAAGTGTATGAAATGTCTTTTTAGAGTGTTGCTTTTAGTCCTGTATGTAAATCAGCATTTACAATTGAGGGCATCGTCTGGTTTCCACATACTCACTTCCTAACAGGTCATAGCAGACTTAATCTATCAGCAAAGGGCGGAAAGAAGTTATCCTACGTAACCTTTTCTTGGTCGATGGATACACTGAAAACCCTACTTGTGTGCTGATTAGATGGCGTCTGCTCTGTATGGTCTGCAGAGGTGCTGGTAGAACCCGTAAAAAAACACAGGAAAAAAGCTATTTAAAAATCTGTGAATTTTTTTTTTGGGCGCAAAAAAAAGCATACACAAAGGGCACCCATACTTTGCATACCCTCTCACATTGTTGCCACAAGACTCAGATTGCTAGATTCATTTATATCTGTGTGAAATCGGATACATTTGTTGCTATATAGTTAAAACTAAAATAAAAGTGTTTAAGGAAGTAAATATAAAGCATAACACGCAAGTCTGGCCCGGTCGTTAAAAGTTACACAGAACAAGCGTGGGTTGTGCTTGTGAGCGAGTATAGTTAGCATTGCTCACATTTATAGAGCTGTGGGATTTGTTTTATTGCGGACGCACGGTTTTGTACACGTGTCTCGGACAAAGTACAGGACTGCGCACGCAGCGTAAAAGACATGCACGGTCGCGTGTTTACGCAAAGTGCGTAAGAGTGCAGGAGTCAAGTACAAATTACACAATAGTGTTGTTTAGTTAAAAGGTGGGACAGTAGCCATGCTACAATAGCACAAAACTACCCGGTTTCTAAAACAGATTAGAATAAAACTTTTGTTTAAACTGTATTGCCTCTGGGGTTAAAGCTGCCAATCAGAACGAGTGAAAATTTTCTGTACAGAAAAACAAAGTGTATTTGAGTGAGCGAAAGCGGAGTGAGTGGATTTGAACCCTGGAAATCGGGTCCCGTGGTACACCAAGTAAGTGGAGGCTTGGTGGCGTGAGGCGGCTGACTCACGTTAATATAGATTGAAATACGCAAATCGTGAGGAGATTTGCAGAGGAGTGTAATAGGGAATTGTGCATTGTGTAGTACTGAAGTAAAAAGGTTTTTTGTTACGCTCTAAACTGAGGGTCGCAGTTTGTACATCGACCCGTGGTCGTACGGCAGATAGGTAACAAGTACCTATATGCTGTGCGATTGGACCGCGTGTTTGTGGGTGCGGTACATAGCGCAACTTGATACCCCTTTCACGAGCTTTTGCGTAAAATCGCGGTATCATTAGCGCTGTGTAGAGCATACACAAGCGTGATTTGTGTATAAAAAAAGGTGTATAGGGAGTTTTCGCTGGTCTCTCTCAGGAAATTCTCCAGCGGTGGATATTTACTGGAAAAGGTAAGTCACTCCTAACACTTCCAGTAAATAGAAACCAATAGGGCCTCACTGGGTACGCGGTGTTCACTATTGGAGTGAGTCGTGGTACTCAGCGGAGAAGGATCGAGTGAAAGCGCTAGGTGTCTTTCACCATCTATTTGCGGTGTGCATTGGGGATTGCGTTTATTGGCAAAAAGTCAGCGATGAGATCCAATTGCACAAGCAGTGGGCGTTTGGTAGCTAGGGTTCAGGCAGAAGAAGTGGGACCGAAAAGGTCAGAATTGCGACCAAGAGGGTCAGCAAGGTTTATTATATGTGAAAAATATGGTTCACACACGGAGGCTGTTTGCAATGAATGGTTACGTATGACTGACAAAGATTGGGTACCATTCCCTAAGGTGGGCAGCTTTGAACCGGAGGTATTGCAGAACTTAAGGATAAGGATATGTCTGGTAAAATCCAGAAAACAAAGGATTAGACAAACCGATTGTTTAAATTTATGGCAGCAAGAGGGGGAGATGCAAAGGGAATTAGCTCGCGCAGCAGGTTTCAAACCTAGCGGGAAAACAATGGCGACCGCACCACTACCACCATATATTGTTGGGGAGAAAGTGGCTACAAGCAATGGTGCATTGGTACAGGATAGGAATGTGATTGATAAATTAACTAATGCTAACCCTTGCCAGCTGTATCCATTTTAAATTTTCCCCAGGACTGTGAGCAGGAAGATGAGCCCAGCACGATATCGGCACTCTCTCTAGCAGCCACCATACAGGATACTCAGGTGGGCATGGCCCAACCATCAATAGTTGTAGCAAGGCCCCCTAGCGGAGGGATAAGTGAGGTTGTGTCCACAGGTATGTATGGTGTAACGAAACGAGATGGACTTGGACTGAGAACCTTTATATTCATCACTCGTTTCTCTCAGTATAATGTACTTTTTAATCCTTGGCCCAGTCTAGGTATATACACCAGAGCCTAGGTGTATCATGTATACTGTTATTTCATGTTATTAGGTATTTATTGTCCTTGCTATTACCTGCAATATGGTATGTATTGGAGATATAAAGACAATTGCCATACTGTGTGACTATAGCAGGACAGGCCATAGTGTGTGACATGAGGAGAGCCAGGCAGCTGTGCTAGTTCATTACCATTTGTATCACATATGTGAGTCCATTGTGTGAGATGTGATAGGTGTTGCTGGTAATGTAATCAGAACAATGACTGAGTGACTGGTAAGATAGCTAGCTGCCAGCCCAAGTTATGTATCTAGGTCATCTGGGAGTTCTAATTAGGTTAGAACTCCCAGAGGATGTACAATGGCTCTCCACAGCACTATACTGGCTGAAATAGCCTTGGGATATCCTGACCCAACCTCCTGAGTAGACTGTTTGGCACCAGAGGGGATCTGCCAGTCAGGTATATAAGGAGAGCAGGTCTCAATGGAAGAGAGTCTATTGTGGTGGATCCTGTGAATCAGACATCAGCAGGAAACACTCTGAGCTGGGCATCGTTGTGCCACCAGAGGAAACCCTACCAAGACAGGGTCAGTGTGAGCCAGTACCCCAGGCTGGGGGACACATGACTGTCTAGCAAGAGGTAGTGGTAAGGATACAGATTACTTCTATTGCTACTTATGGATGCTGACTGCAAGAGGCTGCTGGAGGATATGTGCTACCAATTACCCTGTAACATGTGACTATTTTATGGTGTTGTGCTGTCATAATAAAGACTTATTTTTTATATATTCTGATCTGCCCGAGTGAATTGAATCCCACAGAGGGTAACCACCATCCCAGTGAAGCGTGGTTTCCTCACAATTGGCGGCAGCAGTGGGATCACTCGGTCCGGTATCACAAGAACCGGGAGGCTGCGAGGAATGCAAGCGTTTGCAGTCCAAGAGCCTTGCAGGGACAGCACAATACGGGAAACACAGCACTCAGAGAAAGCCAGTCAGAGGACTTATAAGAAACGTGAGCCATGAAGAGATACAGCTCCCTAAACCTGAAGCGGATCCATGAAATATGCCGGGCAAGGAAAATTTCTACTACCCGTGATGACTCCAGGACACAGCTAGTGGGAAAACTACACCAATGGGACATGTCCCTACTCGATGAGGCAATCGGTATGAAAACAGTGGAGGTCCCAGCAATAGAATTCTCTTTAGTTGGGACTCATGTAGCAGAGATTCTGGATGCCAGGCAATCAGGTGTGGACAAGGAGCAACCCCGTATGTTGGTACTGAGTGATGGAGCCATGCTATTTGCAAAACCATCTGAGGTGAGCGTTATTAAGGAAAGGCAGGAGAACTTCCCAGAAGTGGTGGGGGAATGGTCCAAGGAAACTGGGGTGAGTTACTACACCACCTCACTTCCTGAGGAGCAGACGCCACTGGAGTCCACAGACCTGGCACTACTCTTTCAGGAACAGCCAGTAAAGATTCCTGAGATTGCAGCTACCGTGCAGACCAAACCCACCACAGGCCAGTCAGCAGTGCGCAGTGGAAGCTGTGACTACGATCAGCTTTGCCGAGAGCTGCAGGAAGTTCTGAGTCGGTGGATCTTGAAAAAAGGTCTTGGGTCAGTAAAAGCATGGCTGCCTGACATTTTACTCAACCTTCAGGATTGGGTGGCCAAGTGGAAGCCACAGTCCCAGGAAAAGCCACAAAAGGGGCAGAAGGAAGGCCCAATGCGACCCAGCAACCGAGGACACTTGGGAGAAGTCTGGAAGCGGTGCCATCGATGTGGACATTGGGGGCATCTCCGTCGGGAGTGTCCCAGAAAGAGAGGTCAGTTGGATCAATCCCCAACCACAGGTGTTGTTGGCAGGAGCCATGATTGGGAAACCAAACATTACCTCCCTGATGCGCCAGAGGCGAGGGGGGTAAATGCCACTTGCAATGTTATTGTTGGTGAAAAGCAAAGCAACAGGCAAAGGAAGAACTTTCACCACTACACACCAGTGACAACTGGGTATCAGCAACCCATTTTCCCCTCCTCCGGACCTCTGAGGGTGAGTAGCCAAGACCATCCTGAGGGGGTGTTAGTCCTAGGGGAGGAGGCTAAGTCTAGACTGCAAGAAGCCCAGTTACTAGATCCAGAACTAGATGGGATGCGGGCAATTGCAGATAGGGCATATGAGACCGGGATGCCAGAGGAATGTGTTTGGATGGATGGATTACTGCATACCGTGTCCAGTCCAAATCATAAGTACAGGTTGGTAGTCCCACCCGAATATCGGGGTCTGTTCCTAGCTCAGGCCCATAGGGCAGGTACCAGTCACTGGGGAAAACGAAGAACAAGAGCCCGGCTCAGGCAGCATTTCATGTGGTTAGGTTTAGCAAGGGATGTAGATCGCTACATAGCCAACTGTGCAGATTGCCAGAATAAGTTACAGCACGGCTGCATCAGTGACAGTCAGACACAGGAGGAGGGTAGGCAGCATAGACAGCAAGACATTGAGGACTGTGTGCTATCACTGTCAGTAGTCCCTGGGGGAAGTAAAGAGCAGCAGGAATCCTGCAGGCAGTCAGTCCATAAGCGGGCGCAGACTGGGGAAATAAGTAACCCCAGGACAGATAGGAACTGGGGGAGGTGGAGGCGCAGCCAGGCAGGGCCCCAGGCAACCAAGGAAAGGCAGTGGGTAGGTCACTCAGACAGTAGGGCTCAGACTAGCTACTGGAGAAGGAGACAGAGACTTCCTTCAGAGGTTCGGGGAACTGACTGGTGCTGGTGGTTACAAGAGAACAACATGGGACAACAAGTAAACGCTGGAAGTGGTGCACAGACCAGCAGGAATTGTTTCAACATGCGGAGGTCAACATACAACCTGCAGTAGTGTCTGCAGAAGAGACTGGGGCTCAAGTTTAAAAAGTGGGGGAGGTATATGTAACGAAACGAGATGGACTTGGACTGAGAACTTTTATATTCATCACTCGTTTCTCTCAGTATAATGTACTTTTTAATCCTTGGCCCAGTCTAGGTATATACACCAGAGCCTAGGTGTATCATGTATACTGTTATTTCATGTTATTAGGTATTTATTGTCCTTGCTATTACCTGCAATATGGTATGTATTGGAGATATAAAGACAATTGCCATACTGTGTGACTATAGCAGGACAGGCCATAGTGTGTGACATGAGGAGAGCCAGGCAGCTGTGCTAGTTCATTACCATTTGTATCACATATGTGAGTCCATTGTGTGAGATGTGATAGGTGTTGCTGGTAATGTAATCAGAACAATGACTGAGTGACTGGTAAGATAGCTAGCTGCCAGCCCAAGTTATGTATCTAGGTCATCTGGGAGGTAATTAGGTTAGAACTCCCAGAGGATGTACAATGGCTCTCCACAGCACTATACTGGCTGAAATAGCCTTGGGATATCCTGACCCAACCTCCTGAGTAGACTGTTTGGCACCAGAGGGGATCTGCCAGTCAGTTATATAAGGAGAGCAGGTCTCAATGGAAGAGAGTCTATTGTGGTGGATCCTGTGAATCAGACATCAGCAGGAAACACTCTGAGCTGGGCATCGTTGTGCCACCAGAGGAAACCCTACCAAGACAGGGTCAGTGTGAGCCAGTACCCAAGGCTGGGGGACACATGACTGTCTAGCAAGAGGTAGTGGTAAGGATACAGATTACTTCTATTGCTACTTATGGATGCTGACTGCAAGAGGCTGCTGGAGGATATGTGCTACCAATTACCCTGTAACATGTGACTATTTTATGGTGTTGTGCTGTCATAATAAAGACTTATTTTTTATATATTCTGATCTGCCCGAGTGAATTGAATCCCACAGAGGGTAACCACCATCCCAGTGAAGCGTGGTTTCCTCACATATGGTACCATACATTATGCAGAAACTATAGCTCCCCACATTATAGAATCAAACCAGAATGATGTAATTGAATGAAATCCTGTCAGGGTAATTGCAGTTCCCAACGGGAAAACTGGCAATCAGGGAGTAACTCCCATCAGGAACATTGCCATGCATTGTCCCTGGTCCCGGGCAGAGTTAAGGTCAATTATGTCTGAATTTCCTGATCCCAGAAAATATCTAGTCGGATGCCAGAGATTCATTAAAAAGTTAGGTAATGCCCATGAGCCTACAAATAAAGATTGGCGAACAGTGCTTCGAGTGTGTTTACCCTCAAATATTGACACCACGAAATTCATAGCAGACAGTCAGTTAGATGCAGACGTACCTCTCACTGATGAATACAATTAGGAGAACGTAAAGCAAATCAATCTGCAACTAGGAGTGTATTTCCCTACTGTTGTCAAGTGGAATAAAATTTTCTCCATAAGACAAAAGGAAGGTGAAATGGCATCCGAGTATTTCCATCGAGCACTGCAGGAACTGGCTAGATACACTGGGATTGAGGACATTAAAGATAATGCACATCACAGGGAGGTAGCTGTTACTGTATTAATGGACGGGTTGAAGGAGGCATTAAGAACAAGGGTACAAACCTCTCTACCTAACTGGAGAGGTATCTCGGTGGCTGCATTGAGAGAGTCCGCTATCGAGCACGACCAGAATATCAGTAAACACAGGGAGTCTCGGGGATAAGCTGATGACAGTAAGTATAAATGCTCTTACAACAAAACCACATCAGCCAAAACTCCAGACCCCTGATGGTAAGTCACGGTCAATAATATGCTTCTATTGTAAAAAGGAAGGACACTTTGCAAGGGACTGTAGGAATAAAGGTACACATAACATATACTGACCCCCTAGACCAGGATATGAACCACACTACAATTCACATAATTGGGATCAGGGACCACCTAGGAGAAATTACGAGACACATACAGGGGAAACAAGGAGGTACCCACCAAGGAGAGATTGGCAGACCTCCGAAAATTCTCAGATACCCCCCTCACATATTGTAGCTGCCAATGCGCTGTGGGAGGGTCCCAATATACAATAGGGGTTGGGCCACACCTGTAGTCTGCAGCCAGTGAAATTGATTGCTAGCCTTGGTAGCGAACCTGAGGTCACGGTTGATGTAGCTGGTGTACCATTACCATTTCTTGTAGATACAGGGGCGGCCAGGTCAGTGTTGAATTCCACATCAGGTATAAAGACCATGAGAAAAATGATTTCGGCAATGGGAGTAACAGGAACGGTGCAACAATACCCTTTGAGTAGACCTGCAGAGATTACGATAGGGCCCTTGCAAACCAAACATTCTTTTCTGTTGGTTGCATCGGCTCCGACTAATCTACTCGGCAAAGACTTATTGTGTAAAATGCGGTGTGTCATATATTGTAATCCTGAGGGTGTCTTCTTGGATATACCTGAGAACCACGCTCAAGAAGTGCAAGATATATTAGACACCCCTCAAAGGCTAATGTCGCATTCTACTGTTATAGACAAGGTTCCATCAAAGGTAGAGGAAATGATCTCACAAATACCGGGTTCCCTTTGGACCAAAGATGGACAAGACACTGGATTGATGGCGAATGTAGCTCCAGTAGTAGTACAAGTAAAAGATGGTAGGATAGCTCCAAAAATCCCTCAGTATCCTCTGAAGCCAGAGGTAGAATTAGGAGTGTACCCCATCATAGAGCGGCTGCTACAGCAGGGCATCCTAGTCAGGACGTCCAGCACCGCCAATAGTCCCATCTTCCCTGTGAAAAAGAGTGGGGGGAGGGGTTACAGGCTAGTGCAGGATCTAAGGGGGATAAACAAGATAGTTGAGAGTCAATTCCCCGTAGTGCCCAATACAGCTGTCATCCTCATGCAAATTCCCTCTACTGCAAAATTCTTCACTGTCATTGACCTCTGTTCTGCTATCTTTTCTGTCCCTCTTCACCCTGACAGCCAGTACCTTTTTGCCTTTAAATACAAGGGAGTACAGTACACCTGGACTCGTCTCCCCCAAGGTTTCATTGACAGCCCAAGTATTTTCTCCCAGGCTTTGCATGACTGTTTACAATCCTTTCAACCTGATAGTGGATCAGTACTAATACAGTATGTTGATGACTTATTGTTGTGTTCTGACTCACTCGAATCGTCCTTGAAAGACACGAAATAGCTTCTGTTTCATTTTTCCCAAATGGGACACAAGGTTTCAAAGAATAAGTTGCAGTTGTGCCGGACCATGGTCAAATATTTGGGACATTGCTAGACTCAAGGACTTAGACACCTCACTGCTGATAGAATACAGGCGATTCGCAACATGACTCTACCACAAACTCAACAACAGATCCGCACTTTCCTTGGAATGTGTGGGTACTATCGAAACTGGATTCCAGGGTTCTCTGTACTGGCTCTACCTTTGCAAGAAATGATCTCTTCGAATAAACCAGTCCGAACTGGCGTTTGAGAGACTCAAACAGTGCCTATCACAGGCACCTGCATTAGGTATGCCAGATTATGAGAAGCCCTTTGAATTGTACGGTACTGAAAGTGCTGGGTGCGTGGCAGGGGTTTTATCTCAGAGACATGGTGATGCCAGCAGACCGGTAGCTTACTACAGTGCACAGTTGGACACTGTAGCGCGGTCTCTCCCCACTTGCTTGCAAAGTGTTGCAGCGATAGCTTTGCTGGTAAGTAAAAGCGAGGACGTAGTGTTAGGACATGACCAGACCATTCATACACCTCATGCAGTATCAGCCTTACTGAACTCAGCCCAAACCAGACATGTCTCATCTGCTCGGTTTACAAAGTGGGAATTATCACTGATGGCCCCGGTAAACATCACTATTAAGAGATGCAGCTCACTAAATACTGCAACTTACTTGCCAAGTGTGCCTGGACAGGCACAAAGGGTGGAGGATGAGAATGTTGTGAAGGAGGATTTAATGCAGACACTGATATGCATGATTGTATGGAATACCTGAATCAGACTTTCACAGCGAGACATGACATCAGTGACAACCCACTGGAAAGAGTAGACTTTACCTTCTACACTGACGGTAGTTGCCACAGACAGACAGAATCAGGAGACTTGTGCACTGGATATGCAGTTGTAGATGATGAAGGTATCATAGAAGCTGAACCCCTGGGCCCACTGCACTCAGCACAAGTTGCTGAATTGGTCGCCCTAACCAGAGCATGTGAATTGGCCAAGGGTAAGTCAGTTAATATATACACAGATTCTAGGTACGCCTTTGGAGTAGTGCATGATTATGGGGCCCTATGGAGCCTCAGAAATTTCATGACGTCAGCTGGCACACCTGTAGCGCATGCGTCCCACATCAAAAGGCTTTTGACAGCAATACAGGAACCAGACAGAGTGGCTGTTATCAAGTGCAAAGCACACACTTACAACCAAGACCCAATTTCACTTGGTAACAGCCGGGCAGATGAAGCTGCTAAATCAGCAGCAAGCACCCCCATACAAACGAACACCACATCACTGATGACATTTAACACGATCAACACACAACAATCAATCGAAATGCAAAATTTGTGTTCCCTACAGGAAAAGGCAGTCTGGACAGCAAAGGGGTATGGCCAGGAGTCCTCAGGACAGGTGGACACGGTAAGCCAGTGGCCCCCAGAGCATATCTTCCAAGACTAGCTGAGGCGGCACACGGTCTGACTCATCTGGGCAAAGAGGGTATGTGCAAGTTGGTAAGAGCCTATTGGTGTGCGCCAGGATTCTCTTCTCATGCAGGTAAGAGAGCAATGACATGTTTTACTTGCTTGAGGAAGAATATTGGAAAGACAATACCAACAGAACCATCCCATATCCCGCCGACAGACGGACCTTTTCAGGTAATACAAATCGATTTCATACAGTTACCACCCTGTAGGAATTTTAAATATGTGTTAGTTTGTATTGATGTATTTTCCAACTGGGTAGAAGCGTTCCCTGCTGCCACAAATACTGCTACGTTTACTGCAAAGAAAATTGTGCAGGAATTTGTGTGTAGATATGGTATCCCTAGAATAATTGAAAGTGACAGGTGTACCCATTTTACAGGTGAAGTCTTTCAGGTCATGTGCAAACTGATGGGAATTAATAGCAAGCTGCATACTCCATACCATCCACAGGTGAGTGCAAAGGTAGAGAGAGTGAACAGCACTATTAAGAACAAGCTGAGCAAATTAATGGCTGAAACTGGATTGTTGTGGCCCGAAGCTTTGCCACTAGTGTTGTACAGCATCAGAACCACTCCAATGTCTCTACTTAACTTATCACCCTTTGAAATTCTTTTTGGTCGACAATCTCATGTAATGATAGACCCCCAGGATGATTTGAAATGTAATAATGAAGTGACAGTGAAATATTTGGTTGGGATGAGCCAGCAGCTGAGAAATCAACAAAGAAATTTAAAGCTGGTGATTCCTGACCTACCGAACAGTAATTGTCATGACATTGAGCCTGGGGATTATGTGATGGTTCGAAATTTCTTACGATCAGGTTGCCTCATAGACAGGTTGGAAGGACCATACCAAGTCTTGTTAACCAGCACGACAGCATTGAAGGTCACCGAAAGAGAGACTTGGGTCTACTCGTCCCACTGCAAGAAGGTCGCTGACCCGGAGAGAACTCGTGACAAAGAGCTGAGTGTAGAGAATCTCATATCACTGAAGTGTTTGTTCCGGGAAAGTTGAGAGGCAGGACTGTTGAAGGGCATCTGAGCACGGAGAGCAACAAGATCTAGAACGGTTGTCACACCATTTTCTTTTTTCACCTCACCCTGCATTTTCCTTTCTTTTCTCCTTATTTTCCTCCTCTCCCCTAATGAAATGGATCGATCACAAGAGACTGCGTTTTGGGTTCTATTAGCAATTCTGATTTAGATCAGGGCAGTTTGTTTTGGTGAGGGTCCCAGAGAGGTCGAGCAGGGATCTGGAATGGGTTCTGATGGCAAGTATGAATTTGTAGGATCTCAGAAGCAGCACATCACTCGAGTAAAGGCTGGCATCAGTAAGCACTCTGGTAGTCAGGGAGCTCGGAGGCACTGTGAAGGGTTATTGTCTGATGAATATTGTATTTGTAGGAATTGTGAGAATATAGTAGAGGATGGGTGCATCCAGAGATGTCAGTCCAACCTTAATATCGACATGGACCACCATCCGTTGAGTGATTACCACTCACTAGTGGGTAAGGTCTTAAACCAGACAGAATGCTGGGTGTGCTCACAAGTACCTCAAGGTCAGAGTAAGTCAGGATTAGTACCATACCCTTTAGCAATAGATGAGGTACTCAAATTGCGGGGTGGGAGACCGGTGGACAAGAAATTCAATATCTCTAGGCCCCCTAGTTTGAAGCTCCACCAGTATCATGTAGACAGGTCCTAATTGTGTTTTAATATTTCCAATTACCGAAAACCGGGAAATTGGGAAGTGACGTGGAATAACCAGACAATGACTTTTTCACACAGAGCCGATAGGATACCCATAGACTCTGAACTTGTACGACAAATAGCCAACAGTGGGAGGTATTTTCGGTATAGGTATACCTGTGGAAGCAAGACCATGTGGGTTGGAAAAGTATCATCAGGGTATTGTGCTCATATCATCCAGCCCGACACTTGTACTGAGCAGATGGGAGAACTAGGGATTGGTTTCTTTACTTGGAAAATTTGTAATATGGTGATGTTATATTTTGTCCCCTATGTTCTCCCAGATGATGCCTATTTCATATGTGGGAGGAAAGCATACAAGTGGCTTGCCCCGAGCTCAGAGGGATTGTGTTATATTAGGAAAGTACTACCCGAGGTCATGACCATAACCCATGATAAAATGAAAGACGTTCACCGCAGTGCTCAGGCTCCTTATACTCATACTCACTATGAACACATCATCAAGAGACACCTCATAGATAGGGCAGAGCATGCAGCCTCTGATTTGATCCACGAATCCACCAGGATTCAGTTCCTTCTCGCATTAGACATTACCCGTACTGCCAGAGGTACTATAAATTATAGGTATATCCATGCGCTAGCGAACTTGATAGATAATATCACTGAGATGTATGACGACACCTTCAGGTATACGGGAAGGGAGTTACAAGCTTACAAGAAGGAACTGATTCAGCACAGGATGGTCCTTAATTATGTCACAGCCGTGACAGGTGGGTACTGTGTTACTCTGGCAACTCAATATGGTGTAAAGTGCTGTACATATATAACGAACAGCACTGATGACCCAACGGAGATCATCGATCAAAAGATGGATGATATCTTGCAGTTGAAGTGGGAGTTCAGGAGGAAGCACAACCTTACCTTAGCGACTGTGAGTAATGAACTGACCGGCTGGGTCTTATGGTTGAACACACGCAAATGGTTTTCAGGTTTAGGAGAGTGTGCTCAAAATGTCATTATGTGTGGGGAAGTTTCTCCTTTGTATCCTGGGAGTCGTCATAATTATTGGTTCGATATTTAGGTGTGTTCAAATTCTAATGCGGCGCAAGCACGGCACAAATTTGATGAGTCTAAGGAGCAAGGGCACTGTTATAGCAGCAGATTTAATCTACGACCCATCCATAGAGACAGTGTTATGATAAGGATTGCAAATGAATTTCATGGCCTGTTTCTTTCACCCGTTTTTCTTTGTCTCCCCCTCTGCCCAGATACATCCATCCGGAAAAGACGTCAGCCCTACCCAAAATGTTTATGTGAATGTATTTTTATATATGTGTCTTATCTTCATCTCTGCAACCTCCAGCTAATAGCACACATAGTCGACAGGTGATATCCACATATACTAGCACTCACATATGTCCCACCCCATGTATCATCAACTAAATGTGCACCCCATTTGTTGGAACAAGAAGCCGAAAAGAGCTCGGTAGTGTTTGTTGGCCCATTTATAGACCCTTAATACGGGATGAGAAGGATTTAATGTATACTTCACAATACCTCGAAGCTTATGTAGAACATATACGGCACGATGATACATGCCCCTCAGACATGGATTCATACATACATGCTTTTATTATCCCACTAGGTCATACATTTCCCACCTACAACTCTCCCCCGACCATCCAAGCTTCTGTAGATATTGTATAGATATTTTTCTGTTTATTGATTAGATAGTGGCAGTTATTGGTGACTGCCAAAGGGTGGACTGTTAAAATCGAAAAAAAATATTGCAGTACACACATCACGTACAAACTACACACAGATGGCCTCCGTTCGTGTACTTGTTCTGCCGTGCATGCGCATATTCACAATTTGCATATGATCGCTCCCGCGGTCCTGCGCATTAGCATGTGGTATGAGTATTTACGGTAGAGTTTGTGAACGCATGGAAAAGCCATCAAAACACATTACATATTTAATCAAAATAGTGCACAATGTACACATAGTCTCCCTGCACAACACCAGCAAGTTACAACAGTTTAAGTGGTATCAGAACAAAGAGATTCACCTTTACAGGATAGGAGGGGCAGAACAAGGTTATAAGGTGGTGTTTGGTATCCAGCTGTAGGGTATTTTAAGGGTAATATTCCAGTGTTGGTTTGCAGCAGATCGCACGTTCCTGCGAATAGTTATGTGCAGGAGCAGAATATAGATATAAACTGTATTTACTGTACATTAGGTATGCAGCGGGAACCCAGAGGAGACCACCCACAAGTGCATCTGGAACAGACATCGCCCACCTATTCAAACCAACCTATGACCTCTCCTGTACTGTAAATGACCATCCCTGTGTCCAATGGACAAAGAGATTACAGTATCCATTGTGTTAAGTTTTGGAAGATTGTATAAAAGGAGCCAGCTGCAGGCCTGGTCACACAGACTCAAAAGGTCATCTACCCAGATGACTGAGGACCAGACTGGGAAATGCGGTGAAAACCAAACACGTATGTGCCTTTGACTGTAGCCATTTTTCTATTGTATTGTATTGCTTTGTTATTGTAACCCCCTTTCAGTAATAATATGTTGTGGTGTCGGAACCCGGCATTTTAAATACAAACTGGTGTTGCGTTTTCCTTTCCCTGCTAAGGTTATAAGTGTATTACTATCACATGTATAGCTGTTAAGGGTTCACGGTGTATCTTTAGGTGTGTACGCACTGAGTGTACTTTGTACAGCCAGCGCGGCATTCATACGCAAAGTACGTACACGGTACGGGGCTCTGTACGCTAATGGTGTAATAAGTACGTAGGTTGAGGATTAAGTTTAGCGGCCGCAGCGGCTCCATTTAAAGTGTATGAAATGTCTTTTTAGAGTGTTGCTTTTAGTACTGTATGTAAATCAGCATTTACACAGAGAACACGTCCTCTCAATACACTCTCCGAGACTGGAGTGAAAATGGCCGCAACGAGCGGCTCCTTATATGGAATCCAAACCCCGCGAGAATCCGACAGCGGGATGATGACGTTTTGTCACGTTCAGGTTTCCGAGTCAGGGAAAACCCGATCCTGACTCAGATCCAGGCTTGAGACATGAAATTCGGTAGGTTTCGGTTCTCTGAGAACCGAACCCGCTCATCTCTAGATGATACCCCGCAATGTTGGCCAAGTGTCAGGAGGGTGTGAGAGTAAAGAAATACAAAATATGTGATGTTATGTATACTGTACAGAGAAGATGTAATTAGATAGGGAAGCCCTGAAGGTTATGTTATAAGGTTATACATATATTCGATGTCCCCATTAAGAGACTATCCAATACAGTAAATACATATTTTTAGGTCTCATCTGTATATACATTCAACAGAGGGGTCAGGTGTTTACAATTTCCACAATAAAGACAATACAGTAGAGATCATAGATAAAAAGAAAATGATTATTATATAGTGTTGACTCTAGGATCTGATCTGGGCAGGGCGCCGGACTGTGAGGGGCAGAAGCGGGTGCGCTTGACCAAAAAGGGACGTGGTCACGCTAAATAGGGGGAGTGGTCAATATACATAAAAGTGGGCGTCTCAGCCCACAGACTGGGGGCGTGGGCGGCTGGCGGCGTCACTGTTGGGGGGCGTGCCCAGCACCTACAGAGGTGCTGGGCTTCCCCCAAGCTCTCCCACAGCGTGAATGGATGCCGTGTGCATGCACGCGGCATCTTTACATGCTGGGAGGGCAGGAAACGGGCGGCTGTTCTAGCAAGGCGCCGCAGAAAGGGCAGGGTGGATTTTGCTCTTAAAAAAATTGGCCAGGGCACGGCGCCCTGCTAAAACAGCCTAGCGTGAACACTAATTATTTATAGGGGTAGGTGGTCATAGTACAACATTTAATTCCATGGTTTTATTTAAGCCTGTCGGGTGAGGGGAATTAAACTGGAGCATCCAGTAAATCTCCCTTTTACACAGTGTGTGGGACCGATATGTTCCAATGCGGTAACAGACGGGTGTTTAGGGTCTCCCTTATGAACGTATTGGAAGTGGCGTGGAATGCTATGTTTAGCATAGCCATTGTCAGTGTTACATCTATGCTCCAAGAATCCAGGGGGTAATTCAGACCTGATCGCTAGGCTGCGTTTCGTACAGCAGGCAATCAAGTCTAAACTGTGCATGCGTATACAGTTGCACCGCAATGCACAGGTGCGTCACATGGGTACAAAGCAGATCAACGCTCAGTGATGGGTTTGTGCAAAGGATCCATTCGCACTGGCATTCGCAAGGAGATTGACAGGAAGAGGTGGCAACTGACTGTTTTCTGGGAGTGTTTGGAAAAACGCAGGCGTGTCCAGGCGTTTGCAGGGCGGGTGGCTGACAGCTACATTTTAATAAATAGATGATATTTGTTGAATCGCAGTTTATAAACGTTTGTATCTGATATACATCCACTGTAGTTGGTATTTCCACAGGTGTAGTTTTTCTTAATGTAACCCTTTCCTACCCACTATTTCCCTACAGTGAGGGGGTTACTATCAGTGACTACTAAGGCGTGCCTCCACCCAAGCACTTATGTAGTTTAGGCATGCTTGGGAAAGCCAATGAAGAGCATGTATTAATACCCTTCCCCTAGGTTGCACTTTGACCTGTATCTGCACAACTGTCTGTTCTTCCTTGTGTTTCAGATTCACTCCAACGGTCATCAACTGGATTCTCAATTAACTCTATTGGTAAGTATTTATGGCAAATAAAACACAACCACTTCTCTCACTTATAACTATTGTACTAAATCTTTACCTCAGCTTAACTCTTTATATCATAGAATATCCTATATACTCTATACCAGACATTTCCAACTGCATGCATTACAAAAAAAATACTCTTTGAAATAATAACACCTATAGGTGTTTGAGTGACCCGGGTACTCTTAGGGTGATAGTGCACTCTAGGGCCTATAAACCTATGAAAACATCAGCATTTAGTACAGACTATGGTGGTCATTCCGAGTTGATCGCTCGTTGCCGATTTTCGCTATATTGCGATTTTCCGCTTACTGCGCATGCGCAATGTCCGCAGTGCGACTGCGCCAAGTAAATTTGCTATGAAGTTAGGTATTTTACTCACGGCATTGCAAGGCTTTTTCTTCGTTCTGGTGATCGTAATGTGATTGACAGGAAGTGGGTGTTTCTGGGCGGAAACTGGCCGTTTTATAGGTGTGTGGGAAAAAACGCTACCATTTCTGGGAAAAACGCGGGAGTGGCTGGAGAAACGGGGGAGTGTCTGGGCGAACGTTGAGTGTGTTTGTGACGTCAAACCAGGAACGAAACTGACTGAACTGATCGCAATGGCAGAGGAAGTGTCGAGCTACTCAGAAACTGCTGTTATGCACACCAGTGCCTGCAGGAAAGTACTGGTGTCAGAACTGTTATGCACTCCAGTGTCTGCAGGAATGTACTGGTGTTTGAACTGTTATGCAAAACAGATGGACTCACAGACAAACTGGGGAATATGACATAATGTACACAGAAGGTGATAGGGTAACAAAATACACACAAAGTGAACAGAGAAGCCCAGAGGCTAAGGAACTGGGTATCTCCCTTGTATTAGAACTGCTCAGATGGAAAAGCAAGATGTTGTGTTTTAATACGTAGAGAACCCGAAATGCTGTTGCTAAGGGCAACAGCAAAACCCTAAAGGGTTACCAACGGGTGTGGCAGTAAGCTCCTTGGTCAGAGATGGAATGATAGACACAAGGAGAATCTCCACAATCCTAATTCTCACTTGCAGTGCACAGGTTTTAGCTTACTGCCACTAAACTGACCCCTGACACCTAGCACAGTGAGACAGGATTAGACAGGCAAGTCTTAGAATACAGCCGCAAACTTGCTAAGTTCACAGAGTAGTAACAGAACCCCAGCAAGCTAAACGACTGACTCCAGTCTTACTGCTAGGTCTGGATTGGCAGAGTGTAATACCAAATCCCCAGGCCTATTTGCAGTAAGCAACAAACAAATACAAAGCTACACAGTACTGGCTAACTTTCATGAACTGACTAACCAACAAAGATTCAGCAGCATCTGCTTACCCTGAAAAGAGGCCTTATAAAGCAGGTGCTGTCCACGCCCCACTCAGACCTCAAAGACTGTGAGCACAAAAACCAGCACCGGATCCCCTGCCGTGTACAGAGCCTATAACCACTGCACAGCAAAAGACCCGAACCGGAGTATCAGCTGCGCTCAGGTTACTCCACTAGCACTTGTCTCCCGGTTGCCATGACGACGTGGCAGCACAGGGCAGGAGACCCTAACAGTACCCCCCCTCTGACGAGGGGTCAAAGAACCCCTACCACCGGGTTTATCGGGGAACTGCGAGAAGAAAGAGCGTATCAGTCTGGGGGCATGAAGATCACAACTGCGCACCCACGACCGCTCCTCCGGGCCATACCCCTTCCAGTGCACCAAAAATGACAGCCGACCCCGAACCACCTTGGAGTCAAGAATCCTTTCAACAACAAACTCCCTCTGGCCACGTATCAGAAGAGGGGAAGGTCTTCCACTGGAAGAAGGATTACTAATCGCCCGTTTTAAAAGGGAACAATGAAATGTTTTATTGATACCCAAAGAACGGGGCAGATCTAACTGAAATGCCACCGGATTGATAACCCTGGTGATCTTATATGGGCCGATGAACCGGGGCCGTAACTTATGAGATGGCTGTCTCAACTTCAAATTCTTGGTAGACAACCAGACGAAGTCTCCTAATTTGAAGCTGCAGGGTCTTTTCCGCTTATCAAAAACCCTTTTGGTCACTAATGACACAGACACAAGGGCTTTCTTCACTTTCCGCCAAATACCTCTAAGGACCGAAACCACAGAGGAACCACCAGGCGTGGAGTCCAGGGGGTCAAAAGAATTGGCCTTAGGATGATGCCCATACACACAAAGGAAGGGAGAGATCCCTGTAGCAGAGTGAGCCGCGTTGTTATAGGCAAACTCCGCCATGGACAGATGAGCAACCCAGTCAGTCTGACACTTGGAGACATAACACCTGAGGAACTGCTCCAAGGACTGGTTCACCCTTTCAGTCTGCCCATTAGACTGCGGATGGTAGCCTGACGACAAGCTGACAGAAATCTGGAGATCGGAACAAAATGCCCTCCAGAATTTGGCCACAAACTGGGATCCGCGGTCAGAGACCACATCAAGTGGCAACCCGTGGAGACGCACAACATGCAGCATAAATAATTCAGACAGGCGTCTGGCTGATGGCAGCCCAACCAGTGGAACGAAGTGCGCCATCTTCGAAAACCTGTCAACGACAACCCAGATGGCTGTCATCCCCGAGGATTTGGGCAAGTCCACCACAAAATCCATTGAAATGTGGGTCCATGGCTTAGATGGGATAGAGAGTGGATGTAATGGGCCAACAGGAACCCCTCTAGGAGTCTTATTTCGGGCACAGATGTCACATGCCCGAACCCACTGATCCACATCCTTAGCCACCGAGGGCCACCACACCGCCCTAGATAGCAACTCCCGAGTTCTGGCAATACCCGGGTGACCTGCCGACTTCTTGGCATGGAATTCCAGGAACACTCGCTGTCTTAACCTAGGAGGCACAAACAAAAGACCTACCGGAAGGTCTGGAGGAGCCTGCTCCTGTGCTCTAAGGACTAATGATAAGAGGTCCTGGGTAATGCCCACTTTAATACATGATGGGGAAACAATGGGCAACGGCTCCTCGGTGGTCTCCTGGATTGGAGAAAAACTCCGCGAGAGCGCATCAGCCTTGATGTTTTTTGACCCAGGGCGATATGTTATCAAAAAATTAAAGCAAGCAAAAAACAAAGCCCATCGTGCCTGCCTGGCATTGAGACGCTTCGCTGACTCTAAATATGCCAGATTCTTATGGTCAGTGAGAATTGAGACCACAAACTTAGCCCCCTCAAGCCAGTGTCTCCACTCCTCGAGTGCATCCTTAATAGCCAACAATTCCCGGTTACCCACGTCATAATTCATCTCGGCAGGCGAAAATTTACGGGAAAAGTAAGCACAGGGATGAAGGCGATTATCAGACACTCCCATCTGAGAAAGCACTGCCCCAATACCCATCTCAGAGGCATCCACCTCCACCACAAAAGGACGCTCTGGATCTGGGTGCCGCAGCACCTTGGCTGAAACAAATGCCCTTTTGAGACGGGCAAAAGCCGCTTTAGCCTCACAAGACCAGTGAGCAACATCCGCCCCTTTCTTAGTGAGTGCCACCAAGGGCGCCACTATAGACGAAAATCCAGCGATAAATCGTCTATAAAAATTCGCAAAGCCCAGAAAACGCTGAAGCGCCTTCAAGCTAGTGGGCTGCACCCAATCCAGGACTGCCTGTACCTTGGAACCCTCCATTTGGAAACCTTCTGGGGAGATAATATATCCTAGAAATGCGATTTGCTGAACTTCAAATTCGCACTTCTCCAGCTTCGCCCCAAGCCGGTGGTCTCTGAGTTTCTGGAGGACTAAGCGTACATGCTTCCGATGTTCCTCCAGGGAATGGGAGAAGATTAGGATGTCATCTAAGTATACAACTAAGAATCTATCCAAATATTCCCTGAGCACATCATTCATGAAATCCTGGAAGACTACCGGGGCATTACAGAGCCCAAAAGGCATCACCAAATATTCATAATGCCCTGAGTGGGTATTAAAGGCAGTCTTCCATTCATCCCCCTCTCTTATTCGGATTAGATTGTACGCACCGCGTAGGTCAATCTTAGAAAAAATGGTGGCAGTACGAAGCTGGTCAAACAAGACCGAAATGAGAGGCAGTGGGTAGTTTTTAATCGTGATACGGTTCAATTCCCTGAAGTCGATGCAGGGTCGCAACGAACCGTCCTTTTTACCCACGAAGAAGAACCCCGACCCAACTGGAGACTGTGAAGGTCTGATAAATCCCTTAGCCAAGTTCTCCTGAATGTACTCTGCCATAGCCTGAGTCTCAGGACGTGACAGGGAGTACAACCTGCTCTTGGGAAGCTTAGCATTTGGCAACAAATCAATGGCACAGTCATAGGGGCGATGGGGAGGTAGTACCTCTGCAACTTTTTTGGAGAACACGTCCGCAAAATCTGCATAACACCCTGGCAATCCTGGCAAACTTAGCTGCGAGAGCCTGACTGGAAGGCTCAAGCAACTCCTGAAACAATCAGTACCCCAACTAAGAATCTCCCCAGATACCCAGTCAAATTGAGGATTGTGGGCCCTTAACCAGGGTAACCCCAACACCAATGGGGCAAAAGTACAGACAGTCACATAAAAAGACAATTTTTCAGAGTGTGTGGCTCCAATAAACAAAGAAATCTGGCTAGTGCAAGAGGTAATTTTACCTTGGGATAATGGTTCCCCGTTTAACCCACACATCTCAATTTCCGATGCCATGGGTACTAAGGGAACAGAGTGTTTCAGGGCGAATTGGCGGTCCATAAAAACCCCGTCGGCCCCACTGTCCACAAAGGCCTCAGTCTTGACAGTTTGACCGAGGATCTTCAAGGTCACCGGAATGATAAAAGTCTTCTTGGGAAATTCTGACTTCTGGCCTGACAGGATATTTCCCATCACCCTCAGGCCCTGAAGTTTTCCGGCTTTTCTGGGCATGATACTACCACATGACCTTTATTCCCACAGTACAAACACAACCCCTGCTGTCTCCTCCGCGTCTTCTCACGCGAGGAGAGGCGGGTAGCCCCAATCTGCATAGGCTCCTCGGAAAATTCCTCAGAGTCTGAGGTTCCCTTTGGAAGGAAGGAAATCTCAGTCTCCCTTTCAAGCCTACGCTCTCTCAGCCGTCTATCCACTCGGATGGATAACTGCATGAGCTGATCCAAGCTATCAGGCAAGGGATATTGTACCAGTTGGTCCTTTATCTGGTTATAAAGACCTCTTCGGTACTGGTGTCTCAGGGCTGGGTCATTCCACTGGGTATCATGGGCCAACCTCCGAAACTCCGTACAGTAAACCTCAACTGGCCTTCTGTTACGATTCCTGTACTCCAGACTGGAGAAGATCTTATGGCGGAGATCTGAGTACAGGAATGGAATACAGGTTGTGGGAGCTGGAGAGCCTAGTAACCCCTGGCGCCCTAACTCCGTTGTCTCGCCCGTGTTATCAGAAATCCCCTGCGAGACTATGGTTGCTTGAGCCCATGGCAGCCGCGTTCGAAGGGCGGATTATGTCTGCCCAACCCCGATGCCCCCGCAGGTCTTAATGGGAGACAAGGGGAAGTCCGAGACAGGGTGATAACAAGGGGCCCTCTGACTAAGCAACCAAGCCAGGGGTTACAAGCTAACTTAACTAAATCAAAAGGTATGTGCGGACTAGCCGCCAGGGAAAAGGACAACCAAGGATCCACGGATCCGACACTCCTATCCGGCACCGCTGGACACCAGAGTGGATCTTGTGGAAGCGGAATCCTCCGCAAAGCTCCAGAACTCAAAATAAACACAATAATAAATAGTAGCGGACAAGCCGCAACACACGGCTGCGCCGCGACTCACGAACACCACCAGATGTTAAAGGTGCTCGGTCAGACTCCAGGAACAGATGGTAACTTCCGAGTACAGGATCACTGAGAACAGGAACAAACGAACAGACCGGGACTGGGAACTCTCTCTGCAGCAGAATCAGGCAAACAGGAAGCTATCACCGGCGTCTGAGAGGAGTCCAAAGAGTGCTTTTATTTAGGACCCCTCCAATCAGGATCCAGACAGGACAATCAATCTTTATGCCGTGCAGCTGCATGCTGCACGGCCAGGAAAACACTGCACTGATAATTAGACCTAGCAACGGGGAACGCGGTCTGACAGTGGCGTCCCCGTTGCTATGGTCAGAGCGGCTCGGTGCGCCCGGCGTCTGACGTTGCTAGGGAGCCGGCGGCTGTCTGCCTGCGGCGTCCCTAGTTGCTAGGCGCCGGGCCGCACGGACGGGCGGACCCCGGCGCCTAACAGTACCCCCCCCTTGAGGAGGGGTCAAGGAACCCCTAAATCCGGGTTTCTGAGGAAATTCTTGAAAAAATGCCCTTTTGAGTCTTGGGGCATGAAGGTCCTCATCCAGGACCCACGACCTTTCCTCAGGACCATAACCTCTCCAATGTACCAAAAAATAGAGCCGACCCCGGGACAACTTGGAATCGAGAACCTTCTCAACCACGAACTCCTGCTGACCCTGTACATTAACTGGTGATCTCCCCTGAGGTTTTTTACGAGGAAATCTGCTAGATGAAACATATGGTTTGAGCAAAGAGCAATGGAAGGTATTTCCGATCCGTAACGTTTTTGGTAGCTGTAACCGGAAAGCAACTGGATTGACTTTTTTGATAATGAGAAATGGTCCAATAAATCTAGGACCCAATCTGGCTGAGGTTTGTCGAAGTTTGATATTGCGAGTCGACAGCCACACCCTGTCTCCTACTCTAAAAGTGCACGGCCGCCGGAACCTGTCCGAAAAATCTTTTTCCCTGAAAGCTGCTTTTCTGAGAGCTATGTGCACTTTTTTCCAAATAAGTTTAAGATGAGAGGTCAGGGCCAGAGAGGAGACAGAGGAATGTTGGAAAAATGAATTAGCTCTGGGGTGGAAACCAAAAACTGCAAAAAATGGAGACACATTGGTGGAGGAATGACAGGCATTATTATAAGCAAACTCTGCCAATGGAAGAAACTCAGACCAGTCATTTTGGAGTTTGGCCGAGTACAAACGCAAATATTGTTTTAAGGATTGGTTCACTCGCTCAGTCTGTCCATTTGATTGTGGATGATAACCGGAGGTTAATGATAATTTCATTTTTAACGAAGCACAAAAAGACTTCCAAAACTGTGCAATGAATTGTGGACCCCTGTCAGAAACAATATCAGTGGGTAACCCATGGAGTCTGAAAACATGACGGAGGAACAAGACTGCCAATCCCTGGGCAGATGGCAATCGGGGAAGACCAATAAAATGAGCCATCTTACTAAAACGGTCCACTACCACCCATATGACTGTGCATCCAGCTGACAGAGGGAGATCCACCACAAAATCCATGGAGATATGCGACCATGGTCTAAGAGGAACATTCAATGGCATAAGTTGACCAATAGGCAAAGAACGGGGAACTTTATGCTGTGCACAGACCTGACACGAAAAAACAAACTCTTTAATGTCTTTAGAAAGACCAGGCCACCACACTGAGCGGGATACCAATTCAAAAGTTTTAGCGACTCCCAGATGCCCTGCAACTTTGCTATCATGAAATTCCTCCAAAACAGTTGCTCTCAAAAACTCAGGAACAAAAAGACGACCAACAGGAGTATTTCCCGGAGCTTGATGTTGAAGCAGCTTCAATTGAGAAAAAACATCCTGTGTGAGACCTGCCTGAATGACTGAAGGCGGAAGTATGAGAGTAACAGGACTGTTGTCTTGAACGGGAAGAAAACTGTGTGAGAGGGCATCTGCCTTGGTATTCTTGGAACCAGGTCTGAAGGTGATAATGAATTTGAAACGAGTGAAAAATAAAGCCCAACGAGCCTGTCGGGCATTCAGTCGCTTAGCTGATTCAATGTATTGAAGATTTTTGTGATCCGTCAAAACAGAAATGGTATGGGTCGCTCCTTCAAGCCAATGTCTCCACTCCTCAAAAGCCCATTTAATAGCCAGCAACTCCCGATTACCAACATCGTAGTTGGATTCAGCAGATGAGAATTTCCGGGACATAAAGGCACAAGGATGTAACTCAAGGGAATCTGGATCCTTCTGAGAAAGGATAGCCCCTACACCAACCTCCGAGGCATCTACCTCAACGATGAAAGGCAATTCTGGGTTGGGATGTCTAAGGACAGGGGCTGAGACAAAGGCTTGTTTCAAGGCCTGAAAAGATACTTTAGCTTCACATGACCAATTGGTAGGATCTGCTCCCTTCTTAGTGAGTGCCACAATGGGAGCAACTATGTCAGAGAAAGAGTGAATAAACCTTCTATAGTAGTTTGCAAACCCTAAAAAGCGCTGAATTGCTTTTAAGTTGGTGGGTTGCGCCCAACTCAGGATGGCTTGGAGCTTCTTAGGTTCCATTCGGAATCCCCGAGGGGAAATAATGTACCCTAAAAAGGATACCTCCGTGACGTGAAATTCACACTTCTCCGGTTTGGCATACAAGTGATTTTCACGTAATTTCTTAAGTACCTGACGCACCTGGGTAACATGTTGTTCTATAGAGTCAGAATAAATCAAAATGTCGTCTAAATAGACCACAACGAATCTTCCCAGAAACTCACGGAGCACATCATTAATGAGATCCTGAAAGACTGCCGGAGCGTTAGATAGGCTGAAAGGCATGACCAGATACTCATAGTGACCTGATTGAGTACTGAATGCCGTTTTCCACTCATCCCCCGATCTGATTCTAATGAGATTATATGCTCCTCTCAGGTCAATCTTAGAAAAAATAACAGCCGAACGTAGCTGATCAAAGAGGACAGAGATCAGAGGCAGAGGGTAAGTATTCTTTACTGAGATTTTATTCAGGGCTCGAAAGTCAATGCAGGGTCTGAGGGAACCATCCTTCTTCTCTACGAAGAAAAAACCTGCACTTAAAGGGGATTTAGATGGCCTGATAAACCCTTTCTCAAGACTTTCTTTCACATACTCATTCATGGCCACAGTTTCAGGACCAGACAATGCATATAACCTTCCTTTAGGCAACGTGGCACCAGGAATTAACTCAATGGTACAATCATAAGGCCTATGGGGAGGCAAAATATCCGCATTGCCCTTGGAAAACACATCCAAAAAATCTTGGTACTCTCCAGGAATATGTGCGGACCTGGCAGCAGCTACTCGGATAGGAAGTGTAATACATTCTTTATCACAGATGGTACTCCATTGTAGAATCTCCCCAGACTGCCAATCTATGATGGGATTATGAAAGGCCAGCCAAGGGTGACCCAGAACCACAGGAACTGCTGGACAATGGGTAAGAAAAAACTCAATCTTTTCAGAATGTAGAGCTCCCACCGAGAGCAAAACAGGAGGTGTACATAGAGAAATAACCCCATTGGATAAGGGACTCCCATCTAAACCATGCATGGTGATACACCTACTTAAGGTTAACTGAGGAATACCTAAGGCCTTGGCCCATGTTAAGTCCATAAAGTTTCCTGCAGCTCCACTGTCCACAAAAGCAGAGACCGAGGAACAGAGGCTGTCATAATAAACTTTAGCAGGAACCAATAGTGAATTATTTGAGGAGATGAGCTGTAGACCAAAGTGAACCCCCTCACTATTCACTTGGTCAGGAAGTTTCCCGACTTGTTTGGGCAACTACGGGCAAAATGTCCCTTACCTCCGCAGTACAAACACAGACCAGAATTTTGCCTCCTGGTTCTTTCTTCCGGAGACAATTTGGAGAGACCAATCTGCATAGGCTCCTCCATGTCTATCGGAACGGAAGAAACACAGGGAAAAGAAACTACAGATGCCCCTTTCTCAGTCCTCCGCTCTCTGAGCCGACGATCTATTTTAATAGAGAGCTCCATGAGTTTATCAAGGTTCTCAGGAGCGGGATACTGAAGGAGGCTGTCCTTTATAGATTCAGATAAGCCGAGGCGAAACTGACTGCGCAGGGCAGGATCATTCCAGCCACAGTCGTTCGACCAACGGCGAAACTCAGTACAATAATTCTCTGCAGGATTCCTACCCTGTCTTAGAGCACGCAACTGACTTTCTGCGGATGCCTCTCTATCAGGGTCGTCATACAATAGCCCTAAAGATTTCAAAAAGGCGTCTACAGACGATAAGGCCGGATCGTCTGTTTTTAAACCAAAAGCCCAAGTCTGAGGATCCCCCTGAAGCAGAGAAATTATAATTCCAACCCGCTGAGCCTCCGTACCTGAGGAAACTGGTCTTAAACGAAAATACAGTTTACAAGACTCTTTAAAGTTAAAAAACTGTTTTCTATCCCCAGAAAAACGGTCAGGCAGATGCATTTTTGGTTCAGGGATGACCCTCGGGGAAGTCCGTAACAGATCTTCCTGTGAGCTCACCCGGAGGGACAGATCCTGAACCATCTGGGTAAGTTCCTGAATCTGACTAACCAAAAACTGGCCAGGATTTGGCCCAACACCGGTGGGATTCATGAGGCCGACAAAATTCTCCCAACTGGATAAGTGAAAAAATTAACTCCTGTTGAAATTTTTTCTTTTGTTTGGCCGGTGATAATGTTACGATTCCTGTACTCCAGACTGGAGAAGATCTTATGGCGGAGATCTGAGTACAGGAATGGAATACAGGTTGTGGGAGCTGGAGAGCCTAGTAACCCCTGGCGCCCTAACTCCGTTGTCTCGCCCGTGTTATCAGAAATCCCCTGCGAGACTATGGTTGCTTGAGCCCATGGCAGCCGCGTTCGAAGGGCGGATTATGTCTGCCCAACCCCGATGCCCCCGCAGGTCTTAATGGGAGACAAGGGGAAGTCCGAGACAGGGTGATAACAAGGGGCCCTCTGACTAAGCAACCAAGCCAGGGGTTACAAGCTAACTTAACTAAATCAAAAGGTATGTGCGGACTAGCCGCCAGGGAAAAGGACAACCAAGGATCCACGGATCCGACACTCCTATCCGGCACCGCTGGACACCAGAGTGGATCTTGTGGAAGCGGAATCCTCCGCAAAGCTCCAGAACTCAAAATAAACACAATAATAAATAGTAGCGGACAAGCCGCAACACACGGCTGCGCCGCGACTCACGAACACCACCAGATGTTAAAGGTGCTCGGTCAGACTCCAGGAACAGATGGTAACTTCCGAGTACAGGATCACTGAGAACAGGAACAAACGAACAGACCGGGACTGGGAACTCTCTCTGCAGCAGAATCAGGCAAACAGGAAGCTATCACCGGCGTCTGAGAGGAGTCCAAAGAGTGCTTTTATTTAGGACCCCTCCAATCAGGATCCAGACAGGACAATCAATCTTTATGCCGTGCAGCTGCATGCTGCACGGCCAGGAAAACACTGCACTGATAATTAGACCTAGCAACGGGGAACGCGGTCTGACAGTGGCGTCCCCGTTGCTATGGTCAGAGCGGCTCCGTGCGCCCGGCGTCTGACGTTGCTAGGGAGCCGGCGGCTGTCTGCCTGCGGCGTCCCTAGTTGCTAGGCGCCGGGCCGCACGGACGGGCGGACCCCGGCGCCTAACACCTTCGCCCTTGCTTAAGGATCGAAATCTGAGCCTCGGCTGAGGCCGTCTTGTCAGGGTCATCATACAACATGCCCAGTGCCGTAAAAAAAGCATCAACACTTTTAAGCGACGGACAGTCAGGCTGCAACCCATATGCCCAGACCTGTGGGTCTCCTTGTAGCAAGGAAATCACTATGCCCACCCGCTGAATCTCCGACCCAGAAGACTGAGGCCTAAGCCGGAAGTATAGCTTGCAGCTCTCCTTGAAACAAAAGAACTGCGAGCGATCTCCAGAAAAACGATCCGGGAGATTTACTTTCGGCTCCTTAACCCCTGCAGGTGCTGCTGCTGCGGGAGCTCCTCCAGCAGCCTGGGAGGTGTGTATTTTAATGGACAAATCATTAAATTGTCGAGTCAGGACCTGCACCTGATCGACCACCTGTTGCAACGTATTTTGAGGGGTATGCTCCATATTCCCACAAAATTTCAACAGGAGTATTAGGCTGCTGAATATGTTATGCACACCAGTGCCTGCAGGAAAGTACTGGTGTCAGAACTGTTATGCACTCCAGTGTCTGCAGGAATGTACTGGTGTTTGAACTGTTATGCAAAACAGATGGACTCACAGACAAACTGGGGAATATGACATAATGTACACAGAAGGTGATAGGGTAACAAAATACACACAAAGTGAACAGAGAAGCCCAGAGGCTAAGGAACTGGGTATCTCCCTTGTATTAGAACTGCTCAGATGGAAAAGCAAGATGTTGTGTTTTAATACGTAGAGAACCCGAAATGCTGTTGCTAAGGGCAACAGCAAAACCCTAAAGGGTTACCAACGGGTGTGGCAGTAAACTCCTTGGTCAGAGATGGAATGATAGACACAAGGAGAATCTCCACAATCCTAATTCTCACTTGCAGTGCACAGGTTTTAGCTTACTGCCACTAAACTGACCCCTGACACCTAGCACAGTGAGACAGGATTAGACAGGCAAGTCTTAGAATACAGCCGCAAACTTGCTAAGTTCACAGAGTAGTAACAGAACCCCAGCAAGCTAAACGACTGACTCCAGTCTTACTGCTAGGTCTGGATTGGCAGAGTGTAATACCAAATCCCCAGGCCTATTTGCAGTAAGCAACAAACAAATACAAAGCTACACAGTACTGGCTAACTTTCATGAACTGACTAACCAACAAAGATTCAGCAGCATCTGCTTACCCTGAAAAGAGGCCTTATAAAGCAGGTGCTGTCCACGCCCCACTCAGACCTCAAAGACTGTGAGCACAAAAACCAGCACCGGATCCCCTGCCGTGTACAGAGCCTATAACCACTGCACAGCAAAAGACCCGAACCGGAGTATCAGCTGCGCTCAGGTTACTCCACTAGCACTTGTCTCCCGGTTGCCATGACGACGTGGCAGCACAGGGCAGGAGACCCTAACAACTGCTAAGAAATGTCTACTCGCAATTTTGCGAATCTTTCGTTCGCAATTCTGCTAAGATACACTCCCAGAGGGCGGCGGCTTAGCGTGTGCAATGCTGCTAAAAGCAGTTAGCGAGCGAACAACTCGGAATGAGGGCCTATGTAACATCATTACTAAATACTAAGCAATAACCTTCAATTCTCCCTTTAGCTAGTGAAAGGCCTCTTGGCTCAGTATGGAAAATTATTGCAACAGTTACTGTCCTATATAATGTTACAAATGTTTCTCTGTGGTCTGCTGAGTAGAAGGTACTTCTTACTTATATGTATCAAACACTAACAATCGGCTTTTCCCCTTCACAGTAGATGTGTATTTTATATGGTACTCCTTGGGACGTTAGTATATCTGATCCCTGGCGGCTGTACCTCCTTAACCAACTGTATTCCTGTGTATTTCCTAACACAAGGGTCCTCTATGTTCCTGCAGAGTTTAAGTGTTTAAGCTGTCCCTTAGGCGAGATCCGGGTTAGAAGCAATATATGAAATATAATCACAGTCTTGGTGTACTTGAATAGGATATGTGGGTGGGGCAGTGCTGTGATTGAAGTGATTGAAATAAGCAATTTTTGACAATATATATTAAAATTATTTATCAATTTATTAAAAAACAAATAAAATATGAATATTATTTACTCCTCAGAGTTAGCTAGTAAAAATACTGATATGCACCTAGATCAGTTCATCTTCATCTATATGTTAGACCATATGTGTCTGTTCCTGAGTAATTGCCCAGGTTAGTTCACAAGTCCCTCAGAGGTTTGTTTGCAAAATGACACAGTTCGGTTATTTGATAGTTACCGATCACCGTATTAGAGGTGGAAAGGCTTCCATGAAGGTGCTTCCATGCTGGAAATGAATGTCCTCATTTAGACTGCTTCACTGCTTCACTGCTTCCCCAAAAGATGTGCACCTTTGACAAAGCTGCACATCTTTTGGGGAAGCAGTGAAACGCGTTAGGACCCCCCATCTGCACCACTTCAGTTCTTCAAGACCGCTATTTTGTGTCTGAACCAGCCCAGGACTCACCATCAAACCTTTGCTTACCCTAAATGAGGACAATCACAGCTATCACCATCTAAATGAGGACATTCATTTCCAGCATGGAAGCACCTTCATGGAAGCCTTTCCACCTCTAATACGGTGATCGGTAACTATCAAATAACCGAACTGTGTCATTTTGCAAACAAACCTCTGAGGGACTTGTGAACTTACCTGGGCAATTACTCAGGAACAGACACATATGGTCTAACTAACATATAGATGAAGATGAACTGATCTAGGTGCATATCAGTATTTTTACTAGCTAACTCTGAGGAGTAAATAATATTCATATTTTATTTGTTTTTTAATAAATTGATAAATCATTTTAATATATATTGTCAAAAATTGCTTATTTCAATCACTTCAATCACAGCGCTGCCCCACCCACATATCCTATCTTTGTTACCTTCAGGAGTGACTCTCCTGTATATTAGCAGCTTGGTACAGCAACTCATATTGAGCGCCTGTTCTTCTTTTTAGAAGGTTCCTCTTGGTGTACTTGAAGTAGTTTGGCTCATAATAGTAGAGTCTTTTATATGCTGACTACCAGTCTCTTCGCCTTGTACTTATGGAACAGGTGAATTGTTCAGCAACTATTTATAAAATGCAGATTCATTTGGACTATCCCTTTACTATTGACTCTGCTTTTATTTGCTGCCTTTATATAAATGCTGCGCTTAATATCTCAGTCTCCGCTCTTATTGTTTTCCTAAGCAGAATGACACCCTTTGTTTACATAGCAGTTCCTATCCTTCCAAAATTTAATTAAAAATGAATCCTCAGGGCTGCTTAATGTTCTGCTTCTCCTGCACCAGTGCTAATTTGATGCTGTGCAGCACTGGTAACTGACACTGCTAGAAATATTTATGCAGCGCTACTATAGTCCTTGGGCACAGTTCCACAGGTACATATACATAGCCCTCTACCACTTTCCAGCTTTCTTCATTTCTTATGATGGAGCAGGAACCGATACTGTACAATCCACACTGGACTAATGATGCAAGAAAATTTGATTCCTCTGTACTATAGTCGCCTCCTCTGTATCTGTTGTCTAGCGCTAGTATAATCAGTCCCACTCCTGTCATAGACTAGAGCGATAGTACTGCTGGTGTGCAGTGTACGATAAAGGGCCCTCATTCCGAGTTGTTCGCTCGGAGTTTTTCATCGCATCGCAGTGAGAATCCGCTTAGTGCGCATGCGCAATGTTCGCACTGCGACTGCGCCAAGTAACTTTACTATGAAGATAGTATTTTTACTCATGGCTTTTTCATCGCTCCGACGATCGCATTGTGATTGACAGGAAATGGGTGTTACTGGGCGGAAGCACGGCGTTTTAGGGGCGTGTGGCTGAAAACGCTACCGTTTCCAGGAAAAAACGCAGGAGTGGCCGGAGAAACGGTGGGAGTGCCTGGGCGAACGCTGGGTGTGTTTGTGACGTCATCCAGGAACGAAAAGCACTGAACTGATCGCACAGGCAGAGTAAGTCTGAAGCTACTCTAAAACTGCTAAGTAGTTTGTAATCGCAATATTGTGAATACATCGGTCGCACTTTTAAGAAGCTAAGATTCACTCCCAGTAGGCGGCGGCTTAGCGTGTGTAACTTTGCTAAAATCGCCTTGCGAGCGAACAACTCGGAATGAGGGCCAATATCTGCTTAAATACACTTACACCTCCGCCCATTGATGCTGCAGTAAGGGGCTCTCCCTATTTGCATAGGCCCCTTCTTCGCTGCTTATAGGTGCCTCACTCTGTGGCTCGGCCTGGGGTTAGGGTGTGTGTGGCTGTTGCTAGGCTGCTACTGGCGTCTACGTTGTTATAGCACCGGCCAACTCCGCTTCCCCCCCCCCCGCTGCTTCTGCCGCTCAGAGGACTCTAAGATGGCTCTCCGCAGGGTCACACTACCTTCCCCTGCCTGCCTGGAGGACTCTGCGGGGGCAGCGTGCGGCGGCACAATACCTCAGCGTGATCTCCTCCTCTCCTCCCGATGCCTGGAAGGATAGCTGGCAGGTACCGTGCAGACTCCGGGCTCCCGACCGCGTCTTCTCTGGGCTGCATCACACTCTCACCGCGCTCCCCATTGTAAAGTTCTGCCGGTTCTCCCTAGCGGCTGTCACTTGTGTCCTCTCACCGCTCCCGGGGCTGGCTGTGTTCAGCAGTTCCCAGCTGCATCCAGTCTCCTGCGTCACCGGCACCAACTGACTTTTGTGCACCCGCTCTCCTCCTCATGCGTTCTCTGCCATTTGACCGTTATAGCAGCATGAGGGTCAGTTTCTGGAACAGTCACTCCAGCTGCCCGATAAGTAGTATCATCCCTGTACACCATGTTATCGTTCCCAGCCACATACATAGTTATCGTTCCCATAGTTAAATATATATTTAATGGAAAATACATTAATTCATTTATATACACCATTACCTAGTATAATTCAATAGGTCACAGTAACTTGTCATACCTCTAAATAAACTCCCATGGTCTTCCTATGTTAGGGCGCTACATTAACGTGTGTGGACACATTTTTCAACTCTCTTTGCCACAACGCAAAAAACCCCCCGGAGGTTTATTCTTCAACCATTCCGAGCTTCGTGCTGCTTCCTTTTTCTTAATTTGTTTACTATGGCTAGGCGTCAATAATGTCTTTGGGGACCTGTTTTTCCTGTATATGACTTGAGGTGTAGATGGAAGGAAGTTCCTTAGAATATGATCTTGTCAAAGTATTTTATAATAATTGGTAACTAGATCCAGCCCGCTAACAATCCTGATGGTTGGCATGCGAACCAGCAGGGACCATTCCCCCTCGTGAGTGTCCACGACAGCCATAGAGTGGGAATAAAATCTTGTTGCGCTCGCCACCGCCATTCCGCTGCCGGGACACCAGCGTCAGTATGCTGAGGAGACCGCCGGTCACACATACCCAACCCTTTAATTTCATGGGCACAGCTGTTATATTTACATAGAAAAGAGGTGGCTCTACCTCTAGTTCCAATGCTCCTTTATTTATTTATTTATTAACAGTTTCTTATATAGCGCAGCAAATTCCGTTGCGCTTTACAATTTGAACTAACAATAACAAACTGGGTGATAACAGTCATAGAGGTAGGAAGGCCCTGCTCGCAAGCTTACAATCTATAGGGAAATAGGCATGTGTACACAAGGAAAGGTGCTATCTATTGCATAGAATGAGAAGACATGTAAGGATATGTGTGGACTGTACAGAGTGGATGTAATTTGATAGGAAGGTTTATGAAAGTTATGTGGGCGGTTCAGGAATTTGATACGCTTGCCTGAAGAGGTGAGTTTTGAGGGAACGCTTGAAGGTTTGGAGACTAGAGGAGAGTCTTATTGTGCGTGGTAGGGCATTCCACAGAGTGGGTGCAGCCCGATGAAAGTCCTGCAGTCGTGAGTGGGAGCGAGTAATGAGTGTGGATGAGAGACGCAGGTCTTGTGAAGAGCGAAGAGGTCGGGTTGGGAGATATTTTGTGATAAGCGAAGTGATGTACGTTGGTGTAGTTTGGTTAATGGCCTTGTGTGTGAGTAAAAGTATTTTATATTGAATTCGGTAGAGTACAGGTAACCAATGGAGGGACTGACAGAGTGGATCTGCAGACGATGAACGTCTAACGAGGAAGATAAGCCTCGCCGCTGCATTCAGAATGGATTGTAGTGGTGAGAGTCTCGTTTTGGGAAGACCAGTTAGGAGACTATTGCAATAATCAATGCGGGAGATAATGAGAGCGTGGATTAGAGTTTTAGCAGTGTCTTGTGTAAGGTATGGTCGTATTTTGGATATGTTTTTTAGATGCATGTAACATGATCTTGAGACAGATTGAATGTTTTTGGTTTATATTGTGAAAAGGAATTTCTGTCCATACTCAAGACCTCCGATAAGGCTGTTTGTAAAAGGTGTTCTGGGTATCCACAGTCTTTAAAAGATTCTAATTACATTTGCCTGTTCTGAAAAGGGGAGGGGGGGGGGGGCACCGGCACCTGCACGGCCCACTTACCCTCCGCTGCCAGAGCTTGCGCAATTTTTACCTGCCCTCCACAGCCGCCCCGCCACAGGGCCATCTTCCTGTCCTCAACCAGCTCTTCCTGCTGGGAGCGTGACCACGATGTGTCATGCCCAGGGCCAGCAGCAGAAATCTTGGGGCCCAGTACAGTGAGATCCTTGAGATATATATACCAGATGGTGCTCAACTCCAAGGAATGGTGGGTTCCAATAAACAGTCATTTATGAAAGAGGGCACTCACCAATTTTTTTAAAAGGTCAAGGGTTATTTATTACCACATCATGAAGTCAGTCAACGTTTCGATCACATCCCAGTGATCTTTGTCAAGACATCAGCAGAGTACTGTAGACAGCAGGACACCAAAAGCAGCATGTCCAGCCAGCTCACCTAGTGTGATATTTATACCCCCATCAATTAGAGAGCATCAGACACGCCCACATCCATAAGTATATATACAGAATATATTAAAGTGCAACAGAATGTGCTGCACTATATAAGAAACTTAATAAATATATAAATATACATATATAAATATGTATACCACAGTCTGTGTCTCCCTCTCTCCTTCCTCCCATACACCCCACAGTCTGTCTCTCCCCAATGACTTTATGTTGCATTCCCATCTCCCCCCAGCCCATCCCAAAGCCCTGTATCCCCTCACCAATCCACTCTTACCCCGGGGAGATAGTCACCTGTTCTGCACTCCCCAGTATCCAGACCCAAGCACCATACAGCAGGCACCATGTGGCCCTCACACCTCACCACAAGATGCCGGCGCAGGGCACAGGAATCCTGGCCAGTGGATCTGCTGCCATGTCCCGTAACTGTCTGCAACAGAGCTGTACCCGGAAGAGCTTACATCCCTGCTGGGCACTAAGTGGTGTATCTTTGGGGCCCCTGTGATCCTTGGGGTCCAGTGAAGGTGTCCCCTTTGACCCCCCTGGTCATACACCCCTGTCTGCTCGGCCTGCTGCCTGCCGCCTCACCCCACCGGCTCCCAGTTCTCAGGTCCCAGTAGGTAAGGAAAGGAGGGCGAGAGGTGACACTTTCATAGAATTAGTAAGGGGGAAGGGGGGGGGGGGGAGAAGAAACTTAGAGACATTGAAGGGAGGGATAAGAAAGAGACACTTAGGGACATAGAAGGGGGTGAGAGAGAGGCTTTTGGAGACAAACATACATTGAGAGGGAGAGAAAGAGTCACTGAGAGACATAGAAGGGAGAGAGAGAGACACTGAGAAATATAGAAGGGGAGAGAGAGACACACACAAGGAAAGGGGGAGAGACACACACAAAGAAATAGAAGGGGGGAGACATTGAGAGGTATAGGAGGAAAGGAGGAGAGAGACAATGAATAGGGGAGAGATACAGCGAGACAAAGAAGGGGGATAGACACACTGAGAGACATGGGGGGGACAGACAGACACTGAGACATAGAAAGGGAGAGAGAGGGAGACACTGAGAGACATAGAAGGGGGAGACACACACACACACACACACACACACACACACTAAAAGACATACAAGGAGATGGAAAGAGAGAGTCACTGAGAGCAATGCCGTAACTTCATCGACAACTTTGCTTCCTGGTTTCCTCACTTCCTCTCTTCTGACATTCCCACCATTATCCTAGGCGATTTCAACATCCCTATTGACATACCCACACAATCCCCTGCCTCTAAACTCCTTAACCTCACCTCTTCACTTGGTCTCTCCCAGTGGACCTCCTCACCCTCCCATGTGAACGGGAGCTCAGTGGATCTGGTCTTCACTCACCGCTGTGATATTTCTGATTTCTCCAATTCCCCTTTTCCCCTCTCTGACCACCATTTGCTCTCTTTCAACTTAGCTCTCTCTGCTTCCCCATATCTGCCTCCTAAGGCTACCATCACTAAGCGTAACATTGAGGCTATTGACACCACATTCCTTTCCTCCCTGTTTGACTCACTTCTCTCTCCTGTTCTCTCTCTCATGCCCTGAACAAGCCACTTCCACATACAATGCATCCCTTACTTCTGCTCTTGACTCTGTTGCTCCACCAACCACTATTCACCCTCGCAAATTAACACCGTCGTTCAGCCCCCTCCCACCTAGCGACCGTCTCTGTCTCAGAGGCGATCGCTAGGTAATGAAAGCTGCCATGCGCCGGCGCACTGTGGCGCCGGCGCATGCACAGTTCCATCCCGATTGCTGCGCTGCGGCAAACTGCAGCGAGCGATCGGGTCGGAATGACACTGAGAGACATAGAAGAGGGAGAGAGAGACACTGAGAGACATAGAAGGAGAGGGGGCATTGGCGTTTCTATGATGGGTGCAATGGGTGTGGTGCACACGGGCCTCTGGGTCCAGGGGGGGGGCCCACACCGCACCAACTGCACCCATTTTAACACTTACCTTTCCAGAGTCCAGCACCAGGACCTTCAATCGTTGCGGAAATCACTACCAAAATGGCCGCCGTGCATGCGCAGTAGCCAAATTGGTCTCTGGATCATGATGGGTGCCATGTTTCCGGAGACCTGCGCATGCAAGTCTATAGCGCCGTACAGAGGAGGGGGCTCCCCCGGAGGTGCACACGGGCCCCCTCCTCTGTAGAAACGCCCCTGAGAGGGAGAGAGAGACACACTGAGAAACATAGAAGGGGGGTGAGAGACACTGAGAGGCATAGATTGGGGAGAGACACTGAGAGACATAGAAGGGGGAGAGAGACACTGAGAGACAGAAGGGGGTGAAAGACACTGAGAGACATAGAATGTGATGGTACATTTAGAGATGCTGCAGGGGCTAGGTGATGGTGTGCAGAGAGGTGACACAGGGGAGGTGATGGTGTGCAGAGAGGCGACACAGGGGAGGTGATGGTGTGCTGAGTGACGTCGCAGGGGGAGAGGATGGTGTGCTGAGAGAGATGACACAGGGGAGGTGATGGTGTGCAGAGAGGCGACACAGGGGAGGTGATGGTGTGCAGAGAGGCGACACAGGGGAGGTGATGGTGTGCTGAGTGACGTCGCAGGGGGAGAGGATGGTGTGCTGAGAGAGATGACACAGGGGAGGTGATGGTGTGCAGAGAGGCGACACAGGGGAGGTGATGGTGTGCAGAGAGGCGACACAGGGGAGGTGATGGTGTGCTGAGTGACGTCGCAGGGGGAGAGGATGGTGTGCTGAGAGAGATGACACAGGGGAGGTGATGGTGTGCAGAGAGGCGACACAGGGGAGGTGATGGTGTGCAGAGAGGCGACACAGGGGAGGTGATGGTGTGCTGAGTGACGTCGCAGGGGGAGAGGATGGTGTGCTGAGAGAGATGACACAGGGGAGGTGATGGTGTGCAGAGAGGCGACACAGGGGAGGTGATGGTGTGCAGAGAGGCGACACAGGGGAGGTGATGGTGTGCTGAGTGACGTCGCAGGGGGAGAGGATGGTGTGCTGAGAGAGATGACACAGGGGAGGTGATGGTGTGCAGAGAGGCGACACAGGGGAGGTGATGGTGTGCAGAGAGGCGACACAGGGGAGGTGATGGTGTGCTGAGTGACGTCGCAGGGGGAGAGGATGGTGTGCTGAGAGAGATGACACAGGGGAGGTGATGGTGTGCAGAGAGGCGACACAGGGGAGGTGATGGTGTGCAGAGAGGCGACACAGGGGAGGTGATGGTGTGCTGAGTGACGTCGCAGGGGGAGAGGATGGTGTGCTGAGAGAGATGACACAGGGGAGGTGATGGTGTGCAGAGAGGCGACACAGGGGAGGTGATGGTGTGCAGAGAGGCGACACAGGGGAGGTGATGGTGTGCTGAGTGACGTCGCAGGGGGAGAGGATGGTGTGCTGAGAGAGATGACACAGGGGAGGTGATGGTGTGCAGAGAGGCGACACAGGGGAGGTGATGGTGTGCAGAGAGGCGACACAGGGGAGGTGATGGTGTGCTGAGTGACGTCGCAGGGGGAGAGGATGGTGTGCTGAGAGAGATGACACAGGGGAGGTGATGGTGTGCAGAGAGGCGACACAGGGGAGGTGATGGTGTGCAGAGAGGCGACACAGGGGAGGTGATGGTGTGCTGAGTGACGTCGCAGGGGGAGAGGATGGTGTGCTGAGAGAGATGACACAGGGGAGGTGATGGTGTGCAGAGAGGCGACACAGGGGAGGTGATGGTGTGCAGAGAGGCGACACAGGGGAGGTGATGGTGTGCTGAGTGACGTCGCAGGGGGAGAGGATGGTGTGCTGAGAGAGATGACACAGGGGAGGTGATGGTGTGCAGAGAGGCGACACAGGGGAGGTGATGGTGTGCAGAGAGGCGACACAGGGGAGGTGATGGTGTGCTGAGTGACGTCGCAGGGGGAGAGGATGGTGTGCTGAGAGAGATGACACAGGGGAGGTGATGGTGTGCAGAGAGGCGACACAGGGGAGGTGATGGTGTGCAGAGAGGCGACACAGGGGAGGTGATGGTGTGCTGAGTGACGTCGCAGGGGGAGAGGATGGTGTGCTGAGAGAGATGACACAGGGGAGGTGATGGTGTGCAGAGAGGCGACACAGGGGAGGTGATGGTGTGCAGAGAGGCGACACAGGGGAGGTGATGGTGTGCTGAGTGACGTCGCAGGGGGAGAGGATGGTGTGCTGAGAGAGATGACACAGGGGAGGTGATGGTGTGCAGAGAGGCGACACAGGGGAGGTGATGGTGTGCAGAGAGGCGACACAGGGGAGGTGATGGTGTGCTGAGTGACGTCGCAGGGGGAGAGGATGGTGTGCTGAGAGAGATGACACAGGGGAGGTGATGGTGTGCAGAGAGGCGACACAGGGGAGGTGATGGTGTGCAGAGAGGCGACACAGGGGAGGTGATGGTGTGCTGAGTGACGTCGCAGGGGGAGAGGATGGTGTGCTGAGAGAGATGACACAGGGGAGGTGATGGTGTGCAGAGAGGCGACACAGGGGAGGTGATGGTGTGCAGAGAGGCGACACAGGGGAGGTGATGGTGTGCTGAGTGACGTCGCAGGGGGAGAGGATGGTGTGCTGAGAGAGATGACACAGGGGAGGTGATGGTGTGCAGAGAGGCGACACAGGGGAGGTGATGGTGTGCAGAGAGGCGACACAGGGGAGGTGATGGTGTGCTGAGTGACGTCGCAGGGGGAGAGGATGGTGTGCTGAGAGAGATGACACAGGGGAGGTGATGGTGTGCAGAGAGGCGACACAGGGGAGGTGATGGTGTGCAGAGAGGCGACACAGGGGAGGTGATGGTGTGCTGAGTGACGTCGCAGGGGGAGAGGATGGTGTGCTGAGAGAGATGACACAGGGGAGGTGATGGTGTGCAGAGAGGCGACACAGGGGAGGTGATGGTGTGCAGAGAGGCGACACAGGGGAGGTGATGGTGTGCTGAGTGACGTCGCAGGGGGAGAGGATGGTGTGCTGAGAGAGATGACACAGGGGAGGTGATGGTGTGCAGAGAGATGACACAGGGGCTAGGTGATGGTGTGCTGAGAGATGACACAGGGGAGGTGATGGTGTGCTGAGAGATGACACAGGGGAGGTGATGGTGTGCTGAGAGATGACACAGGGGAGGTGATGGTGTGCAGAGAGATGACACAGGGGAGGTGATGGTGTGCTGAGAGATGACACAGGGGAGGTGATGGTGTGCAGAGAGATGACACAGGGGAGGTGATGGTGTGCAGAGAGATGATGCAGGGGAGGTGATGGTGTGCTGAGAGATGATGCAGGGGAGGTGATGGTGTGCTGAGAGAGTATGCAGGGGATAGGTGATGGTGTGCTGAGAGATGACACAGGGGAGGTGATGGTGTGCAGAGAGGCGACACAGGGGAGGTGATGGTGTGCAGAGAGGCGACACAGGGGAGGTGATGGTGTGCTGAGTGACGTCGCAGGGGGAGAGGATGGTGTGCTGAAAGAGATGACACAGCGGAGGTGATGGTGTGCAGAGAGATGACACAGGGGAGGTGATGGTGTGCTGAGAGATGACACAGGGGAGGTGATGGTGTGCTGAGAGATGACACAGGGGAGGTGATGGTGTGCTGAGAGATGACAGAGGGGAGGTGATGGTGTGCAGAGAGATGACACAGGGGAGGTGATGGTGTGCTGAGAGATGACACAGGGGAGGTGATGGTGTGCAGAGAGATGACACAGGGGAGGTGATGGTGTGCAGAGAGATGACACAGGGGAGGTGATGGTGTGCTGAGAGATGACACAGGGGAGGTGATGGTGTGCTGAGAGATGACACAGGGGAGGTGATGGTGTGCAGAGAGATGACACAGGGGAGGTGATGGTGTGCAGAGAGATGATGCAGGGGAGGTGATGGTGTGCTGAGAGATGATACAGGGGAGGTGATGGTGTGCTGAGAGAGTATGCAGGGGATAGGTGATGGTGTGCTGAGAGATGACACAGGGGAGGTGATGGTGTGCTGAGAGATGACATAGGGGAGGTGATGGTGTGCAGAGAGATGACACAGGGGAGGTGATGGTGTGCAGAGAGATGATGCAGGGGATAGGTGATGGTGTGCTGAGAGATGACATAGGGGAGGTGATGGTGTGCAGAGAGATGATGCAGGGGGTAGGTGATGGTGTGCAGAGAGATGACACATGGGAGGTGATGGTGTGCAGAGAGATGATGCAGGGGGTAGGTGATGGTGTGCAGAGAGATGACACAGGGGAGGTGATGGTGTGCTGAGAGATGACACAGGGGAGGTGATGGTGTGCTGAGAGATGATGCAGGGGAGGTGATGGTGTGCTGAGAGATGATGCAGGGGAGGTGATGGTGTGCTGAGAGAGTATGCAGGGGATAGGTGATGGTGTGCTGAGAGATGACATAGGGGAGGTGATGGTGTGCAGAGAGATGACACAGGGGAGGTGATGGTGTGCTGAGAGATGACATAGGGGAGGTGATGGTGTGCAGAGAGATGACACAGGGGAGGTGATGGTGTGCAGAGAGATGATGCAGGGGATAGGTGATGGTGTGCTGAGAGATGACATAGGGGAGGTGATGGTGTGCAGAGAGATGATGCAGGGGGTAGGTGATGGTGTGCAGAGAGATGACACAGGGGAGGTGATGGTGTGCTGAGAGATGACACAGGGGAGGTGACGGTGTGCAGAGAGATGATGCAGGGGGTAGGTGATGGTGTGCTGAGAGAGTATGCAGGGGAGGTGATGGTGTGCTGAGAGATGACACAGGGGAGGTGACGGTGTGCAGAGAGATGATGCAGGGGGTAAGTGATGGTGTGCTGAGAGAGTATGCAGGGGATAGGTGATGGTGTGCTGTGTATAAGGAGACTGTGTGCACTGAAGGCACGTGCTGCAAAAAAGGATTTGGTCTCTCAAGGAAGGTGTGTAGACACAGTATTCAAATTACACCACAGAATAGCACAATCATATTCTCATTACATCATACATAATGCCTGATTCATATTACTCCACAAAGTAGTGTCCCTAATTCACGTTACGCCACACAGTAGTGCCCCTTATACACGTTATGCCATGCAGTAGTGCCCCCTATACACATTATGCCACACAGTAGTGCCCCTTATACACGATACGCCTCACAGTAGTGCCCTTTATACACATTATGCCACACAGTAGTGCCCCTTATACACGTTCTGCCACAGAGTAGTGTCCCTTATACATGTTATGCCACGCAGTAGTGCCCCTTATACACATTACGCCACGCAGTAGTGCTCCTTATACACATTACGCAACGCAGTAGTGCCCCTTATACACATTACGCCACACAGTAGTGCCCCTTATACACGTTATGCCATGCAGTAGTGCCCCTTATACACATTACACTATGCAGTAGTGCTCCTTATATATGTTACACCATGCAGTAGTGCCCCTTATACACGTTATGACACACAGTAGTGCCCTTATACATGATATGCCATGCAGTAGTGCCCCTTATACACATTATGCCACACAGTAGTGCTCCTTATGCCGGCGCTGCTGTCTGTCATACAGTATGTCAGACGCAGCGGGCAACAACAGACAGGGGACAGCAGTTGGGATGCAGAGCAGGGCGAGCGCCTCTCACTCCCACGCTTCCCTGCGTTGCATCCCTTTGCTGGGTTACTCTGGCTCTCCCAGTCAGTGTGGATGGTGTAATGGTTAGCATTACTGTCTCATAGCACTGCGGTTTGAATCCCACCATGGCTCTAACTGTGCAGAGTTTATATGTTCTCTCCATGGTTGCGTTGGTTGCACACTCTAAAAACATACTGGTACTGTAGGCTAATTGGCCCCAAACCAAAAATGTACCCTATTGTGGGACGCTTATGCGGCCACATCCCGATTGCAAGTTGTTGCGCCCCTTGTACGACCTGTTTGCAGGAGAGTATGCACCCATGTGATCCCATGAAATGGTTTACAGACAAGATGGAAAACAAAACATTTACATTGCATCTCAAATGTGACTGAAATAATACAGTGAAAGCAACATTGAACTGCTTTAAATAACAATAAAAAGAATGGCTTAACTTACGTGATAATGTGGTATATACATGTAGTGTATAATGTGTAGTGGTTTTGTGCTAAGCCTACTCTGGATATATATTACTGCATCTTGCAGCACAGTTGCCGACTTCCAAGTCGGCACAGCTAGGGGGCGATGTGCAGGGCCGTCTTTCCGTATGGGCTCAATGGGCTCTTGCCCAAGGGCCCCAGGAGTATAAGGGCCCTAAGCTGATAGCTGAGGGTACCCTCTTTCCAGGGGTACCAGAGATATCCGACTTCAAAGCAGTGGTCTCCATCCAAGCCTTTTAATTGCTCTACCCGGCCAGATATCTCAGATTCTGTTTGACTTACAGTTTTTCTGATGGTATACTCCAAAATCTGGGACTCTCCCCTTTTGGTGAACATTGGCAGCTTGTCTCTACTATACCCAGAACCAGAGATATCAGCCTTCCAGCAGCTGGTCCCTGCTCCAGCTCCACATGCCTGGTATACAGTTTTATATTTTCGTTGGTGGAATGCTCTGTCTCCTGAACTCTGATCCCCAAGTCCTCAGTATCTCCTGGAGATATCTGCAGTCAAGCAAGCTGTCCTACCACCGGAAATTGATGAATATTAAGCCCACCCCACTATCCACCCCTCCCCTGCACATTAAAAACCCCCTACCATCCTGGAAGTTATGTACAGGGGCCCCTTCATTCAGCCCAATACACCCTTCTACAGTTTAGTGTTCTCACTTCCGCCCCATCTGTGCAGTAAAGGATTAATTAACAGAAATTACAGCTCCAGGTCCTACAGTACATGCTGAGCGAGAGATAGAACACCCCCTGCCGCCCACGGAACATCAAAGCTCCCGCTGATAGCACCCCCAACCCCTACCGCTGGAGGATAGGTAGGGGCCCCAGTGCATTGTTGTGCCCAGGGGCCCACAATGCTGTTAAGACGGCCCTGGCGATGTGAAGGTGTGAGGCATCACAGGGGGTGGGGTGGAGGCGTGACAATACAAACCGGGGTCATGGTGGCCTTGATCTCCAATCATAGCTATGCTCCCTCCTCTATACAATGCCTATATTACCGTCACTATACAGCAGGAAGCATGACTACGATGATGCGATTCAGCGAGAATTGCGTCATCAGCTGCCCGGACCGCCCACTTTACATGCTAAGTGGGCAGCCAGGCAGGGGTGCAGCTGAAATCTGGAGACATGCCCATTCTTCCGGATCTGTCAAGAAGGATGCACCACTTAGCAAGGAGTTTCAGGCCTGGGCTGACCAGTTTGGGGGTGGTTTACATGATGGTAGTGGGACCACATGATGTGTGTCTATCTGCTATGGTGTCACAGCCCGGTGCTGGATACTAAAAAAAATGGTGGGGCCTCCGGATTTTACAGTACTAGACTATCCTCAGAGTTCTTAGTATCAGTTTTATTGATCGCTGGACAGGAAACCGGCAGTCACACTATGGAATCCCGAAGTGCGAAATCTCAAGTGAGCCGAGGTAAGTGATCCCCCCTCTCCCCTAACCCTAACCCTCCCTTCCCGCAGCCTAACCCTACCCCCTCCCCCCGCCTCCCCGTACCCTATCTCTCCCGGAGCGCAGCCTAACCCTATCCCCCCCCCCCCCGCTGTCTAAACCTTACCCCCCCCTACAACTTACCCCTCCAACGCCGCGTTGTCTGGGTGTTTAGCGTACCAGCTGTCGGGATTCCGGCGCCGGGGTGTATACCTATTCGGGACGCCGGATCAAGCATTCCAAATAATGTCTGGGTACCAGCGTCTGTATTCTGACAGCCGGAATCCTGACTGCATCGCGTTGGATTGCAGAGATATCGTAATGTTAAAAACAACATTGATATAACAGGACCATTTAGTTATTCACTCACCTCACGAGATGATAGATAGGAAGAAGAGGCATTATAAATCCAATTATCAAAAATATAATGAGGCTTAAACCCAGGATTCGTATCCCGTGCTCTTTATGAAACGACATTCTTCAAGTTCTAATAAAAAAAAGGAGCAAATGTAAAGACACCTTATGTTCCAATACTAAAAAATTTTTCTCTCCGGGTGAAGATTAACAGTATTGGGGGTAGAGCTGGACTAGTAGCGTCATCAGGCACCGCACCCTTGCTGTAAAATGCGCAAATTTGAATAGGGTAAATGATGCAATTACAAGGGAGGCACATTATTAGGCCCCACCCCATCCTGACAAACAGCGGCGTGACAAAGAAAGGGCCAATTATCTGTTCAGACTTCTAGCATATACCTTTGGAGGCAATAGGGGTAATTCAGACCTAATCACTGCTGTGCGTTTTCACACAGCGAACGATCAGACACAAACTGCGCATGCGTATGCACCACAATGCGCAGGCGCGTCACACGGGTACAAAGCGGATCGCCGATCAACGATGGGTTTGTGCGAAGGATCCATTTGCATGGGCGATTGCAAGGAGATTGACAGGCGGCAACTGACCGTTTTCTGGGAGTGTTTGGAAAAACGCAGGCGTGCCCATTCGTTTGCAGGGCGGGTGTCTGACGTCAATTCCAGGCTGAAGTGATCGCAGCGGCTGAGTAAGTCCTGTTTGTACAGCTCGGCTACACATGCCGCAGTGAAAATACACTCCCACTGTAGGCGGAGACTATTTGACTATAAAAATCGCTGCCCAGCAATCAGGTCTGAATTAGGCCCAATATCTGCATATCTGAGGTAAGCTGGTCACATTGTGCTGGCAATTAACCCTTGCAGCTCCACAGGCTATTTTAGACAATACGTTCACTGTTGCACTATAGACTGGTTTGTACAGCACAGAGCGCATAGTGAATACGTCACACAATTGCACAGACAGAACACGTGGGTCATAACCATAGACATACATCACACAATTGGCATACTGTATACTCACTGGGTGTTGTCCAATAGGTCTACAGTAAAAAAGATAGACAGTCAATATATCGACGCCAAGTGGTCAGAAGGTCAACAGGGTCAAAATGTCGATGGTGTCAAAAGGTCAACAAGGAAAAGGTAGACAGGTGCAAAAGTCAGAGAGTCAAATGGTCAATATGAAAATGGTTGACACAAAAAATGGTCGACACACTTTTTGCTGTTTTGGTGTCATTTTGTATGTTTCACCATATCTGAGCCAAATTAGTGGAAACGTGTCCTCGTGGGCTCACTTCACTCGCCACAGTGCTGCAGGCTCCAGCATCAAGCTGGAATATACTGCGCATGCCCAGGTCTCCAGAAACATGGTGCCTGCCATGGTCTGGAGACAAATTTTGAACTGCGCAGGCGCGGTGGCCATATTTGGATGGATTTTTGCCGCATATGCAGCGGCTGTAATGTTAGTCGTGGGACTCCGGAGAGGTAAGTATAAACAACATGGGTGCAGGGTGTGCCGTGTGCCCCCCCCCCCCCCCCCCCCCGAACCCAAAGGCCCATATGCACCACACTCATTGCACTCACGATAGAAACGTCAATCCGTGGATGGTAACTGATGAAAAAATTTAAAACATCTAAAAACTGTAAAAAAACTTGCGTCCAACATGTGTCGACCAGTATCACATCGCGTTTTGAACCTGTCAACCTTTTCAACCTGTCAACCTTAAGGACTACTTTTTGCCTGTCGACCTTTTGACCCCGTCGACCTTTTCCATGTTGAACATTTGGGTCAACCAGATACAATATTCACTGTAGCAACATTCACAATACAACTTTACAATATTTGTACAGTATTAAAACTTACTGAACCGCTGGGTAACGTGGGACCTAGTAGAACCCAAAAGTCCAGGGCTAAGAGCCATGAGTTTAATAACAGACCAATGGTAGTGGTGGAGCGGAATCAGGGCTACAAATGTCCATTAGCCTAATAATAGTATTACTCACAGTCAGAAATGACCTTCTTGCTACCAAATCCAAGGACCACTACTCTCTGCCCATTCTCCTTGACCTCTCTACTGCATTTGACAACATGGACCACTCTCTCCTCCTTTAAATTATTTACTCCCTCATTCTGCGTGATACTGCACTTTCCTAGCTACTGTATCCTACTATTTATTAACAGTTTCTTACATAGCGCAGCATACTCCGTTGCGCTTTACAATTAGAACAACAGTAATAGAACAAAACTGGGCAAAAAAAGACATAGAGGTAGGATGGCCCTGCTCGCAAACTTACAATCTATAGGGAGATAGGCATTGATACACAAGGTTTGATGCTACCTGTTACATAATGGTCCACCAGATTGCCAGGTTCTTAATAGGTTGTATGATATGATCACCCAGCAATGTCGGCCAAGTGCCAGGAGGCTGCGAGAGTAAAGAAAGACAAGATATGTGATGTTATGTATACTGTACAGAGAGGATGTAATTAGATAGGGAAGCACTGAAGGTTATGTTGGTGGGTCTGAAATTTGGTAGGCTTGTCTGAAGAGGTGAGTTTTCAGGGAATGTTTATAGGTTTGGAGACTAGAGGTGAGTCTTATTGTGCGTGGGAGGGCATTCCACAGAGTGGGTGAAGCTCGGGTAAAGTCCTGTAATTTTGAGTGGGAACAAGTAATGCGTGTGGATGAGAGACGCTGATCTTGTGCAGAGCGGAGAGGTCTGGTAGGAAGATATCTTGAGATGAGTGAAGAGATGTATGTTGGTGCAGTTTAGTTAATAGCCTTGTATGTAAGTAAAAGTATTTTATATTTAATGAGGTAGAATACCGGTAATCAATGGAGGGATTGACAGAGCGGATCTGCAGATGATGAACGTCTAGTTGCATTCAAAATAGATTGTAGTGGTGAGAGCCTATGTTTGGGAAGGCCGGTCAGTAGACTATTACAATAATCAATGTGGGTGATAATGAGAGCATTGTTTAGAATATTTGCTCTATGTTGTGTAAGATATGGTCATTTCTTAGATGTATTCTATGTAACATGATTTTGAGACAGATTGAATGTGGGGAACAAAGCACAGTTCAGAGTCAACGATGACACCTAGGCAGCGAGCTTGTGAAGTAGGAATGATTGCTGAGTTATAAACAGTGATAGAGATATCAGGTTGGTACCTACAATTGGCCAGTGGAAATATTGTAGCCCCTTACAAAATGGGTTTTATGGGGTCGCACTGTAGAGCATAGCAAGTGAGTGAAGATAATTGTAGGAAAAAAAATAAATATATATATATATATATATATATATATATATATATATAAGATTCACAGAGTTGTTCAGCTACCATAAAGAACCCAAATAAACCAGTGATAGAAATATACCTAGAAAAGGGCACAATTCGAGCAGATTTGTGTAAATGTAAACAAATGCATATATATATATATATATAAAGTTGTAACACTGTAGGGGTGCAAGGCGCCTCTTCCTGGGGAATATGGCAGCACGCAGCAGCTGAGGAATAACACAAGTCCAGTTTCTGGTACAACTGACCCCGGCCAGTTTTATTGAAACAGAAAATAAAACAAACCCCAAAATAAAAATACCTTGCCTGTCCGGCACTAACTAAACATAAGATATTCTTAACTGTCACTAAACAAAACACAGAGTTCTTCAGTACATACTGTATAGCTCACTTGCATCAGAAAGCGTGTCTCTCACACACAGATCCTTCCCAGGCAGTCTGCCCATACTAATCAGGTTAGAAGCACTATAACACTCTTACACAGCTGAAACCCTGATTAGCCCTCTGTGAGGCCAAAGACCCGAACTGGGCCCAATGTCTAGAACTCGCCTTATCTCTCTCTCAGAGCCTTTACCCAGCTTTTACAGCAAACTGAAAAGGTTCAGACAAAACAAAAAGCATTTTTCCTAGAAGTTAACATTTTCTAAAACATGTAAGACAAGAACCTGGGACAAATATACCTGCCCTCAAACACTATCCCAGTGTTCTTGTCACATATCCCCCTCCCCTGTTTCGACCTAGGGGCCGGAACACTTGTAGCCCCCAAACAGAAGATGCGAGACAATGCATCTGCGTTGGCCAATTGTGTTCCCGGTCTATGTTCGACAGTAAACTTAAAGTCCTGCAACGCTAGAAACCATCTAGTTACACGAGCATTCTTGCCTCTATTTACATACATCCATTTTAAAGGGGCATGGTCTGTCACTAGTCTGAATTGTCTACCCAAGAGGTAATATCTCAAGGTATCTAGTGCCCACTTAATGGCCAAAGCCTCCTTTTCCACAATGGCATACCTTTTTTCATGCTCATTGAGTTTCCTACTCAAATAAATGATAGGGTGTTCGTCCCCATCTCTGGTTTGGTACAGCACAGCCCCTATCCCTACCTCTGAGGCATCTGTCTGTACCACAAATTCTTTTGAAAAATCCGGTGTTATCAATACTGGTTGTGAACACAAAGCCACTTTTAACGCTTGGAACGCTTTTTCTGCATCAGGGTTCCATTTCACCATATTTGACTGCTTCCCTTTGGTAAGGTCTGACAACGGCACCGCCGTGGTCGCAAAATTGGGCATAAACCGTCTATAGTACCCAGTTATTCCCAAAAAAGCCCTTACCTGTTTTTTATTCACTGGACGAGGCCAGTTTTGAATAGCATCAATTTTATTAAATTGGGGCCTAATCAGACCTCTGCCTATGGTGAAGCCCAAGTATTTGACCTCCTCCATTGCGAGGCAGCACTTCTTTGGGTTAGCAGTTAACCCTGCCTCTCTGATTGAGTCCAGTACTGCTTGTACTTTAACCAAATGGGACCCCCAGTCTGTACTGTGAATTACTACATCATCCAAATAGGCAGCTGCATATTTTCTATGGGGCCTCAAAATTGTATCCATCGCCCGTTGAAAGGTTGCTGGAGCCCCATGCAACCCAAAGGGTAACATCTTGTACTGGTACAGCCCCTCCGGAACCGAAAAGGCTGTTTTTCTTTTGCGCCATCAGATAAAGGTATTTGCCAGTAACCTTTGGTCAGGTCCAACGTGGTGAGAAACCTGGCTGTTCCCAGCCTTTCTATAAGCTCGTCCACACGGGGCATGGGGTATGCGTCAAACTTGGACACCTCATTTAACTTACGAAAGTCATTACAGAAGCGTATGCTACCGTCGGGCTTCGGGATGAGAACTATGGGACTGGACCACTCACTGTTAGACTCCTCTATGACTCCAAGTTCTAACATGGTTTTAACTTCTTTAGAAACAGCTTCTCGCTGAGCTTCCGGAATCCTATATGGCTTTAAGTGGACCCTGACCCCTGGTTCTGTGACAATGTCATGTTTTATTATGGTCGTTCGGCCAGGCAGCTCTGAAAATATTTCCCTATTTTGGACGAGAAACTCTTTAACCTGATTTTTCTGACCAGCTGATAATGTCTCTGACACCTTCACTGCGGGAAGCAACCGAGGTGAAGACACCGAAGGGCAAGGCTCCGCTGACAGAGACAACCTATCTTTCCAGGGTTTGATTAAGTTAACATGATAAATTTGTTCAGGTTTTCTCTTTCCCGGCTGGTATACTTTGTAATTAACCTCATTCACTTTTTCCCTAATCTCAAACGGACCCTGCCATTTAGCTAGGAACTTGCTTTCCACAGTGGGTACCAAAACAAGAACTCTATCTCCAGGAGCAAATTCCCGTATCTTGGCACTCCGGTTGTATACCCTCTGTTGAGCACTTTGGGCCTGTTCCATGTGCTCTCTGACAATAGGTACCACGGCTGCAATCCTATCCTGCATTTGTGATACATGTTCAATAACGCTTCTATAAGGAGTGGGCTGTCCTTCCCACGTCTCTTTGGCAACGTCCAACAGCCCTCTGGGGTGTCTACCATACAACAAATCAAATGGAGAAAACCCCGTAGAGGACTGAGGAACTTCTCTGATGGCCATTAACAAATAGGGCAACAAACAATCCCAATTTTTCCCATCTTTATCAACCACCTTTTTTAACATACTTTTTAATGTTTTATTAAACCTTTCCACCAACCCATCAGTTTGGGGATGGTAAATGGACGTCCGGAGGTGAGTGACCTTAAATAATTTGCACAATTCTTTCATGACCTTTGACATGAATGGAGTACCTTGGTCAGTCAAAATTTCTTTTGGTATTCCCACTCTACTAAAAACCTGCACCAGCTCCCTAGCTATCGCCTTGGTTGTGATAGTGCATAAAGGGACAGCCTCAGGATATCGAGTGGCATAGTCCATTATTACCAGGATATACTGATGGCCCCGAGCGGACTTTAACAAGGGCCCCACGAGATCCATGGCTATTCTGTCAAACGGGACCTCTATAATAGGCATGGGAACTAGTGGGCTCCTGAAATGGGGTCTAGGGGCATGATACTGGCATTCAGGACAGGAAGAACAATATTCAGACACTTCTTTATAAACCCCTGGCCAAAAGAACCTTTGTAAAACTCTTTCAGTGGTTTTTTTCTGCCCCTAAATGTCCTGCTGTAACGTGACTATGAGCTAAATCTAGTACCGTTCTCCGATAAGGCTGGGGTACTACCAGCTGTTCTACCACATCCTCACCCTTTTTGACAATGTGGTACAAGAGCTCATTACAGATGGCCATGTGGGGATACGTAACCCTGTCACCTGGTACCACAGGCTCCCCATTAACAATCTTAACATTCTCTCTAGCCTTTATCAAGGTAGGATCCTTTAACTGTTCAGATGCAAACAGATCCTTTTTTACCTCCAGGTCAGGCACGCTTTCGTTTCCAACCACTATGTCTCTGTTCCCAGCAAGAGGGTCCTCACTGGACTCCCCATCTGTCACTTCCCCAGCCAAACTGGCAAAAGGCAAAGGGTCAGTAAGTGCCGAAGACACACGTACATCCATACAATCACCGGCATTATCAACTGGCTCTTCACTTCTCACATCTGTTGATAAACGTGATTCCCACAGTTTCCAAAAATGAGGAAAATCCCTCCCTATTATGGCCTTATGCACCAAGGTGGGGACCAGTCCTACTTTAACCATTGCTGACCCACAACAAGTTTCTATATTCACTTCAGCAGTGACATAATACTGGGTATCCCCATGTATGCAAGTTACCCCAATAGGTATTTGCTGGACCTTTAAGGGGTTCACTAACCCAGCTTTCACGAGGGTAACTAAACTTCCTGAATCTAGCAAGGCCTCTACCCGGTTACCCTCTAAGAACACATCACTCATTTGTTTTTCCAGCACAGGTGAAGGTACCACAATACAGGCTAACCTAGCAAAGAAAGACATTCTGCGACATTCAAAGGCAGCATCACATTGCATGGGTTCTTGCATGACTGGGCAATTGGCAATAACATGACCTGGCATACCACATCTAAAACATTTAACCACACGATTATCAACCCGTTTGGGCAACATAGACCGTTCTAGCCCCATTGGCCTGTCTCCAGGGCCAGTGTTTACAGTCTCTCCAGCCTTGCGTTCTCTTAACCGCCCAGCAACGTTTTCCCACGGAACAGTCTTACCAGTCTTTACTGAAGGGCGCTGTCGAGGATCTATGGGTTGCTGGGTGGTCATCAGTAGTTCCTCTGCTGCCAAATACCGCTCTACCATGTCCACTAATTGGTCAGCAGTACCCGGGTTTCCATGGCTCACCCACTTGCGCAGGACCATGGGCAAAGATCTCAAGTAGCGGTCCATGACGACTCTTTCAACCATCTGGAGACCAGTTAATGTCTCTGGCTGTAGCCATTTTTTTGTTAGCTGAATAAGGTCATGCATCTGAAAGCGCGGAGGCTTCTCCATGGCGTACACCCAACGGTGCACCCGTTGTGCTCGTACTGACAGCGTGACTCCCAGGCGGGTCAGGATCTCAGTCTTTAGTTTATCATAGTCCCGAGCCTCAGCAGGGCTTAAATCAAAGTAAGCTTTTTGGGGCTCACCTGACAGAAAAGGTGCCAGCAGACTGGCCCACTGTGCTTTTGGCCAGTTCTCACGCTCTGCAGTCCTTTCAAACGTGGTCAAGTAGGCCTCCACATCATCAGCCTCTGTCATTTTCTGCAGGAAGTGACTGGCCCGTATAGAACTAGAGCTGGTCGGAGCATTGACGGCCATATCTCCAATCCGGGCTGCAAGGCTCTGCACCACTTCTGCTAAGGCCTCTCTATCCTGACGCTGTTGCCTGTAAAGTTCGTCAATAGCCACCTGCTGCTGTCTCCTATTTTCCTCCGTTGCCACCTGCTGCTGTCTGTTGGCCTCCTGCTGAGCCGCTGTAGCTTGCAGCAAGGCTTTAAGCAGATCCTCCATGTCGACAGATTTTCCAGGCGGCTTTGTAGCTGCTTTCACCCAGGACATATATCAAACCCTCAGGGGTGAGTCTTAGTAACTTCCCACTGGGCTGTATCTGCATAAACCACTGTTTTCTGCAGGCCTCACAAAGCTGCTGCTTTCACTTATGCGCAGAACGGAGTTGCTCGCATTCTCCACCAAGTTGTAACACTGTAGGGGTGCAAGGCGCCTCTTCCTGGGGAATATGGCAGCACGCAGCAGCTGAGGAATAACACAAGTCCAGTTTCTGGTACAACTGACCCCAGCCAGTTTTATTGAAACAGAAAATAAAACAAACCCCAAAATAAAAATACCTTGCCTGTCCGGCACTAACTAAACATAAGATATTCCTAACTGTCACTAAACAAAACACAGAGTTCTTCAGTACATACTGTATAGCTCACTTGCATCAGAAAGCGTGTCTCTCACACACAGATCCTGCAGCCTTCCCAGGCAGTCTGCCCATACTAATCAGGTTAGAAGCCCTATAACACTCTTACACAGCTGAAACCCTGATTAGCCCTCTGTGAGGCCAAAGACCCGAACTGGGCCCAATGTCTAGAACTCGCCTTATCTCTCTCTCAGAGCCTTTACCCAGCTTTTACAGCAAACTGAAAAGGTTCAGACAAAACAAAAAGAATTTTTCCTAGAAGTTAACATTTTCTAAAACATGTAAGACAAGAACCTGGGACAAACATACCTGCCCTCAAACACTATCCCAGTGTTCTTGTCACAATATATATATATATTATGTTTATTAATGTTGATGGGCGATGGCTAGGGGCCATTTAGGTGTTTAAGGGCGAACTAGGGCTGGATGCTTCTGGAGCCCTCTCGCGCTGAATGGCAGAGGATCCCTCGAGGAGGGAACGGAAAATGACTGGGGGAGGCGGGCGCGTGAGCGGCAAGTCAGTTAGAAAAAACTGCGCTGGATGCTGGAGGAGAGGGCGCGTTATTGCAGTATAATAATAATAATAATAATAATAATAACAACACAACAACCACCACAAGTCCCTTACAGTGTTGTTGTGCTGTGCTGCATCAGACCAGTGGTAGTGTCCTGTCCATCAGTCATTCCAGTTACCAGGCAGTCACAGTGGTATACGCTGCTGCTATATGTCCACTGCTACAGTGCTATAATAATAATAATAATAATAATAATAATAACAACAACCACAAGTCCCTTACAGTGTTGTTGTGTTGTGCTGCATCAGACCAGTGGTAGTGTCCTGTCCATCAGTCATTCCAGTGACCAGGCAGTCACAGTGGTATACGCTGCTGCTATATGTCCACTGCTACAGTACTATAATTATAATAATAACAACCACAAGTCCCTTACAGTGTTGTTGTGTTGTGCTGCATCAGACCAGTGGTGGTGTACTGTCCATCAGTCATTCCAGTGACCAGGCAGTCACAGTGGTATACGCTGCTGCTATATGTCCACTGCTACAGTACTATAATTATAATAATAACAACCACAAGTCCCTTACAGTGTTGCTGTGTTGTGCTGCATCAGACCAGTGGTAGTGTCCTGGCCATCAGCCATCAGTCATTCCTGTGCCGCATATTTTGTTATATAACTCCAGAAACATAATGGGGAACAAAAAATTGGAGGATACAATAGGAAAAGATCAAGAACCACTTCCTCCTAGTGCTGAAGCTGCTGCCACTAGCCATGACATAGACGATGAAATGCCAACAACGTCGTCTGCCAAGGCCGATGCCCAATGTGATAGTAGAGGGCATGTAAAATCCCAAAAGCCAAAGTTCAGTAAAAAGAACCAAAAAAAGAAATTTAAATGGTCTGAGGAGAAACGTAAACTTGCCAATGTGCCATTTACGACACGGAACGGCAAGGAACGGCTGAGGCCCTGGCCTATATTCATGGCTAGTGGTTCAGCTTCATATGACGAAAGAGTAACAGAGTTAAGCTGGAAAGAGCACAGAAAAGAAATGTGCGTTCTGAGATGGTATAACAAATCCCCAAGGAGAGTCCAAGTGTGTCGGCAATTGCGATGCCTGACCTTCCCAACACTAGACGGGAAGAGGTGGCTCCTTCCACCACTTGCACGCCCCCTGCAAGTGCTGGAAGGAGCACCCACAGTCCAGTTCCTGATATTGAAATTGAAGATGTCACTGTTGAAGTACACCAGGATGAGGATATGGGTGTTGCTGGCGCTGAGGAGGAAGTTGATGATGAGGATTCTGAGGGTGATGTGGTTTGTTTAAGTCAGGTACTGGAGGAAACACCTGTTGTCCATGGGATGAAGAAGCCCATTGTGATGCATGGGCAAACTACCAAAAAGCCACCTCTCTGGTATGAAATTCCATCTAGGATCCATTTCTTTAGGCAGGTGATACCGAGAATGTACACAGACGTCAGAAAAAGAGCCACCGGTGTGCTACAAAATGCGGTTGTATCCAGTGTCCACTTAACCACGGACATGTGGACAAGTGGAACAGGGCAGACTAAGGACTATATAAATGTGACAGCCCACTGGGTAGATGTATTGCCTCCAACAGCAACAACAACAGCAGCGGCACCAGTAGCAGCATCTCGCAAACGTCAACTCGTTCCTAGGCAGGCTACGCTATGTATCACCGCTTTCCGTAAGAGGCACACAGATGACAACCTCTTACGGAAACTGAGGAACATCATTGCAGAATGGCTTACCCCAATTGGACTCTCCTGGGAATTTGTGATATCGGACAACGCCACCAATATTGTGTGTGCATTACATCTGGGCAAATTCCAGCATGTCCCATGTTTTGCACATACAATTAATTTGGTCATGCAGAATTTTTTGAAAAATGACAGGGGTGTGCAGGAGATGCTGTAGGTGGCCCGAATAATTGCGGGCCAATTTTGGCATTCTGCCACTACGTGCTGACGACTGGAAGGCCAGCAATCACTACTGAACCTGCCCTGCCATCAACTGAAGCAAGTGGTGGTAACGAGGTGGAATTCAACACTCTATATGCTTCAGAGGATGGAGGAGCAGCAAAAGGCCATTCAAGTCTATACATCCACCTACAATATAGGCAAAGGAGGGGGAATGCACCTGACTCAAGAATGAGAGAATGATTTCAACGTTGTGCAAGGTTCTCCAATCCTTCAAACTTGCCACAAGTAAAGTCAGTTCAGACACTGCCAGCTTGAGTCAGGTCATTCCCCTCATCAAGCTTTTGCAGAAGCAGCTGGAGAAATTGAAGGAGGAGCTAAGATGGAGTGATTCCGCAAAGTATGTGGGACTTGTGGATGGAGCCCTTCATTCGCTTTGCCAGGATTCAAGGGTGGTCAATCTGTTGAAATCAGAGCACTACATTTTGGCCACTGTGCTCGATCCTAGGTTTAAAGCCTACGTTGTGTCTCTCTTTCCAGCAGACACAAGTGTGCAGAGGTGCAAAGACCTGCTGGTTAGTAAATTGTCAACTCAAGCGGAACGTGACCCGTCAACAGATTGTCCTTCAATTTCTCCCACCACTGGGGCTGCAAGAAAAAGGATAAGATTTCCTAGCCCACCCGCTGGCGGTGATGTAGGGCAGTCAGGAGCGAAAGCTGACATCTGGTCCGGACTGAAGGACCTGACAACGATTACTGACATGTCTACTGTCACTGCATATGATTCTGTCACCATTGAAAGAATGGTGGAGGATTATATGAGTGAGAGCATCCAAGTAGGCATGTCAGACAGTCCGTATGTATACTGGCAGGAAAGAGTCAATTTGGATGCCCTTGCACAAACTTGCTTTATTTTACCTAAATTGCCCCCTGCCCCTCCAGTGTGTACTCCGAAAGAGTGTTTAGTGCAGCCGGTCACCTGGTCAGCGATCGGCGTAGGAGATTACTTCCACTAAATGTGGAGAAGATGATGTTCATCAAAATGAATTATAAATTCCTCTGGGAAGACCTTGACCAGCAATTGCCTCCAGAAAGTACACAGGGACCTCTTATGGTGGATTCCAGTGGGGACGAATTAATACTCTGTGAGGAAGAGGATGTACACAGTGAAAGGGGTGAGGAATCGGAGGATGAGGATGAGGTCGACATCTTGCCTCTGTAGAGCCAGTTTGTGCAAGGAGAGATTGATTCTTTTTTGGTGGGGGCCCAAACAAACCAGTCATTTCAGCCACAGTCGTGTGGCAGACCCTGTCGCTGAATTGATTGGTTTGTTAAAGTGTGCATGTCCTGTTTATACAACATAAGGGTGGGTGGGAGAGCCCAAGGACAATTCCATCTTGCACCTCTTTTTCTTCTTTGCATCATGTGCTATTTGGGGACTAGTTTTTTTAAGTGCCATCCTGTCTGTAACTGCAGTGCCACTACTAGAGGGGCCAGGTGTTTGTGCTGCACACTTGTGTCCCTTAGCTTAGTCATGAAGCCACCTCGGTGCAAATTTTAGGCCTAAAAACAATATTGTGAGGTTAGAGGTGTTCAGAATAGACTGGATATGAGTGGAAATGATTGTTATTGAGGTTAATAATACCGTAGGAGCAAAAATTACCCCCAAATTCTGTGATTTAGCTGTTTTTATGTATTTTTTCAAAAATCATCCAGATCCAAAACCAAAACCAAAACCCAAAAGGGTGGTTTTGGCAAAACCAATCCAAAACCAAAACACGAAAGTGGAAGTAGAACCAAAACCAAAACACAAAACACGAAAAGTGCCAGCTACACATCTCTAGTTTATACATCCTCTTTTATTATTAGCTGCAGGAGCCTCCATTTGAACCTCTTTGTTCAGCTGACCTTAAGTAGCTTTCCCTTAAGGTGGTGTTCTTGCTGGCTATTGCCTCTGCTAGAAGAGTGTCGGATCCGGGTGCCTTGTCTTGTAGTTCCCCATTTCTGAGTTTTCACCGTGACCAGGCAGTTTTTAGGACTCGTCCCGGATATTTACCTAAGGTAGTTTCTTCGTTCCACCTTAATCAGGAGATTGTGGTTCCAGCCTTTGTCTCTCCTGATTTGTCTCCCAAAGAGCTGTCTTTGGATGTTTTACGAGGTCTCCGTATCTATGTGAAGAGAACTGCTTCTATTTGAAAGGCTGATTCTCTCTTTGTTTTGTTTGGATTTCACAAACATGGCTGGCCTGCTGGATTAGAATGGTGATTGCACATGCTTATGGGAAGGCTGGTCTGTCAGCTCCTGCTCACATTACGGCCCATTATACTCGGTCTGTTGGACCTTCTTGTGCGACCCACCGTGGTGCGACCCTTGATCAATTGTGTAAGGCGGCTACGTGGTCCTCCGGGAACACGTTTATAAGGTTCTATGTCTTCGATACTGCAGCTTCCCAGGATGCTTCCTTTGGACGCAAAGTTCTTGTGCCCGCTACAGTGCGTCCCCTCCCATAAGGAACTGCTTTAGGACATACCCATTGTCCAGACTTGTGGAGCCCAGTGTACCCCGCAGCAGAAAACGAGTTTTATAATAAGAACTTACCCTTGTTAAAACTCTTTCTGCGAGGTACACTGGGCTCCACAAGGTGCCCACCCTGACGCACTTAGCTTCTTTGGGTTGATATGGCATTAGCCGCTGACACTTCTCCTGTCGTGTGAATGTCGTGTATGTGGCTACTAACCGTTGTCGTCTCTTTTCCTGCTACTGCATTGGACTGGTTAACTAAAACTGAGCTCCTGTGCTGGGAGGCGGGGTGATATAGGAGGCAGCGCTGTGCATTCTGGGAACAGTCAAAGCTTTGAGTCTGTTGGTGCCACGGTTCAAGATCCTACTCTACACCCCATTGTCCAGACTTGTGGAGCCCAGTGTACCTCGCAGAAAGAGTTTTAACAAAGGTAAGTTCTTACCATAAAACTAGTTTTTTCATAGTTTGATGAATTTCCCTGAGGAATGTAGAAATTGTGACATTTTAATGATGATGAATATGCCCCTTATACCATTATCTCCCTACTGCCTACAACAACACCAAACCAAAGCCAACAAAGGCCCCTGATCTTGCCAGGGTGGTATCTAGAGAGGAGGGGACCTGTGTGCAGTCTCCGAGTGTGGTCCACCTCCTGTCCCGTCCCGTAGCCAGCAGCAGCGCTGTTAGCGCTCTGTCTGAGCGCTAGAGACTCTGGCACAATGCCAGAGTCTACAGCGAACGCTCAAGTCTCCCAATAAATGGCGCGGCGGCCATATTTTCAGAGACCTGCACATGCGCTGTAGACTCTGGCACCATGCCAGAGTCTCAAGTGCTCAGACAGCTGCAAGGCCGGCTATGGGACTCGGGAGAAGAGGGGGCCCAAACCCCCGCACCAGAAAGATAAGTATATAGAAGAAATGGGGGCAGTGTGTGCGGTGTGGGCCCCCTCTGCACCCATTATTGATACGCCACTGGATCTTGCACCTTTCGCGGGCTGGTTTTGGGCAGAATTTGCACCAATTGTTTGAAGCTCTATGGGGCAGCGAGCACTTTTGTGCAAATTGGGGCGTAAAGTGCGCCCACTACCGCTATAATTTGCATCCGCAAAATCATAGGATTGACCCCTGAGTATGTGAAAGTTTGAGCAACTATGGGCTATTGAGAGTCATTGACACCTTCTGCTTCACTCGCATCACATTAAGTGTAACTGCATGCCATCTGGGCTTAGGTACATAAGCTTGGTGGTGTATGCTGTAGTTGCCCATATAAACTTCCAGGAATACGATGTAATGGCCAGTGACAGACCAGGTCATGAAGGGTCTACCAGAGGAATACTGCGGTAGGGAACCATGCCAGCCACCATACCTGAGCCTGACCACCAAGTAGCTGACCCTCTCATAAAGCAACGCTGTATTATTCCAGTGCATGGTCTGGTACCTAACCCACCAAGGATTTCCACCCCCCACCGTTAAACCGACCCTGATAACATAAAAATCTGGGAATGTGTTCATGTAGGAGCTAATGCCATATTAAGGGGTGTGCATGTTCATAGGTGTATAACGGAGCTTGGCCCTCATTCCGAGTTGTTCGCGCGCTAGCTGCTTTTAGCAGCATTGAACACGCTAGGCCGCCGCCCTCTGGGAGTGTATCTTAGCTTAGCAGAAGTGCGAACGAAAGATTAGCAGAATTACTACTAAATAATTATTTGCAGTTTCTGAGTAGCTCCAGACCTACTCCTAGATTGCGATCAGCTCGGTCCGTTTAGTTCCTGGTTTGACGTCACAAACACGCCCTGCGTTCAGCCAGCCACGCCCCCGTTTCTCCAGACACTCCCGCGTTTTCCCCCGACACGCCTGCGTTTTTTAGCACACTCCCGGAAAACGCTCAGTTACCACCCAGAAACGCCCTTTTCCTGTCAATCATTTACCGATCAGCAGTGCGACTGAAAAGCGTTGCACGAACACCAGCAAATCTACTAAGTTTTGTGTTAAATAACTAAGCGCATGCGCTCTGCGTACCATGCGCATGCGCATTTAGCAGCAAATCGCAGCATAGCGAAAATCAGCAACGAGTGAACAACTCGTAAAGACCCCCCATGTGCAGGTGTGTCACATTGATGTATATGTCACAATATTGCTCTATGGGCCTAACTCAGAGTTGATCGCAGCAGCAAATTTGTTAGCAGTTGGGCAAAACCATGGTGGTCATTCCGAGTTGTTCGCTCGTTTGTGGGCGTGTTTGTGACGTCAAACCAGGAACTAAACGGACTGAGCTGATCGCAATCTAGGAGTAGGTCTGGAGCTACTCAGAGGGGGTAATTCTGAGTTGATTGCAGCAGGAATTTTTTTTAGCAGTTGAGCAAAACCATGTGCACTGCAGGGGAGGCAGATGTAACATGTGCAGAGAGAGTTAGATTTGGGTGGGGTGTGTTCAATCTGCAATCTAAATTGCAGTGTAAAAATAAAGCAACCAGTATTTACCCTGCACAGAAACAAAATAACCCACCCAAATCTAACTCTCCCTGCAAATGTTATATCTGGCTCCCCTGCAGTGTTCATGGTTTTGCCCAACTGCTAAAAAATGTCCTGCTGCAATCAACTTGGAATTGCCCCCAGAAACTGCAAGGAATTATTTAGTAGCATTTCTGCTAATCTTTCGTTCGCTATTCTGCTAAACTAAGATACACTCCCAGAGGGCAGCGGCCTAGCGTGTGCAATGCTGCTAAAAGCAGCTAGCGCGCGAACAACTCGGAATGAGGGCCCATGTGCAGTGCAGGTGGGTCAGATGTAACATGTGCAGAGAGAGTTAGATTTGGGTGGGGTGTGTTCAAACTGAAATCTAAATTGCAGTGTAAAAATAAAGCAGCCAGTATTTACCCTGCACAGAAACAATATAACCCACCCAAATCGAACTCTCTGCACATGTTACATCTGCCCCACCTGCACTGCACATGGTTTTAACCAACTGCTAACAAATTTGCTGCTACGATCAGATCTGAAGGACCCCCTATATTTGTAAACATTAAAACACAATCTTTCAGGGGCAGATAGTGTCACAACTAAGAAATTCGGTATATGAAAGTGACTATATTTTTTGATGAAGCTGTTTTTATTAGAGATGAGCGGGTTCGGTTTTACTCGGATTTACCCAAATTTCCTTTTAGGCTATCGGACGTCACGTTTTTTGGATAGCCAATAAGAAAATTCCAGAAAATAAGAAATGGCGATAAATTGGCGTAAAGAACCGAGTAAATCCGAACCCGCTCATCTCTAGTTTTTATGTGTGGCAATGTGTGTGTATTTATAACTATCATCAGTCAAAGTGAATACACTTATTACCCTATCACAGCGGCTCTGTTATCCTTATTCTCCTTATTCTAAAATTTTGGAACTCCACAACACAAGGATTAACAAGTGAAGCCTTCTTCTCGATGATTTCTGCCAAGGAAGAAATGTATCTCTTCAGCTTCTGTATTAATTCAACGTTGCTTCACTGTTACAAACAGACCCTGCTGACAGCAGTTAAAAAATTCTCCACACTTGGGGGTCTATTTATTAACATTCATTTACTAAATTAATGTGAAAAAGTGTTTTCTGTTTTCACAACCCTTTTCACATTATTTTAGTATTACCTGAATGTATTAAAGGGCATTTGGAGCAGTTTTCATGAAAAACTTCTCTAAATCCTTTCATTGTCATTTTTTTGTAAGCCACATCGCAATTCCCCATGGAAAATGCGATGTGGCCGAATTTACTAAACAAAAATGTAAACAAAATACCGCAGTGTGCCCAGTGATATTAATTCCAGCTCAGGCTGGCAAATTCACAGGGCATCACTGCGATGTGCACCCTTTGCCCAGCTTTCTCTGCTGCTGGCAGCGAAAGCTGTGCGGAGACCGGGCTCCAGTGATCATCTCTGTGTGTCCGACGATTCAAAAATAAAATGATGACGATAAAATGATGATTCAAAAATAAAACTGTATTGTGTAAGCATATAGGATAACTGAAGCAAAAATGAAGGAAAACACAAGTAAGATACTTTACCTGGAAAAGGGGAACAGTCTCAGACGTACGGAGCGGATGATGTGCAGGATTCTGGTTACAACAACGACTCGGGAACAGCACAAAGCATACAGGAACTAAAAACTGGCATGCAAACTGGCTGAGTGACTGACTATAGCTAGCACAGAACCTCACAGCTAAAACATATTTGAAGACAGCAAAACCAATCGCTGCAGCACACTAGAGCAAGCATGGGGCAGATGTACCAAGCCTGGAGAAAGCATAAAGAAGTGGTAAAGCCGTGATAAGTGTAAGGTGATAATGCAGCAGCCAATCAGCTCATAACTGTCAATTCACATATCGGGGCTGATTGGCTGGTGCGTTATCACCTTGCATTTATCACCGCTTTATCACTTCTTTATGCCTTCGCCAGGCTTAATACATCTGCCCCAAAGTGCCTCACTGCTTCACCTGGAGGATCAAATTGAGCAACCTGTTACACCAGCTGGTACTGGTCTCACACAACAGCACCTCTGACCACTCAGAGGCACTGCAGGCCGAGATACAACAACAGCAGCACCACTGGCCGCCCAAAAGTACTGCAGGCCAAGATACAACAGCAGCACTGCTCGCCGCCCAGAGGCACTGCAGGCCAGAACATAATGGATGGCAGAGATGTAACAATACACTGCTGATTACATTTGTCATGTAGACAGTCCCTTAAACTACCTCCAGTCCCTTAAACTCCCTCATAGTATTAGATCACGCAGACATGCCTGAATGCCTCTGACTTGTGAGACCTCAGACAGCAGAAGCCGGGAAACTGCAATTCCTGGACCTGTGACATTTTCCCTGACTATATAAGGTTATTACTGGATGACTCCTTTTGATACCACATGTGTATTTTGGAAGACTGCTCCACATAAATATGACATCATCTGTACTGCTTGTGCTTAAAGTGTGCACATGGGGAAGGGGGACCCTGCCATCCTGTTTGTGTCCCTTATCCCTGTGCAAACCTCAGGTATCTGCAGGGAAGTAACATGGGCAGTGTTCTCCCCACACTTTATTTCTCAGTCAGTCCACACCGTAAAATTCCCCTGCCACCAAGCACTGTAACGTGGTGAGTAAGTTGCATTGCACTATTTCTATATGAAACATCAGTGCAACGTGATGTTTGGCGCGTCACAGACTGGAGGGCAGAGCATATCCCTTCCACAGTATAAAATAAAGGGCATGCAGTTGCAGCTGTTCACTGACCAGTGAATAGAATGGACAGTTGCTGCATGTTTGATACTAGACTTTTTTTTAAACCAGCAAGTATGGACGTATCTGGACATTGTTGGCATCTGTGTCCAACCAGCAAGCGAAAATAAAGGGTGAGACTTGCAAAGGACGGCTTACCCTTTGAGGTCACATCCCTTGTAGCGAGGACATGCCCCTTAACGTGTGTGAGTGCAAGCACGCACCCATACATCCTGCCACCCCCACCTCACAAAACGCAGTCATGGATCCAGTGAGCTGCATGAGTGCACACACTGACAGCCAGTAAGCCAAATAAGTTGTGTGCCGTGTCTTCCTGTGTGGCATTGTGTGTATTATGGGTGTCAAAGTCAGAAAAATGTCTTAGTGCACACTGCCATATTTGCACCGCACACTGGTCCGTGCTGCGCATGCGTACGCTCTCCCGTGGAAGCGCATACCCGCAATAGCGTGCACTCGCACGCGCAGTATGCGCATTTACGGTAGAGTTTATGTGATCGTAGCGTGCGACTCATTCGTTACAAAAGTTCACAATTAATGTAGTTTATAGATCATGTTCCCCTCAATAGTTTCTGTAAGTTTGGTTTAGATAGAATGTCCCTGAGCGGAGGAATCCCTCTTTGTATTGCACGAAGGGTCTAACAGGAGTCATACAACAGTGTTTGATACCCATCGGAAGAGTATTTAATTAGCAATATTCCGGTGTTGGTTTGGAGCGTATTAATCGCTCGTGCGAATAGTTATGGACATAAGAAGTTTATGTCCATTTCTATGATTTGCACATACTCAGGTATGCGGCGGGAAACCCAGTTCCCCGCCCACCTGAGCTGTTGGAAATCAGCACAGCCCACCTGTATGAATCAACCTATGACCTTTGGTTACAGTACAGGGCCGAATTCCTGTGTCCAATAAACTGTAGGATTGTAGGGACTAGGAGATTGCATTGTGTGTGGGGCATAAATAGGCAGACCGACCACATCCAGCTCACTCTCTCATCAACGGTTATCTGCTGATAATCGGGAGCTGGATATCGAGGCGCAGGCGATCATACCCTTTGTGCGTAAGTTCTCTCCGTAATCATCGTCTTTCTGTGAGCCAATATCTCTCTTTCTCTCTCTATCTCTCTCTCTCCTCTTTTTCTCTTAAATACTTCGTAGTATTATTGTATTGTATTGTGTTAGACCAGGATAGCATTGTAGTTTATCCCTTAGTTAGGTGTTTGGTTAGGAAGTCTTTGTTATATTGTAGTGTATCACTTGTACTGTGTTACTCTTTTACAAGTATACTAGATATAATACAGATTATAGGCTTTGGAACCCTAAACCAGTATCAGTGTATTTACTATAGTATTAAGTGTTCACTTGAGCGTCGGTGACGCTCAAACAGCTTTGTAGATAGTCAGGTTACACAAGGTTGCATTTACACCCTGTACTCACATTAAGGTATTCTGTGTGTTTCATCGGTATAAGGTTTAATATCAAGGTATAGTGTTGTGAGCGTCTGCACCGCTGGTGACCTCCTCGTGGTCTCTAGCGTATGCTACGTTACAGCGAATCTTTCCCCTAGACATAACCAATAACGTGTCCTGTGATCACTGGGCCGTGAGCGAACGTGACGCTTGAGCGTCTCGCCTACGGCTGAGCGATCGTTACGCAAATAGCGTATCATTACGGTATTTCTTAAGTAAGCAGCGTACAGTGTTCTTAGCTTCATAAGGGTTGTTTATACGACAAGGGAATTTAGCATTGTCAATTGCGGGCTCGTCCGGTCCTTTTCACATCTGCACTAGGTAGATCAGCAGACATTATCCCCCAGCAAAAGGGTGGGAGGTTATCTCGCAGTTGCTGACGGGATAAGCGTCTGCTTCGCTTAGGTAAAGAGTGCTGAAGGAATCCGGTAACCGGAAGTAAGAACAAAACGCTTGTGTCTTTTAAAACTGTTTATTTTTCTTTTGTCTTGCGTACGCACGCATATATCAGCATTTCTATTTCATTTTTTCGTATATCACTATTCCTGTTTGCCAAATTTTATAGTTGATAGAAAGGGCTAAAAGGAGATTTGCTGTTATTTAATAGTAGAGGTAATAGTTAAAGTATAGAACAACACACGGGTTGTCTGGAAAACAAGGCAGTCAGTGTGGATTGCGGTAGATGATCAGGGATCATCTACATTGATAAATAAATATATTGTGTTACGGTGGATCCTTTGCATTGCGTACACGTGTCGCTAACAAAGACTAGCGTACGCAATCCAAAAGGCAGACGCACGCAGCGTACACTACGCAACGTAGCGTCTGGTTACGCCCACGTAGCTCAAGTCACGAAAAGTTGAATTAGCGCAAAGCGATAATTAGCGCAAAGCGATAATTAGCGCAAAAGCGATAAGTAACGCACAGCGGTAGATAACGCGACGCGGTAAATAACGCAAATCTATTTTTTGGAAAATCTGAAAATTTAGTTTAACAGATCCTGCTCCTAATTGGTAACACTCTTGGCCTGAAGACAATTTCTGCGCAGAAATAGATATAGAAACAAAGTGTACATGTGTTGAGTGAGTGTGTTTTGTATACAAAAGTTTATATAACTTTAAGGTGGAACCAAAAGGAAAGTCGGGTACTCGTTAAGGAACATACGTGTAAGTGACATATACGGTGGCCAGGGAGGCATCTCTGGTTAAATAATATTTGAGCATTAGAGTATAGCGGACCATAAGGTAAGGGTAACAGACCAGGAGGTCATAAGGAACAGACCAGGAGGTCATAAGGTAAAAAGGTCCGCTATAAAAGTCCAGTGGCACAACGCCTGGGGTGTTGGTGCAGAACCCATATAGGCCATACAAGCTCTGGTTGAAGGAATCGCAGCCGAAAACATCGATTCCATTGATCTTTCAGTACATGACAAGTAGTGCTCGTATACTGAACGATTGGACCGCACGTTATTGTGTGCAGTAGTTAGTAATCTGACCTAATACCATTAGAGTAAAGTGGTCACAAACGCTATCTGTACATTCTGACGTGATTTGTGTAATTTTTTATTTTTGGAAGGGAAGTTCGCTGGTCACTCAGGAACTATCTAACAACCCCAACTTTACTGGAAAGAGTAAGTGTCCTGCGGGTAACCCTCATATGTTCCAGTAAACTAAAGGTTCACAGGGGCCCTGGGTTGGGTACCACAGCTCTGGTTTACAGTGATTGCGGCATAGGCCAACGTGGGCGAGAAGTAAGTGGGGTACTTGATAAACCACCACCGCCGGCCTGCCCAAGGACATCTTGGTTTGTTTGTAAGGGTGCGCTGAAAGCCTTGATATTCAAGGAGGAATAAGCAACGCCTGCAGATTATGGGGGCCATTTGTTCAGGTAGGGGGCGATCAACCCAGGTTCAGGTTGATTCAGAGAACCGATCCATCGGGTTGGCACGATATGTGATGTGTAAGAAATATGGAAATCACGCTGAAGTTTTTTGTGATGAATGGGAGAGAATGACTGTACAAGACAGGGACAAGTTCCCAAGAATAGGTAGCTTCAGTCCAGAGGTGTTACAAAATTTAAGGAGGAGGATAAGTCTCGTTGAACTAACGAAGAGACAAAATAAACATTATGAATATTTACAGTTATGGCAACAGGAAAGTGAATTACAAAGAGAGTCTATTGACTTTTCTGACTCTTATCTTGAGAGGAGAGACATGGCATCGGGAGAGGAGTTGATTGCGGAGAGAAAAGCACAAGGGTGGAACAATAAAAACGCTCTTAGCAACTGTAATATAGATTATAAGAATAAGTGTAATAAATGTAACAATGATTATTGTAATACTGTTGAATGTACAACTATTAACCTGTGCCAGTTGCACCCCATGTCAAACCTCCCTCAGGAATACAAACAAGACAGTGAGCCCAGAACGATGTCAGCACCTCTTCCAACAACCATCACAGAAGCCATCCAGGTGGACACGACCAAATGGGTAAAGGCAATAATCGAACCCCCTAACGGAGGGTCAGGTGAGGTCGTGCCCACAGGTACGTACAATGTTTCATATCACGCACAAACAGATGTACCCCATATTGTAAGGCCAACACAAGATGATGGAACTGAGCTCAATCTGGCCAGGGTGATCCCAGTCCCCAATGGGAAGACTGACGATCAGGGAATCATTCCCGTCAAGGACAGTGCAATGCGCTGTCTCTTGTCCCGGACCGAATTGAGATCAATTGTGTCTGAATTTCCTGATCCTAGGAAAAATCTAGCCAAATGTCAAAGGTTTATAAAAGAACTAGGAAACGCCACAGAACCCACCAACAAAGAGTGGCGGACAGTGCTGAGGGCATGTTTGCCCTCCAGGGTTGACCCTGAAAAGTTCATTGCTGATTGTAAATTAAACACAGAGGTACCTTGTACGGAGGAACACAATCAGGAATGTATTAGGCAGATTAACCGACAGTTAGGAATATATTTCCCAGCTGCTGTCAAGTGGAATGAAATTTTCTCCATAAGACAAAACAAAAGGGAAAATGTTTCTAATTATTTCAATCGAGCACTGCAAATAATGGCTGGAAACACTGGGATCACGGACATCAAGACAAATGCACAACATAGAAGAATAGCGGTTAAGGTATTAATGAATGGTTTAAAAGATAAATTAAAAACAAGGGTACAGACCACCAACCCAAACTGGAGAGATATCTCGGTGACTGCACTAAGAGGGGCCGTCATCAATCAGGATCAGAATATCACCAGATACAGAGAGTCACAAAGAGATAAGTTAATGGCAGCAAAAATACAGGCCCAAACCACAAGACCACCCCAACAAAAGCCCCACACCCCTGCGAGAAATCCAGATATGGTAGTCTGTTACCATTGTCATAGAAAGGGACACATTGCAAGAGATTGTAGATCACGAGAAAGACCACACCATAATCATAAAAACCAAGGAACCAGGGAAGCACAGGGGAAACGATTGATGATGATGAGCATCCGAGCGTTTGAGGAGGCATCAAATCAGCCAAGACCCCATTTCACTGACACATGGAGGAAGCCCAGGATTTGTTACCATTGTAGGAGAGAAGGGCATTATGCCCACAACTGCAACAGCCCACATAAAGTTAGACCCCCTAGACCAAGAAATGAGCAAAATTACAACACACACCATTATAATCAAGAATCACATAGGCAGGAAAGGTGATTGTTAGGAATGGAGGCAAGCCTGAGGTAACGGTTAATGAAGTGGGAGGTCATTCACTGAAGACACGGGAATGACCAGGTTAAACGTTGTAAATGTATTTGTGAAAAATGTTTTTCCCTTTTCTCTCTCTATCCCCATCTCTGACGATTATTGGTAAGAATTCAAACATTGCATATTCGCCTGGTCCTTGCAGAAGTCTACCAAACCCCAGCATGACCTATCCACCACAATGTATTCTGGCCAGATACAGACAGTGGAATAATGCAAGTGCTGGTGGGGAGGGACTGCTCAAGGAGACCATTAGACACGTAGATACGACAGCCTAATAAGTCTGACAATGTTTTTCTAATACTAACAATGTTTTCTTACAATGTTTAAAAATGCTTTGTTTCTCTTTTCTTATTGATGGTTATTGTCGAGTTATGTAATGTATATATGCACATGAATTGTTCTCTATCTCTTTTGTTTTTTTATTTTCTCTCTCTTCTCACTCATGTTTCCATGATTTAAAGATGCTATGTCACCCCTCAGTTGGACCAATGATAATGCCAGATTTTTGCTCCTTACAGAAAGATCGTCGGTTAGGAGGGAATATTGCGTCACCAGAATGATCGTTTTTTAAGACTGAGAGACAGCACCTTTTGAGAGGACAGCAGAACAAGAAGAACAACAAAACGAGAGAACTTATTATCGTAACGAGTTCTCTCCCCCTCAAACTGATTATCTTATACCCCCTTTACAAATTTCTTCTTTTCTCCTCCTGTAAGATGGACTTGCCCCAAGAGACTGTGATATGGATTTTCCTGTTGACCATGATGTTGACCAGAGCAGTCTGTTTCGGTGAGAGTACCAGTGAGGTCGAGAAAGGATCCAGAAAGGTCCTGATGACTGAGACGGAGGTGTAAATTTCCAATAGCAACCCAATCACCAAGCAAAGGCGAGTACCGGGCACGATCTAACAACCATGTTATTTGTAAACAACTGTGAAGGAATGTTAGTTCAAAAAAGAAAGTTGTATCTGTAGGCTCTGTAACAAAGTAATGCCAATCCAGTTTTAATATCCATATGGACCGGCATCCATTGAGTGACTATCACTCTCTAGTGGGTAGCGTGTTAAACCAAACAGATTGTTGGGTATGCTCTCAAGTACCTCAGGGTCACAGTAAATCAGGGCTAGTACCATTTCCTTTAACGTTAGGGGAGGTACTTGAGCTAAGTGGTGGGAGACCGGTGGACCGGAGGTTTAACATCTCCAGCCCTCCTAGTTTGAAGCTCCACCAATACCATGTGGATAGGTCCCTCTTATGTTTTAACATCTCCAATCCCAGAAAACCGGGAAATTGGGAAGTGTCATGGAGCAACCTTACCATGACCTTTTCACACAGAGCAGATAGAATGCCTACAGATACAGAGCTCGTACGCCACATAGCCAGTAGAGGAAAATCATTCCGGTATCGATATACCTTAGGAAATAGGATTACTAAAGTTGGAGAGGTATCACCAGGATACTGTGCACATATCGTACAAACTGATACGTGCATTAGACAGATGGAAGAATTAGGGTCAGGAGATTTCACCTGGAAGGTTTGTAACATGGTCATGTCCTTCTCCGTCCCTTATGTTCTCCCCGATGATGCATATTTCATATGCGGGAGAAAGGCGTACAAGTGGCTTGCCCCAAACTCTGAAGGATTGTGTTATATTGGAAAAGTATTGCCTGAAGTAATGACTGTTACACATGACAAAATGAAGGACATACACCGTGGTGCCCAAACTCCTTATACTCACACTCACTACGAGCACCTTGTTAAAAGACAACTGTCAGAAAGGTTAGAGCATCCGGCCTCTGATCTTATCCATGAATCCACCGGGATTCAGGTTCTGGTAGCGTTAGATTTCACTCGCACCGCTCGAGGTGTGATGAATTATAGATACATTTCCGCACTCGCCAATTTGTTAGATAATATCACTGAAATGTATGATGACACGTTTAGATACACTGGAAGAGAACTTCAAGCTTACAAAACAGAACTAGTTCAGCATAGGATGGTTCTTAATTATCTTACAGCAGTAACAGGCGGATATTGTGTTACATTGGCAACACAGTACGGCATAAAGTGTTGCACGTATATCACAAATAGCACCGAGGATCCGGTAGAGGTCATAGACCAAAAGATGGATGATATTCTGCAATTAAAGTGGGAATTTCGTCGAAAACACAATCTCACCCTTGCTGCTGTAGGTAATGAGCTGACTGGTTGGGTGTCATGGTTGAACCCGCGAAATTGGTTCTCCGGTTTAGGAGACTGGGCTCAAGGAGTCATAATGGATGTTGGAAAGTTTCTACTGTGTATTTTGGGTGTCGTTATATCGTTTGGATTGATATTTAGATGCGGGCAGGCTTTGATGAGGTGTAAACAAAGTACGAAAGTGATGAGCTTGAGGAGTGAGGAAACTGTAATTAACCTGGATTTGATTTATGACCCAATGCTAGAAACCATGACGTAATGATGTAATGAGTATACGGTCCGTCTTTCACCCATTTCTATGTTTTCCTCCGAGGTACAAAGACCCACGTAGACGAAGGATTTGATGAGCCAAGGGGCCGACAACGGAAAGATGGAAAGAAGAAGAGCAGACGACCTGATATACAAGATTTTGATGGACAATGCCATGGGTACCCCAGTTTCCCTAGGAACTTTAAAATCACGCTAGCCCAACATTTTTTGTAAATCCATGGACGTTGTTTGCTTTACTCACGATTTATGAGCAAAAGCACAAAGAAGAAGACTCCAATCAACCGACACCAATCAAGACCCCAATCGACGAACGTACATTAACCTGACATAGAATATCATTGCATTTTTCGTAAGTGTTCTTTATCTTCATCTCTGCAACCCTCAGGTAATAACACACATAGTCGATAGGGAATACAGGCACAGATATCAGCAACCACATACCTCCCCCATTCATGTATCATCAACTAAAATGTGCATCCCCATTGTGTTACAACCACAGCCGAAATGAGCTCGGTAGAGTTTGACAGCCCATCCACAGACCTGTACCACAGGATAAGAAGGAATTCAAATGTATACTTCGCAATACCTCGAAGCTTGATTTACCACACGTACGGCACGATGATACATGACCCTCCAAACATGGACTCATACACACATGCTTCTACTTTCTCACTAGGTCATACCCTCTTCACACCTACTCCATTCTTCTTCCTTTCCCCACCATGGAAATCAATTAACCCCTGACTTACATTTTTCTCCTTAAATATTTTGTGGCAGTTATTATTGACTGCCAAAGGGTGGACTGTCAAAGTCAGAAAAATGTCTTAGTGCACACTGCCATATTTGCACCGCACACTGGTCCGTGCTGCGCATGCGTACGCTCTCCCGTGGAAGCGCATACCCGCAATAGCGTGCACTCGCACGCGCAGTATGCGCATTTACGGTAGAGTTTATGTGATCGTAGCGTGCGACTCATTCGTTACAAAAGTTCACAATTAATGTAGTTTATAGATCATGTTCCCCTCAATAGTTTCTGTAAGTTTGGTTTAGATAGAATGTCCCTGAGCGGAGGAATCCCTCTTTGTATTGCACGAAGGGTCTAACAGGAGTCATACAACAGTGTTTGATACCCATCGGAAGAGTATTTAATTAGCAATATTCCGGTGTTGGTTTGGAGCGTATTAATCGCTCGTGCGAATAGTTATGGACATAAGAAGTTTATGTCCATTTCTATGATTTGCACATACTCAGGTATGCGGCGGGAAACCCAGTTCCCCGCCCACCTGAGCTGTTGGAAATCAGCACAGCCCACCTGTATGAATCAACCTATGACCTTTGGTTACAGTACAGGGCCGAATTCCTGTGTCCAATAAACTGTAGGATTGTAGGGACTAGGAGATTGCATTGTGTGTGGGGCATAAATAGGCAGACCGACCACATCCAGCTCACTCTCTCATCAACGGTTATCTGCTGATAATCGGGAGCTGGATATCGAGGCGCAGGCGATCATACCCTTTGTGCGTAAGTTCTCTCCGTAATCATCGTCTTTCTGTGAGCCAATATCTCTCTTTCTCTCTCTATCTCTCTCTCTCCTCTTTTTCTCTTAAATACTTCGTAGTATTATTGTATTGTATTGTGTTAGACCAGGATAGCATTGTAGTTTATCCCTTAGTTAGGTGTTTGGTTAGGAAGTCTTTGTTATATTGTAGTGTATCACTTGTACTGTGTTACTCTTTTACAAGTATACTAGATATAATACAGATTATAGGCTTTGGAACCCTAAACCAGTATCAGTGTATTTACTATAGTATTAAGTGTTCACTTGAGCGTCGGTGACGCTCAAACAGCTTTGTAGATAGTCAGGTTACACAAGGTTGCATTTACACCCTGTACTCACATTAAGGTATTCTGTGTGTTTCATCGGTATAAGGTTTAATATCAAGGTATAGTGTTGTGAGCGTCTGCACCGCTGGTGACCTCCTCGTGGTCTCTAGCGTATGCTACGTTACAGCGAATCTTTCCCCTAGACATAACCAATAACGTGTCCTGTGATCACTGGGCCGTGAGCGAACGTGACGCTTGAGCGTCTCGCCTACGGCTGAGCGATCGTTACGCAAATAGCGTATCATTACGGTATTTCTTAAGTAAGCAGCGTACAGTGTTCTTAGCTTCATAAGGGTTGTTTATACGACAAAGGAATTTAGCATTGTCATGGGCATCACTAATATGGGGCATATGTGTATTGTGCATTACTGTATTTCATTGTGTGCATTATTGGCATCACTAATGTGGGGCTTATGTGTATAGTGCATTCCTGTGTGGCATTGCGTGTATTATTGGCATCACTAATGTGGGGCTTAAAAGCTCAGCACCACCGTCGATCGCTTATTCAGACTTGGTGCACGATATCCCCTTCTGTGTCCATAAATAGCATGAAATCCAAATGACGCGTTTCGGTTTAAACAAACTTTTTCAGACATGGATAAGATGCCATCCATAGTAGGGATGAGATGGATATTTCAATTGAATGCTCTCAGACCCAATGGTTATAATGTTGACTTTGAACTTAAGTGGTTTTTAGAGTAAAGTCATATTTGCATATGCATATGTATGTATTCTAAATACGAGTTGTGATATTTCTAATCTTTTTTGTTTTTCTCTTTTATTCTTTTTATTCCTAAAAGTGATTCTTTTTAAATTAAATTAAATGGAGGAGTGGGAAAACTCCTGGCGATTTGTTGGGGATGGACTCTGTGGGAATACACAGTACCACAGTAGAAACACTACAATATATAGCCAGGAAGAGTCCCACTCCTCTCCAAACGGTGTCATCATGAAGCATATATTGTAATAATGGATGCCTATTCAAAAATGGCGTTTACCATAACAGGATTCACTAAAGGAGCTATGTTTCCCTGAATAAAGATGGCTGCTACTCTCATCCTATAATGGAGTTTGGATCCTTATATAAATGTGGTTACAGTCAAAAAGCACATTTTGCTTCCTTATAAAAAGATAAACTAATGGAGTTTGGAGGCATATTGTTTTAATATACTTAATTACGGACACTGACAGCACTGGAAGTCCGTATCGTCATTGTGGAACGCAACCGAAAGTGCTCCGTGGAACACATAGCGGCTCGGGAACAAGCTATCTAGTCATATGGAACGCAATTTCGTCATTTCCTGTAGGAAAGAAAATGGAAATTAGACAATTATGAATTGGACTTGATACTGTAGGGCAGTGTTTTACAACCACTGTGTCGTGGCACACTAGTGTGCCCTGAGCTGTCTCCAGGTGTGCCACCATAGAAGCAGAGCCAGGCCTGTCAGTGTTTTGCCGCTACTGAGGCCCTGGAATGATCAATACTGGTGGGTTTAGTGGTTGCAGAGTCAGTTCTAATTTCGTGCCCGGGCAGTGTTGGGCTCTTCTGGCTTTCTAAGATGTGGCTCAGGCGTCACCTATGGAGAAGCTGCAACAAGACATCCTAGGACACGCAACTGCACCATACATCACCATTATATTTGAGTGTGCCTTGACAATATTTAGATATTGTTCAGTGTGTTGTGAGTTGTAAAAGGAAGAAAGTCTTATAGGGTATAAAAACCCCTACTATGGATTGCATGTTATCCATGTCTGAAAAAGTTTGTTTAAACCGAAACGCGTCGTTTGGATTTCATGCTATTTATGGACACAGAAGGGGACTAAGTCTGAATAAGCGATTGACAGTGGTGCTGAGCTTTTCAGCCCCGGACCTGCTTTTTTTCAGAGCTAGCCCACTGCAGCTCCCAAATTGGATGAGAGACTGATGTATTGCTTTCAAAGATGAACCCTATGCACTGTGTCACTTTATCAATGGTACTGTGTTATATAAGGTTGCTCTGTGTCACTTTACCTATTTTTATCAGCTGCTATTGTATGGAACTGCACATGGTATAAGATTGCACTATGCACTTTACCATTTTTGTTTAAATATTTCTGTTTGTTTGACCATGGTATATGTAAAAAAATATATATATTTTAATGTATCCAGGGATAAGGTATTCCTGTTTGAGACATCTAATAGGTACAAGCCCCAGCATACATACCTGAACTGTTTTACTTTATACTTTGAGGGGAAATAAGTGCTCATTCCCATAAGGTATATATGAGGCAGCTCTGTACTCTCCCCACTGTGCAATAAATGGTGTATATATATATATATATATATTTTTTTTTTTTTTTATTGTATTATTATTATTATTATTATCCTTTATTTATACAGCGCCACAAGGGTTCCACAGCGCCCAATTACAGAGTACATAAACACATAGTCAAAACAGTGAATTACAGTTGAAGACAATATAGGACAAGTACAGGGTAACTAAACATAGCTATAGCAGCAGTTGACACTGAAATAAGTATGAGAGTGGCTAAAACTGCAGGATTTGGGGCAGTCAAGGATTATTAAAGTAAGAAAAGGATAAGCACATGAGGTAAGAGTGCCCTACTCGTGAGAGCTTATATTATAAAGGGAAGGGGCAGACAGACAGGGGTGACACAGATGGGGTAGACCGAGCTTGGCACAGAGAGTTAGGATGAGATTTGGCTGGGTTTGGTAAAGAAGTAGGTCTTAAGAAAATTAGAAGTGAACATACATTTGTAGTTGGGATGCAGTCCAAGCGTTGTTGGCTTTTGAAGGTATTTTCGCATTTGTTTGTTTCATTTCAGTTTTCATCCAGTTTAAGTCCAGGATAAGTCACAGACGACACCTTTAGAAATTTCATCCTTTTATGACTTTATCCCAGACTAAATAAGCCAAGGCTTATTCAGCCATGCCACACGTTGGGTTCACTACGGCTGGCCGGCGGTCGGGCTCCCGGCGCCCAGCATACCGGCGCCGGGAGCCCGACCGCCGGCTGACCGACAGTGTGGCGAGCGCAAATGAGCCCCTTGCGGGCTCGCTGCGCTCGCCACGCTACGGGCACGGTGGCGCGCTACGCGTGCCACACTATTTTATTCTCCCTCTATGGGGGTCGTGGACCCCCACGAGGGAAAATAAGTGTCGGTATGCCGGCGGTCGGGCTCCCGGCGCCGGTATACTGAGCGCCGGGAGCCCGACCGCCGGCATACAGAATGCCACCCCACACGTTAATATCAAGACCTACAAGCATGTGTTTGTAAGCACATTGATTGGACCCACCCCATTCCCATCACCCATTTGGTGCAATAAAACTTAAACACATGGGGGTTTGTTTACTAAAGTCCTGATTTTGTCTGATGTTTACTATGTTTATTTTGTCTGATTTACTAAGCACAAATCTCGGCAGTGTTTGTCGTATTCGTAATGGTTTTCATGGCAAAGTTCAGAAATACGAATGAATAGACCATCGGTCAAACACAGGAATTTACTATTCATTCGTATTTGGGTGTTTGTCTCTGAATGCTCAATTGCGGGTGTATTTTTTTGCTATTCATTAAAAAAAGCAGGTAAAAATGTACCTGCTTTTTCCTGCACGGAGCAGTGAGATCTATGCATGGTTATCTGTGGGATGGGTCTGTTTAGCTTAAAAATGTAAAAAAAAATTGCATGGCGTCCCCCCTCCTATGCGTAACCAGCCTCGGGCTCTTTGAGCCGGTCCTGGTTGTAAAAATACAGGGGGAAAAATGACTGGGGTTCCCCCATATTTAAACAACCAGCACTGGGCTCTGCGCCTGGTCCTGGTGGCAAAAATATGGGTGACAAAAGAAGTAGGGGGCCCCCGTATTTTTAACACCAGCACCGGGCTTCACTAATCAGAGATAATGCTACAGCCGGGGACACTTTTATATTGGTACCTGCAGCCCTGGCATTAAATCCCCAACTAGTCACCCCTGGCCGGGTACCATGGAGGAGTGGGGACCCCTTAAATCAAGGGGTCCCCCCCTCCAGCCACCCAAGGAAGAGGGGTGAAGCCCGAGGCTGTCCCCCCATCCATGGGCGGTGGATGGGAGGCTGATAGCCTTTTGTGTTAAAAAATATTGTTTTTTATAGGAGAACTACAAGTCCCAGCAAGCCTCCTCTGCAAGCTGGTACTTGGAGAACCACAAGTACCAGCATGCAGGAAAAGAACGGGCCCGCTGGTACCTGTAGTTCTACTACAAAAAAATTTTACAAACAAAAACAAAACACAGACACCGTGACAATATAACTTTAATGTACATACATGCATTACATACACACATACTTAACTATGTTGAAACGGAGCCCCTCGGTCCTCTTCTCCAGTAGAATCCATGGGGTACCTGTAAATAAAATATATACTTACAAACATTCCTGTGTAGATCGGTCCTCTTCTTTCTCCTTGTAATCCACGTACTTGTTAAAATAATAAAACAAAATACCCGAACCACGAACTGAAAGGGGTCTATGTTTACACATGGAAACCCTTTCCCTGACTGGCGGGACCCCCCCGTGACTCCTGCCAAAGAGGGTCCCGCCGGCCAATCAGGGAGCGCCACGTCATGGCACTCTCCTGATTGGCTGTGCGCTCCTTCCCTGTCAATCAGGGGAGTGCACTGGTTACAATGTAGCGTAGCGACGCTCCATTATAACCAATAGTGGGAAAGTTAATTGGGGTCACCCACAAGAGTGACCCCATCACAATAACATCACAAATAGTGAACTTGATATGGAATTAAAAATCTTGATTGCCTTTGTACCGAATATGGTTCAAGATATATAGAGGTAAAAATATAAATTATTTGGACAGTGTGAGAGCTACAGATTGAGCCACGCTAATTGTGGCTCTGTCTGCGACTCAGTGCGCCCAGTGAGACGTGACTTCTGGGGACGACATTCCCCATTCAAAGTGAATGGGAGCGTCTTTTACACTGGCCGGCGCTTCCAGGCATATGTGCGCCTAGGCTCGCCGCGCACCCCCATCCGCGAAGCAGCCACGCTCCATCTCTACAGTAGTAACAGGGAATTATAGCAAGCTTTAAAGTGAGACTCAGTAATAGCACAGGGAGAGGTGTATGCAGGCCCAGTGCTGTTCTGAACTATTAACTGCAAGCAGGCAGCCTTAAGAGAGACTGATCATGTAATTCTCCAGCCAGGAACAGCCATGAACAGCCATAATACTGAGCCCTGAGAACTGTGTTTAGTACGGGATTCGGACTGAAAGTCGACAGTAACTAGGTCGACAATGTCTAGGTCGACCACTATTGGTCGACAGAAACTAGGTCGACAGGGTGTCTAGGTCGACATGTTCTAGGTCGACAGGTCAAAGGTCGACATGAGTTTTTCACAATTTTTTCCTTTTTTTTTTAACCTTTTCATACTTAACGATCCACGTGGACTACGATTGGAACGGTAATCTGTGCCGCGCGAAGCGAAGGCACCATGCGAGGGGACGCGGTGCACTAATTGGGGTTCCCGGTCACTCTACGAAGAAAACGACACCAAAATAACATTAAAAACTCATGTCGACCTTTTGACCTGTCGACCTAGAACATGTCGACCTAAAGACCCTGTCGACCTAGACACCCGGTCGACCTAGTTACTGTCGACCAATAGTGGTCGACCTAGACATTGTCGACCTAGTTACTGTCGACTTTCAATACCACACCCGTTTAGTACACGAGGCTGAAGTTAACTTCTTATTCGTCCAGCTTCTTATTCACTTCTTATTCGGCTCCAGCTTCTTATTAAGAAAATATTATATTAAAATAAATTAAATAAGGATAGATCACTAACATAACATTGCATAAACTTCAATTAGTGTCCCTTACACCAATTTACATGACATTATGCATTAAACAAAAATGATTTAGGCATGAAAATGGTGGCAAGGCGGGTACAGACACCAGATTTCATCATTTTGATTAAGAAGCTGTAGTTGTGCAAGGGTTAAACAGCGTTGGTCAACACTTACATATCACTCACCTGCAATTTGCCTTGACCAACAAGCATTTGGGCATGAAAATGGTGGTAAAGCGGGCACAGACACCAGTTTTTGTCATTTTTAAATAATATATGTCAGAGGTTCCCCAACGCGGTCCTCAAGGCATCCCAACAGTCCAGGATTTAGGTATTTCCATGGCTCAGCACAGATGATTAAATTAAATAGACTAAGGTGCTAATTAAGTCACCTGTGGCCAAGCATGGATACATCTAAAACCTGGACCATTGGGGTGCCTTGAGGAACGCGTTTGGGAATCTCTGATATATGTAGTTCTACCCCACATTCATCTACTTTACATGAATAAAACCCATTTGCTGTCCTGTGTGTTTAAATAACTCCCTTTGAGATTCATTGGTAAAATGTGACCCTTCTATTGTCCATATTTTATACCATATAGTCATGTAAAATAGGTTTAAACTTTCTCTATTTTAATATGTAAATGGAGCATAATCATAATAAAAATTAGCATTGTATTAAATATTTTGACAAAACATGTATATCTTTTTATTACCATCTAAAATAACAAATGTAATAACATCTATTTTTAACATATATATCGAACACAAAGGGTATGATCTAGAGAGGTACATTCAGTAAATGTTATATTGCCGTACCTCTCAGATGGTTGTGCAGAATCCACATTGTGCATTGTATACATGGGACTGTGTGACGAATGGCCTAAGGTGGAGCATTACCCACATGCTACGGCTGTTTGTGGGTGCCATTTGTGGAAATGCGGGAATTTGGTCATATTTTCTGGAGGTGCTAAAGCCAGTGTCTGCACTAGTTTTGGGGCTTTGTAGTGGAGAGGAGGTGGTCCATCCTCATTAGCAATAGGCCAGTCACACATTACAACGACTTTGATCACGGCCAACGGTACGATCAGTGTTGATATATTGCTTGCACCATGTTATATATCATTGAGTGGCAGCATCCAGGAACATGCCGTCATCTGCCGGGTCATCACATGTGATGGGCAGGGCATCAGACGTGACAATGTTGTTGACTACATGAGGGAACACACGATTGATGGTACACACTAGATCAGGGGTGGCCAACCAGTCATAGGCAAAGAGCCAGAAAAGATCCTCAGTAAAGGGCAAGAGCCACTATCATGCGCGCGCCTACCGTGCGCGCACAAAAATGGGGGCGTGGCCTAGTTTTCATAAAGCCACACCCCATTTTTGTGCGCGCACCTTTCCGTATGACATTTGTAGGAGTATGACCTTGTGTCATAACCCCGTTTTTAGTCATTTTGTACAGTGTCACATACATATAATGCCTCAGTACAGTGCCACATACATATAATGCCCCAGTACAGTGCCACATACATATAAAAATGCCCAAAAATGGGTGCCTCCACAGTGCCAGATACATATACCCCCCTCCACAGTGCCAGATACACATATGTCCACACAGTGCCAGATAAATATATGCCCCTAGTGCCAGATACATATGCCCCCACAGTGCCAGCTATGCCACCAGTGCCAGATACACATGTCCTAACAGTGCCAGATATGCCCCCAGTGCCAAATATGCCCCAGTGCAGAACCACATGCCCCCACAGTGTCAACTATGCCCCCAGTGCAGATCCACATGCCCCCACAGTGCCAACTATGCCCCCAGTGCAGATCCACATGTCCCCACAGTGCCAGCTATGCCCCCAATGCAGATCCACATGCCCCCACAGTGCCAACTATGCCCCCAGTGCCGATACACATGACCCCACAGTGCCAGCTATGCCCCCAGTGCAGGTACACATGTCCCCACAGAGGCTCCCCCCCCCCCCCCAAGTGCTGCTCACCCGCCTTGCTGCTGCTGTGAGGGGAGGGGAGGAGAGTGCAGCGCGCGCCTCTCCTGTTCCTCTAACTCTGGCGGTGGCGAAGGAGAGGCGGAGAGACTGTAGAAAACACACAGCAACTTCTAAGTCTTAGAAGTTACTGTGTGTCGGGCAGCGGATCGAGCCGCATGCGGAGGGTGAAAGAGCCGAGAGCCGCGGGTTGGACACCGCTGCACTAGATGATGTGGACTATATTTTACTGCGATGCGCAGCATTAGACTACAAATGTATAATGTGTAACCAGCCTTAGGCGTACACAGGTGGCTGATTGTGTGATGGTTCCATGCTGTATCATCAGACACAGGCATCAGATCTTAGATGCCAGCAAACACGTCCTCTGGCTACACTCTCCAATTCCAGAGTAAAAATGGCAGCGACGCGCGGATCATTATATGAAATCCAAAACACGCGAGAATCCGACAGTGGGATGATGACATTTTGCCTCGTTCTGGTTTCCGAGTCAGGCGGGAAAACTCTCGCCGGTCTTGGATCCTTGCTCGGGTAGTGAAGTCCGGTAGTGTTCGGTTCCTAGGGAACCGAATCCGCTCATCTCTAATAAAAATGTGAATCAAATAAGTTGTAATACATTTTTTTTTAAACGAAAGTATGTCGGACATGTTATAATTATTTTTCTTCACCTAACTTCATCGTAAAAAACTCAAGAATTTTTTTGTGATTTTTGGGATACATATTAGCCAAGTAAAGTGGAAGAAGATGAAAGCACTCTTTACTGTCAAAAATCAAATACATGTTTATTAGTGTAATAAATTAACAATAACAAAAGAGAAACAGATCAGGAAAAATACAAGTGAGTGATATGTAAGTGACCACCTTGGGGGAAATTTACTAAGGTGGGAGATATTTAGAACTAGTGATGTTGCCCATAGCAACCAATCAGGTTATATTTATTATCTGCTAGAAGCAGCTAGATAAATGGTAAGTAGAATCTGATTGGTTGCTATGGGCAACATCACTAGTTCTAAAACTCTCCCACCTTAGTAAATTTCCCCCCTTGTGTGGGTTTCAAGTGTCAAATCTGTTGACCAATGCTGTTTAACCACTGCAGAACTACAGCTTCTTATTCAAAATTATGAAATCTGGTGTCTGTGCCCGCTTTACCACCATTTTCATGCCTAAATAATTTTTGTCTAATGCAAAATGTAATGTAAATTGGTGTAAGGGACACTATTTGAAGTTTATGCAATGTTAACTTAGTGATCTATCCTTATTTAATTTATTTGAATATAATATTTTCTGAATAAGAAGCTGGAGCCGAATAAGACGTGAATAAGAAGCTGGCCGAATAAAAAGCTAACTTCAGCCTCGTGTTGTTTAGTACACATTCAGTCCAAAACCTTAAATTGGAATTGTGTTATCTAATTTGCATAGCTACCGAGTCACTAGTCACTAGTACAGTGCCGGCCACCTAGTGGACATAAGGGACAGTACAGAGAACAGTCTAGTCAAAAGTACAATGGCCCTCATTCCGAGTTGTTCGCTAGCTGCTTTCGATCGCAGCGGAGCGATTAGGTAAAAAAACTGGCATTTCTGCGCATGCATACGGGCCGCAGTACGCACGCGCGAAGTACTTTCATACAAAACTAGGCTATTTTACACAAGGTCGAGAGCAACGCTTTCAGTCGTTCTGCTGATCGGTGAGTGATTGACAAAAAGTGGGTGTTTCTGGGAGGTAACTGACTGTTTTCCAGGAGTGTGCTAAAAAACGCAGGCGTGACAGGTGAAAACGCAGGCGTGTCTGGGGAAATGGGGGAGTGGCTGGCCGAACGCAGGGCATGTTTGTTACGTCAAAGCAGGAACTAAACTGACTGAAGTGATCGCAAGGAAGGAGTAGGTTTGGAGCTACTCTGAAACGGCATGAAATTTTTTCTGAGCAGTTCTGCTAACCTTTCGATCGCACTTCTGCTAACCTTTCGATCGCACTTCTGCTAAGCTAAGATACACTCCCAGAGGGCGGCGGCCTAGCGTTTGCACTGCTGCAAAAAGCAGCTAGTGAGCGAACAACTCGGAATGAGGGCCATTGACTATTAATCTGAAAGACTTGTGTAACCTGAACTGATATAAAGCCGTTTGCCTTCACACTGCCACCTTTTGGACATTTGGTATAACATTGGTAATATTGTGAATATTGGAGGTCATTCCGAGTCTTTCGCTCGGAAAATTTCTTCGCATCGCAGCGTTTTTCCACTTAGTGCGCATGCGCAATGTCCGCACTGCGACTGCGCCAAGTAAATTTGCTATGAAGTTTGGATTTTTACTCACCGCTTTTTCTTCGCTCAGGCGATCGTAGTGTGATTGACAGGAAATGGGTGTTACTGGGCGGAAACAGGCCGTTTTATGGGCGTGTGGGAAAAAACGCTACCGTTTCCGGAAAAAACGCGGGAGTGGCTGGAGAAACGGAGGAGTGTCTGGGCGAACGCTGGGTGTGTTTGTGACGTCAAACCAGGAACGACAAGCACTGAACTGATCGCAGATGCCGAGTAAGTCTGAAGCTACTCTGAAACTGCTACGAGATGTGTAATCACAATATTGCAAATCTTTCGTTCGCAATTTTAAGAAGCTAAGATACACTCCCAGTAGGCGCCGGCTTAGCGTGTGCAGTACTGCTAAAATCGCCTTGCGAGCGAACAACTCGGAATGAGGGCCCTTGGGCCTAATTCAGCATGGATCATTAATCTGAGAAATTGCAGATGTCTGCGAGTAGAAAGATGCCGCCACGACAGAAGGAAAACCCCCGTGCAAAATTGCGAATGCATTGCAGTTCGCTATCCACGTGCAGATGAAAACGCAATTCCCGGAACATCGAAGAATCTTTGCCATCTGAGCAGGAGCGGATTTACCGCTAGGCAACCAAGGCAGTCGCTTAGGGCCCGGGGGTAACAAGGGGGCCGCCGACAGGATTTATTCATGGAGACTTTTCTGATTGCTGCCATAGAATACTCCTGGCAGGCTATTTTTTCATCTGCTTCACTTCCCCGACTCCCGGCCAGCGCAGACTGGAAGCTGGCCTCAGCGCATGACAACCAGAGTTAGCTGGAGGGAGGCTCTGCTTCCAGTTGCCCAAATCTTGGCGCGGGCGTTTCACGCTCACTGATGGTGACTGCCTGGGTAGCATATGATTGTATAGAGCTTGACGTAACCAGCACCGTATCGCCGCGGAAAAGGTCCCACTCCACCACCTGGCTCCTGAACTCTGGCCACGAATCTCTGGCAGCCTCTTTTCCGGATACAATAGATTGCAGCAGCAGCCAGAGACTGAGGGGCTGCTTAGGAGGCTGCCGTCAGTGTGCTCAGGGCCAGGAAAGTGCAGCAACCCTATATCATTGATTCCGTACCCCAGCCCAGTGCCCTCCTCTCCTCAGCCCAGTGTCTCCCTCATTCTCACCCCCCCACCACATCCCAGTGTCTCCCCCTCCAGCCCAGTGTCTCCCTCCATCTCACCCCCCCACCACATCCCAGTGTCTCCCCCTCCAGCCCAGTGTCTCCCTCCATCTCACCCCCCCACCACATCCCAGTGTCTCTCTCTCCAGCCCAGTGTCTCCCTCCATCTCACCCCCCCTACCACATCCCAGTGTCTCCCTTACCAGCCCAGTGTCTCCCACCATCTCACCCCCCCACAACCGCGTCCCAGTGTGTCCCTCTCCAGCCCAGTGTCTCCCTCCATCTCACCCCCCCTACCACATCCCAGTGTCTCCCTTACCAGCCCAGTGTCTCCCACCATCTCACCCCCCCACAACCGCGTCCCAGTGTGTCCCTCTCCAGCCCAGTGTCTCCCACCATCTCAACCCCTCCTCCACATCTTAGTGTCTCCCTCTCCAGCCCAGTGTCTCCCTCCATCTCAACCCCTCCCCCACATCTCAGTGTCTCCCTCTCCAGCCCAGTGTCTCCTTCCATCTCACACCCCTACCACATCCCAGTGTCTCCCTCTCCAGCTCAGGGTCTCTCTCCATCTCACCCCCCACCACCACCACATCCCAGTATCTCCCTTACGAACATAGTGTCTCCCACCATCTAACCCACCCACAACCCAGTGTCTCCCACCATCTCATTCCCACCCACATCCCAGTGTCTCCCTCTCCAGCCCAGTCTCTCCCTCCATCTCACCCCGCCACATCCCAGTGTCTCCCTCCATCTCACCCCGCCACATCCCAGTGTCTCCCACCATCTCACCACCCCCACATCCCAGTGTCTTTCTCTCCAGTCCAGTGTCTCCCACCATCTCACCCCCCTCACATCTCAGTGTCTCCCACGATCTCACTCCCCCACATCCCAGTGTCTCCCACCATCTCACCCCTCCCCCACATTCCAGTGTCAACAACCATCTCACCCCCCACATATTAGTGTCTCTCTCTCCAGTGTCTCCCACCATCTCACCCTCCCACATCCTAGTATCTCCCACCATCTCTCCAACCCCACACATCCAAGTGTCTCCCACCATCTCACCCCCCCAAATCCCAGTGTTTCCTTCTCCAGCCCAGTGTCTCCCACCATCTCATCCCCACACATCCCAGTTTCTCCCAACATCTCACCCCCCCACATCCCAGTGTCTCCCACTATCTCACCCCTCCCCCACATTCCAGTGTCTCCCACCATCTAACCCCCCCCCCCCACATCCCAGTGTCTCCCTCTCCAGCCAAGTGTCTCCCACATCTCACCCCTACCACATTCCAGTGTCTCCCACATCTCACCCCCACCACATCCCAGTGACTCCCACCATCTCACCCCTCCCCCACATCCCAGTGTCTCCCTCTCCAGCCCAGTGTCTCTCACATGTCACCCCCACCACATCCCACTGTCTCCCTCCATCTCACCCCCACCACATCCCACTGTATCCCTATCCAGCATAGTGTTTCCCAACATCTCACCCCAACACATCCCATTGTCTCCCTCTCAAGCCCAGTGTCTCCCTCCATCTCACCCCCCCACCACATCCCAGTGTCTCCCTCTCCAGCCAAGTGTCTCCCACATCTCACCCCTACCACATTCCAGTGTCTCCCACATCTCACCCCCACCACATCCCAGTGACTCCCACCATCTCACCCCTCCCCCACATCCCAGTGTCTCCCTCTCCAGCCCAGTGTCTCTCACATGTCACCCCCACCACATCCCACTGTCTCCCTCCATCTCACCCCCACCACATCCCACTGTATCCCTATCCAGCATAGTGTTTCCCAACATCTCACCCCAACACATCCCATTGTCTCCCTCTCAAGCCCAGTGTCTCCCTCCATCTCACCCCCCCACCACATCCCAGTGTCTCCCTCTCCAGCCCAGTATCTCCCACCATCTCACCCCAACACATCCCAGTGTCTCCCACCATCTCAACCCTACCCCACATTCCAGTGTCTCCCTCCATCTCACCCCCCCCCACATGCCAGTGTCTCTCTCTCCAGCCCATTGTCTCCCACCATCTCTTCCCCCCAACATCCCAGCGTCTCCCACCATCTCACCCCCCCACATCCCAGTGTCCTCCTCTCCAGCCCAGTGTCTCCCACATCTCACCCCCACCACATCCCAGTGTCTCCCACCATCTCACCTCAACACATCCCAGTGCCTCCCACCATCTCAACCCTACCCCACATTCCAGTGTCTCCCTCCATCTCACCCCCCCCCCACAAACTAGAGATGAGCGGGTTCGGTTCCTCGGAATCCGAACCCGCCCGAACTTCAGGTTTTTTTACACGGGGCCGAGCGACTCGGATCTTCCCGCCTTGCTCGGTTAACCCGAGCGCGCCCGAACGTCATCATCCCGCTGTCGGATTCTCGTGAGGCTCGTATTCTATCGCGAGACTCGGATTCTATATAAGGAGCCGCACATCGCCGCCATTTTCACACGTGCATTGAGATTGATAGGGAGAGGACGTGGCTGGCGTCCTCTCCGTTTAGACTAGAGTACTAGAGAGAGACACAAATTTTGGGGAGCATATTATTACTAGGAGGAGTACTACTTGCTGCTGATAGTGTGACCAGTGACCACTAGTTTAATTAATCCGTTCTCTGACTGAAAAAAAACGATACACAGTGTGACACAGTCACATACCATATCTGTGCTCAGCCCAGTGTGCTGCATCATATGTAATACTGTATATCATTATCTGACTGTGCTGAGTGCTCACTGCTCACACAGCTTAATTGTGGGGGAGACTGGGGAGTACATATTTTTTCGTACAGTGCACACTTTTGCTGCCAGAGTGCCACTGCCAGTGTGACTGACCAGTGACCACTGACCACCAGTATTGTGATTGTTTGCTGACCACCAGTATATTGTGATTGTCTGCCTGAAAAAGTTAAACACTCGTTGTGTGGTGTTTTTATAAACGCATTCTGCAGACAGTGTCCAGCAGGTCCGTCATTACATAATATATACCTGTCCGGCTGCAGTACTAGTGTGATATATATATATTTTAATTTTATCTCATTATCATCCAGTCTATATTAGCAGCAGACACAGTACGGTAGTCCACGGCTGTAGCTACCTCTGTGTCGGCAGTCGCTCGTCCATCCATAATTGTATACCACCTACCCGTGTTTTTTTTTTTCTATCTTCTTGATACTAGTAGCTTACTTTAGGAGTCTGCAGTGCTGAGTCTGACAGACAGTGTCCAGCAGGTCCGTCATTACATAATATATACCTGTCCGGCTGCAGTACTAGTGTGATATATATATATATATATATATATATATTTAAATTTTATCTCATTATCATCCAGTCTATATTAGCAGCAGACATAGTACGGTAGTCCACGGCTGTAGCTACCTCTGTGTCGGCAGTCGCTCGTCCATCCATAATTGCATACCACCTACCCGTGGTTTTTTTTTCTTTTCTATCTTCTTGATACTAGTAGCTTACTTTAGGAGTCTGCAGTGCTGAGTCTGACAGACAGTGTCCAGCAGGTCCGTCATTACATAATATATACCTGTCCGGCTGCAGTACTAGTGTGATATATATATATATTTTAATTTTATCTCATTATCATCCAGTCTATATTAGCAGCAGACACAGTACGGTAGTCCACGGCTGTAGCTACCTCTGTGTCGGCAGTCGCTCGTCCATCCATAATTGTATACTACCTACCCGTGGTTTTTTTTTTTCTATCTTCTTGATACTAGTAGCTTACTTTAGGAGTCTGCAGTGCTGAGTCTGACAGACAGTGTCCAGCAGGTCCGTCATTACATAATATATACCTGTCCGGCTGCAGTACTAGTGTGATATATATATATATATTAATTTTATCTCATTATCATCCAGTCTATATTAGCAGCAGACACAGTGCGGTAGTCCACGGCTGTAGCTACCTCTGTGTCGGCAGTCGCTCGTCCATCCATAAGTATACTAGTATCAATCCATCTCCATTGTTTACCTGAGGTGCCTTTTAGTTGTGCCTATTAAAATATGGAGTACAAAAATGTTGAGGTTCCAAAAATAGGGAAAGATCAAGATCGACTTCCACCTCGTGCTGAAGCTGCTGCCACTAGTCATGGCCGAGATGATGAAATGCCAGCAACGTCGTCTGCCAAGGCCGATGCCCAATGTCATAGTACAGAGCATGTAAAATCCAAAACACCAAATATCAGTAAAAAAAGGACTAAAAAATCTAAAATAAAATTGTCGGAGGAGAAGCGTAAACTTGCCAATATGCCATTTACCACACAGAGTGGAAAGGAAGGGCTAAGGCCCTGGCCTATGTTCATGGCTAGTGGTTCAGCTTCACATGAGGATGGAAGCACTCAGCCTCTCGCTAGAAAAATGAAAAGACTCAAGCTGGCAAAAGCACAGCAAAGAACTGTGCGTTCTTCGAAATCCCAAATCCACAAGGAGAGTCCAATTGTGTCGGTTGCGATGCCTGACCTTCCCAACACTGGACGTGAAGAGCATGCGCCTTCCACCATTTGCACGCCCCCTGCAAGTGCTGGAAGGAGCACCCGCAGTCCAGTTCCTGATAGTCAGATTGAAGATGTCAGTGTTGAAGTACACCAGGATGAGGAGGATATGGGTGTTGCTGGCGCTGGGGAGGAAATTGACAAGGAGTATTCTGACGGTGAGGTGGTTTGTTTAAGTCAGGCACCCGGGGAGACACCTGTTGTCCGTGGGAGGAATATGGCCATTGACATGCCTGGTGAAAATACCAAAAAAATCAGCTCTTCGGTGTGGAAGTATTTCACCAGAAATGCGGACAACATTTGTCAAGCCGTGTGTTGCCTTTGTCAAGCTGTAATAAGTAGGGGTAAGGACGTTAACCACCTCGGAACATCCTCCCTTATACGTCACCTGCAGCGCATTCATAATAAGTCAGTGACAAGTTCAAAAACTTTGGGCGACAGCGGAAGCAGTCCACTGACCAGTAAATCCCTTCCTCTTGTAACCAAGCTCACGCAAACCACCCCACCAACTCCCTCAGTGTCAATTTCCTCCTTCCCCAGGAATGCCAATAGTCCTGCAGGCCATGTCACTGGCAATTCTGACGAGTCCTCTCCTGCCTGGGATTCCTCCGATGCATCCTTGCGTGTAACGCCTACTGCTGCTGGCGCTGCTGTTGTTGCTGTTGGGAGTCGATGGTCATCCCAGAGGGGAAGTCGTAAGCCCACTTTTACTACTTCCACCAAGCAATTGACTGTCCAACAGTCCTTTGCGAGGAAGATGAAATATCACAGCAGTCATCCTGTTGCAAAGCGGATAACTGAGGCCTTGACAACTATGTTGGTGTTAGACGTGCATCCGGTATCCGCCGTTAGTTCACAGGGAACTAGACAATTTCTTGAGGTAGTGTGCCCCCGTTACCAAATACCATCTAGGTTCCACTTCTCTAGGCAGGCGATACCGAGAATGTACACGGACGTCAGAAAAAGACTCACCAGTGTCCTACAAAATGCAGTTGTACCCAATGTCCACTTAACCACGGACATGTGGACAAGTGGAGCAGGGCAGGGTCAGGACTATATGACTGTGACAGCCCACTGGGTAGATGTATGGACTCCCGCCGCAAGAACAGCAGCGGCGGCACCAGTAGCAGCATCTCGCAAACGCCAACTCTTTCCTAGGCAGGCTACGCTTTGTATCACCGGTTTCCAGAATACACACACAGCTGAAAACCTCTTACGGCAACTGAGGAAGATCATCGCGGAATGGCTTACCCCAATTGGACTCTCCTGTGGATTTGTGGCATCGGACAACGCCAGCAATATTGTGTGTGCATTAAATATGGGCAAATTCCAGCACGTCCCATGTTTTGCACATACCTTGAATTTGGTGGTGCAGAATTATTTTAAAAACGAGAGGGGCGTGCAAGAGATGCTGTCGGTGGCCAGAAGAATTGCGGGACACTTTCGGCGTACAGGCACCACGTACAGAAGACTGGAGCACCACCAAAAACGCCTGAACCTGCCATGCCATCATCTGAAGCAAGAAGTGGTAACGAGGTGGAATTCAACCACCCATATGCTTCAGAGGTTGGAGGAGCAGCAAAAGGCCATTCAAGCCTATACAATTGAGCACGATATAGGAGGTGGAATGTACCTGTCTCAAGCGCAGTGGAGAATGATTTCAACGTTGTGCAAGGTTCTGCAACCTTTTGAACTTGCCATACGTGAAGTCAGTTCAGACACTGCCAGCCTGAGTCAGGTCATTCCCCTCATCAGGCTTTTGCAGAAGAAGCTGGAGGCATTGAAGGAGGAGCTAAAAGGGAGCAATTCCGCTAGGCATGTGGGACTTGTGGATGGAGCCCTTAATTCGCTTAACAAGGATTCACGGGTGGTCAATCTGTTGAAATCAGAGCACTACATTTTGGCCACCGTGCTCGATCCTAGATTTAAAACCTACCTTGGATCTCTCTTTCCGGCAGACACAAGCCTGCTGAGGTTCAAAGTCCTGCTGGTGAGAAAATTGTCAAGTCAAGCGGAACGCGACCTGTCAACATCTCCTCCTTCACATTCTCCCGCAACTGGGGGTGCGAGGAAAAGGCTCAGAATTCTGAGCCCACCCGCTGGCGGTGATGCAGGGCAGTCTGGAGCGACTGCTGATGCTGACATCTGGTCCGGACTGAAGGACCTGCCAACGATTACGGACATGTCGTCTACTGTCACTGCATATGATTCTCTCCCCATTGAAAGAATGGTGGAGGATTATATGAGTGACCGCATCCAAGTAGGCACGTCAGACAGTCCGTACTTATACTGGCAGGAAAAAGAGGCAATTTGGAGGCCCTTGCACAAACTGGCTTTATTCTACCTAAGTTGCCCTCCCACAAGTGTGTACTCCGAAAGAGTGTTTAATGCCGCCGCTCACCTTGTCAGCAATCGGCGTACGAGGTTACTTCCAGAAAATGTGGAGAAGATGATGTTCATTAAAATGAATTATAATCAATTCCTCCGTGGAGACATTGACCAGCAGCAATTGCCTCCACAAAGTACACAGGGAGCTGAGATGGTGGATTCCAGTGGGGACGAATTGATAATCTGTGAGGAGCGGGATGTACACGGTGATATATCGGAGGATGATGATGAGGTGGACATCTTGCCTCTGTAGAGCCAGTTTGTGCAAGGAGAGATTAATTGCTTCTTTTTCGGTGGGGGTCCAAACCAACCCGTCATTTCAGTCACAGTCGTGTGGCAGACCCTGTCACTGAAATGATGGGTTGGTTAAAGTGTGCATGTCCTGTTTATACAGCATAAGGGTGGGTGGGAGGGCCCAAGGACAATTCCATCTTGCACCTCTTTTTTCTTTAATTTTTCTTTGCTTCATGTGCTGTTTGGGGAGTGTTTTTTGGAAGGGCCATCCTGCGTGACACTGCAGTGCCACTCCTAGATGGGCCAGGTGTTTGTGTCGGCCACTAGGGTCGCTTAGCTTACTCACACAGCTACCTCATTGCGCCTCTTTTTTTCTTTGCTTCATGTGCTGTTTGGGGAGTGTTTTTTGGAAGGGCCATCCTGCGTGACACTGCAGTGCCACTCCTAGATGGGCCAGGTGTTTGTGTCGGCCACTAGGGTTGCTTAGCTTACTCACACAGCTACCTCATTGCGCCTCTTTTTTTCTTTGCGTCATGTGCTGTTTGGGGAGTGTTTTTTGGAAGGGCCATCCTGCGTGACACTGCAGTGCCACTCCTAGATGGGCCAGGTGTTTGTGTCGGCCACTAGGTTCGCTTAGCTTAGTCATCCAGCGACCTCGGTGCAAATTTTAGGACTAAAAATAATATTGTGAGGTGTGAGGTGTTCAGAATAGACTGAAAATGAGTGGAAATTATGGTTTTTGAGGTTAATAATACTTTGGGATCAAAATGACCCCCAAATTCTATGATTTAAGCTTTTTTTTAGGGTTTTTTGAAAAAAACACCCGAATCCAAAACACACCCGAATCCGACAAAAAAAATTCGGTGAGGTTTTGCCAAAACGCGGTCGAACCCAAAACACGGCCGCGGAACCGAACCCAAAACCGAAACACAAAACCCGAAAAATTGCACATCTCTACCACAAACATGCCAGTGCCTCTCTCTCCAGCACAGTGTCTCCCACCATCTCTCCCCCCCAATTTTCCAGCGTCTCCCACAATCTCATCCCCCACATCCCAGTGTCTCCTTCTCCAGCCCAGTGTCTCCCTCCAACTCTCCTCCCCCCTGACATCCAAAAGTCTCCCTCTCCAGACCAGTGTCTCCAACCATCTCACCCCCCTCACATCTCAGTTTCTCCCACCATCTCACCTCCAGCACATCCCAGTGTCTCCCTTTCCAGCCCAGTGTCTCCCACCATCTCACCCCCCACATCCCAGTGTCTCCCACCATCTCACCCCCCACATCCCAGTTTCTCCCACCATCTCACCTCTACCACATCCCAGTGTCTCCCTCTCCAGCCCAGTGTCTCCCACCATCTCACCCCCTCCCACATCCCAGTGTCTCCCACCATCTCACGCCTCCACCGCATTCCAGTGTCTCCCAGCATCTAACCACCCCACATCCCAGTGTCTCCCTCTCTAGCCCAGTGTCTCCCACCATCTCACCCCCCCCCACATCCCAGTGTCTCCCACCATCTCACCCATCCCACACATTCCAGTGTCTCCCAGCATCTCACCCCCCCCCACATCCCAGTGTCTCCCACCATCTTAACCCTACCCCACATTCCAGTGTCTCCCACCATCTAACCCCCCCACACATCCCAGTGTCTACCTCTCCAGCCCAGTGTCTCCCACATCTCACCCCCCCCACATCACAGTGTCTCCCTCTCCAGCCCAGTGTCTCCCTCCATCTCACCCCCACCACATCCCAGAGTCTCCCTCTCCAGCCCAGTGTCTCCCACAATCTCACCCCCCACGTCCCAGTGTCTCCCTCTTCAGCCCATTGCCCCCCTATCATACAGACCCACACACAACCCAATGTCTTCCTCTACAGCCCAGTGTCTGCCTCCATCTCACCCCCCCATCACATCCCAGTGTCTCCCTATCCAGCCCAGTGTCTCCCACCATCTCACCCCCCCATATCCCAGTGTCTCCCTCTCCAGCCCAGTGTCTCCCACCATCTCAAACCCCCCACATCCCATTGTCTCCCTCTTCATCCCAGTATCTCCCTCCATTTCACCCCCCCTACCACATACCAGTGTCTCCCTCTCCAGCCCAGTGTCTCCCACGATCTCAACCCTACCCCCCACATCCCCCACCATCTCACACATCCACATCCCAGTGTATCCCTCTCCAGCCCAGTGTCTCCTACCATCTCACCCCCAGACATCCCAGTGTCTCCCACCATCTCAACCACCCACATCCCTGTGTCTCCCTCTCAAGCCCAGTGTCTACCTCCATCTCAGTCCCCCACCACATCCCAGTGTCTCCCTCTCCAGCCCAGTGTCTCCCTCCATCTCAGTCCCCCACCACGTTCCAGTGTCTCCCTCTCCAGCTCAGTGTCTCCCACCATCTCACCCCCCCCCCCACATCCCAGTGTCTCCCTCTCCAGCCCAGTGTCTCCCTCCATCTCACCCCCATATCACATCCCAGTGTCTCCCTCTCCAGCCCAGTGTCTCCCACAATCTCAAAACCACCCCCCACATCCCAGTGTCCCCTTCGCCATCTCACCCCACTACATCCCAGTGTATCCCACTCCAGTCCAGGGTCTGCCTCCATCTCACCCCCCACCACCACCACATTCCAGTGTCTCCCTTAACAGCCCAGGGTCTCCCTCTCCAGCCCAGTGACTCTCTCCATCTCAGTCCCCCACCACGTTCCAGTGTCTCCCTCTCCAGCCTAGTGTCTCCCACCATCTCAAACCCCCCACCCCCACATCCCAGTGTCTTCCTCTCCAGCCCAGTCTCCCTCCATCTCACCCCGCCACATCCCAGTGTCTCCCTCTCAAGCCCAGTGTCTCCCTCCATCTCACCCTGCCACATCCCAGTGTCTCCTACCATCTCACCACCCCCAAATCCAAGTGTCTCCCTCTCCAGCCCAGTGTCTCCCACCATCTCACCCCCCACATCCCAGTGACTCCCACCATCTCACCCCCCCACATCCCAGTTTCTCCCACTATCTCACCTCCACCACATCCCAGTGTCTCCCTTAACAGCCCAGGGTCTCCCACCATCTCACCCTCCACAACCCAGTGTCTCCCACCATCTCATTCCCCCCACATCCCAGTGTCTCCCTCTCCAGCCCAGTCTCCCTCCATCTCACCCCGCCACATCCCAGTGTCTCCCTCTCAAGCCCAGTGTCTCCCTCCATCTCACCCTGCCACATCCCAGTGTCTCCTACCATCTCACCACCCCCAAATCCAAGTGTCTCCCTCTCCAGCCCAGTGTCTCCCACCATCTCACCCCCCACATCCCAGTGACTCCCACCATCTCACCCCCCCACATCCCAGTTTCTCCCACTATCTCACCTCCACCACATCCCAGTGTCTCCCTCTCCAGCCCAGTGTCTCCCACCATCTCACCCCCCCCACATCCCAGTGTCTCCTACCATCTCACCACCCCCAAATCCCAGTGTCTCTCTCTCCAGCCCAGTGTTTCCCACCATCTCACCCCCCCACATCCCAGTGACTCCCACCATCTCACCCCCCCACATCCCAGTTTCTCCCACCATCTCACCTCCTCCACATCCCAGTGTCTCCCACCATCTCACGCCTCCCCCGCATTCCAGTGTCTCCCACCATCTAACCACCCCACATCCCAGTGTCTCCCTCTCTAGCCCAGTGTCTCCCACCATCTCACCCCCCACATCCCAGTGTCTCCCAGCATCTCACCCATCCCACACATTCCAGTGTCTCCAGCATCTCACCCCCCCCCCCCACATTCCAGTGTCTCCCTCTCCAGCCAAGTGTCTCCCACATCTCATCCCCCCACATCACAGTGTCTCCCTTCCAGCACAGTGTCTCCCTCCATCTCACCCCCCACCACATCCCAGTGTCTCCCTCTCCAGCCCAGTGTCTCCCACAATCTCACCCCCCACGTCCCAGTGTCTCCCTCTTAAGCCCATTGCCCCCCTATCATACAAACCCACACACCACATCCCAATGTCTTCCTCTACAGCCCAGTGTCTCCCTCCATCTCACCCTCATCACATCCCAGTGTCTCCGTATCCAGCCCAGTGTCTCCCACCATCTCATCCCCATATCCCTGTGTATCCCTCTCCAGCCCAGTGTCTCCCACCATCTCAAACCCCCCACATCCCATTGTCTCCCTCTCCAGCCCAGTGTCTCCCTCCATCTCACACGCCCACATCCCAGTGTATCCCTCTCCAGCCCAGTGTCTCCCACCATCTCACCCCCCGACATACCAGTGTCTCCCACCATCTCAACCACCCACATCCCTGTGTCTGCCTCTCAAGCCCAGTGTCTCCCTGTCTCCCTCCATCTCAGTCCCCCACCACATCCCAGTGTCTCCCTCTCCAGCCCAGTGACTCTCTCCATCTCAGTCCCCCACCACGTTCCAGTGTCTCCCTCTCCAGCCCAGTGTCTCCCACCATCTCAAACCCCCCCCCCACATCCCAGTGTCTTCCTCTCCAGCCCAGTGTCTCCCTCCATCTCACCCCCATATCACATCCCAGTGTCTCCCTTTCCAGCCCAGTGTCTCCCACAATCTAAAAACAACCCCCCACATCCCAGTGTCTCCTTCGCCATCTCATCCCACTACATCCCAGTGTATCCCTCTCCAGTCCAGGGTCTGCCTCCATCTCACCCCCCACCACCACCACATTCCAGTGTCACTCTTACCAGCCAAGGGTCTCCCACCATCTCACCCCCCCACAACTAGTGTCTCACACCATCTCATTCCCCCCACATCCGTGTCGCCCTCTCCATCCCAGTTTCTCCCTCCATCTCACCCTGTCACATCCCAGTGTCTCCCTCTCAAGCCCAGTGAGACCTCCATCTCACCCTGCCACATCCCAGTGTCCCCTACCATCTCACCACCCCCAAATCCCAGTGTCTCTCTCTCCAGCCCAGTGTCTCCCACTCCCCCCCCCCCCCACATCTAGTGTCTCGCACCATCTCACACCACTACATCCCAATGTCTCCCACCATCTCACCCCTCCCCCACATTCCAGTGTCTCCCACCATCTCACCCCCCACCCCACATCCCACTGTCTCTCTTTCCAGGCCAGTGTCTCACACCATCTCACCCTCCCACATCCTAGTATCTCCCAACATCTCCCCCCCACACATCCAAGTGTCTCCCACCATCTCATCCCCCACATCCCAGTGTCTCCCACCATCTCACCACTCCACATCTCAGTTTCTCCCACCATCTCACTTCCACCACATCCCAGTGTCTCCCTCTCCAGCCCAGTGTCTCACACCATCTCACCCCCCCACATCCCAGTGTCTCCCACCATCTCACCCCTCCCCCACATTCCAGTGTCTCCCACCATCTAACCCCCATATCCCAGTGTCTCCCTCTCCTGCCCAGTGTCTCCCACCATCTTACCCCCCCACATCACAGTGTCTCCCACCATCTAACCCCTCCCCCACATTCCAATGTCTCTCACCATCTCACCCCTCCACATCCCAGTGTCTCCCTCTCCAGCCCAGTGTCTTCCACATCTCACCCCCCACCACATCCCAGTGTCTCCCACCATCTCACCCCTCCCCCACATTCCAGTGTCTCTCTCTCCAGCCCAGTGTCTCCCTCCATCTCACCCCCCACCACATCCCAGTGTCTCCCACCATCTCACACACCCACATCTCAGTGTATCCCTCTCCAGCCCAGTGTCTCCCATCAATTCCCCCCCGACATCCCAGTGTCTCCCACCATCTCACCCACCCACATCCCTGTGTCTCCCTCTCAAGCCCATTGTCTCCCTCCATCTCAGTCCCCCTCCACATCCCAGTTTCTCCCTCTCCAGCCCAGTGTCTCCCTCCATCTCAGTCCCCCACCAAGTCCCAGTTTCTCCCTCTCCAGCCCAGTGTCTCCCACCATCTCAAACCCCCCCACATCCCAGTGTCTCCCTCTCCAGCCCAGTGTCTCCCTCCATTTCACCCCCCTATCACATTCCAGTGTCTCCATCTCCCGCCCAGTGTCTCCCACAATCTCAAAACCACCCCCCACATCCCAGTGTCTCCTTCACCATCTCACCCCACTACATCCCAGTGTATACTTCTCCAGTCCAGGGTCTCCCTACATCTCACCCCCCACCACCACCACATTCCAGTGTCTCCCTTACCAGCCCAGGGTCTCCCACCATCTCACCCCCCACAACCCAGTGTTTGCCACCATCTCATTCCCCCCACATCCCAGTGTCTCCCTCTCCAGCCCAGTGTCTCCCTCAATCCCACCCCGCCACATCCCAGTGTCTGCCTCTCAAGCCCAGTGTCTCCCTCCATCTCACCCTGCCACATCCCAGTGTCTCCCACCATCTCACCACCCCCAAATCCCAGTGTCTCTCTCTCCAGCCCAGTGTCTCCCACCATCCCCCCCACATCCTAGTGTCTCCCAGCATCTCACCCCCCTACATCCCAATGTCTCCCACCACCTCACCCCTCCCCAACATTCCAGTGTCTTCCACCATCTCACCACCCCCAAATCCCAGTGTCTCTCTCTCTCCAGCCCTGTGTCTCCCTCATCTCACCCCCCCCCCACCAAGTCCCAGTGTATCTCTATCCAGCCCAATGTTTCCCAACATCTCACCCAAACACATCCCATTGTCTCCCTCTCTAGCCCTGTGTCTCCCTCCATCTCATCCCCCCACCACATCCCAGTGTCTCCCTCTACAGCCCAGTGTCTCCCACCATCTCACCGCAACACATCCCAGTTTCTCCCACAATCTTAACCCTCCCCCACATTCCAGTGTCTCCCACCATCTCACTCTCACATATATCAGTGTCTCTCTCTCCATCCCAGTGTCTCCCACAATATCTCCCCTTCAACATCCCAGTGTCTCCTTCTCCAGCCCAGTGTCTCCCTCCAACTCTCCTCCCCCCCCACATCCAAGTGTCTCCCTCTCCAGCCCAGTGTCTCCCACCATCTCACCCCCCACATCCCAATTTCTCCCACCATCTCACACCCCCCCCCCCACATCCCAGTGTCTCCCTCTCCAGCCCAGTGTCTCCCACCCACATTCCAGTGTCTCCCACCATCTCACCCCCCCACATGTTAGTGTCTCTCTCTGCAACCCAGTGTCTCCCACAATTTCTCCCCAGAAACATCCCAGTGTCTCCTTCTCCAGCCCAGTGTCTCCCTCCAACTCTCCTCCCCACATCCCAATTTCTCCCACCATCTCACCCCCCCACATCCCAGTGTCTCCCTCTCCAGCCCAGTGTCTCCCACCATCTCACCCCCCCACATCCCAGTGTCTCCCTCTCCAGCCCAGTGTCTCCCTCCATTTCACCCCCCTATCACATTCCGGTGTCTCCCTCTCCAGCCCAGTGTCTCCCACAATCTCAAAACCACCCCCCACATCCCAGTGTCTCCTTCGCCATCTCACCCCACTACATCCCAGTGTATCCTTCTCCAGTCCAGGGTCTCCCTCCATCTCACCCCCCACCACCACCACATTCCAGTGTCTCCCTTACCAGCCCAGGGTCTCCCACCATCTCACCCCCCACAACCCAGTGTTTGCCACCATCTCATTCCCCCCACATCCCAGTGTCTCCCTCTCCAGCCCAGTGTCTCCCTCCATCTCACCCCGCCACATCCCAGTGTCTCCCTCTCAAGCCCAGTGTCTCCCTCCATCTCACCCTGCCACATCCCAGTGTCTCCCACCATCTCACCACCCCCAAATCCCAGTGTCTCTCCCTCCAGCCCAGTGTCTCCCACCATCTCCCCCCCCCCATCCTAGTGTCTCCCAGCATCTCACCCCCCTACATCCCAATGTCTCCCACCACCTCACCCCTCCCCCACATTCCAGTGTCTTCCACCATCTCACCACCCCCAAATCCCAGTGTCTCTCTCTCCAGCCCAGTGTCTCCCTCATCTCACCCCCCCCACCACCACATCCCAGTGTATCTCTATCCAGCCCAATGTTTCCCAACATCTCACCCAAACACATCCCATTGTCTCCCTCTCTAGCCCTGTGTCTCCCTCCATCTCATCCCCCCACCACATCCCAGTGTCTCCCTCTACAGCCCAGTGTCTCCCACCATCTCACCGCAACACATCCCAGTTTCTCCCACCATCTTAACCCTCCCCCACATTCCAGTGTCTCCCACCATCTCACTCCCACATATATCAGTGTCTCTCTCTCCAGCCCAGTGTCTCCCACAATCTCTCCCCCCCAACATCCAAGTGTCTCCTTCTCCAGCCCAGTGTCTCCCTCCAACTCTCCTCCCCCCCCACATCCAAGTGTCTCCCTCTCCAGCCCAGTGTCTCCCACCATCTCACCCCCCACATCCCAATTTCTCCCACCATCTCACCCCTCCCCCCCCACATCCCAGTGTCTCCCTCTCCAGCCCAGTGTCTCCCACCCACATTCCAGTGTCTCCCACCATCTCACCCCCCACATGCTAGTGTCTCTCTCTGCAGCCCAGTGTCTCCCATAATCTCTCCCCCCAACATCCCAGTGTCTCCTTCTCCAGCCCAGTGTCTCCCTCCAACTCTCCTCCCCACATCCCAATTTCTCCCACCATCTCACCCCCCCCCCACATCCCAGATTCTCCTTCTCCAGCACAGTGTCTCCCTCCAACTCTCCTCCTCCACACATACAAGTGTCTACCACCATCTCACCCCCCACATCCCAGTTTCTCCCACCATCTCACCTCCACCACATCCCAGTGTCTCCCTCTCCAGCCCAGTGTCTCCCACCATCTCACCCCCCGCATCCCAGTGTCTCCCACCATCTCACTTCTCCCCCACATTCCAGAGTCTCCCACCATCTAACCCCCCCACATCCCAGTGTCTCCCTCTCCAGCCCAGTGTCTCCCACCATCTCACTCCCCCCCACTTCCCAGTGTCTCCCACCATCTCACCCCTCCCCCACATTCCAGTGTCTCCCACATCTCACCCTCCACATCCCAGTGTCTCCCTCTCCAGCCCAGTGTCTCCCACATCTCACCCCTCCCCCACATCCCAGTGTCTCGCACCATCTCACCCCTCCCCCACATCCCAGTGTCTCTCTCTCCAGCCCAGTGTCTCCCTCCATCTCAACCCCCCACCACATTACAGTGTATCCCTCTACAGCCCAGTGTTTCCCAACATCTCACCCCAACACATCCCATTGTCTCCCTCTCCAGCCCAGTGTCTCCTTCCATCTCACCCCCCCCACCGCATCCCAGTGTCTCCCTCTACAGCCCAGTGTTTCCCACCATCTCAACCCTCCCCCACATTCCAGTGTCTTCCACCATCTCACCCCCCCCACATGCCAGTGTCTCTCTCTCCAGCCCAGTGTCTCCCACCATCTCGCCCCCCACATCCCAGTTTCTCCCACCATCTCACCCCCCCACATTCCAGTGTCTCCCTCTCCAGCCCAGTGTCTCCCACCATCTCACCCCCATATCCCAGTGTCTCCCACCATATCACCCCTCCCCCACATCCCAGTGTCTCCCATCATCTCACCCCCCACATCCAAGTGTTTCCTTCTCCAGCCCAGTGTCTCCCACCATCTCACCCTTCCCCCACATACCAGTGTCTCCCTCTCCAGCCCAGTGTCTCCCTCCATCTCACCCCCCCCACCACATTCCAGTGTATCCCTCTACAGCCCAGTGTTTCCCAACATCTCACCCCAACACATCCCATTGTCTTCCTCTCCAGCCCTGTGTCTCCCTCCATCTCACCCCCCCACAACATTCCAGTGTCTCACTCTACAGCCCAGTGTCTCCAACCATCTCAACCCTCCCCCACATTCCAGTGTCTCCCACCATCTCACCCCCCCCCCCCACATGCCAGTGTCTCTCTATCCAGCCCAGTGTCTCCCACCATCTCTCCCCCCAACATCCCAGCGTCTCCCACCATCTCATCCCCCCACATTCCAGTGTCTGCTTCTCCAGCCCGGTGTCTCCCACCAACTCTCCCCCTCCCCACATCCAAGTGTCTCCCTCTCCAGCCCAGTGTCTCCCACCATCTCAGCCCCCCACATCCCAGTTTCTCCCACCATCTCACCCCCCCCCCCACATTCCAGTGTCTCCCACCATCTCACCCCCCCAACATCACAGTGTCACACCATCTCAACCCTCCCCCACATCCCAGTGTCTCCCACCATCTCACCCCCCACATCCAAGTGTCTCCCTCTCCCATCTTAACCCTCCCCCACATCCCAGTGTCTCCCACCATCTCACCCCCTACATCCAGGTGTCTCCCTCTCCAGCCCAGTGTCTTTCACCATCTCACCCTACCTCCACATCCCAGTGTCTCTCTCTCCAGCCCAGTGTCTCCCTTCATCTCACCCCCCACCACATCCCAGTGTATCCCTCTCCAGCCCAGTGTCTACCACCATCTCACCTCCACTATATCCCAATGTCTCCCACCATCTCACCCCTCCCCCGCATTCCAATGTCTCCCACCATCTAACCCCCCACATCCCAGTGTCTCCCTCTCCAGCCCAGTGTCTCCCACCATCTCATCTCCCCACATCCCAATGTCTCCTATCATCTCACCCCTCCCCCGCATTCCAATGTCTCCCACCATCTCACCCCCCACATCCCAGTGTCTCCCTCTCCAGCCCAGTGTCTCCCACCATCTTACCCCCCCACATCCCAGTGTCTCCCACCATCTCACCTCTCCCCCACATTCCAGTGTCTCCCACCATCTCACCCCACCACATCCAGTGTCTCACTCTCCAGCCCATTGTCTCTCACATCTCACCCCCACCACATCCCAGTGTCTCCCACCATCTCACCCCTCTCCCACATCCCAGTGTCTCTCTCTCCATCCCAGTGTCTCCCTCCATCTCACGCCCCCCACCACATCCCAGTGTATCCCTCTCCAGCCCAGTGTTTCTCAACATTTCACCCCAACACATCCCATTGTCTCCCTCTCCAGCCTGGTGTCTCCCTCCATCTACCCCCCCCCCCCCCACCACCACATCCCAGTGTCTCCCTCTACAGCCCAGTGTCTCCCACCATCTCAGCCCTCCCCCACATTCCAGTTTCTCCCACCATCTCATCCCCCAACATGCCAGTGTCTCTCTCGCCAGCCCAGTGTCTCCCACCATCTCTCCCCCCAACATCCCAGCATCTCCCGCCATCTCACCCCCCACATTCCAGTGTCTCCTTCTACAGCTAGTGTCTCCCACCATCTCACCCCCCACATTCCAGTGTCTCCCACCATCTCACCCCCAACATGCCATTGTCTCTCTCTCTAGCCAGTGTCTCCCACCATCTTTCCCCCCCAACATCCCAGCGTCTCCCACCATCTCACCCCCCACATTCCAGTGTCTCCTTCTCCAGCCCAGTGTCTCCCACCATCTCAACCCCCACATCAAGTTTCTCCCACCATCCCCCCCCGTATCCCATTGTCTCCCTCTCCAGCCCAGTGTCTCCCTCCATCTCACTCCCCCACCACCACATCCCAGTGTCTCCCTCTACAGCCTAGTGTCTCCCACCATCTCAACCCTTCCCCTCATTCCAGTTTCTTCCTCCATCTCACCCCCTCCCTACATGCCAGTGTCTCTCTCTCCAGCCCAGTGTCTCCCACCATCTCCCCCCAACATCCCAGTGTCTCCCACCATCTCACCCCTCCACATTCCAGTGTCTCCTTCTCCAGCCCAGTGTCTCCCTCCAAATCCCCCCCCACTACCAAGTGTCTCCCTCTCCAGCCCTGTGTCTTTCACCATCTCACCCCCCCACATCACAGTTTCTCCCACCATCTCTCCCCCCACATCCCAGTGTCTCCCACCATCTCAACCCTCCCCCACATCCCAGTGTCTCCCACCATCTCACCCCTCACATCCAAGTGTCTCCCTCTCCCATCTCACCCCTCCCCCACATCCCAGTGTCTCCCACCATCTCACCCCCCCACATCCAGGTGTCTCCCTCTCCAGCCCAGTGTCTTCCACCATCTCACCCTTCCCCCACATCCCACTGTCTTTCTCTCCAGCCCAGTGTCTCCCTTCATCTCACCCCCCACCACATCCTAGTGTATCCCTCTCCAGCCCAGTGTCTACCACCATCTCACCCCCCACATCCCAGTGTCTCCCACCATCTCACCCCTCCCCGCATTCCATTGTCTCCCACCATCTAACCCCCCACATCCCAGTGTCTCCCTCTCCAGCCCAGTGTCTCCCACCATCTCACCCCCCACATCCCAGTGTCTACCACCATCTCACCCCTCCCCCACATTCCAGTGTCTCCCACCATCTCACCCCCCACATCCCAGTGTCTACCACCATCTCACCCCTCCCCCACATTCCAGTGTCTCCCACCATCTCACCCCACCACATCCCAGTGTCTCACTCTCCAGCCCAGTGTCTCTCACATCTCTCCCCCCCACATCCCAGTGTCTCCCACCATCTCACCCCTCCCCCACATCTCAGTGTCTACCACCATCTCACTCCCCCACATCCCAGTGTCTCCCTCCATTTCACGCCCCCCTCAAGCCCAGTGTCTCTCTCCATCTCACCCCACCACATCCCAGTATCCCACACCATCTCACCACCCCCCACATCCCAGTGTCTCCCTCTCCAGCCCAGTGTCTCCCACTATCTCACGCCCCAAACATCCCAGTGTCTCCCACCATCTCACCCCCCCCCCCGACATTCCAGTGTCTCCCACCATTTACCCCCCCCACACATCCCAGTGTCTCCCACCCTGCCAGCTCTGGATCATCCTACTCCCCTCAACTCCTCAATATCCAGCCCACTACCACATCTCACTTCCACCAAGTACCCTCCAGCCAGTCCAGTCACAGTGTCATCCCCTCAGTCATCCCAATGTCCTCCCTTCTCCAGCCTACTGCTCCCCCCATTTGTACTTTCCCACCAGTGTATAAAATAAATTGCTTATGTTTTAATATATACTGTAGGACAGGATGTAATGGCATCTGAGATCACTGGAGGTGCAGGATGCCAACTGATCTTGAATGTTTTTTTTTAAACTGGAATGATTTTGCATTATAAGTGAATGTCCCTTTAAAAAAACATCCAAGATTGTCTGGCATAACATACCTCCGGTGATCTTGGATGCCATTACATACCTCCCATAGTATTCTGTCACTGAATTCTTAAATTGTCATATTTTATACATAGTCATATAAAAAAAAAATCTATATATATTTATATAATGTGTTACTACAGTATTTAAGTATCTGGATTTTATTGAAATTCATATAAAGCCGGTGCAAATGGAAGATTTCCGGGGAGGGGAGGGAGGGGGGGGGGGGGCGGTCTTCCATGCATGTTTGTTGGGCAAATGCAGGTTTCGTCGCAGAAGCGGTGGAGGGTGAGTTCCACACACTTAAATAGAACACATACATGTACTGACACAAAGACACACACACACACACACATATATATATACATACAGTATATATATATATATATATATATATATATACACACACACACACACAAAACACATACACACATACAAACAAACACATAGAGCCCATATACACCTACATATATATACACACACCTAGAACATGTACAAACACACATACAGAAAAACATGCACACATGGAACACATAGAAACACACACACATAGAACACATACACACACATACTGTAGGACCCTTACATATGTGACGCCCTGGTGCTGTAGCCGGTTGAGGTGTCCTCCGCCGGGCTGTGAGAGGCTCACAAGCCTGGTCCAGCTTACAAGCCCGGACACTCTTCCCATACCTCCCAACATGACCCTCTCCAGGAGGGACACAATGCTCTGCTCACGGACTTCCCTCTTAATGTATGATTGCCCTCACCTGTGCTGAAACACCTTTGTAATCCATTGACCTGTTCAACACAGGTGATGGCAATCATACATTAAGAGAAAAGTCCAGAAGCGGAGCATTGTGTCCCTCCTGGAGAGGGTCATGTTGGGAGGTATACTCTTCCTAATATTACCGCGAGCCGCAAATCCATGTAAGAAAAGCCGCGAACCCATGAAAGAAAGTCAGCGGTCACCAGGAGAACTGTCAGTGAGCAGTCAGCGAGTAGAGGCTACATAAACTGCAGTACAAAAGGGGACACTGAGCAGTGGTTCCAAGGGGGCCTGAAGGGAAAGGGCTGCGGCTAGCTGGCGCCCCAGTCCCTGGAGAAGAGAAGCAGTGCTATGGGACCAAGGCTGAGTTACGGGGAAGGGGGGGTGGGGTTAGACATAAAGAAAAAACAAAATTGATTCGAAAAAGATTTCACAGGTGGATAATCCGTGGTGGTCAGTGATATAGACATAGCATTAACTGCAAAAAATATAACTAAAAATACTGTCATATACTTCCTTTGATAAAATCCACAGTACAGAAGAAATGCCTCAGAGGGATTTTTAATATTTATTTCAATTACTCTTCTGTCCTTATTGGAGCCAGCTTTCACCTACTGATGTACCATCTGGTTATATTATAAGGAACACTAAGTAGGGGACATTTACTAAGCAGTGATAAGAGCGGAGAAGTGAGCCGGTGGAGAAGCTGCCCCATCAACCAATCAGCAGCTACGAATAACTTTATAGAATGCATATTAGAAATGTTATCTCAACACTGATTGGTTGCCATGGGCATCTTCTCCACTGGCTCACTTCTCCACACTTTTCATTGCTTCATGAATAGATCCCTGACTGTGCCTGCCTGTGCCCAGCGTCTGTAGTGTGATTTTAAGTACATTAGTACCACTGCCATCCACCTGCTACAATCGGGGAAGACACTGACTGTACAGGGGCACACATTGAAGATTATTTGAGAAAGTAGGGCTCCAAATCTTTGTGTTGCTTAGGGCCCCGTGAGGTCTAAATCCGCCTCTGCGTTTGAGCAAATGTGAGTAGGTCTGAGGCTGCCACTAATCTGCAACTGAGACGGCCTGGAAGTGGGCTGTGCTGACGTCAGAGACCCTCCCCAAAAACACCTGGGCACGCCTGCGTTTTTTCTGACATATACTCATATATCTTTGTTTTGTGGCCGCCGAGTCACAGTTTGAGTAGCCAGATGACTGCATGTAATCTCTTTTGTTTGTAACATTTACGTTACATATGCTCTTTATCCCCAACATATAGTAGCCACACGGCATATATTTGGAGTGACCAAAGAGAGAAGCCTAATAATTGCGGTCATACTTCACTGGAGATGCCCAATCTCTTCTGAACTTGGAAGCTAAGCAGTGAAAGGCCGGGTTAGTACAAGGACGGGAGACCTCCTTTGAACACCCTGGTACTGCAATAAATTGGCTATTGGACACAGTGGCACTCAACTTTATGCTATCCGACACTTGGATTCACGTGACCAATGATTTAAATTATCTGCGCCTATAATGATCTGTAATGGATATTAGCAGAATGAATGATGGTCATACATTACATAAGAGATACTATGCAAGAGCATGGTGACAAAAGCACCACAGATTTCTACTTCCGGCAATTTGCAGACTGTGATATTTCAGATCACGAATAACATAATTCATCCATATTTTCGCTAAGCTATTTTGTTCACATATGGTCACTCATAGAATCCAATTTTTACCAATTAAATTGTTCCTATCAGTATTATACAAATTATACTGTTACCTCTGAACTAGAGTGCTCCCACAAAAGAGTCTTTTTTCCAATATCTCTCTTCTTGGTCCCTTGTACTTGATACTTTTTGACTCTAGGGAGCACCACTGAAAGCAACATATTGTGATATTAGGATAGATTATTATAATACCCACGGTTGCCATATATTGAAGGAATTATATTTAAATTCAGTTTTTCAGAGGCTATTAATTGTTTGATTTTTCTGGACTGGTGCGGTTCCCTCCCAAACCCCATTTCCCAAACTGTCTATTGGCTGATAACTCAGCTTTCCGGGGATACCTGCACGGTCATACCATTAAGGGATTTGTGTTTTCTTCTCTTAGGATACCCTGTCCCGTGCACATAATTTCATTTCAGGAGTTGACCAATATATTATACTATGAGCTTCAGTTTAAGACAAGAGCTTAGCTCAAGACGTAAAAACAAGGATAACTTGGATGACATCTTTCCAAGCGATCTGGTGGACACCGAACCCCACATTAGTTGGGAAGAGCATTTTCAAAAATTGAACCTGGCATTAAGGAAACAAATCAGGACCAATTGGGACCTTACAACTTTAGAAAATTATATTAAGAACAAAATATCCCCACGTGGCCTCTGCCCAAGAGTTTTCCCGACATTTGATTTGGCTAGTGAGAATCTGACAAAAGAATGGGAACATATCCTTTTGAAATGTTCCAATGACCTTATGAATGTTCTAATTAAACACAATAATCTTATTTTGGAGGAGTGTGAACGAAACCTAGAGGAACTGGGTAAGAAATTGGAAAGCTGGGAGAAGGACCCTCAATTCCAACGCTGTTTTGAGAAAAAAAAACTGGAACTCCAAGCTTATGAACAGACCATCATAGACAGAAAGAAGACCAAATACGCGAGAGACAAAAGAGATTTTGCGTCCGGGAAAATCTTCAAATGGCAAAAACCATCCTGGAGGAAAGATCCTCCTAAACACACAGGCCAATACTCGTCATCTGAGGCTGAAACGTCTGGAACAGAAGATACCCCTGAATATACCACAGAGGGATATCCCAACTCCAGAAGTGACATACCCAATAACCCTCAGAACTCAGCCTCTTTTTTAGGGGATTCCCAAATAGGAAGAGGCAGACAAAGAGAGGGAAGACGAGGCGAGGGCGCAAAAAGAAGAGGACCGCGACTATGGGATTCCTCACCCCCAACAACCCGCAATACATACAGAAGACAACATCAACAGCACCGGTGGTAACTCAGACTCGTGATGACGACTCCAAACAAAAAATATTAACCTCTCAGATCATGAACTCACACAAGCTCAAGAATCCATACTTAATAAAGGATTGACCTTCTCGCCTACAGAACATTTTGACAGATTTAAGTGGGAAAAAGATCTTAAGTTATTTGGTAGGAAGTTGTTATTAACAAAACTATATGCTGATAAGGAAATGATTTTACCACCACCCTCAGAATCCCAATCTCCAGGTTTATCTCAAATGGAAACGGGGAGTGGTGGAGTCTGCACAGGATCTCTCAATATGAAAACTTGCTAGTTAATTTGGCATAGGGTAACCCTATGAATAATTTTGTTTAACCAACATATGGCCGTATGTTTGAGTAATTCATAGCCGGCACTAGGTTGGTGGTGCTCCCAGAGGTAGTTCAGTAAACTGATACAAAGAAATTGTATGGTTCCTGTATAGTGCAGGAGCCAAAGGGAAAAAGAAAGACTACACGTCTTTTCTGGGGCACTCTTCTATATTAATTTGTGTGATATTATGATATTAAAAAATAACTTTTATTAATATTCCTCTTAAAATGTAGAGCTATGAGGCAAACAAATATATATAAGTAAGTAGAACAAAAATGGAGTTGCTATCTATTGATTAAAGGATAATCCATTCAATTTCAATAAAGTTGACTGTGTAAGATGATATAGATCAACAAAAAAATATATGAATAACCGGCTCCGTTTAGGCAAAATATGTATTCACATATGTGTCTCTCTGGTATTGAAGGTGCTGTGGTTCTGAAGTTGGTACAATAATTCTTTGATAAAATTTCAAAACGAGTTGTGAGTGTAATCGTGTAGGATCACTCACTTGGGGTACTAGAACGGAGAGATAATTCTCAGTATAGTGCCGCTGGGCTCACCATGATCGTTTGAGTGAAATTTCAGTTTTGCTGGGTTATGGTTAGTATTGACTGGTGCTTGGTCTCCAGGTCTACTTGCTTGTGGCAGGATAAAAATACCTGCAGTGCCAGGTATTCTCTGGTGGTCTCCCAACCAAGTACTGACCTGGCCCACAGTGCTTGGCTTCCAAGATCAGACGAGGTTGGGCATACTCAGTGTGGTATGACCGCAGGTGATTTATCCTGCTTTATATTGCCCAAAACAAGGTACGGTGTATGGTCTATTTATCAGGAACTCTTATAGTCCGGATATCATGGACTCCAGAAATTGGGAGTACAAAAAAGTGGGTAAATGGTGTGGGGGAGGACTATTTAGATTAGTCCTAAACCACAGTTCAGTTTGATGCTGTCCCAAAAGTTTTTTATTGCACTGAATTGTTTAGGTTCCTAATCAGTCATAAATTGATGATAATTGATGTAGACTTGTGTTTGTACAGTGATCCCTTAGAAATATGGAAAACCAGGTGCAATAATGAAAAATGTATCACCTTTTCTTCGTATAAAAGTTTTTTAGGGAATAGTCACAGACAAATAGTATATGTAATAGCTTCTGTGAAATCGTAGGGATCCACAGTAATGTCTGAAAAAAATGATACAGCGAACGGAATTGTATTTGTTTTTTGAAAAAAATAAAAATATTTTTTTAGCAAGAGATATTTGCGGTTACTGAAATAGTATTAGTGATAAAATAATAAGTTGAGGCTTCAAAAAGTGTGGTATATTCCTACTGTTAGGTGGAGGGGTCAAGATACCCCCCTTGTTGTAGTTGTAGACGGGAGCAGTCACTCTGGATCCAGGGTGAGTGATGAGTCCAGTGGAGAGACACACACGCGCCGGTGTCCGCGGTCCGTCGACCGGAAGTTCGGAAACCGGAAACGGAAGTGACGCGACGTACGTTTCGCTCTTGGAGCTTGTTCACGGATTGCCTGCTCTCTGGTCCTCCGTTACTGGCTTATAAGGACCTAGTGGGTCCTAATCATTGATAAGATGATTGCAATAATGTTTAATAAAATACTCAGAAGACGCTGGATTATAATGTCAATTGGCAAAATGCGATCAAAGGTCTAAATACACTTTGAAGGGGGGGTTGTGTGGGGGAGGAAAGGTGGGGATGTGGGTGCTATGAAAATGGAGGATCTGGGAAGTGTGAGATTGTGGGGGGGGGGGTTTTGGGGGGTTTTGTGGGGGAGGAAAGGTGGGGATGTGGGTGCTATGAAAATGGAGGATCTGGGAAGTGTGAGATTGTTGCTGCTAGGGTGTGGTGAGGTAAGAGCTGACGAGAAAACAAACGGGCTGGGAAGCTAGACTTCTGTGTATGGGTGTAGGGGACATGTGTGGATAATAGGGGGGGGGTGGAATATGAAGAACTAGTAAAAGGGGGTGGGTGTGCAAGAGGATGGAGAATGGGGGGGGGGTTATTTGGTGGGGCGGAGCTGTGAAAGGGGTGGTGGAGTGGATGTATGTGGGGATGTGAAAGGCTGGCTGTGAAATATTGTGTGGGGATTGTAAGTGAGAAAGATGGGGTGGTGTGGTCTAAGTTGTAAGGAATGGGATGCTGGCTATGATTGGGTGCTACATTGATGTGGGTTCGAAGAGGTTATTGAAGAGGTTATTGGTTAAAAAGAAGAAGTTAATGAAGAAGTTATTGAAGAGGTTGTTGATTGAATAAGGTAATGTAGGATGATGATCAAACTACTATGATGAAAAAGGATAGTGACCTGGAGTAAGTAATGAATTCACAAGAAGACATTGTAATTGATATACTCGTTGAGTCCATTGGGAGCTACAGTATTCAAACGAAAAGTCCATTCACTTTCTTTTTTCAGAAGAGTGGTCATGATGTCTCCTCCTCTGATTCCCATTTTTACTTGTTCAAGGCCACATATTTTTAGATCCTGCGGGGAGCATGCATGTTGTTGTAGAAAATGTCTGGAGACTGAAGTTAATTGTTTCATCCTTTGTTGGTCTCTGTTTGAGTTTCTAATGTTGCTCATGTGTTCAAGGGCTCTCTGCTTGAGCATCCGTGTGGTAATTCCTACATACTTTAAATTGCACGGACATGATAAGCAGTAGATTACGTTTGTGCTTTTGCAGTTAAAGTAGTTCTTGATCTTGATGGTGTCCCCATATCTGTCAAGTATTGTTTGCAAATTAACTATATGCTCACAGATTTTGCAGTTTCCACAGGGGTAGCTTCCACTTACTATTGGATCTCGTGCTGGTCTTGATATAAAGTGGCTTTTGACCAGATGATCTCGCAAATTCGGGGAACGTCTCCAACTAAGATCTATCCTGTTTTTAAGTTTCTCTGATAGATCATTGTCGGATAGTAGGATGGACCAATGTCTTTGCAAGATAGATTTGATTTCTTTCCATTCGTTGCAGAAATCACCTACAAATCGGATGGTCGTATTTTCATTGATGGATTTAGAGTCCTGGAAGATTAAAGTCTCCCTTGGTGTGTGAAACCCGATTTTTTTGGCTTTTTTGATAGACCTGGTGCTGTAACCGCGTTCTTTCAGTCTCATTGCCAATTCTTTACTTCGAGTGGCAAATACTTGGTCACTTGAGCAATTTCTTCATAGCCGTAGGAATTCCCCTTTGGGAATGTTGGTAATCGTGGGGGGGAAGTGGGAGCTAGTTTGATGTAATAACGTATTTGTGGATGTTTGTTTGCGGTAAATTTCAGTAGAGAGGAGGTTGCGATCATCTCTGTAAATTCTAAGATCCAAAAAGGAAATGCTGTCTGGGTTGCACTCAAAGGTGAACCTAAGGTTTAAATTGTTGTTGTTCAGATGGTCTATGAAATTATGAAGTTCCTCTGATGTTCCACTCCAGATCAAGAAAATGTCGTCTATGTAACGAGTCCATAAGGCGACATGTTGGATATGTTCGTCCATGTTGTCTGTGAATACATACTCCCTCTCCCACCAACCCAGGAAGAGGTTCGCATAAGTGGGGGCGCAAGCCGCCCCCATTGCTGTACCCCTCACCTGGGTGTAGAAGAGGTTGTTGAATGTAAAGTAATTCTGGTGTAGTACAAAGTGCAAGAGTCGGAGTAAGAAATGGTGGAATTCCGTCATTTCTTCCATTTTTAGAAAGTACTCCACAGCTCGTATTCCAAGATCATGTCTGATACAGGTGTATAGGGCCTCCACATCCAGGCTCACCAATAGATGTGTCTCATCAAGTTCGATGGTATTGATTTTCCGAAGGACATCAGTGGTGTCTCTGGTGTATGACGGAAGGCTCAACACATGATCTCTCAGGTGTGTATCAATAAAGATACAGGCTTTCTCAAGTAAGCCTCCATTACCTGATACAATTGGTCGACCTGGAGGGTTGTTGAGATTCTTATGAACCTTTGGTAGTAGATAAAATGTCGGAGTTCTGGAGTTGGTAACTGATAAATATTCATGTTCACCCTTGGTTATGCTGCCAGAGTTAAATGCTTGATCTATTATCCTCATGTACAGTTGCGTATAATTGGATGTGGGATCGAAAATGCTTTTTTTATAGCAGGATTGATCATTTAGTTGTTTATTGGCTTCGTTCAGATACATTTCCACTGGCCATATTACCACATTCCCCCCTTTATCTGAGGGTTTGATCAGGATGTCGGTCCAGGATTGGATTTCTTTGATGGCTTTCTGTTCATCCTTGGACAGGTTACATACTGGTTTAGAGAACTTTTTTTTTTGGTATAACTTATCCAGATCCCTGGAAACCAAATTAGTAAAAACCTTGACTTCCGGACAGGTGTTGTCATTTGGGAAAAAGGTTGATTTTTTCTTGAGAATTGTTCTTTTGGATTGAGTGGGTACAGTGGTGTCCATCAGTTCTTCCAGGGCCTCTAGTGCTTCTTCTTCCAAAACTGACAGGTTAGTTGAGGATGGCAGATCCAGAGCGGGGTTTGCTGGTAATGATTGCCTGGAGAAATACTTAGCAAGTAATAATTTACGGCAAAAGAGTTGTAAGTTCACTTGCCATTGGAAGCGATTGAATTTTGCTGTTGGTGAAAAACTTAGGCCCATTCTTAAAACCCTTTTCTGATCTTCGGTAAGGACATGTTCTGAAAGGTTTATGATCTGTAGTTGGTTGAGGTCTTGGTTTATTTTGGATTCCTGCGGTTGGGGTATCTGTTTGGGGATGGAGATCCCCATTTTTCCCGGCCTCTTCTTCTTGCCCCTCCTTGTTTTTCTTTATGCTCTTTTCCTCTGGCGTTGAGTTCCCGTGCACCTCGAGTTTGTTCTAAAAAAACGGATACCAAATTGGTCTCTCGTCTGGAGGTGGCCGTGTTTCTTGGATCACGTGACTGATACTCGTATTCTTCTGTACTGGAAAGTTCCGTTTCCGAGGATGAGGGAGTTTGAGGGCGTCCCGTGGTGCGCCCTTTCCTTATGGGTCTAGTCCAAACAAAGACCTTGTTGTTAACAAAATCTCTTTTGTCTCTTGAAAATTTGCTCTTTTTGCGATCTATAATGGTCTGTTCATAAATCTGTAGATCCTTCTTTATGTTCTCAAATTTACTTTGGAACTTGGCATTTTGTTCCCATTGTTCCAAGTTTTTGCCAAGTTGTTCGATTTCTTTTGAGCAGTCGTCAAGGACAAAATTATTATGTTTGATGAGAATACAAATTAGGTCCTGTGAGCATTTAAGTAGAGTTGCTTCCCAGTCCTGTTTTAAGTTCTCAGTGAACAACTCGTAGGAGGGGAAGAGTTTGGGTCTTAGTCCTCTCGGTACTATTCTCTGTTTATGGTAGTTTTCTAGGCTTGTTAAGTCCCAATTGACTCGAGTTCGGCGTTGCAATAGGTATTTCAGTTTTTGGCAGTCTTCTTCCCAATTATGTTCCACAGTTTCAGTATTAATATCTGTCGGGAAAATGTTCTCTAAATCCTCTGTTCTGCGTCTTGTACTGAGTTCATTTTTAAGGTTAAAGCTGGTCATATTACTTGTAAGAGTAACAGGATATGACTTGAGAGTATGGAAAGGAGGAATTGGATTTTTGATCCTGATGGATCCGTGCTAGACTCTAGAAAGCTGAGCTGGACTCAGTGAGCAGGTTGCTATAAAAGGGAAACGGGGAGTGGTGGAGTCTGCACAGGATCTCTCAATATGAAAACTTGCTAGTTAATTTGGCATAGGGTAACCCTATGAATAATTTTGTTTAACCAACATATGGCCGTATGTTTGAGTAATTCATAGCCGGCACTAGGTTGGTGGTGCTCCCAGAGGTAGTTCAGTAAACTGATACAAAGAAATTGTATGGTTCCTGTATAGTGCAGGAGCCAAAGGGAAAAAGAAAGACTACACGTCTTTTCTGGGGCACTCTTCTATATTAATTTGTGTGATATTATGATATTAAAAAATAACTTTTATTAATATTCCTCTTAAAATGTAGAGCTATGAGGCAAACAAATATATATAAGTAAGTAGAACAAAAATGGAGTTGCTATCTATTGATTAAAGGATAATCCATTCAATTTCAATAAAGTTGACTGTGTAAGATGATATAGATCAACAAAAAAATATATGAATAACCGGCTCCGTTTAGGCAAAATATGTATTCACATATGTGTCTCTCTGGTATTGAAGGTGCTGTGGTTCTGAAGTTGGTACAATAATTCTTTGATAAAATTTCAAAACGAGTTGTGAGTGTAATCGTGTAGGATCACTCACTTGGGGTACTAGAACGGAGAGATAATTCTCAGTATAGTGCCGCTGGGCTCACCATGATCGTTTGAGTGAAATTTCAGTTTTGCTGGGTTATGGTTAGTATTGACTGGTGCTTGGTCTCCAGGTCTACTTGCTTGTGGCAGGATAAAAATACCTGCAGTGCCAGGTATTCTCTGGTGGTCTCCCAACCAAGTACTGACCTGGCCCACAGTGCTTGGCTTCCAAGATCAGACGAGGTTGGGCATACTCAGTGTGGTATGACCGCAGGTGATTTATCCTGCTTTATATTGCCCAAAACAAGGTACTGATTAGGAACCTAAACAATTCAGTGCAATAAAAAACTTTTGGGACAGCATCAAACTGAACTGTGGTTTAGGACTAATCTAAATAGTCCTCCCCCACACCATTTACCCACTTTTTTGTACTCCCAATTTCTGGAGTCCATGATATCCGGACTATAAGAGTTCCTGATAAATAGACCATACACCGTACCTTGTTTTGGGCAATATAAAGCAGGATAAATCACCTGCGGTCATACCACACTGAGTATGCCCAACCTCGTCTGATCTTGGAAGCCAAGCACTGTGGGCCAGGTCAGTACTTGGTTGGGAGACCACCAGAGAATACCTGGCACTGCAGGTATTTTTATCCTGCCACAAGCAAGTAGACCTGGAGACCAAGCACCAGTCAATACTAACCATAACCCAGCAAAACTGAAATTTCACTCAAACGATCATGGTGAGCCCAGCGGCACTATACTGAGAATTATCTCTCCGTTCTAGTACCCCAAGTGAGTGATCCTACACGATTACACTCACAACTCGTTTTGAAATTTTATCAAAGAATTATTGTACCAACTTCAGAACCACAGCACCTTCAATACCAGAGAGACACATATGTGAATACATATTTTGCCTAAACGGAGCCGGTTATTCATATATTTTTTTGTTGATCTATATCATCTTACACAGTCAACTTTATTGAAATTGAATGGATTATCCTTTAATCAATAGATAGCAACTCCATTTTTGTTCTACTTACTTATATATATTTGTTTGCCTCATAGCTCTACATTTTAAGAGGAATATTAATAAAAGTTATTTTTTAATATCATAATATCACACAAATTAATATAGAAGAGTGCCCCAGAAAAGACGTGTAGTCTTTCTTTTTCCCTTTGGCTCCTGCACTATACAGGAACCATACAATTTCTTTATCTCAAATGGAACAAGAAGCTCTTGCTGCATTACAGGAACTCGAACAAGAACAAAATCTGTATACTGAAGAGGATCCCATAACTAGACCCATTTGTAAAAAGAAGTCTACTTACTTTCCACAAGAGCAAATCTGTCCTGAGGTACAGGTCTTCATTAAGCTGGTAGCCAAAGAATTTGATCAAATTCATATAAATAAACAAAAGTGGCTAGGTCATTCTAACCTTACTCGACAAGAAAGAACTGCCTTAAGAGAAATACAGACATGGCAAGATGTTGTCATTAAGTCCTCGGACAAAGGAGGCAATGTTGTCATCTGGCCTAAGATGGATTATATTAAGGAAGCACAGCGACAACTTGATACCACCAACTGTTACAAACGAATATTACTTAATCCACTTCAAAATTACAAAACAATTTATGAAAACATTCTTAATCAAGCACAAGCACAGGGTACAATCACTAAACAGGAGTATGATTATTTATTGACACAGAATCCCAAGATCCCTACCTATTACTTGTTGCCTAAAATACACAAAAACATCCAGACCCCACAAGGAAGACCTATTGTGTCTGGGATAGGGGGATTAACAGAAAAGGCGAGTATCTTCCTTGACCTACACCTCAGACAATATGTTCTGGATCTTCCCTCATACGTCCAGGACACAACTGATATATTAAGGAAAGTGCATGATTTAAGATTAGAAGAAAATCAATACCTGGTGTCACTGGATGTTGAGGCACTGTATACATCGATAGGTCATAAGGATGGGATAAGAGCAGTAGAATATTTTCTACATAATGAAATAAAGAAGGACTTTCATCTTTTTCTGATTAAGTTACTCCATTTTGTGTTACATTACAATTTTTTTACGTTTAACAACAAATTCTACCTCCAAACAAGGGGTACGGCTATGGGGGCGGATTGTGCGCCCACATATGCCAACATATTCCTCGGATGGTGGGAAAAAGAAATAATTTTCAAAGACCACAATGACATGTTTACATCTCATGTCGCTATGTGGAACAGATACATAGACAACATTTTTATGATATGGAAAGGTGACCTACAATTGTTGCACCAATTCATAGAACATCTTAATAAAAATGATCTCAATATTCATCTGACACACAGTATAAGCCAATCAGAACTTCCATTTTTGGACTTGATGATCTATAAGAACTCCAAAGGAATGATTGCCACAAAACTATATCGTAAGAGCACAGCAACAAACACTTTACTACATCAAACTAGTTCTCACTTTCCCCCAACCATAGAAAATATTCCAAAAGGGGAATTTCTCCATCTCCGCAGGAACTGCTCAGATGATAAGGAATTTACAACACAAAGGCACTGGGGTGGAATACCTGGCACTGGGGGCATATATGGCACGGGGGGCATATCTGGCACTGGGGGCATATATGGCACTCGGGGGGAATATATGGCACTGGCGGCATATCTGGCACTGGGGGAATATCTGGCACTGGGGGGGTATATGTGTACCTGGCACATGTGACACCCAGTGCATGAAACCCCTGGCAACGAGCATGACACCCAGTGCATGAAACCCCTGGCAACGAGCATGACACCCTGAGCATGAAAACCCCTGGCACCGTGCATGGAACCAAGAGCATGAAACCCCTGGCAACGAGCATGACACCCAGTGCATGAAACCCCTGACAACGAGCAGGTATTTGAAAAGTAATTAGAAGCCTTACTGTAGGACTTAATGTGTAATGGGCATTACGGTGTGTGGCATAATGTATCACGGACATTGCGGTGTGTGTCATAATGTGTCACAGGCATTACGGTGTATGGTATACTATATCGCTGGCATTGTGATATGTGGTTTAATGTCTCAGGGTCATTGCAGTGTGTGGCATAATGTATCACGGACATTGCGGTGTGTGTCATAATGTGTCAGGCATTACGGTGTGTGGTATACTATATCACGGGCATTGTGGTATGTGGTATAATGTCTCAGGGTCATTGCAGTGTGGCATAATATATAATGGGCATTACGGTGTGTGGCATAGGGTATAACGGGCATTGCGGTATGTGTCACAGGCATTACGGTGTATGGTATACTATATCACGGGCATTGTGGTATAATGTCTCAAGGTCATTGCAGTGTGTGGCATAATGTGTCACAGACATTGTATGTGCTATAATGTATCAGGGGCAGTGCAGTGTGTAGCATAATGTATAACGGGCATTGCGATTCCTGTCATAATGTGTCACAGGCATTACGGTGTGTGGCATAATGTGTCTGGGGCATTACAGTGTGTGCATATTGTGTCATGTGCATTATTGTGTGTGGAATAATGTCTAAGGGCCATTGCAGTATGTGGAATAATGTATACTGGGCATTACTATAAGGAGGAAAAATGACAAATAATGTAAGGGGCATGAATCAGGATTATTTTTCTTTCCTGTGGTGGCCAACGTCTGGGCGTGCAGGTTGCAAAACTGGGGTATAAGGTAGTCTTTTCCTGCAATACCACGCCCATTCCAACGAAGCCACGCCCATTCCAACGAAGCCACGTCCCTAATGGTGCCCCCCCTGTAATTTTTTTCTGGATCCGCCCCTGTCGGTACACCTCTCACTCGTGGTGTCAGGTGTTGAATTCTATCTGAAGTTAGTTGTTCATAGATATTAAACTATGTATCAATAGAGATTTGTTTTGATGATAATACGCCAAATTATTACTCCCAAAGAGAAATAATGTAACGTATTATCATCACAACAAATCTCACACGGAGATTTGTATAATAGCAAAACTTATATGGGGATTTGATACCATGGGACGCGCTATCTGTTTATAACGGTCTTTTGAATTAATGAGAGTGACGACACACAAAATATATGTGTGACTGATCTTGTAAGTTTAAGTGATTAGCAACAAATTAATGAACACAGAAACAATTCATCATATCTCTTGAGATTGCAACATATGCTCCAATCATCAAATCCGGGCTCTGTGCCAGAAACATTGAAGTGCTAGAAACACTCTTCTAAAACATTGAGGTTACCATTCGAATGTAAATATATCTATGTGTAACACAAACATAAAATATTATTGATATACATAAAAACAGGGATATAACAGAACAGACACCAAACAGACGCTCAGTTTTTAAATCTATGTTTATTTTCTTTTTCTGTAATTCACAGTGTTGTTATGTTTTCACATATTTGTTATTTGTGGTTTTAATATTTCGCATATTAGCTACTCAGTAGAATACGCTACAATACAGTGTTAAAATAAAATTTTTAACGGCAATAATTAAAAGTTATATTTTAAGATTTGTGCACCTAAGACAGATCCTTTCCTTTCCCCTTGCTACATATCTACAACATGATCTGTGGTAGCACCCCCTTGAAAATATGAACAATTAATGAGATATATGAATTAGGGGTTTCTTTTATAAATTCTTATCCTGTGCAACTGACTTTACCTTTCCCCTCCCCCCCCCCTAACCTTCATCCTAGTTCTTTCCCTTTTTTTGTGACTATTATAAAGTATGCCTAGGTAAATCCATATACATACAACATATTTTTGTGTTTAATTAATTACTAGTGAATACCAGCCGCCGAACTGTTAATAGTGACAATCTGGGAAACTAACATAATTGACTCCTTGGATCTAAGAGTCAATGATAAGATTGGTGGATCAGAGTGTCTATCAAAAAGATTATCCAATCAGCCATGAGCCTTGCTCTACATAAACTGAAACCTCCAGTGATCATACTACGTCCTGTGATCAAGCTTACCCTGCGAAACGTACGTCAGGACCCTGCAATCACGTGATGCGCACACGTGACCGGGCTAGCCGGAACACTTAGACGATCACCAGGCAACGGCCCCAAGCCACCGCTCACTTGGAGCGAGACTACGGACATACGCCGCTGCAGTCCCCGGAGCCTCTGCACGGCCAAAAGCGGGACGGGCAGCGCTAACACCAGCACCAGTATCGTATATACCACACACCAATGTGAAACTTATTCACACCACACTTATGTAACTCCACTGTATGTATCTGAAAGGCTGTAATTTTCCTGCTCAACAGTTATTTGACATTATCTTATTTTGCAACAATTTTTCATATAGAACTCTGAGTATTAGAGACATCATATATAGGCCCAACCTTCTTGTTGTTATTTAGGAAACAACAGTTCATTGCAGCAACTACCTTCCATCAGCCTTACAACAAGAGCTCTATGCAGTGGATTTTCTCCAAGTATATTAATGTCATGAGCACTTTCTGCAGGTTTTATATATAACCTGCTGTGATACAAACTTTCCCCCTCCCCCCCCCTTTTTTTCTGTGGCTTAAAGGGGTTAATTAGGAGGAGCTGGTATCACTTTGACATATGTCTTTGTCTGCTATTATGCCATAATTACATGCTGTCTCCTACAGTATAATTATAATTGGCATTAAGACACAGTATAATCTGGTACGGCCGTACTGGTGACCTGCTCTATGCTCAGGTACAAGGTAAATCCATCTGCGATGGTATGTGGTATACATGAATTTTCCCACATATATTATCCTTAAACCTATTTATGTTTTCTCTGTGACTGCCGTGTCACATGCTGAATAATTAGGTGAATGCACGTATAATTATCTTTCTGTGACCGCCGTGTCACATGCTGATTAATCAGCTGTTGATTAATAAGGTGATTGTATGCATTTAATTTCTTTCGGTGACCGCCGTGTCACATACTGATTAATCAGCTGATTGCACTTTAAAAAAAATTTTTTTAGGCATAAGGTAACTCCATCTGCGATGGTATGTGGTATATATGAATTTTTCCCACATATATTATCCTTAAACCTATTGATGTTTCTTCTGTGACTGTCATGTCACATGCTGAGTAACTGATTAATTAGGTGATTGCACGTATATAATTCATTTCAGTGACCGTCGTGTCACATGCTGATTAATCAGCTGATTGCACGTAATCTCTTATGTTTGTAACCAGTGTGTTACGAATTCTCTATATAAATTGCCCTTTACAGATTGATATACTCTTTTTTTTTTTGTGTAAACTGTTTTTTATTAATTCAAGTAGCAGCCAAAACATTACAGCAATACTTTTCCAGAAAAAGTGAGGACAAAGACATCACATATCAGCATCCTACACATAGAGCATCCAAGCCATAAAAATAATTAGTCTGCTTCGCTTACAACATCAAAATTTATAAAAGAGGAACATTTTACCTAAACAGTATAGGAAATTAGGAAAGAGGAGAAAAAGAAAAAAGAAAAGAGAGGAGGGGGAAATTTAGAATAGGTAGAGTCAGGTGTAAGTGTCCGCTCAGTAAGGACGGGTTGTTTGGGGGACAGGGGGGGAGGGGTCTCCACCGAATGAGGGTCTGAGACATATTATAAAAATATCCTAATCGAAATATGAATTTGAATATAAGTGTAAATATGAATAATAGTAATAGTAATAGGGGGGGGTCATGTCACCATGTAGGACCGGTACAAAGGTGTGTCCTTAAAATCGTACCAGGGAAACCAGATAGCTGTAAAGTTGACGGTTTTCCCAGATGAGAAGGAGACAAGGTCTTCCATATCTAAAAAATAATCTATCTTTGTGAACCATAATTTAATCGAGGGTGGAGAGATGGATCTCCATAATATTGGAACAACCGCTTTTGCTGCGTTGCTAAGGTGTCTCAACAGGGAGTGTTTGTAGGAGTGTGTTTTTGCGGAGGTGTGATTGAGGAGCCAAAAACTAGGATCTTTCGGGATCTCATCTCCCACTATCAATTCGGAACACTTAAATACCTCTGCCCAAAATGGAGTTATAAGAGGGCAGTCCCACCAAATGTGTATAAAACTCCCTGGGGCATTCTTGCATCTCCAACACTGATTCGAGAGAGAGGGAAACATTTTATTAAGAACAATAGGAGTCCTATACCATCTATATATAAGTTTATAGAGGGTCTCTAATGTCGATAAGCATAGAGAACTAGCCTGGGTGTTATTGAATATGGAATCCCAGTTGATCTGCGTGGTGAACCCTGCCAGTTCTCTCTCCCAGGAAGCCATGAAGGTAGGAGGTTGCGGGAAAAAGTTTTCCATGATAAGTGCATAGATTTGTGAGATAGTATGTGTGGGAGAACTAGGAGAAGTGCATAGTCTTTCAAACCCAGTGAGATCCCTAGTTATGTCAGAGAGGTTCTTAGATGATGATATGAAATGGTGAACCTGCCGGAACCTCCAAAACTCAGTGCTGTGTAGGTTCCAAGAAGACTGAACATCTGAAAAGGAGAGCACCCTACCCGAGCTCACCAGCTGACCGACTCTAAAAATCCTGGCTTCCGCCCATGGAGCAAAAGCTGTCCCGTGAAGACCTGGAGTAAATTCGGAATTATGGAGAAGGGAGGTTAGGGGGGACCATTTGGAAGATATATGATTCTGAGATCTCAGCGTGGCCCATAATTTAAGCGCGGGGGAGACCGTGGGGTGCGTAACCTTCGGAAGGGTAGGAAGCCTAGGTGCTATTTCAATATAATGTGGAAGACAGCCCTCCTCTAGCAGGACCCATTGTTTGCGGTCTTTAGCACGCGTCCATTCCAGAATCCTATTCAAATGTACTGCATGGTAGTAGTTAGGAATATGTGGGAGTTGTTGCCACCCTTGATGTTTTCTCCTAAATAAAATGTTGTGTTTAAACCTGGGTGTCTTACGTCCCCAAACAAACGTGCGGATAAGATTCTGGACGTCTCGGAGCCAAAGTCGGGGGATGTGGATCGGGAGGGTCTGGAGAAAGAACAGTATCCTAGGGAGGGCGTTCATTTTGACAACATTAATCCTGCCAAACCAAGATAGTCTTAGTTTCTTCCATTTCTGGAAGTCTAGGCGGAGCTTAGCCAATAAGGGGTTAAAATTTAGGGAGAATAATTTAGATAAATCGTTGGTCAGTAACACCCCCAAATATTTTAATTTGTGATCGTGCCAGGTAAAGGGGAAGGCATGTCTCAGCCCCTCTACTATATCAGGAGGAGTAGTTAAATTCATGGCAATAGATTTGGAATAATTAATTTTGAAGTTGGAGAGGTCTCCAAACTTCTCAAATTCTACCATCAGGTTCGGCAAAGAAGTGACCGGTTTTGAGATTATAGCGAGTAGGTCGTCGGCATATAAAGCCAATTTGTATTCAGTCCCCTTCACCAGCAAACCCAAAATATTCGGGTTAGCCCTAATGCTTCGAGCTAATGTTTCCATGCAAAGGACAAAGAGCAATGGAGATAATGGACAGCCCTGACGTGTGCCATTGGAAATAGGAAAGGAATCGGAAAGGGAGCCATTAATCCTAATTTTGGCCGAAGGGGAAGTATAAAGAGATAGGATTCTGTGAAGACAGGCGCCACCGAGCCCAAGATGCTTCAGTATACCAGCCAGAAAGTCCCAGTCAACTCTGTCAAATGCTTTTTCAGCATCGGTAGACAATATGATTGATGGGGATGAAAGCTGGCCGGCATAGTGGATCATGCTGAGTACTTTAGAGGTGTTATCTCTAGCCTCTCGGACCAAAACGAATCCAGCTTGATCTCCATGTATCAGACCAGGTAGTAATAATTTAAGGCGGTTTGCAATCAGCTTGGCAAAAAGTTTTATGTCTATATTTAATAGTGAAATTAGCCGATAACTGGAGCAAAGACTAGGATCTTTACCCTCTTTGGGTAAAACTGCAATATGGGCTTCTAGAGATTGTGGGGAGAAAGGCGATTGTTCTGATATGGTATTAAAGGCTCTAGTGAGTAAAGGGACTAGTTTCTCTTTAAAAGCTTTATAATAAGCAATGGTATATCCATCAGGGGCGGGGCTCTTGCCGTTGGGAGAAGATTCAATAACTTTCTGAACCTCCTCAGTGGAAAAAGGGGCATCTAGATCTTCCACTTCTTTTATGGATAGCGTGGGGAAGTCTAAGGCACGTAAATAGTCGGCTATGGCTGTTTGATGGGACAACTTGTCAGGCTTTCCGTTCGGACCAGAAAGGTTATACAGAGTGGAATAATATGCCCTAAAGGCCCTAGCGATGTGGGGTGTCCCATGTTGGGGCTGACCGTGACTATTTTTAATTGTGTGAATAAAAGTAAGAGCTCGTTGCTCTCTAAGGGCTTTGGCCAGTAATTTCCCAGGTTTGTTGCCCCATTGGTAGTATCTGCAACGGCATTTCCGATAAGAAAACCTGACTCTATCAGAGAGTAGCTTATTCAGATCTGCCCTTGCAACTTCTAGATCAGCATAATGTTGTGGGGTTTGGGATTTCTTATGTAGAAGCTCGAGAGATTGTATTTTAGACAATAAGTCACCCCGAAGTTTCTCTCTTTGTTTTTTGCGGGAGGATCCTAACTGGACCCAAACCCCCCTAATGACACATTTGTGTGCTTCCCAGACTGAGACTTTAGAAATGTCATCCAAGTCATTGGTACAGATATAAGAATCTAAAGCGTTGTCGATTCGAGACCGACAGTCTGCGTCCTGTAAAAAAGTGTCGTTAAAACGCCAGGGCCATTGGCGATGTGCACTGGGGGGCAAGCGTAAAGTGAGGTTAACTGGGGCATGATCTGACCACACAATCTGTCCTATAGAGGCATCAGAAAGGAGGTGTAAGTGCCGGTGGCTCAGAAACAAGTAATCAATTCTGGAATATGTCTGATGTGGGTGTGAAAAAAAGGAGTAATCTATCTCCGTAGGATGTGTCAGTCTCCATGTGTCAATCAGCTGGTGGTCGAGCAGGGCGCGCCTCATTCCCCTATGCTCCCTCTCCGGCCTGCAAGAGATCTTTTTAGAATTGTCCTGGCTGGGATCTAGGGTCCAATTTAGGTCACCTCCCATCACCACCACCCCCTCGAGGAGAGGCTCCGCACTATCCAGAACTGAGGACAAAAAGGAAGGTTGTTTAATGTTAGGAGCGTATATATTCAAGAAAGAAAACCGTTGACCATGTATATCGCATTTCACCAGCAACCCTCTACCCTCAGCTATTCTATGGGAGGCAACATTAAGGACAGGCAGGTGGCGAGCCAGTAATATGGCCACACCTAATGTCTTACCAGCAGAATTATTAGACAGGAAAACATGAGGATAATAGTGACATTTTAGGGACGGCACGTGTCCCATCTTGAAGTGTGTTTCCTGAATAAAAGCAACATCAACTTTCTCATCTCTAAGCCATTTAAGAAGTTTAGACCTATTCTCAGGGATATTTAACCCTTTGACGTTAAGGGTAGTTACATGTAGGTCATTCATCCCCATTGTCAGGCGGGCCTAAATGCTTCGCAATAGTCTTCCCTACGTCAGACACTGAGGGAGGGGAAGGAAAAGTAGCAAGGGAAGGAAATAAAAAAAAGAGAAAATATAGAAAAGAAGAAAAAAGGATGTAGCGTGGGAACCCACGCCATAAAATACTTTGACATTAAACAGAGATGATAATACTACAAAAAGGACTGCTGCAAAAAGGACAGGAGCGGAATCCTGCCGACTCCCAGTCCAAAGAAACAGGGGATGCAGCATAGTGGGGGTCCTACGGGGGGCTCAGGACAGCGACTATCCACAAAATAGAATCTAAACAAATATATAGTATTACCGAAATGTGCCCAAAGGCACAAGTGAAACAAAAATAAAAAATAAAAATGTGAAATTTTATATGAAAGTGGTGTATATAATCTCTAAACTATCAAACCCGGTTTCATACAGGCTGATCAATTGTATAAATGAGCATCGCCATCAACATAATATATACAGTATGAAAAAATAAAAAAATAAAAATATAAATTCCAAAATAGCATGTCAAAGATGCCTCATCTCTTATCAAAGAAACCATAACGACTATAAACTGTTACAAAGTTACGGGAACCGATCTAACGTGTGAGCATCACAGGGCACTATTTAAGAGAAAAAACTCAGTGCATAACATGGGTAGCAAGAGAATTTACGTCCGCTTGGGATGAGACATCTCATTCAGGGAGGCTTTGAAGAACGTAAACCCTGAGTGGTTCCCCGCGTCCGTGGGGAACGTACTTGCTGTCACGCGTCGTCTAGAGGGAGCACCACCGGTAGGTCTGGTAGATGGTGAAAGGCGTCCCAATCTGGTAGCGGTACCGGAGGAATTCCCAAGGTCGAGAAGAAGGCCTGTAAGTCCGAAGGTCTAGAGAGACTCGCGACTTTGCCACCATGAGAAACCTGGAGGGAGAAAGGGAAGCCCCATCTATATTTCAGCTCGAGTTTCCTGAGAGAATCTGTAAGAGGCTTCAAGGCTCGACGTTGTTGTAGGGTCGACCAGGCAAGGTCAGGAAATATCTGAATCTTGTCTCCCTGAAAGTCAATGCTGGCCAGCTGACGGGCCGACCTCATTATTTCCTCTTTTTGGTCATAATAATGGAGCCTGCAAATCACGTCCCGCGGTCTGTCAGAGAGCAATCCCCGGGGACGGAAGGCTCGGTGAGCTCTATCAAATATAATCTCCTTGTTCGGATCCAGGTCGATAATTTCTCCAAATATCGTGGATAAGGCCGTTGTCAAGTCAGCCTGTTGAACACTCTCCGGTAAGCCCCTGACTCTGATATTATTTCGCCATCCACGATCATCCAAATCCTCAATACGTGATTTTAAAAATGAGATATCGTCCCGTTGATGAGACAGCACCTCCCGAAATTTAGTCAGAGAATCCACATTAGACGATTCATGGCGTTCCAGGACATCGACACGGGTCGCAACTTGGGACATGTCTTGTCGGAGCGCTGTCACTTCCTGAGTGATGGTGAAAAGCAAGCGAGTCTCCAAGGCTGAGAAATCATGTTTCGTGGGGAGTGTCTTTACATGAGACAATATCTCGCTTATCTCCGCAGACAGAGAGGGAGCCTGTAAGGGCAACGGGGTCTCAGAGGATGTCATGTCGATTACCGGTCCGTGCAAATTTGGAGAGGTCGGGACAGTAGAGGAAGTAGCGATAAGTGAGGTTGGAGTAGTTAAGAACTGACGCAGGTCTGATGAGTGTCGGTTCGCAGGGGATGGGGTCGCGTCCGGCTTGGTTTTGGCCTTTTTTTTCTTTATCCCTCTCACCATGAGATCGGTCTTCAAGGAAAGCAGTATATAGTTACACTTTCACATATCTTCGGCAGTATGAAGCATGTGGGCCGTCGCCGTGCAAGAGCCCCCACGTGGTCTTAGGGCAGCATCAGGCAGGCAGACGCATAGCTAGGGCACCATATGTCAACTCACAGTGACAGGACGTCCGACCCAGTCTGATTGAGGTGTCTCCGGGGGACACCGCGTGCACGAAAATACTCTGCCACACCACTGCTGCACGGCGTTATAAATAAATAGCGGCAGCGGGTTGTGGGCTGTGTGGAGATTACTGAACGGGGAACCGGCTGGTGCAGATACTTGAATGAGTGGAGGGATGGATGGGTGGGTGGGTGGATGGGGGAGGGGCACCCCTGCCAGGAGTATGTAGCCAAAAGGTCTGTGTGGCCCAACCTCATCTGTGTATCCCTCTCCCTACCCCTGCCTGGTCACACTTCTGGAGACCCGGCAGGAGAGAGACTCAGAAAACGCCTCCGACGAAATCAAGATGGCCGCCGGGCACCCGCCGGCGCCGTCCCTCGCAGCTTGTCTCCGTGTCCCCGTCAGGCGGGGGTGCGCTGCAAACAGCCGGCAGCCAGGAGATGCCTCTAGCCGCGGCCAGCGGAGGTGAGGAGGACGGGGCTCCGGGGGAAGTCCGCGGCCCGAACTATGAGTCCCGGAGCTATCCCGGCGTGGAAGAGTACCTGAGGCCCCGGCTTCAGAAATCCCCGAAGGCCGCAACCCACAGGAGCAGTGAAAACTGCTCCCCGATTCCGCGGCGCCTCGGGGGGGATTAGCGGGGGCCACAGGAGGGTCAGGAAGGGTATTGGGGCGGATGACAGGATTCCAGGAGGTAAAATATGTGTTTTATTAGCTGCTGGTCCCAGGAGCTCTGTGAGAACACAGCTTCCTCCTTCAGCAGCCAGACCACGCCCCCACAGATTGATATACTCATATATCTTTGTTTTGTGGCCGCCGAGTCACAGTTTGAGTAGCCAGATGACTGCATGTAATCTCTTTTGTTTGTAACATTTACGTTACATATGCTCTTTATCCCCAACATATAGTAGCCACACGGCATATATTTGGAGTGACCAAAGAGAGGAGCCTAATACTTGCAGTCATACTTCACTGGAGATGCCCAATCTCTTCTGAACTTGGAAGCAGTGAAAGGTCGGGTTAGTACAAGGACGGGAGACCTCCTTTGAACACCCTGGTACTGCAATAAATTGGCTATTGGACACAGTGGCACTCAACTTTATGCTATCCGACACTTTGATTCACGTGACCTATGATTTAAATTCTCTGCGCCTATAATGATCTGTAATGGATATTAGCAGAATGAATGATGGTCATACATTACATAAGAGATACTATGCAAGAGCATGGTGACAATTTGCAGACTGTGATATTTGAGATCACGAATAACATAATTCATCCATATTTTCACTAAGCTATTTTGTTCACATATGGTCACTCATAGAATCCAATTTTTACCAATTAAATTGTTCCTATCAGTATTATACAAATTATACTGTAACCTCTGAATTAGAGTGCTCCCACAAAAGAGTCTTTTTTCCAATATCTCTCTTCTTGGTCCCTTGTACTTGATATCGAATAAACTGCAGGTTTCCACCCAGAAACACCGGCTTCCTGTCAGTCAAACAGCGGCTACATTGCATATATAATGGTAGATGCTCAATCAGCTTAATGATATCATTCAGGTGCTCGAAAGGGAGGTGTATTTCTACGCAAGAAAAAAAGAGAGACATTGTTTCCCCCAGCACCCTCAATGATAACAGTAACCAGGTATAAATCCCACATAATATTAGAATTCAGAGATCTTGGTTACACATATTTGCGCAAATGTGTGAATAAGCCCCAAAGCCGCATCAAGGCGTCTCTGTATATTTGGAGTCCCTAGCGCTATATCTAGGTGCAGGGTGTGGCACCCCAAAACACCATCATAAGCCAGAAAGCCCAGGGTAGCATACCAGTGAAAAAACTATAGTGTTAATAAATTAGTATTTAGGAAGCCAAAGCTATAAAGGTGATACAAAAATGATATGTAATTAAAATAGAGAACTAGTGTTCAAAAATGAACAAGTGAAAAGTGTTAATAGAATGTAAAGGTATGCCACCCTAAAGCCATCCATCTCAGCCAGTCCAGAGGCACCACACCTCACACCTCCATTACCCCAATCTGGGTTTATGATTAACCAGCAAGGAGCCACATGATAATAGCTCCTTACTACAGTATGTCTAAGCTAAGAGCTACCCACCTTGGAGCAACCCCATAATGCTCCATGTGGCATGTCAGGGCCTGCACCTCCTCCTAATGCAGGAACCTCTCTGCCTCTCACAACAGACATAAATATTGGTAGATGCTCAATCAGCTTAATGATATCATTCAAGTGCACGAAAGGTAGGGGTATTTCTAAGCAAGAAAAATAGAGACATTGGGGGTAATTCTGAGTTTACAATCTGTATGTATTTTCTGTCGTTATTCACCATAAGACTCCTTATATCAGCCTAGTAAATGGGGGCTTACAGCTTCAAAATTTCTATTTATTATCAAGCAGTACATTTAAACAGAATTATAGACTGGTCTAACTTTCATTCTGAATCACAATGGGGGGGGGGGGGGAGGCGGGTAAATCAGATCTGATCGCTGGGCTGCGTTTTTTGCTGCCCTGTGACCAGATAGTCACAGCCCACAGGGGGAGTGTATTTTCGCTGTGCAAGTGTGCGATCGCATGCGTAGCAGAGCTGCACAAACTTATTTTGTGCATTCTCTGCGCAGCCCAGGACTTACTCAGCCGCTGCGATCACATCAGCCTGTCCGGGACCGGATTTGACGTCAGACACCCGCCCTGCAAATGCTCAGACACTCCTGTGTTTTTCTAGACACTCCCTTAAAACGGTCATTTGCCACCCACAAATGCCCTCTTCCTGTCAATCTCCTTGCGAATGCCCATGTGAATGGATCCTTCGCACAAACCCGTTGCTGACCGGCGATCCCCTTTGCAGCCATCCATGCGCAGTTTGGATCTGATTGCCCGCTGAGCGAAACAGCGATCAGATCTGCATTACACCCTTGGTCTTAGTGGAGCATTGTTACCCAATTCCATTATGAACTATGCCTTGGGTTCAGCTGTTGATAGCCTCTGTACCTTCTCCACTGACCTCTCCCCTACGTAACCATGATTTTCCCCCTGGTCTAGTTAAACATGCTTTCCAATCATGGGTTATATGCAATTGCGGTCGAATTGCCGCAAAAGTCGAAAAACGGGACATTTTCGACAAAAAAAACATGTCGAATTGGATTCGTCAATGCAATACAGTACTTTTCGTCAAAATACCTGCCGTTTCAGATTCGACTTTTTGCAAATCAACATTTTCAAAATTCGACATGTCTGCAATGGTCAAACTGCGGCTTTTCGTCAATTTCATTCCGCCTCACTTTGCTGGCGGGATCTAATAAAAAAAAAAATTACTTTTTTTTTTGTTGCTTTTTGGATTGCTAATAGCATATCTATTTATATTTGAAGGGATTATCTACTTGTTGTTTTTTTTTACTCACAAGTATTATTTAATTGATTTTTTAAAAGAATATTTTTTTTCTTCACTCTGCTGAGGGAAATGTACCCATGATTTCACAGTTTTACCCAGGATACACTTCTGCAAAGCCCCTCCTCTATCCTCACTCCCGGGTTTGAGACTTCAGGGAGACGAGCAGCCATTACAGTCAGCTCTCTTGTGGAATCATTTTTCTAGGACAATCCCTGCGTTTTAACACATTTATATCCTATTTTTGTACTGACTACAATAATGGAGCCTTTTTCTGACCAGATTGTGATGTTCATGCTGGCTGCAAGCATGGAGGAAGAAAGGGCTGCTGAACATCAGGATCAAGGTCAGCAAATGTCTGCATTGGGTGAGTCAGTATTGCGTGTTTCATTTCCACGTCCACGCCAGTATCGCACTAGGCGTGAACTGGAGGATCTCCGTGAGTTCGAGGTGATTCAAAATTATCGCTTATCGACTCGCGACATATATTCGCTGTACGCTCTGTTGGAGGCCAACCTGGAACCTCAGGCACAGACCAATCGCGCAGTCAGCGGTTTCCAGAAACTGCTGGCTACGTTACATTTTTTTGCGTCTCGCACATTCCAGCCTACTTTGTCTCAAACATGCGGTTTTTCATAGTCAACACTGTTGCGCTGTATAACCCAGGTCATTAGGGCTTTCCGCAAATTGACGATCCAGTTCATCACATTTCCAGATACGGACAGCGGATGTCGTGAGATCAAATTAGGCTTTTTCACCAAACACAATTTTCCCAATGTTCTGGGCGCGATTGACTGTACCCACGTGCAGATCAGACCGCCACGGAATTCGGAAGAATGTTTTCGGAACCGAAAACATTTCCATTCCATGAATATACAGGCGGTCTGTGATGTCAACATGAAATTTTTGAATATTTTTGTGGGATTTCCTGGATCATCTCACGACTCCTTCATCCTAAGCCAGTCATCGCTGTTTGACAATTTCGAAACAGGAAACATGCCGGGTAGCTGGCTGTTAGTTATTTATTTTAATTGTTTTTATTTTATTTTTTATTTTTATTTTTTATATTACCCACCATTTTTTCATTTCCATAGGTGATGCGGGTTATCCCAACAAATCGTGGCTCTTGACCCCATTGTCTAATCCTGTTGGTAGGGCAGAAAAACGTTACCTAGAGACACACAAAGCATCGAGGCAAGTAATTGAGCGTGCCTTCGGTGTACTTAAAAGCCGGTTTAGATGTTTAGACACTCGCGGTGGTGCTCTTTTGTACTCACCGGCGAAGGTTTGCGGCATGGTAAATGCATGTTGTATTTTACACAACATATGTGTCGCAAACCGTTTGCCGGTGACTCTTCGTCGCAGTGCTTTCCGACGCGGGAACCGTTCTTCTGCTCTACCGGTGGGTATGGACGAAGGAGATGATTCCCGACGGACATTGATCCAAAGCTTTTTTTCCACTGCCTGTGAGTATACTTGTAACATTTGTATTATCGTTTAAACTGAGATTGTAATATTCTAAAAAAAAATCTTTGTTTATGTATTTCAGAGTTTTACGTCCTGTTGACGCACCTTCCCAGGCCTGTTTTCAAAGTTTCGTCCTGTTGACGACCTGTTACCCCCTGTTTTTTCCTGTTGTTGGGTTGCCGCAAATATTGGACCCGTTTATCCAACTCTACCATGGGCGACCTACTTGTGATGTGGACCTGAGCCTCCGCCATGTAGCAGACAACCCCCCTCAGGTGAGATGTATTGCCCAAAACTCCCTCTTGTCCAAGTCACCCCAGCATGTCCAAAGTGCAGCCCTCCGGCATTTGCAAAACTGCACATCCAATCATGCCCTGATACACCAATGCTTACGCAGTGTTAGGGCATGCTTGGATGTGTAGTTACTTAAGTGCCGGAGGGTTGCATTTGGTGACAAAGCCCGCTGTAACCTGCTTGTGTCAAAGTGTTGCTTGTACCTTGTCTTTTCCATAGAAGGGTGACACTATTACCAATACCTGGAACCTCATACTATTCTCTTCCACAGGTCTTGCAGAGTATCCTTCCAAAGTTGTGTGGATGTGAAGAGACACAACAGTTCCCCTGATGTACCATGGCATGGGCGACCTACTTGTGATGTGGACCTGAACCTCCGCCATGTAGCTGACAACCCCCCTCAGGTGAGATGTATTGCCCAAAACTCCCTCCTGTCCAAGTCACCCCGGCATGTCCAAAGTGCAGCCCTCCGGCATTTGCAAAACTGCACATCCAATCATGCCTTGATACAACAATGCTTACGCAGTGTCAGGGCACGCGTGGATGTGTAGTTTCTCAAGTGCCGGAGGGTTGCATTTGGGACAAAGGCCGCTGTAACCTGCTTGTGTCAAAGTGTTGCTTGTACCTTGTCTTTTCCATAGAAGGGTGACACTATTACCAATACCTGGAACCTCATACTATTCTCTTCCACATGTCTTGCGGAGTATCCTTCCCAAGTTGCTTGAATCATCATGGATGAAAAGGGACACAACAGTTCCCCTGCTGTACCATGGGCGACCTAACACAATTCCACTGCATCTCATATATTACATTTTATTTACTAATAATTTAAAGAAAAACACACAAAACTCATTTTAAAAATTTATTGAAGAAATATAATTGTATTTTATTTTGGAATAAAAAATAAAGTGTAATAAAACAAAAAAAGTAGTGTTTGTTCTTCTTTACATTCTTTTCTTGTGTAGATATCTGTGAGAAAAACAATTCCATATTAAGTAAAGACACTAATGATGTCATGTTCATTCCTTTCCCAAGAACATTTGTGGAATCACACAGCCCAGCATGACCCATTGCTGGACTGTGTTGTTCCACAAGAGCAGGCGGTCCAAAGTGGAAGAGTGGTGTCAGTGGTCAGCACTTTGACCCGCCTGCACTTGTGGAACCACACAGCCCAGCATGACCCATTGCTGGACTGTGTTGTTCCCCAAGGTCAGGCGGTCCAAAGTTTCTTGAATATATACATTGAAACATGGCTTTACTCACCTTGGTACGCACAACACGAACTATGCAGTCCACTTCAATTTTCCACCCAATCCTATGAAGAAGCCAAAAATAAAGACTAGTGAATAGTAAATTCACACAACAGTGAAAGCCTATTTCTCTGACGTCCTAGTGGATGCTGGGAACTCCGTAAGGACCATGGGGAATAGCGGGCTCCGAAGGAGGCTGGGCACTCTAGAAAGATTTATGACTACCTGGTGTGCACTGGCTCCTCCCACTATGACCCTCCTCCAAGCCTCAGTTAGATTTTGTGCCCGGCCGAGGTTGGATGCACACTAGGGGCTCTCCTGAGCCTTTAGAAAGAAAGTATAGAAATTAGGTTTTTTATTTTCAGTGAGACCTGCTGGCAACAGGCTCACTGCAGCGAGGGACTAAGGGGAGAAGAAGCGAACCTGCCTGCTTGCAGCCAGCTTGGGCTTCTTAGGCTACTGGACACCATTAGCTCCAGAGGGATCGACCGCAGGCCCAGCCTTGGTGTTCGGTCCCGGAGCCGCGCCGCCGTCCCCCTTACAGAGCCAGAAGCAAGAAGAGGTCCGGAAAATCGGCGGCAGAAGACATCAGTTTTCACCAAGGTAGCGCACAGCACTGCAGCTGTGCGCCATTGCTCCTCACACACACTTCACACTCCGGTCACTGAGGGTGCAGGGCGCTGGGGGGGGGGGGGGGGGGGGGGCACCCTGAGAAGCAATAATAACACCTTGGCTGGCAAAAATACCACAATATATAGCCCCAGAGGCTATATATGTGGAAAATACCCCTGCCAGAATATAGGAAAAAGCGGGAGAATAGAAAAAGGGGCGGAGCTATCTCCTTCAGCACACTGGCGCCATTTTTCCCTCACAGCTCCGCTGGAAGGAAGCTCCCTGGCTCTCCCCTGCAGTCTACACTACAGAAAAGGGTAAAAAAGAGAGGGGGGGCACTAAATTTAGGCGCAGTATACATTTATAGAAAAAGCAGCTATAGGGGACATAACTCAGTTAGTCCCTGCATTATATAGCGCTCTGGTGTGTGCTGGCATACTCTCACTCTGTCCCCCCAAAGGGCTTTTGTGGGTCCTGTCCTCTGTTGGAGCATTCCCTGTGTGTGTGCGGTGTGTCGGTACGGCTGTGTCGACATGTTTGATGAGGATAATGATGTGGAGACGGAGCAGATGCCTTTAGAAGGGATGTCACCCCCTGCGGGGCAGACACCTGAGTGGATGAGCTTATGGAAAGAAATGAGTGCACGTATATAGACTCCTTACATAAGAAATTTGACGACATGCCAAATGTGGGACAGCCGACTTCGCAGCTCGTGCCTGTCCAGGCGTCTCACAGGTCATCAGGGGCTCTAAAACGCCCGCTACCTCAGACCGCAGACCCAGATGTCGACACTGATACTGACACCAGTGTCGACGACGATGAGTCTAACCTGATGCCCACTAAGGCCATTCACTGCATGATTGAGGCAATGAAAGAGGTGTTACACATTTCTGATATAAATACAGGTACCACTAAAAAGGTATTATGTTTGGGGAGAAAAAACTACCCGTAGTTTTTCCCCCATCAGATGAATTAAATGAAGTGTGTGAAGAAGCGTGGGTTTTCCCTGATAAAAAATTGGTAATTCCTAAGAAGGTACTAATGGCGTTCCCTTTCCCGCCAGAGGATAGGTCACTTTGGAAAAACACCTCCTAGGATGGATAAAGCGCTCACACGTTTGTCTAAAAAGGTGGCACTACCGTCTCCGGATACGGCCGCCCTCAAGGAACCTGCTGATAGAAAGCAGGAGGTGATCCTGAAGTCTGTATACACACACTCAGGCATTATACTTAGGCCAGCTATTGCGTCAGCATGGATGTGCAGTGCTGCCGCTGCGTGGTCAGATAAACTGTCAGAAAATATTGACACACTAGACAGAGACACAATCCTGCTAACCATAGACCATATCAAAGACTCAGTCTTATATATGAGAGATGCACAGAGGGAAATCTGCAGGCTGGCATCTAAAGTAAGTGCATTGTCCATTTCTGCTAGGAGAGGCTTGTGGACTCGCCAGTGGACAGGAGATGCAGATTCTAAAAGGCACATGGAAGTTTTGCCTTATAAGGGTGAGGAATTATTTGGGGATGGTCTCTCGGACCTAGTTTCAACAGCAACGTCTGGGAAGTCAGCATTTTTACCCCATGTCCCCTCACAGCCTAAGAAGGCGCCGTTTTATCAGGTTCAGTCCTTTCGGACCCAGAAAAACAAGCGTGGAAAAGGCGGGTCTTTTCTGTCCAGAGGCAGAGGTAGGGGAAAAACTCTGCAACAAACAGCAGGTTCCCAGGAGCAAAAGTCCTCCCCCGCTTCTTCTTCCAAGTCCGCCGCATGACGGTGGGGCTCCACAGGCGGAGCCAGGTACGGTGGGGGGCCGCCTCAAGAATTTCAGCGATCAGTGGGCTCGCTCACAGGTGGATCCCTGGATCTTTCAAATAGTATCTCAGGGGTACAAACTGGAATTCGAGGCGTCTCCACCCCACCGGTTCCTAAAATCTGCCTTGCCGATTGCTCCCTCAGACAGGGAGGCGGTGCTAGCGGCAATTCACAAGCTGTATTCCCAGCAGGTGATAATCAAGGTACCCCTACTTCAACAAGGCCGGGGTTACTATTCCACACTATTTGTGGTGCCGAAACCGGACGGTTCGGTGAGACCCATTTTAAATTTGAAATCCTTGAACACATACATAAAAAAATTCAAGTTCAAGATGGAATCGCTCAGGGCGGTTATTGCAAGCCTGGACGAGGGGGATTACATGGTATCCCTGGACATCAAGGATGCTTACTTGCATGTCCCCATTTACCATCCTCACCAGGAGTACCTCAGATTTGTGGTACAGGATTGCCATTACCAATTCCAGACGCTGCCGTTTGGACTGTCCACGGCACCGAGGGTATTTACCAAGGTTATGGCGGAAATGATGATACTCCTTCGAAAAAAGGGAGTTTTAATTATCCCGTACTTGGACGATCTCCTAATAAAGGCGAGGTCCAAGGAACAGTTGTTGGTGGGAGTAGCACTATCTCAGGAAGTGCTGCACCAGCACGGCTGGATTCTGAATCTTTCAGTGGGACCTATTGGACAAATGGTCCGGATCGCATCTTCAGATGCATCGCTTAATAACCCTGTCTCCAAGAACCAGGGTGTCTCTACTGTGGTGGCTGCAGAGTGCCCATCTTCTAGAGGGCCGCAGGTTCGGCATACAGGAATGGGTCCTGGTGACCACGGATGCCAGCCTTCGAGGCTGGGGGGCAGTCACACGGGGAAGAAACTTCCAAGGACTATGGTCGAGTCAGGAGACTTCCCTTCACATAAATATTCTGGAACTAAGGGCCATTTACAATGCCCTAAGTCAAGCAAAATCCCTGCTCCTACACCAGCCGGTGCTGATCCAGTCAGACAACATCACGGCAGTCGCCCATGTAAATCGACAGGGAGGCACAAGAAGCAGGATGGCGATGGCAGAAGCCACAAGAATTCTCCGATGGGCGGAGAATCATGTACTAGCACTGTCAGCAGTGTTCATTCCGGGAGTGGACAACTGGGAAGCAGACTTCCACAGCAGACACGACCTCCACCCGGGAGAGTGTGGACTTCATCCAGAAGTTTTCCAGATGCTGGTAAACCGTTGGGAAAAACCACAGGTGGACATGATGGCGTCCCGCCTCAAGAAAAAGTTAAAAAGATATTGTGCCAGGTCAAGGGACCCTCAGGCGATAGCTGTGGACGCTCTAGTGACACCGTGGGTGTACCAGTCGGTTTATGTGTTCCCTCCTCTGCCTCTCATACCAAAGGTATTGAGAATAATAAGAAAGCGAGGAGTAAACACAATTCTCGTGGTTCCGGATTGGCCAAGAGATGATCTCAGAGGACCCGTGGCCTCTGCCGCTCAGACAGGACCTGCTACAGCAGGGGCCCTGTCTGTTCCAAGACTTACCGCAGCTGCGTTGGACGGCATGGTGGTTGAACGCCGGATCCTGAAGGAAAAGGGTATTCCGGAAGAAGTCATTCCTACGCTTATTAAAGCCAGGAAAGATGTTACGGCAAATCATTATCACCGCATATGGCGGAAATATGTTGCATAGTGCGAGGCCAAAAAGGCCCCAACAGAGGAATTTTAACTAGGTCGATTTCTGCATTTCCTGCAAGCAGGAGTGAATATGGGCCTAAAACTAGGCTCCATTAAAGTACAGATCTCGGCTCTGTCGATTTTCTTTCAAAAAGAACTAGCTTCAGTACCTGAAGTTCAGACATTTGTGAAAGGAGTGCTGCATATTCAACCCCCGTTTGTGCCTCCTGTGGCACCTTGGGATCTCAACGTGGTGTTGAGTTTCTTAAAATCACATTGGTTTGAGCCACTAAAAACCGTGGATCTAAAATATCTCACGTGGAAAGTGGTCATGTTATTGGCCTTGGCTTCAGCCAGGCGAGTGTCAGAATTGGCGGCTTTATCATGTAAAAGCCCTTATCTGATTTTCCATATGGATAGGGCAGAATTGAGGACTCGTCCCCAGTTTCTCCCTAAGGTGGTGTCAGCGTTTCACCTGAACCAGCCTATTGTGGTGCCTGCGGCTACTAGGGATTTGGAGTACTCCAAGTTGCTAGACGTTGTCAGGGCCCTGAAAATATATGTTTCCAGGACGGCTGGAGTCAGAAAATCTGACTCGCTGTTTATCCTGTATGCACCCAACAAGCTGGGTGCTCCTGCTTCTAAGCAGACTATTGCTCGCTGGATTTGTAGTACAATTCAGCTTGCACATTCTGTGGCAGGCCTGCCACAGCCAAAATCTGTAAATGCCCACTCCACAAGGAAGGTGGGCTCATCTTGGGCGGCTGCCCGAGGGGTCTCGGCTTTACAACTTTGCCGAGCAGCTACTTGGTCGGGTTCAAATACTTTTGCAAAGTTCTATAAGTTTGATACCCTGGCTGAGGAGGGCCTCCTGTTTGCTCAATCGGTGCTGCAGAGTCATCCGCACTCTCCCGCCCGTTTGGGAGCTTTGGTATAATCCCCATGGTCCTTACGGAGTTCCCAGCATCCACTAGGACGTCAGAGAAAATAAGAATTTACTCACCGGTAATTCTATTTCTCGTAGTCCGTAGTGGATGCTGGGCGCCCATCCCAAGTGCGGATTGTCTGCAATACTTGTAAATAGTTATTGCTAACTATAGATTGTCTGCAATACTTGTAAATAGTTATTGCTAACTAAAGGGTTATTGTTGAGCCATCTGTTGAGAGGCTCAGTTGTTTTCATACTGTCAAACTGGATATAGTATCACGAGTTGTACGGTATGATTGGTGTGGCTGGTATGAGTCTTACCCGGGATTCAAAAGCCTTCCTTACTATGTCAGCTCGTCCGGGCACAGTGTCCTAACTGAGGCTTGGAGGAGGGTCATAGTGGGAGGAGCCAGTGCACACCAGGTAGTCATAAATCTTTCTAGAGTGCCCAGCCTCCTTCGGAGCCCGCTATTCCCCATGGTCCTTATGGAGTTCCCAGCATCCACTACGGACTACAGTGGCAAACGCAGGATTTGCAAGGGGGGGTTTCCAGAACTGGGCGGAGCCAATCACGGGGGTGGGGACTGAGGTGACCCAGTATATGCTGGGTCGGTAAAACTAGTGTGTCTGTGTGTGTGTGTGTATATATATATATATATATATATACATACATACATATATCTACACACATATATATATATATATATATATATATATATATATATATATACATACATACACACACACACACATACATATACACGGGTGGTCTTCAGTATGCCGGCGGTCGGGCTCCCGGCGACCAGCATACCGGCACCGGAAGCCCGACCGCTGGCATACCGACACTTATTCTCCCTCGTGGGGGTCCACGACCCCCCTGGAGGGAGAATAGAATAGTGTGGCGCGCGTAGCCACACTGTTGGTAAGCCGGCGGCCGGCCTCCCAGTGCAGGTATGCTGGTCACCGGGAGATCGTAGTGAACCCATATACACATATACATAGCATATTAAACATGCATACATATATATATATATATATATATATATATATAATATGTACACACACATACAGTACACATATATACACATGTATATATATGTATATATGTATACCATATGTGTGTGTGTGTTTAAATGTATGTATGTATGTATGTGTATATATGTATGCACATGGATATATGTACTTTAATTAAAATAAAGTCAACTTTTATTGCACTTGCAAGTGCCACCAGGAAGACAGCAGGCTGCAGAGGATGCTAGACAGTCATTAATAATACTCATGCAGCTAAATGTAAAAAAAAAAAAAAAAAAAAATTTTTTTTTTTTTTAGTGGAGGGGGGTTTCTGGGTACTCGGAAACCCCCCCTGGGTGCGCCACTGGACTACGAGAAATAGAATTACCGGTGAGTAAATTCTTATTTTTACACCAATACAAAAAGGAGTTTTTTTTTTTTTTTTAAAGTGGTATCAGAATAGCTCTTTGGCCCATCATACATGTAGCCACAAGGAGCTTTCATCAATTACCACACGCGCCCGCATACATGCCCGCGCATGTATGCCTAGACATAAAGCTCCTTGGTAGTATCCGGTCAAGAGTGGGGGAGCCCAACACAAACATAAAACATTATAAAGGAAAAAAAAATAATTGGAGGGGGAGAAAGGGAAACATGAAACATTAGAGTAAATAATAAAACAATACGACTGGGCTTATGGTGGTTGTCCGTCCGGATCATCTTCTTCCTCCTGATGGGGCGTCGATGCCCTGGGCGGCTGGGGAGTGCGTTGACTTGGCCTCAGTGGCCGTGCGGGTGTAGATGATGCGACCGGTGTTCGTGGTGGAGGCATCTGGTGGGTGGGGTACATCCCTGTATATTATTGCTACAGCTGTGACCGTCTATACCAGGATGGTGATGGAGAAAGGGAAGGAGGCGTCCGTGTGGCTTGTGATGGCGGATGTGGTGGTTCACCAGCGAGTTGATGAGCTGGCTCTGGGAGCTTATCGTACATCATCTGCAGTGTGGTTGCGATGATCTGTTGGCTGGATGCCGAATGTCTTTGGCTCTCCGACATGTTGTCAACGCTGTGTGCCAGGCATAATGTGTTATCCACCAGCCGGTTGATGGATGTGGCCAGAACGTGAAGGATGTCCATAGTCTCCCTGTGATCTTCTCGTCTGGTCTTTTGCGTTTCTGCCGTGCTGTCGGCATGAGCCTTTTGCATTTCAACCAGACCGTTTGCCATCTTCTCCATTATCTTCTCAATGGCGTCCAGTCTGGTTTCAACGACATTCGTGTAGGTATCCTGGTGGGCAGTCATCTCTGCTGCCAGGGTGTGTACCCTCTGAACATTTGAGGGATCCTGCCCTTCCTGTACGTCTGCCACCAATTGCATTTGTGCAGCTGAAAAGAAAATTAGAAATTAGTATACACATTCATACATTTGTTTGAAGGCTCACAATTCGATATTTACTCACACAGGGATGTAGAAACAGCAGGCTGCTGCACTTCCACCTCGTCGTCCGACAAATCCTGTAGGAGATCCAGCATGAAGAAGGAACCAATCCCCGACGCAGGTCCGCTGCTGGACCGTGGCACCTCTGTTTGCAAAAGAAAAAAAAATTAAAGTTAATAAACTATACAAAAATGGCGCCCCCCTTTCTCCCCAAAAAATAAAAAAAATAAAAACCTTCTCCATCCGGTGGTGCCGCTGCTCCAGGAGCTTCACTTGTTCTCAATTCTGGAGACTTTTCAAGGGTCTGGCTGGATACTTCTGCATGGCTGTCTTCAAACCCAAGAAAAGTCTCGTCCGTTAACCCTGTAGACTCAAACAGTTCGGGTGATGGGTCCACAAGGGTAGTGTCTTGTTGAGGCTCTTCGGTCACAGTCCCAGAGCTCCTGGAGAGATGACGAGCTGGTGATGGCCTGCGCGCAGGAGATGTACTTTGGCGCCCAGCTGGTGGTGTGGTCGCCGACGGTGTGTCGTTCTGTGCGCTGATGTCTGGCACACAGGTGATGGTCTGCGCGCTGATGATGTCTGGCGCGCAGGTGACTTTTTGCGCGCTGATAACGTCTGGCGCGCTGGTGACTTTCTGCACGCTGACGATGTGTGGCGCGCAGGTGATGATATGCGCGCTGCTGATGCTTGCTGCGCAGGTGATGGTCCGCGCGCTGCTGCCGATGCCTGCTGCACAGGTGATGGTCCGCGCGCTGGCGATGTCCTCTGCGCAGGTGATGTCCTCTGGGCAGGTGTGTCTGGGGAAAAAGAACAAACACATTATCAAAAAAATAAATAAAAAAAAAAGATTTAGTACAGCTCATCTGAATGTATTCTTACCATCAGGCCTCCTTTTGGACTGCTTGTTTCCCGCCATCTTCCGTCTTTTGGGCGGTTCTTCCTCCTTGGGAAAGCCAGCAGGATGGCTGGAGTCCACACCTCCACGAACTCCTTGGACCATGATAGGGTTCATACGCCTTTTAATAACTTCCTCCCACGGTAGCCACTTCAGATTGAGAGCCGGACCACCTGTCTCATGTCGGCGCTGAATCCCCATCTTCTTCTTGGTCTGTCTGCGGCAATCACTGTACCGCTTCATGCAGTTTCTGGTGCTCCAGCGGTTTCCAGATTCTGCAGTGACTTGTGTCGTGATGGCATCCCAGATGTTTCGCTTGGTCTTAGCTGCTGTGGTCTGTGCCCTTGGTCCATACAGAATGTCGTAGGACCTGTCGACGCCATCCACTAGGGCACAGTTTTCCGCCTCAGTGTATATGGGTCCACGCGGCTTCTTCTGTCCTGCGTCTTCACCAGAGGCTTCCTCCTCCGACTGATCCTCTGGCTGGCTTCTTGCCTTTAGCCCAAAAGCTTCCCTGCACATGCTGGAGGTCAACCAGTGCTAAAGTAGGAGCAAAAAACACGTTTTGGAAACAAACTACACATGTCGGCCACATGGCTGATACCGACACAGGAAATGTCAGCCCAAACAAGCCAAAAATCATCCCTGCACATGCTGGAGGTCAACCAGTGCTAAAGTAGGAGCAAAAAACATGTTTTGGAAACAAACGACATCACCTGTCGACCACATGGTGGATACCGACACAGTCTAAAATCACCCCAAACAAGCCAAAAAGCATTCCTGCACATGCTGGAGGTACACCAATGCAAAAACATGACCAAAAAAACATTTTATGGAAGAAATAAAAACGTGAAAAACTAACCCCAAACACAAAACTCCAAAAAAAACATGCAGCAATACAAGCAGGAGCTATATACACATACCTGCACACATATACATACCCCAAACACCCCAAATCAATGCCACATGTACACCTCATGCCCCCCCCACTACACAAACACATACATGCAACGCCAGACCACATGTGGTACTTACCTACAAATGTAGAAATCGCTCCAAAAACGACTCTCCTCCGGGGTAACAGGTATCCTCCTGTCCATCCTGGATTAAAGCCTGCTGGGTGTCCAAACGATACCACAGCAAACAACAACCAATTTGCTAGCTCTGCACCTCCACACACCTCTCTGCAGGTTCACAAAATGGCTGTTGAGCACGCAGCAAACAAGCCCATATAAAGGGCTGAAAACGGCGGGAAGTCAAATCCAGGACGCCCACTACTCGACGATTGGTCCGTTATTCGACAAGGGGAGCGTCGAATGCGTTTTGTATTGCATATGTCGAATTCATGGTCCCGGGTGAAGGGTTCCGGCTGTCGAGTTCAGTCGAATCTTAAAACGGACGAAAAAAAGGCGCAATTTGTCCGGAATTGCATATACCCCCATGAATCTCCCCAGTTTCCATCTATATCCATTGCTGACCACCCTACTATCACTCCCACTATACAAATTTGGAAGAAACTGAGGGTTCAGCCTCTCCTCTATGTAACCCTGATTTTCCCCCTGGTCTAACTGAACATGCCTTCTGATTATGGAACTCCCCAGATATTTTGAGACTTGATCAGCGAATGTGTCCCGAAGGAGTCCATTCCTTTTCATACTTGAGATTGGATCTGGGCTTTCCCCAGTCAGAATACAGGTCTTATATTGAACGGGTGTACTACATAAAGAAGATAACTAAACAATGTTTTTTTTGCATAGAAAACTTGACTCACTTTGAAATACTGTGTTCACAAAAAGAACCCATACATCATGATATTTCTATTGTTTATAAGGTAATGCCAGATAGTACTTTTACCTAATTTCCCAAGTTTACCATCGCTTGGAGTACTGACCTGAACATTTCGCTTAATGACAAACAATGGTCTCAGGTCTTTCAATTTTTACATGTCTCCTCTCAAAGTGTGTCAGTTATTGAGATGCAATATAAAGTAACTACTAGGTGGAGTAGATGCACCAGCATCTTAATGTAAATATTACCAGGTCTTCCTAATATATGTTGGAGATGTAATAGAAATCTGGGCTCTCCTTCAGTTTTTTGGTGGTCTTAGCCTTCTCTGGCTTACCTCTGGAACAAAATTATTTAAAATTGCTAAAGATATTATGAGGGAGGGAATTCCTGATGGTCCAGAGTTTTGGATCTTGAATATTATTCCTTGGCCTAGTTCTAAATCCCAAAAATCCCTCCTATGGTGGTCATTCCGCGTTGATCGCTAGCTGAAAATGTTCGCTGCGCAGCGATGAAGCAAAAAAAACAGCACTTCTGTGCATACGTATGCGGCACAATGCGCAAGCGCAATGTACTTTCACAATGGCCAATGTAGTTTTACACGTATGCGGCACAATGCGCAAGCGCAATGTACTTTCACAATGGCCGATGTAGTTTTACACAAGGTCTAGCGAAGCTTTTCAGTCGCACTGCTGGCCGCAGAATGATTGACATGAAGTGGGCGTTTCTGGGTGTCAACTGACCGTTTTCAGGGAGTGTTCGAAAAAACGCAGGCATGCCAGGAAAAACGCAGGCGTGGCTGGCGTGTTTGTGACGTCAAAACAGGAACTGAACAGTCTGAAGTCATTGCAAGCGCTGAGTAGGTCTGAAGCTACTCTGAAACTGCACAATTTTTTTTGTAGCTGCTCTGAGATCCTTTCGTTCGCATTTCTGCTAAGCTAAAACACACTCCCAGTGGGAGGCGGCATAGCGTTTGCATGGCTGCAAAAAACTGCTAACGATCGATCAACTCGGAATGACCACCTATGTCATATGAATAGCACAGCTAAGGCGCTTATACCGTTGCAATTTTCCACACTGTTTTGGGGGCAACCAGGACTAGGCTGAAAGCACCAGTGAGAACTTCACACTTGGGGGTAGGAACCCCTTTTTTTTGTTGTTGTTCTTTTGCCGTTTTTACAATTCTGAAGTAGGCAGACAGTGTCCATTTACGTCTGTGACATCACAAAATCATTCAGCTGGAGAGAAAGTTGGCTGGTCTTATAAAAATAAAAGTTGGTGCAGTGTATACAGAGTAATGTTTCAGTTGGATGGACAAGTTGGACAGCAAGCATTCGGATGGCTTGTACAGTAGGTTCCTCTTCTAAGGGGGAGATATACAGTATCAAGCCTTGGAGAGAGATAAAGTAGGTAAGTAGTCCAATCACCTCCTACTTTAACTCATTTATCTAGCACAGTCTTTGAAATGACAGGTGCTGATTGGTTGATTTAAGTTCTCCATTTTGTCTCCCTACAAAGCGTGATACAATACATCTGAGGCATAGTTAGATATTGTAGAAAGAAAAGATTCAGACCAACTTGGGTGTATGTTTATTTACCTCTGTTAAGATTGGCATGTGATACAGTAAGCGGGTCACAGGATGACCTCTTCCCATTGCATGTAGGAACTGAAGCTTAACAGCCACACAATACAGATAAAGCAAGAACAGCCCCATAAACTTGTCCACAAACTTGAGTGATGGCTGTGGAAAGTCCATGTTCCTAGTGGATAACCACAGTTATCACCCTCTCTGCTAATAAAGGCTGACATTTCTTATCTGCTTACTCTTTGTATCTTTATTGAGCAGTATGCAAATTGTTCATTCTCATATTCCTCTTTGGTACAGCAGACACATTGCTTTCTATAACTGCACAGATATTATTTATAACGGTGAGGAGTGATCATCATTAATTGTCTTGCTGAAAGTTGCTGTTAATATGGAGGTTTTGCGGCAAACATTAAATGACCCTCTTTATTGTCAAACCTTCTAATGGATAAGGGCCGTGACTCCCTCATAACAGTGAAACATTATGGGCTCTATTCAATGATCCACGTGTTTTGTCGGATTAGTGGGCATTCCCGACAGGTTTTGCCCGTTTTCGACAAGTTTGATCAGACTTTTTTTAAATTCGGATCGGTATTGTCAAAAACGGGCCAAAAACCTGTCGGAATTGCCCGCTAATCCAACAAAACACGTGGCTATTCCGCCGATTCACGTGTTTTCCGACAAGTCGGAATTGCCAACAACTCAGAAGAACAGCAACTCCATTGAATAGGTTGAATCCTGATTCGACCAAAAAAAAAGTCGGAAACTGACGTCTTTCCGACTTAACGGCAGTTCCGACTTCAATTGAATAGACCTCTAAAACAACAAATACGATAAAATAATGACGCAGACTTGCATTTTGGCAGAAAACTGTTAGCTATTTATTAAATAAATCATTAATCAAGAGAGTTGAAGAAGAAGGGTATGGTGGCCAGAAAAAGAACGGCTGAACTCCAACGTCAATCCCCAAGCTAATCAAACTAACCCAATCAGTAAACCAATCCAAAACTACCAGCCAAACATACTGTACAGTAGGTATCCACTCAGACCTTCTGCCTTGACTACCCAACCTGAAAAGTGATGACGCTGACCCCTGAAGGGTGGTCCAGCAGAACAGTCAACGAGGGTGAGTGCACCTAAACAGCACCAACCTGACTAAAACTGCGACTACTAACTCAAACACAGTGAACCTGCCGCTCTGTTCCGCCAAACTAATAGCTAATGGAAAAATATCCACTAACAACCCTAAACCAAGGCACACATAAAAAGCAGCTTAAAACAAAAGAATGGATGCCTTAACATGCCAAAGCACCTTTGTACATCATTATCTGCCCATGCCAGATGTGGGAAAATCTGAGAGGACCTTCAGGGAACTGATGTCATATCAGTCTGCCATCAAAAAGGCAATATCCATAGGGGAGACAGTATTGGGATTTCCGAGGCCTGGGATGCCTGCAGTCAGAATACGGACAGCGGCATCCTGATGCTCAGGATCCAGACACCTACTAGGGTAAGTATGCTACCCCTAATCCCTAACCTCACTAATCCGCAGCCTGACACTAACCCTCCCCCTTCCGCAGCCTAACCATAACCCTCCACTGTGATGCCAAACCCTAACTCCTCTTCCCCACAGCCTATACCTAACCCTCCCACTCAACCTAACCCTCCCTGGTGATGCCTATCACCCCCCCCCCCCCCCCACAGCCTAAACCTAACCCTCCCACACAGCCTAAACCTCCCTGGTGATGCCTAAACCCCCCCCCCCCCCTCCCCCACAGACTAAACCGAACCCTTCCTCCCCCACAGCCTAACCCTTCCCGGTGGTCCCTAAACATAACCCAACATCTCCGCAGGCTAAGCTTAACCCTCCCCTCTTCAGCCTAACCCTAGTCCTCTCCCTGCAGCCTAAACCTAACCTCCTCTTCCCTCCTATCTCCACCCCCCCCCCCCACACACAAACTAAGGGCTTTTTGCCCGAAAGGTCTCACTGAACAACTTAAATATTTTTTTTCTAGTTTTCTGTTTTTTTTTCTGCTTTATGATGCCATTCTCTCACGTCAAAGTCAAATTATTAAATTAAATGAAAGACCACAATAAAAATCGCTTTCTGTACATTTAATAACATTGCACAGTAATGTGTAACTATAACTTTTCAATTGCATACACATTTGTCTACTAATAAGTGTGATATTTGTACATTTATTTTCTAACATTGGGAATTCACACCTCAGCACTAAATTGATCTACAATAAGTATTTATAAAAAAATAATGGCGTGTCATTCCAATTTTCTCGGAGCGCGGAGGTCAGTGTCTGTATCTTCTGGCCGTGGGGGGAAATGTACTAAGCAGTGATAATCGTGGAGAAATGAGCCAGTGGAGAAGTTGCCCATGGCAACCAATCAGCTGCTCTGTATAATTTAAAAAAATGCAAATTATAAATGTTACTTCGATGCTGATTGGTTGCCATGGGCAACTTCTCCACTGGCTCACTTTTCTGCTCTTCTCGCTGCTTAGTACATATCCTCCTAAGGGGTCTATTTACTAAGCCTTTTAAGGAGATAAAGTGGGCGGAGATAAAGTACCAGCCAATTGGCACCTGTCATTTTTCAAACCCAGCCTGTGACATGGCAGTTAGGAGCTGATTGGCTGCTACTTTATCCCGTCCATATTATCTCCATCCAAGGCTTAGTATGTAAGTAGACCCCTCAGGCCCCGGAAGCCTGAACAGCCTGGCCATTCTAAGCAAGCCAAGGCTTAATCAGATGGCTATTTGCACAAGATGTCTCCTGCAGCGGGTTATATATGATCAATAAAAACTATTATTTTGACAAGATCCTGCATAATGCTGTTATGTACCGTATTCCTGTGACCTACAGAGAAGATAAAACTTGAATACATTCCCTGGCTTGTCTTGTATTGAACCCAGCCTCTGTGTCATCACTCTGCCTGCTACCTTGCAGTCCATATACTACTGTATGTAAGTGATCAAGAGGAACCAGCCAATGAAGTGCTACAGTATAAGAGATACATAGAACACACACTGGGCAGTTCCTTCCAGATGCCAGTGAAGGAGCTCGCCCTGTTATGAGCCACGGCTGTGGCTCATTCCTGTTTTGCATTTTGGTTATGTATTTTATGTTATACTTCTGTTTCTGTTCCCCGTGGGTGTCATGGGGTGTTCGGAGCTCACCCTTAATGAGAGGGTACTGTTATGAACCACAGGTAGTGGTTCATTCCTGTTTTCCGTATTTTTTGTTTATAGTTCTCTTGCAGGCCAGGATTACCCTTTGCTCTGGTTTAGAAGATTCTTGTTTGCTGTCGGTGGTGAGTCTGTGTAATTGCAGCCTGTTTCCATGTGTTTGGCCTCACCTGTCTGCTAATTGCTTCTTGTCAGTTTGGAGTCATGCAACAGGGCAGCTGCACGACATAATTAATTAGGGCTCTCTGTTATATTCTGGCTCAGTGCAATACACAGACGCCGGTGATAGTTCTTGAGTTCTTCGCCAGTGTCTGTTCCAGTGTCTGATCCCGTGTCCTGCCGTGAAGCATTCCTGTCCAGAAGTCCTGTGGCTTTGTCTGTGCCTGGTCGAATATCTGGCTTCTTGGTGTCCACCGGTCTGTCGTTTGGGATTCTGCCTGGGGGCATCGGAGTTGGGCAGACCTAATCCGCCCTTCAAACGCGGCTGCCGTGGACCCAAGAAACCATAGTCACGCAGGCGTGAACTGACAACACGGGTGAAACAATAGAGGTAGGCTGCTAGGGGCTATTTCCATACCACACCTTATTTCAGCGTCACCTTCTGGTGCTCTGGACTCACTACGCAACATCTCTCTTGTTCTGTGCACCAGGAACGTAACACGCCCATGGCAGCAACTACTCTGCAATACATGGTGCTCAGTGGGCACTTACCACACATTGGGTGTCTGAGGTCCAAGTACTGTAGCATCAGTAGGCAGGTTAATGACTGTAAAATGAAACCTCAAGACAAATCGGTAAAACCACTGCTAAACAATGAGAGGACAAGGTGGCAGAGTATGAGTACGTTATGGTAACTCAAGTGGTCACAACTTTCAGGTATCTTCAAATTAGAGATCATAGTTGTACACTTATGGTATTACAATGAGAGTTCCATTTACCCATCTCCTAATCTGTATTAAAAAATAAAATAAAAAAACACTTGCCAATAAATGTTCCATCATATATGCTGTACTGATGTACAGTATCTAAAAACATGATTTAGGTATTGCCTCATAGTTTTTTTTTACTTAGAAGTCAATTTACTAAGCCTTGGATGGAGATAAAGTGGACGGAGATAAAGTACCAGCCAATCAGCTCCTAACTGCCATTTTTCAAACCCAGCCTGTGACATGGAAGTCCACTTTATCTCCATCCAAGGCATAGTAGATAGACCCCTCAGGTTTTTTTTTAGATATTTAACCTTATAGTACTAAAACTATAATTAAACTGCAAATACACAATAATCAAATAGTTTTCTAAAAAAAAAAAAAAAATTTGTAAAACAGTCGTGAAACACTTTATCCAAGTTAATTTATTGAGAATGTTCTGAGATAAGATGCCTTCAGCAATAATGGAAGTGCGAGTGGTACTAAGATGCCAGTCTTTATATTATTTATATTTATATGGTTATTTTCCTATGGTCAGCAAATGTCCACACCATACACAGGATGCAGTATTTGTTGGCCTGTACAGTAACTGAGAAGTGTCTTGTACCTCATTGTGGACATATGTAGGACAACATGAGGTCCACCTCATTCCTGATGACTGGTGGCCTCGGGTGTGTGCTGTCAGGGAGATAGTGGCAGGAGGTCATGTCCCAGGCATCCAGGAAAGTGACAGCCATTCCCTTAAAGGCTGCCCTCATTAATGTGTCCAACTGAAGAGACAGCCAGTCACTGGCATGAACTGTCTTACGACCTGTGTTGGCTGATTTAATTATCACAGTGGTCTGAGGGCTGCGGAAAAGTAAAGATTGAATTGCTTGATGGATCTGTTTCAACCTTTCTAAATAGACTCTTACAGGGAAAGTGGTGAAGTGAGCCCATAGGTTCACCAAAACAACAGTATCAGGGCCCCCACCAATCCCAGCCAATTCGATTGACTCGTAATGAATGTTAGAAACCAAAGTCTTGCGAGACCTTATTGGAAGTCCATGAAACCTCCATCGAATGGCCAGACCAGCATTAGCATCCACAGCTAGCAGAGGTCCAGTCTTAAAACCATGCAAGTCTATCATCTTGAGACCTAAGAAGAAAAATATATTTATTGCAACTCGACCATTTTAGAGGTAGTCAATCAATTTGTAACGCTACTACTTTCCAATCTGTATTCTGCCACTTCTCCAACTGGTCTCCATTGGAGCTCTTTAACATGGAAATTGGTGATGGGTTTAATTAACATACTATAAAAAAAGATTAAATGCATCTTTACTAGAAATATTATATGTGCAAAACTTCCAACATAGGGGGTCATTCTGACCCGTTCGTATGTTGCAGTTTGTCACAGCGGTGCGAACGGGTCAGAACTGTGCATGCGCAGCGGACGCATTGCGCATGCGTGTCATTGCCCGGCGACGCCACCAGCGGAAAAAGTGATCGCAGCGGCGATCGCAAGAAGACTGACAGGCGGGGGGCGTTCCGGGGCATCAACTGACCATTTTGCAAGTGTGGTGAGGCGAACGCAGGCGTGTCCAGGCGTTTGGAGGGTGGATGTCTGACGTCAATCCCGGGACCTTCGTCGCTGGATCCGTCGCACAGGGTAAGTATGTCTGACCCTGGTCTTGTTTTGCAGGAAACTTTTTTAGCATAGCAGGGCTGCACAAGCGAGCGCAGCCCTGCTATGCTAAAATACACTCCCCCCATAGGCGACGTCAAGTTGATCGCTCGAGCAGGAAAAAGTTTCTACGTGCGATCAACTCGGAATGAGGGCCAATGACGGATCCACCTTATCGCGTCTGGAAAACTGTCAGTTGACGCCCCGGAACGCCTCCCTCCTGTCAGTCTTCTTGTGATCGCCGCTGCGATCACTTTTTCCGCTGGCGGCATCATTGCCTGGTGACGGCTATGCGCAGTTCCGACCTGTTCGCACCACTGCGACAAACTGCAGCGTGTGAATGGGTCGGATTGACCCCCATGGTCCCTTCCACCAGATGCATTACAAAATGCTGTGCACCTGTGCTTCCCACTTTATGTATGATTGCAATCACCTGGGTAGAACTAATCAATTGATTAATAGGGTGTTTCAACATAGGTGACTGCATTCATACGTTTATTGGGAAGTATATAGTCACAGTATTTTGAACCAGGTGGAAGTATTACTTGGTATGTACAGGGTCAGACTAGGCCACCAATATACAGGTGGGTCTCACTGCCTGAGGGAACTGCCCCATCCCCTCCATAAAGCACATGCAGGACAGTGATTCCTTGTTTTATTCACCCTCTCTAATAGCTGACCACATCTCTCTGTGAAGCAGTCATGCCCATTCATACACACTGGGGGTCATTCCGAGTTGATCGCTCGCTAGCTACTCTTAGCAGCCGTGCAAACGCATAGTCGCCGCCCACGGGGGAGTGTATTTTCGCTTTGCAAGTGTGCGAACGCGTGTGCAGCCGAGCGGGACAAAAATTTTTTTTACAGTTTCTGGGTAGCTCTCTACTTACTCAGCCCTTGCTATCAGTTTTGGTCCCGGAATTGACGTCAGATACCCGCCCTGTAAACGCCTGGACACGCTTGCTTTTTTCCAAACACTCCCAGAAAACGGTCAGTTGACACCCATAAATGCCTTCTTCCTGTGAATCTACTTGCGATCGGCTGTGCGAATGGATTCTTCGTTAAATCCATCACCCAACAACGATTCGCTTTGTACCCGTACGACGCCCCTGCGCATTGTGGTGCATACACATGCGCAGTAGTAACCTATTTGCGGCGCTGCGAAAAAAACGGCAGAGAGCGATCAACTCGGAATGACCCCCAGTATTTCAAAGGACCCTACCATTGCATTCCCCAGTGGGCTCTTCATGCATGAAACTATGGTCTATAAAACTCTTACGGCGCATTCGCCAAACTGTGTGATGGTCACAGTTGCAATCAACACGCATGGTTTGTGGAAGGAGACTGGGACGTCAGTCAGAGATGTACAGTCTTATGGGCGTTTTATGGAAGTGTCACAGTTCGCAGAACTGACTGCGAACTGAGATGCCTAATCGCTGACATTGGAGGCCGTACTCTGGCGGGAATTCTGTACCTAGCATGGAGCTGCTCCAAGTTATGCTGGTGCGTCTGCTGGTTGTGCCTAAAGAGGCTTAAAGTGAGTGTCACACACCTTGCACATTCAGACTCAAGAAAGTTCAGCGAGGAAGGGCTTGTACTGATATTAGCATGCTTCAGCGGCAAAAGACCCACACGGACGCCCCATAGAGTGTTTGTGCGATTTGTAAGAAAGTTAGAGGGTGAGAAAATTACGGAGTTGCTTGAGATAGATTAGTAAAAAGAATATATACTGAACTTACCATGGGTGAACAAATTCCCAAGCTTATGGTTAGAAAATGTGACCATTTAAAAACAATTTAAAAACAATAATACTGTATAACCACAAGTTGTGCAGGGAGCAGCAACTTCACTCAAATATTGGTGTCCGTGCTAGAGATAAGGAACTGAGTAAAGAATATCCCAGGCCAAGGCCCTCATTCCGAGTTGTTCGCTCGGTATTTTTCATCGCATCGCAGTGAGAATTCTCTAAGTGCGCATGCGTAATGTTCGCACAGCGCATGCGCCAAGTAACTTTACTACGAAGAAAGTATTTTTACTCACGGCTTTTTCATCGCTCCGGCGATCGCATTGTGATTGACAGGAAATGGGTGTTACTGGGCGGATGTACGGCGTTTTAGGGGCGTGTGGCTGGAAACGCTACCGTTTCCGGAAAAAACGCAGGCGTGTCTGGAGAAACGGTGGGAGTGCTTGGCCGAACGCTGGGTATGTTTATGACGTCAGCCGGGACCGAAAAGCACTGAATTGATCGCACAGGCAGAGTAAGTCTGGAGTTACTCTAAAACTGCTAACTCGGTTTTGATCGCAATATTGCGCATACATCGGTCGCACATTTAAGAAGTTTAGATTCACTCCCAGTAGGCGGCGGCTTAGCGTGTGTAACTCTGCTGAAATCGCCTTGCGAGCGAACAACTCGGAATGAGGGCCCAAGTATGTTATTCTGCACAGGGCAACAAGAAAATGTAATATCTATGGGGGTCATTCCGAGTTGTTCGCTCGGTATTTTTCATCGCATCGCAGTGTGAATTCTCTTAGTGCGCATGCGTAATGTTCGCACTGCGCATGCGCCAAGTAACTTTACTAAGAAGAAAGTAAGTTTACTCACGGCTTTTTCATCGCTCCGGCGATCGCATTGTGATTGACAGGAAATGGGTGTTACTGGGCGGAAACACGGCGTTTTAGGGGCGTGTGGCTGGAAACGCTACCGTTTCCGGGAAAAACGCAGGCGTGTCCGGAGAAACGGTGGGAGTGCTTGGGCGAACGCTGGGTGTGTTTATGACGTCAGCCGGGACCGAAAAGCACTGAATTGATCGCACAGGCAGAGTAAGTCTGGAGTTACTCTAAAACTGCTAACTCGTTTTTGATCGCAAAATTGCGCATACATCGGTCGCACATTTAAGAAGTTTAGATTCACTCCCAGTAGGCGGCGGCTTAGCGTGTGTAACTCTGCTGAAATCGCCTTGCGAGCGAACAACTCGGAATGAGGGCCTATGGCCCTCATTCTGAGTTGATCGCAGCAGCAAGAAAGTTAGCAATTGGGCAAAACCATGTGCACTGCAGGGGAAGCAGATATATCATGTGCAGAGAGAGTTAGATTTGGGTGGGTTATTTTGTTTCTGTGCAGGGTAAATACTGGCTGCTTTATTTTTACACTGCAAATTAGATTGCAGATTGAACACACCCCACACAAATTTAACTCTCTCTACACATGTTATATCTACCCCTCCTGCAGTGCACATGGGCCCTCATTCCGAGTTGTTCGCTCGCAAGGCGATTATAGCAGAGTTACACACGCTAAGCCGCCGCCTACTGGGAGTGAATCTAAACTTCTTAAATGTGCGACCGATGTATTCGCAATATTGCGATCAAAACCGAGTTAGCAGTTTCTGAGTAACTCCAGACTTACTCTGCCTGTGCGATCAATTCAGTGCTTTTCGGTCCCGGCTGACGTCATAAACACACCCAGCGTTCGGCCAAGCACTCCCACCGTTTCTCCAGACACGCCTGCGTTTTTTCCGGAAACGGTAGCGTTTTCAGCCACACGCCCCTAAAACGCCGTACATCCGCCCAGTAACACCCATTTCCTGTCAATCACAATGCGTTCTCCGGTGCGACGAAAAAGCCGTGAGTAAAATTACTTTCTTCTTAGTAAAGTTACTTGACGCATGCGCAGTGCGAACATTACGCATGCGCACTAAGAGAATTCTCACTGCGATGCGATGAAAAATACCGAGCGAACAACTCGGAATGAGGGCCATGGTTTTGCCCAATTGCTAACTTTCTTGCTGCTGCGATCAACTCAGAATGAGGGCCATAATTAAGACTAGCATGTCATGCATGATATATGGCAAATGCTCCATAGATTTATCAAATTTGCTAAAGGTGCTCCCAGGAATTGAATGTGGATTGAGAAACCAATCAAAGAAGTTGATCCCTATGTGGGGCACTCTTTTTGCGTGATAGCGTTTATAAATTTTAATAAAACATAACTTTTATTATCTTTCCCTTAAACATAATGATGTATCCGGACTGAGATAAAATATACCATGATGACTCAGTCACCCCTTATGTAATTAAATCTATATAGACTTTGCAATTTGTCTTGTGGTGATAATATAAAAAATAATATAGTCACTCTGAAGTGAGAGGATAGGCAGGGTAGGCAGGGGTATGGATTGCAGTGTTGACCCTATTTAGGTTGACAGTAAGAATGTCTTGTAAGGATGGTTGCCATCGATGGCAAAACTGTTAAAGGCCTTCAATGGTCACCAACTATGTTATGGGAGACCATTGATGGTTTCACTCATCGATGGTCATCCATGTTATTTCAGTTAATGTCCCGCGGGCCAATCACAGCCCTGGGGGGGAGCTTTGAAGGGGTTGGGACGGAGCTATGCTCAGAGCTCTGGCACCTTGCAAAAAAATTTCAAAAATGTTAGTTTGTGCAGTGCCATCGATGGAGGGAAACCATCTGGTTCTCTCTCATCAATGGCAAAAGCATTCAACATCGGCCATAAACCATCGATGATTAGGAATCATTGGTGGTCAATTGCCATCCCTAGTTGACAGTCATTAGGTCAGCCACTATTGGTTGACATGGCAAAGGTTGACATGATGAAAAGGTCGACATGTGATAGGTCGACATGGTCAAAAAGCCGACAGGGACAAAAGGTTTACAATGGAAAAGGTCGACACGGCAAATGGTCGACACATAACAGGTCGAAACAAGATTATTTTTCATTATTTGGTGTTATTTTCTTCGTAAGAGTACAGGTAACCCCAATTAGCGTACCGTGTACCCTCACTTGGCTTGATTCGCTGGCCATGCTTTTGGCAAGGTGTCTAACTCTGATACCGCTGTTCTCGGCACAGGTTACTATTCCTTATCGTAGTCCACGAGGATGGTTGAGTATTACATTTTTTTAAAGAAGGAAAGAAAAAAAGACCTGTGTCGATCATTTGTGTGTCAGCCATATGTGTCAACCATTTGCACCTGTTGACCTTTTGTACCTATCAGCTATAAGCACTGTCGACCTTTTACATGTCTATCTAATGACCACATCAACCTTTTGTCTATGTCGACGTAATGTATTTTGACCACTAATGGCCACCTTATCGTCTATCGTTCTAATTAAGGTCAACCTGTCATCTGGATACCAGTAGGCAGTGTGTTATATGCAATTTATCTCAGTCTGGATAACTCTATTATTTTTGAGAAAAAGATAACAAAAGTTACATTATATTAAAATTAAGAAACGCTATCACACAAAAAGAGTGTCCCACAAAGGGATCAACTTCTTTGATTAGTTTCCCGATCCACATTTGTCTGAGTACTTGGTATTCGATTACTGGGAGCATCTCCAGCAAATTTGATAAATCTATAGAGCATTTGCTATATATCATGCGTGATGCTGGTTTCAATACAGATGTTCAATATTTCTTTTTGTCCTGTGCGGGATAACACACTTGGCCTAAGATCTTATTCATGCTTGAATTCCAATCCAGTTTCTAACAACAAACACACAGACAAGTAGAGGTCTCTACAGAAGAACCTGCCCCATAGATTGTCAATGAATTTCTGTAGAAAGCAAAGTGGACATCTTACTGGGAATGAAACTCTCCAAATACTCAAACCACTGGCGCAGAGTAGAGTCTCCAGACATGTGGATGTCCTTCCCCTTCAGACAGGCAAGAGCATCGGACGGCCGAGGAAAATGGCGCGCTATACATGTAAGGGATCTCCAGTTGTCACCATAGTAAAAGCCAGAAGGCTGTGTAGGTTCCTGGCCAGGTCTGCAGGCCGAGAGCTTGGAAGTAAGTTCTGCAAGACAATGCGGTGAGCAATAGATAAAAAATGGTTAAACTCTGTTATTCAACATCTCACCATATGATATATGCTGTTGCATCATAATCTCGTATTTACAAAGACCACTAATGGGGCTGTTAACCACACTTTGGTTACATTCCTGGAATGTCCTGATCTCCTAAAAGAGTATGCCAACCTGCAAGATCTGCCCACTTCCCCAGAGAGGTGTGCTCACTGAGGGCACTAGGAAGTGATTTGTGGTAAACCACTTCATTATGGACCACTAGTGATACACTTCACTTTCAGGCTGGGTTTGGACCTCCAGCATCTCCCAGAGGGACCAGCTGGTGTTAACAAATCTCTTCTAGATGGGTACACTGTTTTATCCAGTTACCTTCATAAGAGAGTTTGTCTGAAAGCCACAGGGTCTGACCTACTGGTTGTAGTAATCAGAAATCCAGGAATCTCATATTCATTGAATCAGACAATATCAATCATTTTTACAAACTATTTGGACAACTCGCTCGGTCACACCTAATTGAATCACCCACCCATAGAGTCAATGAAAGTATATTGCACTGAAGCCAACTTACTCAATGAGCTGTTTTCTGAGATGACCTTGATTGGAGAAACTTTACCAGAGATAATCTGGTCAGTGACAGGGCTGCGGGAAGGAAATCACTGATTACACCGACTGAAATCTGTCTGATGCATAAATGGAAACTAACAGGTCTAAAGGTTAAAATGTAATTGCATCTCTAACCCTTCCAATTCATCCCTCACATCCAATTATCTTGGGACACTATTTATGAAACCACATCCATTGAGTCTCTATGCAGTATCTACATTAGCGCTGTAACAATATACCCCTGGCCATCTTTACTTTATTACTGCCACCTCAGCACATTTGAGATTGTCTAGTCAATATGTTCTGCCTGGCTACCACCCACTGAGATCCACCCACTACTACCTACCTAAAATGCTTGTTCATTCCAGTATTTCAGAAATGACCTATAAGAGAGCCCTACTCTGGATCCAACTGGAGCCTTTTCTGTTATAATGCAAGAGTCATCATTACTTGAGGCAAATAAGCTTCATAATGATCCTGCTACAGTAGGTTCCCAGGTTGTACAAGGCCTGACTTTGTTGCATGATCTGATCAAAGATTTCTCTGTCCCTGCCCTGACCACTGTAAGTTCGGGTGCTACTCTTTGGCAAGTACTTTGAAAATGCCCTGCCAGCATGGTTGCTGACTTGCTTTGACACAAACATCCTCATCATCATCATCATCATCATCATCACTATTCTCATCATCAATAGCCTCATCAGCATCAGATACACAAATTTCCCCCTCTTCAAGTTGCACTTCCACAGAAGCATCCACAATTTCTATGTCACCATCTTTATTTGTACTGCTCATCTCCACATTTTCAGAGGTTACAGACATGGTGGAGGCTTCTTTATGAGTAAAATGTAAAAAATGTCAGACTTATACATAGCGAACGTGGACACTCCTAGAGATTCTCCAAGGATTTGTAAACACATAGTTTGTTCTTCAACCTTAGTGTTCTTTTTTTGGCTACTGACTTGACTGTTTTAAAGTTGACACCTCAACTAGACTCAGAGCCGGAAGGTTACAGAAGTAGATGCTTGTTTGTGTTTGGCCCTGGATTACACAATAGACATTCTTCGAGTGCATGAAACAGCAGTAGCACTAGCAGGACCACCACTCGCAAACGAATGCCATGGCCTGAGCCTTCCCTTGCCACAACGTGTGGTTTATGGCATGTTGGCAATTTTATGTTATTTGTCAGTAAACGTTCCCTCTATTATTAGAGGTGATGTTTTCTTTAACATTGTGAAATATTTATATTCAGGTGCCATTTCTTAAACTTTTTGTCACCTGGTCCACATTTAGTCGATGTTGAAGTACTATCATGACTAGAAGCAGCCACAGCTCTAGTACTGGGTTAGATATGGATATGGATTGACTGATCCTTATCCATATTTTCTTTTTTTACACATTGCGATTCAGAGCGCTGCTAGTAACGCTAGCACACTGGCACCTAATGAACGTTATTTTTTGACAGATGTATTTTATTTTTTTAACATGGTGTCTGTAATGAAGACGCAACACAATGCCTCATAGTGCTGCAGCCCAAGTCCCTTCACTGAAACTGTCACATTAGTGATGCAGCTCACAGCCCTTTACTGAAACAGTCACACTAGTGCTGCACCCCACAGCTCTTCACTGACAGTCTGACACAGTCAAGGTAGTGCTGCAACCCACAGCCCTTCACAGTCTGACAGTCATAGTAGTGCTACAGCCCTTCGCTGACACAGTCACACTAGTGCTGCACCCCACAGCTCTTCACTGACAATCTGACACAGTCACGGTAGTGCTGCAACCCACAGCCCTTTGCAGTCTGACAGTCATAGTAGTGCTGCATCCCACAGCCCTTCAGTGACACAGTCACACTAGTGCTGCACCCCACAGCCCTTCACTGACAGTCTGACACAGTCAAGGTAGTGCTGCAACCCACAGCCCTTCACAGTCTGACAGTCACATTAGTGCTACAGCCCACAGCCCTTCGCTGACACAGTCACACTAGTGCTGCACCCCACAGCCCTTCACTGACACAGTCACACTAGTGCTGCACCCCACAGCCCTTCACTGACACAGTCACACTAGTGCTGCACCCCACAGCCCTTCACTGACACAGTCACACTAGTGCTGCACCCCACAGCCCTTCACTGACACAGTCACACTAGTGCTGCACCCCACAGCCCTTCACTGACACAGTCACACTAGTGCTGCACCCCACAGCCCTTCACTGACACAGTCACACTAGTGCTGCACCCCACAGCCCTTCACTGACACAGTCACACTAGTGCTGCACCCCACAGCCCTTCACTGACACAGTCACACTAGTGCTGCACCCCACCGCCATTCACTGACAGTCTGACACAGTCACGGTAGTGCTGCATCCCACAGCCCTTCACTGACAGTCTGACACAGTCACGGTAGTGCTGCATCCCACAGCCCTTCACTGACAGTCTGACACAGTCACGGTAGTGCTGCATCCCACAGCCCTTCACTGACAGTCTGACACAGTCACGGTAGTGCTGCATCCCACAGCCCTTCGCTGACAGTCTGACACAGTCATGGTAGTGCTGCAACCTACAACTCATTGCAGTCTGACAGTCACAGTAGTGTTGCACCCCACAGCCCTTCACTGACAGTCTGACACAGTCATGGTAGTGCTGCAACCCACAGCTCATTGCAGTCTGACAGTCACAGTAGTGTTGCACCCCACAGCACTTTGCTGACAGTATGCTCCTTAGTCTGTCTTTGTAGTACACCATGAAAACATTTAGTTTTGATGGGTTAAGAAAGCCAAATCGTACCACTTTATTCCTGATTTCATGCTAATACTTGCATTTACACTTTTCTTTTTATCACTTGACTTTCTTAATTATTTCATAACACTTTTTTCAACAAAATAACTAAATGTAAGTTTTAATACAATTTTGTCAGTTTCTTTTAGCATAAGCATCTGGGGTACTACACAAAACATGTGTAGAATTAAAGCTCAGGGGCACAATGGTCAACTTGCTACCTCACAGCACTGAGGTCTTGGATTTGATTCACACCAAGGCACTGTATGTGTGGAGTGTGTATGTTCTCCCTGTGTTGCATGGCTTTCCTCTTTGTACTCTAGAATCTTCCCACAATCAAAAAATATACTGGTAGGTTAATGGGTTTTTGACATTAAAATAATCTTTCAATATACTGTATGCACTGCAAACTATGGGGTACATTTACTACGATTCGTGTTTTTGCTGATGTCAGCCGACATCAATCTCGGCTGACATCGGCCGTTTGAGATTTCAACTTTTTGCGGTTGGCCGGGAGTTACTCGTCACTTCCCCGGGTCGCAGCGGCTGCATGTGGTCACTGGGTGGGAGGGGGCGGCACAGCGGCATGGGCCGCCATTTTCGGGGCTGCAGCCCGTCCCCCGCATGGTCTGGCCACGCCTGCACTGGCGGGACTGCGCCCCAAAAATGGCGGCCCAAGCCGCTGTGCCGCCCCCTCCCACCCAGTGACCACCTCTGCCTGTAAATCATGTGTCCTCCAGAATATTAGTGTTTGCGTGTGTCTTTGCTTGATATTTCATATCACGGCAACTTGTTATTTGTTTATGGTTATAACAAATGACGGGATCCCTAACATCTCACTCACTCACTCACTCACTCACTCACTCACTCACTCAGCAGAGCGTCCTCCAGCTGATCTGTCACTTTGTGCAATTCACCACCGGCGTGATACACCCAGGAGTCACATGACAAATTCCGTGGTCTCAAACACTGCCACGTGTTCCCAGAGGCGGGATCCCGGTATTTGCACACATCCCTTCCCGGCAGTTCCAGGTTACACTCTGTCACTTCACTGCTTCCGTTAAATAGAAAATATCCAAGGAAAGATGCCTGAAAAGAAGAACCATATATTATAAAACACAAGAGTGAAAGGCAATGCTCTAAGATATTTGAAGCTTGTAAATATATATAGGGCTCTTTTGCATTCCATAGGTAAAATTCTGTGTAACTGACACTATACTGGGGGACATTATGTGTAACTAGCACTGTACTGAGGGACATTATGTGTAACTGGCAATATACTGGGGGACATTATGCATAACTGGCACTATACTGGGAGACATGTGTAACTGTCACTACTGGGAGACATTATGTGTAACTTGCACTATATTGGGGACATTATGTGTAACTGGCACGATACTGAGAGACATTATGTGTAACTGGCACTGTACTGGGAGACATTATGTGTCACTGGCACTTACCTGGGGTCAATATGTGTAACTGGCACTATACTGGGAGACATTATGTGTAACTGACAATATACTGGGGGACATTATGTGTAACTGGCACTTTACTGGGGGACATTATGTGTAACTGGCACTATACTGGGGGACACTATGTGTAACTGGCATTGTACTGGGGCACATTATGTGTAACTGGCATTGTACTGGGAGACATTATGTGTAACTGGCACTATACTGGGGGACATTATGTGTAACTGGCATTGTACTGGGGGACATTATGTGTAACTGGCACTGTACTGGGGGACATTATGTGTAACTGGCACTATACTTGGGGACATTATGTGTAACTGGCATTGTACTGGGGGACATCATGTGTAACTGGCACTGAACTGGGGGACATTATGTGTAATGGACACTATACTGGGGGACATTATGTGTAACTGGCACTATACTGGGGGACATTATGTGTAACTGGCACTATACTTGGAGACATTATGTGTAAATGGAACTATACTGGGAGACATTATGTGTAACTGGCAATATACTGGGGGACATTATGCATAACTGCCACTATACTGGGAGACTTGTGTAACTGGCACTGTACGGGGAGACATTATGTATAACTGGCACTATATTGGGTGCATTATGTGTAACTGGCACTATACTGGGGGCATTATGTGTAACTGACACTATACTGGGAGATATTATGTGTAACTGGCACTGTACATTACATTATGTGTAAATGGCAATATACTGGTGGAGATTATGTGTAACTGGCACTATACTGGGGGACATTATGTGTAACTGGCATTATACTGGGGGACATTATGTGTAACTGGCACTATGCTGGGAGACAGTATGTGTAACTGGAACTATGCTGGGAGACACTATGTGTAACTGGAACTATACTGGGAGACATTATGTGTAAATGGCACTGTACTGGGGGACATTAAGTGTAACTGCCAATACACTGGGGGACATTATGCATAACTGGCACTATACTGGGAGACATGTGTAACTGGCACTGTACTGGTGGACATTATGTGTAACTGGCACTATATTGGGTGCATTATGTGTCACTGGCACTTTACTGGGGTCATTATGTGTAACTGGCACTATACTGGGAGACATGTGTAACTGGCACTGTATATTACATTATGTGTAACTGGCACTATACTGGTGGAAATTATGTGTAATTGGCACTGTACTGGAGGACATGATGTGTAACTGGCAATATACTGGGGGACATTATGTGTAACTGGCACTGTACTGGGGGACAGTATGTGTAACTGGCACTGTACTGGGGACATTATGTGTAATGGGCACTATACTGGGGGACATTATGTGCAATGGGCACTATACTGGGGACATTATGTGTAACTGGCACTATACTGGGGGACGTTATGTGTAACTGGCACTATAATGGTGTCAATATGTGTAACTGGCACTATACTGGGAGACATTATGTGTAACTGACAATATACTGGGGGACAGTATGTGTAACTGGCACTTTACTGGGGGACATTATGTGTAACTGGCACTATACTGGGGGACACTATGTGTAACTGGCATTGTACTGGGGGACATTATGTGTAACTGGCATTGTACTGGGAGACATTATGTGTAACTGGCACTATACTGGGGGACATTATGTGTAACTGGCATTGTACTATGGGACATTATGTGTAACTGGCACTGTACTGGTGGACATTATGTGTAACTGGCACTATACTTGGGGACATTATGTGTAACTGGCATTGTACTGGGGGACATCATGTGTAACTGGCACTGAACTGGGGGACATTATGTGTAATGGACACTATACTGGGGGACATTATGTGTAATGGACACTATACTGGGGGACATTATGTGTAACTGGCACTATACTGGGGCACATTATGTGTAACTGGCACTATACTTGGAGACATTATGTGTAAATGGAACTATACTGGGAGACATTATGTGTAACTGGCAATATACTGGGGGACATAATGCATAACTGCCACTATACTGGGAGACATGTGTAACTGGCACTGTACGGGGAGACATTATGTATAACTGGCACTATACTGGGTGCATTATGTGTAACTGGCACTATACTGGGGGGGGGCATTATGTGTAACTGACACTATACTGGGAGACATTAAGTGTAACTGGCACTGTACATTACATTATGTGTAAATGGCAATATACTGGCGGAGATTATGTGTAACTGGCACTATACTGGGGGACATTATGTGTAACTGGCATTATACTGGGGGACATTATGTGTAACTGGCACTATGCTGGGAGACAGTATGTGTAACTGGAACTATGCTGGGAGACACTGTGTGTAACTGCAACTATACTGGGAGACATTATGTGTAAATGGCACTGTACTGGGGGATATTAAGTGTAACTGCCAATACACTGGGGGACATTATGCATAACTGGCACTATACTGGGAGACATGTGTAACTGGCACTGTACTGGTGGACATTATGTGTAACTGGCACTATATTGGGTGCATTATGTGTCACTGGCACTTTACTGGGGTCATTATGTGTAACTGGCACTATACTGGGAGACATTATGTGTAACTGGCACTGTATATTACATTATGTGTAACTGGCACTATACTGGTTGAAATTATGTGTAACTGGCACTGTACTGGAGGACATTATGTGTAACTGGCAATATACTGGGGGACATTATGTGTAACTGGCACTGTACTGGGGGACAGTATGTGTAACTGGCACTGTACTGGGGACATTATGTGTAATGGGCACTATACTGGGGGACATTATGTGCAATGGGCACTATACTGGGGGACATTATGTGTAACTGGCACTATACTGGGGGACGTTATGTGTAACTGGCACTATAATGGGGACATTATGTGTAAATGCCAATATACTGGGGAGATTATACGTAACTTGCACTATACGGGGGGGACATGATGTGTAACTGTCATTATACTGGGGGATATTATGTGTAAATGGCTGTATACTGTGAGACATTATATGTAACTGGCACTATGCTGGGAGACATTATGTGTAAATGGCACTATACTGGGAGACATTATGTGTAACTGGCAATATACTGGGGGACATTATGCATAACTGGCACTATACTGGGAGACATGTGTAACTGGCACTGTACTGGTGGACATTATGTGTAACTGGCTCTATATTGGGTGCATTATGTGTCACTGGCACTTTACTGGGGTCATTGTGTGTAACTGGTACTATACTGGGAGACATTATGTGTAACTGGCACTGTATATTACATTATGTGTAACTGGCACTATACTGGTGGAAATTTTGTGTAACTGGCACTGTACTGGAGGACATGATGTGTAACTGGCAATATACTGGGGGACATTATGTGTAACTGGCACTGTACTGGGGGACAGTATGTGTAACTGGCACTGTACTGGGGACATTATGTGTAACGGGCACTATACTGGGGGACATTATGTGCAATGGGCACTATACTGGGGACATTATGTGTAACTGGCACTATACTGGGGGACGTTATGTGTAACTGGCACTATAATGGGGTCAATATGTGTAACTGGCACTATACTGGGAGACATTATGTGTAACTGACAATATACTGGGGGACATTATGTGTAACTGGCACTTTACTGGGGGACATTATGTGTAACTGGCACTATACTGGGGGACACTATGTGTAACTGGCATTGTACTGGGGGACATTATGTGTAACTGGCATTGTACTGGGAGACATTATGTGTAACTGGCACTATACTGGGAGACATTATGTGTAACTGGCATTGTACTAGGGGACATTATGTGTAACTGGCACTGTACTGGTGGACATTATGTGTAACTGGCACTATACTTGGGGACATTATGTGTAACTGGCATTGTACTGGGGGACATCATGTGTAACTGGCACTGAACTGGGGGACATTATGTTAGGGTCTCCTGCCCTGTGCTGCCACGTCGTCATGGCAACCGGGAGACAAGTGCTAGTGGAGTAACCTGAGCGCAGCTGATACTCCGGTTCGGGTCTTTTGCTGTGCAGTGGTTATAGGCTCTGTGCACGGCAGGGGATCCGGTGCTGGTTTTTGTGCTCACAGTCTGTGAGGTCTGAGTGGGGCGTGGACAGCACCTGCTTTATAAGGCCTCTTTTCAGGGTAAGCAGATGCTGCTGAATCTTTGTTGGTTAGTCAGTTCATGAAAGTTTGCCAGTACTGTGAAGCTTTGTATTTGTTTGTTGCTTACTGCAAATAGGCCTGGGGATTTGGTATTACACTCTGCCAATCCAGACCTAGCAGTAAGACTGGAGTCAGTCGTTTAGCTTGCTGGGGTTCTGTTACTACTCTGTGAACTTAGCAAGTTTGCGGCTGTATTCTAAGACTTGCCTGTCTAATCCTGTCTCACTGTGCTAGGTGTCAGGGGTCAGTTTAGTGGCAGTAAGCTGAACCTGTGCACTGCAAGTGAGAATTAGGATTGTGGAGACTCTCCTTGTGTCTATCATTCCATCTCTGACCAAGGAGTTTACTGCCACACCCGTTGGTAACCCTTTAGGGTTTTGCTGTTGCCCTTAGCAACAGCATTTCGGGTTCTCTACGTATTAAAACACAACATCTTGCTTTTCCCATCTGAGCAGTTCTAATACAAGGGAGATACCCAGTTCCTTAGCCTCTGGGCTTCTCTGTTCACTTTGTGTGTATTTTGTTACCCTATCACCTTCTGTGTACGTTATGTCATATTCCCCAGTCTGTCTGTGAGTCCATTTGTTTTGCATAACAGTTCAAACACCAGTACATTCCTGCAGGCACTGGAGTGCATAACAGTTTTGACACCAGTACTTTCCTGCAGGCACTGGTGTGCATAACACATTATGTGTAATGGACACTATATTGGGGGAAATTATGTGTAATGGACACTATACTGGGGACATTATGTGTAACTGGCACTATACTGGGGGACATTATGTGTAAGTGGCACTATACTTGGAGACATTATGTGTAAATGGAACTATACTGGGAGACATTATGTGTAACTGGCAATATACTGGGGGACATTATGCATAACTGCCACTATACTGGGAGACATGTGTAACTGGCACTGTACGGGGAGACATTATGTATAACTGGCACTATATTGGGTGCATTATGTGTAACTGGCACTATACTGGGGGGGGCATTATGTGTAACTGACACTATACTGGGAGACATTATGTGTAACTGGCACTGTACATTACATTATGTGTAAATGGCAATATACTGGCGGAGATTATGTGTAACTGGCACTATACTGGGGGACATTATGTGTAACTGGCATTATACTGGGGGACATTATGTGTAACTGGCACTATGCTGGGAGACAGTATGTGTAACTGGAACTATGCTGGGAGACACTATGTGTAACTGCAACTGTACTGGGAGACATTATGTGTAAATGGCACTGTACTGGGGGATATTAAGTGTAACTGCCAATACACTGGGGGACATTATGCATAACTGGCACTATACTGGGAGACATGTGTAACTGGCACTGTACTGGTGGACATTATGTGTAACTGGCACTATATTGGGTGCATTATGTGTCACTGGCACTTTACTGGGGTCATTATGTGTAACTGGCACTATACTGGGAGACATTATGTGTAACTGGCACTGTATATTACATTATGTGTAACTGGCACTATACTGGTTGAAATTATGTGTAACTGGCACTGTACTGGAGGACATTATGTGTAACTGGCAATATACTGGGGGACATTATGTGTAACTGGCACTGTACTGGGGGACAGTATGTGTAACTGGCACTGTACTGGGGACATTATGTGTAATGGGCACTATACTGGGGGACATTATGTGCAATGGGCACTATACTGGGGCACATTATGTGTGACTGGCACTATACTGGGGGACGTTATGTGTAACTGGCACTATAATGGGGACATTATGTGTAAATGCCAATATACTGGGGAGATTATACGTAACTGGCACTATACGGGGGGGACATTATGTGTAACTGTCATTATACTGGGGGATATTATGTGTAAATGGCTGTATACTGTGAGACATTATATGTAACTGGCACTATGCTGGGAGACATTATGTGTAAATGGCACTATACTTGGAGACATTATGTGTAAATGGCACTATACTGGGAGACATTATGTGTAACTGGCAATATACTGGGGGACATTATGCATAACAGGCACTATACTGGGAGACATGTGTAACTGGCACTGTACTGGTGGACATTATGTGTAACTGGCACTATATTGGGTGCATTATGTGTCACTGGCACTTTACTGGGGTCATTGTGTGTAACTGGTACTATACTGGGAGACATTATGTGTAACTGGCACTGTATATTACATTATGTGTAACTGGCACTATACTGGTGGAAATTATGTGTAACTGGCACTGTACTGGAGGACATGATGTGTAACTGGCAATATACTGGGGGACATTATGTGTAACTGGCACTGTACTGGGGGACAGTATGTGTAACTGGCACTGTACTAGGGACATTATGTGTAATGGGCACTATACTGGGGGACATTATGTGCAATGGGCACTATACTGGGGACATTATGTGTAACTGGCACTATACTGGGGGACGTTATGTGTAACTGGCACTATAATGGGGTCAATATGTGTAACTGGCACTATACTGGGAGACATTATGTGTAACTGACAATATACTGGGGGACATTATGTGTAACTGGCACTTTACTGGGGGACATTATGTGTAACTGGCACTATACTGGGGGACACTATGTGTAACTGGCATTGTACTGGGGGACATTATGTGTAACTGGCATTGTACTGGGAGACATTATGTGTAACTGGCACTATACTGGGAGACATTATGTGTAACTGGCATTGCACTAGGGGACATTATGTGTAACTGGCACTGTACTGGGGGACATTATGTGTAACTGGCACTATACTTGGGGACATTATGTGTAACTGGCATTGTACTGGGGGACATCATGTGTAACTGGCACTGAACTGGGGGACATTATGTTAGGGTCTCCTGCCCTGTGCTGCCACGTCGTCATGGCAACCGGGAGACAAGTGCTAGTGGAGTAACCTGAGCGCAGCTGATACTCCGGTTTGGGTCTTTTGCTGTGCAGTGGTTATAGGCTCTGTGCACAGCAGGGGATCCGGTGCTGGTTTTTGTGCTCACAGTCTGTGAGGTCTGAGTGGGGCGTGGACAGCATCTGCTTTATAAGGCCTCTTTTCAGGGTAAGCAGATGCTGCTGAATCTTTGTTGGTTAGTCAGTTCATGAAAGTTTGCCAGTACTGTGTAGCTTTGTATTTGTTTGTTGCTTACTGCAAATAGGCCTGGGGATTTGGTATTACACTCTGCCAATCCAGACCTAGCAGTAAGACTGGAGTCAGTCGTTTAGCTTGCTGGGGTTCTGTTACTACTCTGTGAACTTAGCAAGTTTGCGGCTGTATTCTAAGACTTGCCTGTCTAATCCTGTCTCACTGTGCTAGGTGTCAGGGGTCAGTTTAGTGGCAGTAAGCTGAACCTGTGCACTGCAAGTGAGAATTAGGATTGTGGAGACTCTCCTTGTGTCTATCATTCCATCTCTGACCAAGGAGTTTACTGCCACACCCGTTGGTAACCCTTTAGGGTTTTGCTGTTGCCCTTAGCAACAGCATTTCGGGTTCTCTACGTATTAAAACACAACATCTTGCTTTTCCCATCTGAGCAGTTCTAATACAAGGGAGATACCCAGTTCCTTAGCCTCTGGGCTTCTCTGTTCACTTTGTGTGTATTTTGTTACCCTATCACCTTCTGTGTACGTTATGTCATATTCCCCAGTCTGTCTGTGAGTCCATTTGTTTTGCATAACAGTTCAAACACCAGTACATTCCTGCAGGCACTGGAGTGCATAACAGTTCTGACACCAGTACTTTCCTGCAGGCACTGGTGTGCATAACATATTCAGCAACCTAATACTCCTGTTGAAATTTTGTGGGAATATGGAGCATACCCCTCAAAATACGTTGCAACAGGTGGTCGATCAGGTGCAGGTCCTGACTCGACAATTTAATGATTTGTCCATTAAAATGCACACCTCCCAGGCTGCTGGCGGAGCTCCCGCAGCAGCAGCACCTGCAGGGGTTAAGGAGCCGAAAGTAAATCTCCCGGATCGTTTTTCTGGAGATCGCTCGCAGTTCTTTTGTTTCAAGGAGAGCTGCAAGCTATACTTCCGGCTTAGGCCTCAGTCTTCTGGGTCGGAGATTCAGCGGGTGGGCATAGTGATTTCCTTGCTACAAGGAGACCCACAGGTCTGGGCATATGGGTTGCAGCCTGACTGTCCGTCGCTTAAAAGTGTTGATGCTTTTTTTTACGGCACTGGGCATGTTGTATGATGACCCTGACAAGACGGCCTCAGCCGAGGCTCAGATTTCGATCCTTAAGCAAGGGCGAAGGCCAGTTGAGGTTTACTGTACGGAGTTTCGGAGGTTGGCCCATGATACCCAGTGGAATGACCCAGCCCTGAGACACCAGTACCGAAGAGGTCTTTCTAACCAGATAAAGGACCAACTGGTACAATATCCCTTGCCTGATAGCTTGGATCAGCTCATGCAGTTATCCAGCCGGGTGGATAGACGGCTGAGAGAGCGTAGGCTTGAAAGGGAGACTGAGATTTCCTTCCTTCCCAAGGGAACCTCAGACTCTGAGGAATTTTCTGAGGAGCCTATGCAGATTGGGGCTACCCGCCTCTCCTCGCGTGAGAAGACGCGGAGGAGACAGCAGGGGTTGTGTTTGTACTGTGGGAATAAAGGTCATGTGGTAGTATCATGCCCAGAAAAGCCGGAAAACTTCAGGGCCTGAGGGTGATGGGAAATATCCTGTCAGGCCAGAAGTCAGAATTTCCCAAGAAGACTTTTATCATTCCGGTGACCTTGAAGATCCTCGGTCAAACTGTCAAGACTGAGGCCTTTGTGGACAGTGGGGCCGACGGGGTTTTTATGGACCGCCAATTCGCCCTGAAACACTCTGTTCCCTTAGTACCCTTGGCATCGGAAATTGAGATTTGTGGGTTAAACGGGGAACCACTATCCCAAGGTAAAATTACCTCTTGCACTAGCCAGATTTCTTTGTTTATTGGAGCCACACACTCTGAAAAATTGTCCTTTTATGTGACTGTCTGTACTTTTGCCCCATTGGTGTTGGGGTTACCCTGGTTAAGGGCCCACAATCCTCAATTTGACTGGGTCTCTGGGGAGATTCTTAGTTGGGGTACTGATTGTTTCAGGAGTTGCTTGAGCCTTCCAGTCAGGCTCTCGCAGCTAAGTTTGCCAGGATTGCCAGGGTGTTATGCAGATTTTGCGGACGTGTTCTCCAAAAAAGTTGCAGATGTACTACCTCCCCATCGCCCCTATGACTGTGCCATTAATTTGTTGCCAAATGCTAAGCTTCCCAAGAGCAGGTTGTACTCCCTGTCACGTCCTGAGACTTAGGCTATGGCAGAGTACATTCAGGAGAACTTGGCTAAGGGATTTATCAGACCTTCACAGTCTCCAGTTGGGTCGGGGTTCTTCTTCGTGGGTAAAAAGGACGGTTCGTTGCGACCCTGCATCGACTTCAGGGAATTGAACCGTATCACGATTAAAAACTCATACCCACTGCCTCTCATTTCGGTCTTGTTTGACCAGCTTCGTACTGCCACCATTTTTTCTAAGATTGACCTACGCGGTGCGTACAATCTAATCCGAATAAGAGAGGGGGATGAATGGAAGACTGCCTTTAATACCCACTCAGGGCATTATGAATATTTGGTGATGCCTTTTGGGCTCTGTAATGCCCCGGCAGTCTTCCAGGATTTCATGAATGATGTGCTCAGGGAATATTTGGATAGATTCTTAGTTGTATACTTAGATGACATCCTAATCTTCTCCCATTCCCTGGAGGAACATCGGAAGCATGTACGCTTAGTCCTCCAGAAACTCAGAGACCACCGGCTTGGGGCGAAGTTGGAGAAGTGCGAATTTGAAGTTCAGCAAATCGCATTTCTAGGATATATTATCTCCCCAGAAGGTTTCCAAATGGAGGGTTCCAAGGTACAGGCAGTCCTGGATTGGGTGCAGCCCACTAGTTTGAAGGCGCTTCAGCGTTTCCTGGGCTTTGCAAATTTTTATAGACGATTTATCGCTGGATTTTCGTCTATAGTGGCGCCCTTGGTGGCACTCACTAAGAAAGGGGCGGATGTTGCTCACTGGTCTTGTGAGGCTAAAACGGCTTTTGCCCGTCTCAAAAGGGCATTTGTTTCGGCCAAGGTGCTGCGACACCCAGATCCAGAGCGTCCTTTTGTGGTGGAGGTGGATGCCTCTGAGATGGGTATTGGGGCAGTGCTTTCTCAGATGGGAGTGTCTGATAATCGCCTTCATCCCTGTGCTTACTTTTCCCGTAAATTTTCGCCTGCCGAGATGAATTATGACGTGGGTAACCGGGAATTGTTGGCTATTAAGGATGCACTCGAGGAGTGGAGACACTGGCTTGAGGGGGCTAAGTTTGTGGTCTCAATTCTCACTGACCATAAGAATCTGGCATATTTAGAGTCAGCGAAGCGTCTCAATGCCAGGCAGGCACGATGGGCTTTGTTTTTTGCTCGCTTTAATTTTTTGATAACATATCGCCCTGGGTCAAAAAACATCAAGGCTGATGCGCTCTCACGGAGTTTTGCTCCAATCCAGGAGACCACCGAGGAGCCGTTGCCCATTGTTTCCCCATCATGTATTAAAGTGGGCATTACCCAGGACCTCTTATCATTAGTCCTTAGAGCACAGGAGCAGGCTCCTCCAGACCTTCCGGTAGGTCTTTTGTTTGTGCCTCCTAGGTTAAGACAGCGAGTGTTCCTGGAATTCCATGCCAAGAAGTCGGCAGGTCACCCGGGTATTGCCAGAACTCGGGAGTTGCTATCTAGGGCGGTGTGGTGGCCCTCGGTGGCTAAGGATGTGGATCAGTGGGTTCGGGCATGTGATATCTGTGCCCGAAATAAGACTCCTAGAGGGGTTCCTGTTGGCCCATTACATCCACTCTCTATCCCATCTAAGCCATGGACCCACATTTCAATGGATTTTGTGGTGGACTTGCCCAAATCCTCGGGGATGACAGCCATCTGGGTTGTCGTTGACAGGTTTTCGAAGATGGCGCACTTCGTTCCACTGGTTGGGCTGCCATCAGCCAGACGCCTGTCTGAATTATTTATGCTGCATGTTGTGCGTCTCCACGGGTTGCCACTTGATGTGGTCTCTGACCGCGGATCCCAGTTTGTGGCCAAATTCTGGAGGGCATTTTGTTCCGATCTCCAGATTTCTGTCAGCTTGTCGTCAGGCTACCATCCGCAGTCTAATGGGCAGACTGAAAGGGTGAACCAGTCCTTGGAGCAGTTTCTCAGGTGTTATGTCTCCAAGTGTCAGACTGACTGGGTTGCTCATCTGTCCATGGCGGAGTTTGCCTATAACAACGCGGCTCACTCTGCTACAGGGATCTCTCCCTTCCTTTGTGTGTATGGGCATCATCCTAAGGCCAATTCTTTTGACCCCCTGGACTCCTGGTGGTTCCTCTGTGGTTTCGGTCCTTAGAGGTATTTGGCGGAAAGTGAAGAAAGCCCTTGTGTCTGTGTCATTAGTGACCAAAAGGGTTTTTGATAAGCGGAAAAGACCCTGCAGCTTCAAATTAGGAGACTTCGTCTGGTTGTCTACCAAGAATTTGAAGTTGAGACAGCCATCTCATAAGTTAGGCCCCCGGTTCATCGGCCCTTATAAAATCACCAGGGTTATCAATCCGGTGGCATTTCAGTTAGATCTGCCCCGTTCTTTGGGTATCAATAAAACATTTCATTGTTCCCTTTTAAAACGGGCGATTAGTAATCCTTCTTCCAGTGGAAGACCTTCCCCTCTTCTGATACGTGGCCAGAGGGAGTTTGTTGTTGAAAGGATTCTTGACTCCAAGGTGGTTCGGGGTCGGCTGTCATTTTTGGTGCACTGGAAGGGGTATGGCCCGGAGGAGCGGTCGTGGGTGCGCAGTTGTGATCTTCATGCCCCCAGACTGATACGCTCTTTCTTCTCGCAGTTCCCCGATAAACCCGGTGGTAGGGGTTCTTTGACCCCTCGTCAGAGGGGGGGTACTGTTAGGGTCTCCTGCCCTGTGCTGCCACGTCGTCATGGCAACCGGGAGACAAGTGCTAGTGGAGTAACCTGAGCGCAGCTGATACTCCGGTTTGGGTCTTTTGCTGTGCAGTGGTTATAGGCTCTGTGCACGGCAGGGGATCCGGTGCTGGTTTTTGTGCTCACAGTCTGTGAGGTCTGAGTGGGGCGTGGACAGCATCTGCTTTATAAGGCCTCTTTTCAGGGTAAGCAGATGCTGCTGAATCTTTGTTGGTTAGTCAGTTCATGAAAGTTTGCCAGTACTGTGTAGCTTTGTATTTGTTTGTTGCTTACTGCAAATAGGCCTGGGGATTTGGTATTACACTCTGCCAATCCAGACCTAGCAGTAAGACTGGAGTCAGTCGTTTAGCTTGCTGGGGTTCTGTTACTACTCTGTGAACTTAGCAAGTTTGCGGCTGTATTCTAAGACTTGCCTGTCTAATCCTGTCTCACTGTGCTAGGTGTCAGGGGTCAGTTTAGTGGCAGTAAGCTGAACCTGTGCACTGCAAGTGAGAATTAGGATTGTGGAGACTCTCCTTGTGTCTATCATTCCATCTCTGACCAAGGAGTTTACTGCCACACCCGTTGGTAACCCTTTAGGGTTTTGCTGTTGCCCTTAGCAACAGCATTTCGGGTTCTCTACGTATTAAAACACAACATCTTGCTTTTCCCATCTGAGCAGTTCTAATACAAGGGAGATACCCAGTTCCTTAGCCTCTGGGCTTCTCTGTTCACTTTGTGTGTATTTTGTTACCCTATCACCTTCTGTGTACGTTATGTCATATTCCCCAGTCTGTCTGTGAGTCCATTTGTTTTGCATAACAGTTCAAACACCAGTACATTCCTGCAGGCACTGGAGTGCATAACAGTTCTGACACCAGTACTTTCCTGCAGGCACTGGTGTGCATAACACATTATGTGTAATGGACACTATACTGGGGGACATTATGTGTAATGGACACTATACTGGGGGACATTATGTGTAACTGGCACTATACTGGGGGACATTATGTGTAACTGGCACTATACTTGGAGACATTATGTGTAAATGGAACTATACTGGGAGACATTATGTGTAACTGGCAATATACTGGGGGACATTATGCATAACTGCCACTATACTGGGAGACATGTGTAACTGGCACTGTACGGGGAGACATTATGTATAACTGGCACTATATTGGGTGCATTATGTGTAATGGGCACTATACTGGGGGGGCATTATGTGTAACTGACACTATACTGGGAGACATTATGTGTAACTGGCACTGTACATTACATTATGTGTAAATGGCAATATACTGGCGGAGATTATGTGTAACTGGCACTATACTGGGGGACATTATGTGTAACTGGCATTATACTGGGGGACATTATGTGTAACTGGCACTATGCTGGGAGACAGTACGTGTAACTGGAACTATGCTGGGAGACACTATGTGTAACTGCAACTGTATTGGGAGACATTATGTGTAAATGGCACTGTACTGGGGGATATTAAGTGTAACTGCCAGTACACTGGGGGACATTATGCATAACTGGCACTATACTGGGAGACCTGTGTAACTGGCACTGTACTGGTGGACATTATGTGTAACTGGCACTATATTGGGTGCATTATGTGTCACTGGCACTTTACTGGGGTCATTATGTGTAACTGGCACTATACTGGGAGACATTATGTGTAACTGGCACTGTATATTACATTATGTGTAACTGGCACTATACTGGTGGAAATTATGTGTAACTGGCACTGTACTGGAGGACATTATGTGTAACTGGCAATATACTGGGGGACATTATGTGTAACTGGCACTGTACTGGGGGACAGTATGTGTAACTGGCACTGTACTGGGGACATTATGTGTAATGGGCACTATACTGGGGGACATTATGTGCAATGGGCACTATACTGGGGGACATTATGTGTAACTGGCACTATACTGGGGACGTTATGTGTAACTGGCACTATAATGGGGACATTATGTGTAAATGCCAATATACTGGGGAGATTATACGTAACTGGCACTATACGGGGGGGACATTATGTGTAACTGTCATTATACTGGGGGATATTATGTGTAAATGGCTGTATACTGTGAGACATTATATGTAACTGGCACTATGCTGGGAGACATTATGTGTAACTGGCACTATACTTGGAGACATTATGTGTAAATGGCACTATACTGGGAGACATTATGCATAACTGCCACTATACTGGGAGACATGTGTAACTGGCACTGTACGGGGAGACATTATGTATAACTGGCACTATATTGGGTGCATTATGTGTAACTGGCACTATACTGGGGGACATTATGTGTAACTGACACTATAATGGGAAACAAAATATGTGTAAATGGCACTATACTGGGGGACATTATGTGTAAATGGCACTATACTGGGGACATTATGTGTAACTGACACTATACTGGGAAACAATGTGTGTAAATGGCAATATACTGGGGAGATTATACGTAACTGGCACTATACTGGGGGACATTATGTGTAACTGTCATTATACTGGGGGATATTATGTGTAAATGGCTGTATACTGTGAGACATTATATGTATCTGGCACTATGCTGGAAAACATAACGTGTAACTGGCACTATACTGGGAGACTACTGCGAGACATTATGTGTAAATGGCACTATACTGGGAGACATTATGTGTAACTGGCAATATACTGGGGGACATTATGCATAACTGGCGCTATACTGGGAGACATGTGTAACTGGCACTGCACTGGGAGACATTATGTATAACTGGCACTATATTGGGTGCATTATGTGTAACTGGCACTATATTGGGGGGCATTATGTGTAACTGACACTATACTGGGAAACAATATGTGTAAATGGCAATATAGGGGGGGCATTATGTGTAAATGGCAATATACTGGGGGACATTATGCATAACTGGCACTATACTGGGAGACATGTGTAACTGGAACTGTACTGGGAGACATTATGTATAACTGGCACTATATTGGGTGCATTATGTGTAACTGGCACTATACTGGGGGGCAATATGTGTAACTGACACTATACTGGGAAACAATATGTGTAAATGGCACTATACTGGGGGACATTATGTGTAAATGGCACTATACTGGGGGACATTATGTGTAACTGGCACTGTACTAGGAGACATTATGTGTAACTGGCACTGTACTGGGAGACATTATGTATAACTGGCACTATATTGGGTGCATTATGTATAACTGGCACTATACTGGGGGGCATTGTGTGTAACTGACACTATACTGGGAAACAATATGTGTAAATGGCAATATAGGGGGGCATTATGTGTAAATGGCAATATACTGGGGGACATTATGCATAACTGGCACTATACTGGGAGACATGTGTAACTGGAACTGTACTGGGAGACATTATGTATAACTGGCACTATATTGGGTGCATTATGTGTAACTGGCACTATACTGGGGGGCATTATGTGTAACTGACACTATACTGGGAAACAATATGTGTAACTGGCACTATACTGCGTAACATTATGCGTAAATGGCACTATACTGGGGGACATTATGTGTAGCTGGCACTATACTGAGGGACATTATGTGTAACTAGCATTATACTAGTGGACATTATGTGTAAATAGCTGTATACTGGGAGACATTATGTGTAAATGGCACTATACTGGGAGACATTATGTGTAAATAGCACTCTACTGGGGATATTATGTGTAACTGGCACTATAGTGGAGGACATTATGTGTAACTGGCTCTGTACTGGGAACATTGGAGTATATTTACTAAAATTCGTAATTTACTGAATGAGGTCAAAGTTCCCACCATTGGATATAATGGAGCGCCTATGCGCTACATTGTATCTTCAGTGCGCAGCCTCACTGACAGTACAGGAGCGCAGAGCCAATCAGGAGAGTGCCACGAGGTGGCGCTCCCTGATTGGCAGAAGTGACCCTCTTTGACAGGAGTCAGGGGGGGTCCTGGCAGTCGGGGAAAGGGGTCCCATGTGTAAACATGGGACCCCTTTCAGTGCGTGGTTCAGGTTTCCGGTTTTATTTTTTGTCAAGTACGTGGATTAAAAAAAAAGCAGGTCTATTTTAAAACTGCTTTTTTTTTACAATTTGTATTTTTGCACGGCAGTGTTTGGCTATTGCCGGTAGTGTTTGTGTCAAATGGTGGCAACTTTGCGGTCAGCGGTTGACCGAATGTAACCTGACCGCTGACCGCAAAGTTCCCACCATTGGATACAATGGAGTGCATAGGCGCAACATTGTATCTCTGCCATGTGCAGCCTCACTGACACTACAGGAGCACACAGCCAATTAGGAGAGTGCCACGACGTGGCGCTCCATGAGAGGCTGAAGGGACCCTGTTTGACAGGAGTCAGGGGGGGTCCTGGCAGTCGGGGAAAGGGGTCCCATGTGTAAACATGGGTCCCCTTTCAGTGCGTGGTCGGGTTTACGGTTTGTTTTTTTGCCAAGTACGTGGATTATACAAAGAACAGAAGATACACTGGATTATGTGAGTATAATTTTTTCCACAGGTACCCCGAGGATTGTACATGGAGGAGAGGACCGAGCCTCGTGGGAACACAGGTAAGTATGTATGTATGGAGGTGTGCATGTATGTAATAAACTTTTACTGGCACGGTGTGTGTCCTGTTTTTTTGGGGGTATTTTTTTAGTAGTAGTAGTAGTACAGATACCAGCGGGCCCGGTTTTCCACCGCATGCTGGTACTTGTGGTTCTCCAAGTACCAGCTTGCGAGGGAGGCTTGCTGGGACTTGTAGTACTGCTACTAAAAACAATATTCTGATTTTTTACACTTGGCTATCAGCCCCCCATCCGCCGCCCTTGGATGGGGGGGACAGCCTCGGGTTTCACCCCTGGCCCTTGGGTGGCTGGAGGGGGGTACCCCATGATTTAAGGGGTTCCCACTCCTCCAGGGTACCCCGGCCAGGGGTGACTAGTTGGAGATGTAATGACAGGGCCGCCAGGACCACAATAAAAGTGTCCCCCGGCTCTGGCATTATGTACCTGGCTAGTGGAGCTCGGTGCTGGTTCAAAAAATACGGGGGATCCCTACGCTTTTTGTCCCCCGTATTTTTTGCACCAGGACCAGGCACAGAGCTGGTTGATAAAATATGGGGGAACCCCAGTCATTTTTTTCCCCATATTTTGACAACCAGGACCGGCTCAAAGAGCCCGAGGCTAGTTTTGCTTAGGAGGGGGGACCCCACGCATTTTTTTTTCCGACTTTAAACTATTTTTTATTTTTTTAAAGATGCACAATGAAACCCTGCATGGTTCTCACAGGTCCGGCTGAGTTTTATTGTTTTAATGTGGGCAGTGTTTTACTATTCACTCCCGTAGAACACTGTCAAAAAATACGAATGACATCGACATCGGAAAACACGAAAATGTAAAATACGACAGCTTAGTAAATTAGTCGTAAAAAATTCAAAAAGTTGCAAAATTGCACATTTGATGTCATTCATGATGAATCTCCCTCCAAATCGGTACAAATACGAATTTTATTAAATATACGCCACAGTATTCATACACAAAAGTGACCTCATTATGGTGGTCATTCTGAGTCGTTCACTCGGTAAATTTCATCGCATCGCAGCGATTTTCCGCTTAGTGCGCATGCGCAATGTCCGCACTGCGACTGCGCCAAGTAATTTTGCTATGAAGTTAGTATTTTTACTCACGGCTTTTTGATCGCTCAGGCGATCGTAGTGTGATTGACAGGAAATGGGTGTTACTGGGCGGAAACTGGCCGTTTTATGGGCGTGTGGGAAAAAACGCTACCGTTTCCGGAAAAAACGCAGGAGTGGCTAGAGAAACGGGGGAGTGTCTGGGCGAACGCTGGGTGTGTTTGTGACGTCAAACCAGGAACGACAAGCACTGAACTGATCGCAGATGCCGAGTAAGTCTGAAGCTACTCTGAAACTGCTAAGAAGTTTGTAATCGCAATATTGCGAATACATCGTTCGCAATTTTAAGATGCTAAGATTCACTCCCAGTAGGCGGCGGCTTAGCGTGAGCAACTCTGCTAAAATCGCCTTGCGAGCGAACAACTCGGAATGACCTCCTATAAGCACACTCTGTTATTTACACATAAGTGATGTCATCATATGCACACATCAGGGATTGCTCCGGACAGTCCAATAATCAGTGCATCAGTCCAGAGTCCGGAACATCAGCAACCTCAAACCCTTATCCCCTATGATATCCCTAATTCACAATGTCGGCCAGACAGGCCACAAAATCACTGCTCCGTCCATGCCTCTCTCTTTTCAATCCTGTAGCAACCAATCAGATTCTAGCTATTATCTTCTAGAAGGTGCTATTTAAATGAAAAGTAGAATCTGATTGATTGCCGTGGGCAACATCTCCACTTCTACAAAAATACACTTTAGTAAATATACCCCTAAGACTCTCCCATAAAGGGACAGGGTGCCTAAATTAAGGAGAAATCCCCTCAAAATTTATTAGGATGGTAGGTAGGAGCTGGTTGGTCCCTGACCACTGTGTGGCATAATGTGAACTGGAGGCACAGTCTGGCATAACGTGTAAAGACAGCTTTACAATGTGGCATATTGTGGGCCAAGGGCAACACAACGTGGTATAATAAGAACTGTGGGCACTGTATGGTATACTGTGTAATAGGGTACTTCTATGGGGCATAAAATGAACTAGGGCACTACCATGGTCTATAGCGGAATAAATTGAACTAGGGCACTACTACATTATATGGGGCATAAAATGAACTAGGGCACTACTACAGTCTACGGGGGCATAAAATTAACTAGGGCACTACTACATTCTACAGGGGAATAAAATGAACTAGGGCACTACTACAGTCTAAGGGCCATGAAATGAACTAGGGCACTACTACAGTCTATGGGGCATAAAATGAACTAGGGCACTACTACAGTCTATGGGGCATGAAATTAACTAGGGCACTACTATGGTCTATGGGGCATTGTTAAGCACAATCAGGGCCGCCATCAAGGGGGTACTGTGAGGACAACTGTCTTGGGCGTGGCCATTCTGACAGAGAGACGGAAGTACTCATGCCATCCGCCGCTTTTGCCACTGCTCTGCTGTAACCTGACAGTGGACCCGCTTGCCCGCCATGCTGATTATAGAATAAAACAAATAGGACATCATTCTGAGACACAATCTGAATGCATTACCTGTTTCCACGTACTGTAGCTAAGTGTTTTTTTTTGCAACTGCCCATGCACGAAAATTACTAAATCCCCAATGGAACATGTGCTACACAGAGTGTATGTAGAAAGGGGCTGTTGTGATTCATTCGGATCACATGCAGGAGTAAACGCAGGATTTCTGGAGAGGAAGTGGATTCCGAATGTTTGATTTCAGAGCAATTGTCACCGACTCATGCATGTAGGATGCATAATTAGCATGTAACAAGCTATAGTCTGCCTCAAACAAAGTGCAGTGTATGTAATACAGGACAACACACATATGCAGGCCCAATGATCATAGTAAGCTACTTACCGGATTCTTTCTCTGTTACGACGATTGAGCACTCATATCCACAGATGCACACATTCCTCCCTTTATATTTCATGTAGTGGCTGCTGGCCAGGCAGTGGGGAAGGGATTTCTTTGGGGCAACTGGAAACCCTCCCTGCATCAGCCTATGCTTGGTCAACAGTGACTGTTATAGATTTATAGAAGTCAGAGTGGCCACTCATTAACTTATTTATTTTGAATCACTTTTACTGTATATATCTGATAGAGAGAAATTATATGGTGTGCCTGTTCTTTATTTTTATATGATTTTATATTTATATATAATAAAAGTTATGTGAATTTATATTGGTCTTGCTCAGACGGCAATTTACGTATATTTGAGCTACAGTAAAGGGCCCTACTCATTGAGTGGTCCGCCGCCGAGCTGCCCGACGGCGGATACGGACAACGGGCGACCCGGCGGCAGGGGGGGAGGTGACGGGGGGAGTGAAGTTTCTTCGCTCCCCCCGTCACCCGGCTCCATAGAAGTACAGGCAAATATGGACGAGATCGTCCATATTGGCCTGCATGCACAGGCGACGGGGCATCAGCGATGAATGAGCGCGAGGCCGCGCATCGTTCATCGCTTGTGCCTCCACACTCAAAGATATGAACGGTATCTCATTCATTAATGAACAAGATCGTTCATATCTTTGAGTATTATCGCCCAGTGTGTAGGGCCTATCAGTGGAGCGCAATTCCTTTTTGTTTTTTTGTTTTTAAGCTCTGACTCTAGCAATGGTACTAGACGCTTCAGCATGGTAGCACCTCTTATGATAAAAAATAGGATGTGCAGTCCAGTCCCCCCCCCCTTCCTCCCTTTTTCCCTCAAGCTCTGACTAATCTACAATGTATTAATCACTGTTCTGGGAGACAGTATGTGTTACTGGCACTGTACTGGGAGACATGTGTAACTGGCACTGTACTGGGAGACATTATGTGTAACTGGCACTGTACTGGGAGACATTATGTGTAACTGGCACTGTACTGGGAGACATTATGTGTAACTGGCACAGTACTGGGGGACATTATGTATAACTGGCACTATACTGGTTGGACATTATGTGTAACTGGCACTGTACTGGGGAACATTATGTGTAACGGGCACTACACTGGGGGACATTATGTGTAACTGCCACAATACTTAGGGACATTATGTGTAACTGGCACTATACTGGGGTACGTTATGTGTAACTGGCACTATACTGGGGGACATTATGTGTAACTGGGTGGCATTATACTAGTGGACATTATGTGTAAATGGCTGTATAATGGGAGTTATTATGTATAAATGGCACTATACTGGGAGACATTATGTGTAAATGGCACTATACTGGGGGCAATATGTGTAACTGGCGCTATACTGGGAAACATTATGTGTAAATGGCACTATACTGGGAGACATTATGAGTAAATGGCACTATATGGGGGGCAATATGTGTAACTGGCACTGTACTTGGGGGACATTATATGTAACTGCCACTATACTGGGGGACATTAAAATGGAAATGGCACTATACTGGGGGACATTATGTGTAACTGGCACTATTCTGAGGGACATTATGTGTAACTGGCAATATACTAGTGGACATTATGTGTAAATGGCACTATACTGGGAGACATTATGTGTAAATGGCACTATACTGGGGGAAATATGTGTAACTGGCACTGTACTGGGGGGACATTATGTGTAATTGATACTATACTGGGGGACATTAAAATGTAAATGGCACTATACTGGGAGACATTATGTGTAACTGGCACTATACTGGGAGACATTATGTGTAACTGGCACTATACTGGGGATATTATGTGTAACTGGCACTATAGTGGGGGACATTACGTGTAACTGGCTCTGTACTGGGGGACATTATGTGTATATGGCACTATACTGGGGGGCATTATGTGTAACTGGCACTATACTGCATACTGGGATTTTGATTTTGACATGCCTGGTTTACAGTAATGCCCAGGGTCTGTACTAGTTTCTTCTACCACTCCCGCAGACTCCCACACTTGCTCCAATGTTTTTCATGAAGTGGGAGACTGTGGAATACATTTGGAAACTCGCCTAGAAATCCTATGTTTGCCCCTGAACTTCCAGTAGACAGCAATAGTGACTACTTTTGCTTCTTTTAAGAGAGGGACAAACAGTAGATATCTCCATAAGTGCTGCGGAATCTCTTGGTAAATGGCACTGATGATAAAAACTGCATGAATCCCCTGGAAACAGCTGTTTTAGGGGATTGGCCACTTTTTCGTATGACAATAAATCTATAAATGAATTATCTGTATTTGGATGTAGCACAACTCCTTTACACGCACATACATACTCTTTGCACACTAGCAACTTCATTCTAAGTACACCAACAGTATTCATACACAAAAGTGACCTCATTATAAGCACACTCTGTTATTTACACATAAGTGATGTCATCATATGCACACATCAGGGATTGCTCCGGACAGTCCAATAATCAGTGCATCAGTCCAGAGTCCGGAACATCAGCAATCTCAAACCATTATCCCCTATGATATCCCTAATTCACAATGTCGGCCAGACAGGCCACAAAATCACTGCTCCGTCCATGCCTCTCTCTTTTCAATCCTGTAGCAACCAATTAGATTTTAGCTATTATCTTCTAGAAGGTGCTATTTAAATGAAAAGTAGAATCTGATTGATTGCCGTGGGCAACATCTCCACTTCTACAAAAATACACTTTAGTAAATATACCCCTAAGACTCTCCCATAAAGGGACAGGGTGCCTAAATTAAGGAGAAATCCCCTCAAAATTTATTAGGATGGTAGGTAGGAGCTGGTTGGTCCCTGACCACTGTGTGGCATAATGTGAACTGGAGGCACAGTCTGGCATAACGTGTAAAGACAGCTTTACAATGTGGCATATTGTGGGCCAAGGGCAACACAATGTGGTATAATAAGAACTGTGGGCACTGTATGGTATACTGTGTAATAGGGTACTTCTATGCGGCATAAAATGAACTAGGGCACTACTACAGTCTACGGGGGCATAAAACGAACTAGGCACTACTACAGTCTATGGGGCATAAAATGAACTAGGGCACTACTACAGTCTATAGGGCATAAAATAAACTAGGGCACTACTACAGTCTACGGGGGCATAAAATGAACTAGGCACTACTACAGTCTACGGGGCATAAAATAAACTAGGGCACTACTACAGTCTACGGGACATAAAATGAACTAGGGCACTACTACAGCCTACGGGCCATGAAATGAACTAGGGCACTACTACAGTCTATGGGGCATAAAATGAACTAGGGCACTACTACAGTCTATGTGGCATGAAATGAACTAGGGCACTACTATGGTCTATGGGGCATTGTTAAGCACCATCAGGGCCGCCATCAAGGGGGTACTGTGAGGACAACTGTCTTGGGCGTGGCCATTCTGACAGAGAGACGGAAGTACTCATGCCATCCGCCGCTTTTGCCACTGCTCTGCTGTAACCTGACAGTGGCCCCCGCTTGCCCGCCATGCTGATTATAGAATAAAACAAATAGGACATCATTCTGAGACACAATCTGAATGCATTACCTGTTTCCACGTACTGTAGCTAAGTGTTTTTTTTTGTAACTGCCGATGCACGAAAATTACTAAATCCCCAATGGAACATGCGCTACACAGAGTGTATGTAGAAAGGGGCTGTTGTGATTCATTCGGATCACATGCAGGAGTAAACGCAGGATTTCTGGGGGGAAAGTGGATTCCGAATGTTTGATTTCAGAGCAATTGTCACCGACTCATGCATGTAGGATGCATAATTAGCATGTAACAAGCTATAGTCTGCCTCAAACAAAGTGCAGTGTATGTAATACAGGACAACACACATATGCAGGCCCAATGATCATAGTAAGCTACTTACCGGATTCTTTCTCTGTTACGACGATTGAGCACTCATATCCACAGATGCACACATTCCTCCCTTTATATTTCATGTAGTGGCTGCTGGCCTGGCAGTGGGGAAGGGATTTCTTTGGGGCAACTGGAAACCCTCCCTGCATCAGCCTATGCTTGGTCAACAGTGACTGTTATAGATTTATAGAAGTCAGAGTGGCCACTCATTAACTTATTTATTTTGAATCACTTTTACTGTATATATCTGATAGAGAGAAATTATATGGTGTGCCTGTTCTTTATTTTTATATGATTTTATATTTATATATAATAAAAGTTATGTGAATTTATATTGGTCTTGCTCAGACCGCAATTTACGTATATTTGAGCTACAGTAAAGGGCCCTACACATTGAGTGGTCCGCCACCGAGCTGCTCTACGGCGGATACGGATGACGGGGAACCCGGCGGCAGGGGGAGAGGTGACGGGGGGAGTCAAGTTTCTTCGCTCCCCCCGTCACCCGGCTCCATAGAAGTGCAGGCAAATATGAACGAGATCATCCATATTGGCCTGCATGCACAGGCGACGGGGCATCAGCGATGAATGAGCGCGAGGCCGCGCATCGTTTATCGCTTGTGCCTCCACACTCAAAGATATGAACGGTATCTCGTTCATTAATGAACAAGATCGTTCATATCTTTGAGTATTATCGCCCAGTGTGTAGGGCCTATCAGTGGAGCGCAATTCCTTTTTGTTTTTTTATTTTTAAGCTCTGACTCTAGCAATGGTACTAGACGCCTCAGCATGGTAGCACCTCTTATGATTAAAAATAGGATGTGCAGTCCGGCACCCCCCCCCCCCCCTTCCCCCCTTTTTCCCTCAAGCTCTGACTAATCTCCAATGTATTAATCACAATCTTTTGTACCAGCACCACAGTGGCGCCAGGTTTTCACTCTTGTTTTCTCTGTATCACCTTCTCTGGATGGTTCTCCCTCTTCTTCTTTAAAACTGCCACTGCCTCACTGGAGTGAATGAGCCGGATTTGCACCTCTGCTCTCCCTGACCATGGGAGGAGGAACGTGGCCATATAGCTGCCATTACCGTGGTCCTCTACGTGTCCAGTCACTCCAGCCTTCAGTGCCGGACAGTGCAGCTTGGCTCGGAAGTAATCTCCACCATATTCCTTTGGCCGGCCATGGTGGTCCCGAGCTGTGATGAGCACCTCCAACGTCTCCCCAATCCTGTACGTGTCCCGTGCATTCAGCAGATGGTAATCACAGTGTCCGGGGCTGGTAGATAGATTATAGTGTGTCACAGTGGATGGCGGCTCCGGCCAGTCAATCAGTCTAAAGAGTTCTTTGAATTTGGGATCAACAGTTTTAGAAGAGACGGACATGAACCTAGGAGCAGTTATGGGACTTCTGTGCAGCCTAGGAGATGGTGGATTGCACATGTTCAAATAATCCTCTGTTATGAACCTGTAAATGAACTAAAGATATCAAAAATTACAAACACTTGTCACTTTAAAAATGAAATCAAATATTTTTTGGAATACACCAGACAATGATACAACACTGAGTCACGGTGCAGGGCTAGAATGAGGCACTGGTCACAACCCTGGGACATGTGTAGGAACACGGCACTACCCTTGTTCCTTTGTGTTGGGGAGTTACCTGAGATAGAATGAGCTCCTGAAAAGCATTTTCTGTAAATGTCCTGAGATCTAATACAGTGTAATACAATGCTTTAAGCAGAGGCGTAACTAGGGTTTTTGGAGCCCAGGGCAAGATGGAAAATGGCGCCCCCCCTTAAAAAAAAAACACTGAAAGAAGGATGTGCGCGCGCTGAAGGCGCGCACGCCGTAAAATGGGCGTGGCCACACACCAGAAGGGGTGTGACTACGCTCCAGAAGGGGTGTGGCCACTGAAAATGGCCCACAGTGCAGGTTACATTGCCCCACGGTGCCGGATACATGCCCCACGGTGCCAGATACATGCCCCACGGTGCCAGATACATGCCCAACGGTGCCAGTTACATTGCCCCACTCAGTGCCAGTTACAGTGCCCCACTCAGTGCCCGTTACATTGCCCCACTCAGTGCCAGTTACATTGCCCCACTCAGTGCCAGTTACATTGCCCCACTCAGTGCCAGTTACATTGCCCCACTCAGTGCCCGTTACATTGCCCCACTCAGTGCCAGTTACATTGCCCCACTCAGTGCCGCACTCAGTGCCGGATACAATGCCCCACTCAGTGCCGGATACAATGCCCCACTCAGTGCCAGATACAATGCTCCACTCAGTGCCGGATACTCAGTGCCGGATACAATGCCCCACTCAGTGCCGGATACAATGCCCCACTCAGTGCCGGATATAATGCCCCACTCAGTGCCGGATACATTGCCCCACAGTGCCGGATACATTGCCCCACTCAGTGCCAGTTACATTGCCCCACAGTGCCAGTTACATGCCCCACAGTGCCAGTTACATGCCCCATAGTGCCAGATACATGCCCCACAGTGCCAGTTACATGCCCCACAGTGCCAGTTACATGCCCCACAGTGCCAGATACATGCCCCACAGTGCCAGTTACAGTGCCCCACAGTGCCGGATACAATGCCCCACAGTGCCGGATACAATGCCCCACAGTGCTGGATACAATGCCCCACAGTGCCAGTTACATGCCCCACAGTGCCAGATACATGCCCCACAGTGCCAGTTACATGCCCCACAGTGCCGGATACAATGCCCCACAGTGCTGGATACAATGCCCCACAGTGCCAGATACATGCCCCACAGTGCCAGATACATGCCCCACAGTGCCAGTTACATGCCCCACAGTGCCAGATACATGCCCCACAGTGCCAGATACAGTTACCCACAGTGCCGGATACAGTGCCCCACAGTGCCGGATACAATGCCCCACAGTGCCAGTTACATGCCCCACAGTGCCGGATACAGTGCACCACAGTGCTGGATACAATGCCCCACAGTGCCAGGCCCCCCCCCCGTGCCGCCGCCGGCCCCCCATCACTCACCTGTGAGGGGAGGAGAGCGCAGCGCCTCTCCTTTCCCTCGCCGCTCCAGGTCTCCGGACGCCGGCGGCTATCTGGCGCCGGTACGCTAGCCAATCAGAGCTCGCGGACCGGCAGCCAATCAGGAGCCGGTCCGCAAGCCCTGATTGGCTAGCGCCGGAGACCGGACACGGCAGCGCTGCTGGCAGCGCTGCTAGTGCTCCCAGCGGCGGTGAGGGGAGGGAGAGACGCTGCGCTTTCTCCTCCCCTCACATTTAGGGTTAACGGGGCGAGTGGGGCATGATGCCCTGGACGCCGGCGGTGCCCCCCTCTCCTGGGCCTGCCAGGGCGCCCAGGGCACGTGCCCCACTCGCCCTACCCTAGATATGCCTCTGGCTTTAAGTATCAGCAAACTTTAGATTGTGTGAGAGTTTGGGAAGGTTTTTTACTCTTTACAGGGCATCATATCCTGGTGCTTCCACTAGTAGCTGCTCCTGCATCTACTCAACACAGTGGAACTAGAAGCACAGCTGACTTGCACAAATGAGGTGGCTCATGGGCAGTGGCGCCAACAGGGGTGGGGGAGAGGCCTGTTGGGGGTCTAGGTCTGCTGCTGCCTCCCCACATATCAAGAGCTTCTGCCTATGTGTGCTGGGTGCAGGTAGGTACTGCCTCTGAAGAGCAGCAGTCTTTTTGATTGTCTCCTGGCTGGGAAAGGGGGGGGGCACAATGGCGCTCCCTGTGGAGTGCATTGCAACAGTTTTTTTGGTAAGGTGGTATGACCACACCTACTTACATTAAGCCACACCCCTGTACCCAGGCCCTCTATGGTCTCGTCTGCCCTGTCCATGGGAGACCGACCTCCAAAGTCACTGGCTGAGGATAGAAAAAGATGAGTGACACCCATCACATTATAACATTTGATATGCATATAAATAGAACCGAACCCGCTCAACGCAGGTTGAGTATCCCATATCCAAAATGCTTGGGACCAGAAGTATTTTGGATGTCGAATTTTTCCGTATTTTGGAATACTTGCATACCATAATGAGATATCATGGCGATGGCACCCAAGTCTAAGCACAGAATGCATTTACGTTTCATATACACCTTATTCACACAGCATGTACACAGTGGGGTATATTTACTAAGGTCCCGATTTTGACCGAGATGCCGTTTTTTCTTCAAAGTGTCATCTCGGTAATTTACTAAACTCAAATCTCGGCAGTGATGAGGGCATTCGGATTTTTTTGGAAGTCCAAGAAAAAAAATACGAATGAATACACTATCGGTCAAATACGCCAGCAAATTAGCAGAACTCGGTCATTTACTAAAAAGTGCAAATCTCAAAAGAGCCAAACACTGTCGTGAAAAATTACAATTCGTAAAAAAGTGCTAAAAAAAAAGCAGACCTGCTTTTTTGAGCCGTGATTGGATAGGCATACACGGATCCATGAGATCCGTGCATGTATATCAGTGGGAAGGGGTGGGAAAGTGTTAATTTTTCCAAAAAAAAATGCGTGGGGTCCCCCCTCCTAAGCATACCCAGCCTCGGGCTCTTTGAGCCGACTCTGGTTGCAGAAATATGGGGGAAAAAGTGACAGGGGTTCCCCCATATTTAAGCAACCAGCATCGGGCTCTGCACCTGGTCCTGGTTCCAAAAATACGGGGGACAAAAAGCGTAGGGGTCCCCCGTATTTTTAAAACCAGCACCGGGCTCCACTAGCTGGACAGATAATGCCAAAGCCGGGGGTCCCTTTTATACCGTGCCCTGCGGACGTGGCATCAAATATCCAACTAGTCACCCCTGGCCGGGGTACCCTGGGGGAGTGGGAACCCCTTCAATCAAGGGGTTTCCCCCCCAGCCACCCAAGGGCCAGGGGTGAAGCCCGAGGCTGTCCCCCCCATCCAATGGGCTGCGGATGGGGGGCTGATAGCCTTTTTGTAAAAGTGTAAGATATTGTTTTTAGTAGCAGTACTACAAGTCCCAGCAAGCCTCCCCTGCAAGCTGGTACTTGGAGAACCACAAGTACCAGCATGCGGCGGAAAAACTGGGCCACTGGAACCTGTAGAACTACTACTAAAAAAATACCCCAAAAATGACAAAACACACACACCTTGAAAGTAAAGTTTTAATACATCCATCCACACAAACATATACACATACTTACCTTATGTTCACACGCAGGTCGGTCCTCTTGTCCAGTAGAATCCATGGGGTACCTGTTGAAAAAATTATACTCACAAAATCCAGTGTAGATCGGTCCTCTTCAAATCCATTTGTAATCCACGTACTTGAGAAAATAAAAAACCGGAGTCCCGACAACGAACTGAAAGGGGCCCCATGTTTTCACATGGGACCCCTTTCCCCGAATGCCAGAAACCCACTCTGACTTCTGTCTAAGTGGGTTTCTTCAGCCAATCAGGGAGCGCCACGTTGTGGCACCCTCCTGATCGGCTGTGTGCTCCTGTACTGACTGACAGGCAGCACGCGGCAGTGTTACAATGTAGCGCCTATGCGCTCCATTGTAACCAATGGTGGGAACTTTCTGCTCAGCGGTGAGGTCACTTTCGGTCAACCGCTGAGCAGAAAGTTCCCACCATTGGTTACAATGTAGCGCATAGGCGCTACATTGTAACACTGCCGCGTGCTGCCTGTCAGTCAGTACAGGAGCACACAGCCGATCAGGAGGGTGCCACAACGTGGCGCTCCCTGATTGGCTGAAGAAACCCACTTAGACAGAAGTCAGAGTGGGTTTCTGGCATTCGGGGAAAGGGGACCCATGTGAAAACATGGGGCCCCTTTCAGTGCGAGGATCGGGTCTCCGTTTTTTTATTTTTATCAAGTACCTGGATTACAAATGGATTATCCGAGGAGACATCTACACTGGATTTGGTGAGTATAATTTATTCAACAGGTACCCCATGGATTCTACTGGACAAGAGGACCGACCTGCGTATGGACAAAGGTAAGTATGTATGTATGTTTGTGTGGATGGATGTAATAAAACTTTACTTTCAAGGTGTGTGTGTATTGTCTTTTTTGGGGTATTTTTTTAGTAGTAGTACTACAGGTACCAGCGGGCCCGTTTTTCCGCTGCATGCAGGTACTTGTGGTTCTCCAAGTACCAGCATGCGGGGGAGGCTTGCTGGGCCTTGTAGTACTGCTACTAAAAACAATATCTTACACTTTTACAAAAAGGCTATCAGCCCCCCATCCGCAGCCCATTGGATGGGGGGGACAGCCTTGGACTTCACCCCTGGCCCTTGGGTGGCTGGGGGGGGGGTAGACCCCTTGATTGAAGGGGTCCCCACTCCCCCGGGGTACCCCGGCCAGGGGTGACTAGTTGGATATTTGATGCCACGGCCGCAGGGCACTGTATAAAAGTGACCCCCGGCTGTGGCATTATCTGTCCAGCTAGTGGAGCCCGGTGCTGGTTTAAAAATACGGGGGACCCCTACGCTTTTTGTCCCCCGTATTTTTGGAACCAGGACCAGGCGCAGAGCCCGATGCTGGTTGCTTAAATATGGGGGAACCCCTGTCATTTTTTATCCCATATTTCTGCAACCAGGATCGGCTCAAAGAGCCCGAGGCTGGTTATGCTTAGGAGGGGGGACCCCACGCAATTTTTTAAAAAGTTTTACAGTGTTTATTTAAAAAAAAAATGAACCCCAGCACGGATCACACAGATCCGGCCGAGATTCATTTTGAAAAAGTCGGCAGTGTTTTGCTAATCACTGCCGTAAAAAACATAAAAAAAACACGAAGGACATCGACATCGGAAAACCCGAAAAGGCAAAATACGGCAGCTTAGTAAATTAGTCGGAATCAATTCAAAAAGTTGCAATTTTACACTGTCGATGTCATTCGTGATTGATCTTTGACCTTTTTCGGAAAATTACGAATTTTAGTAAATATACCCCAGTGTTTTTGGATCCTGCACCGCTTCTAAAGATTTTTTTTCATGAGCACTGTCTTGTTTGTTTGATCTATATACATACATTTACTAGTGATGTGCACTGGACATTTTTTTTGGTGTTTTGGTTTTGGATTCAGTTCCGCGGCCGTGTTTTGGATTCGGACGCGTTTTGGCATAACCTGCCAGAAATTTTTTTGTCGGATTCGGGTGTGTTTAGGATTCGGGTGTTTTTTTTTTACAAAAAACTCTCAAAAACAGCTTAACTCATAGAATGTGGGGGTCATTTTGATCCCATAGTATTATTAACCTCAATAACCATAATTTCCACTCATTTCCAGTCTATTCTGAACACCTCACACCTCACAATATTATTTTTAGTCCTAAAATTTGCACCAAGGTCGCTGTGTGACTAAGCTAAGCGACCCAAGTGGCCGACACAAACACCTGAAACATCTAGGAGTGGCACTGCAGTGTCAGACAGGATGGCACTTCAAAAAATAGTCCCCAAACAGCACATGATGCAAAGAAAAAAAGAGGTGCACCAAGGTTGCTGGATGACTAAGATAAGCGATCCAAGTGGCCGACACAAACACCTGGCCCATCTAGGAGTGGCACTGCAGTGTCAGACAGGATGGCACTTCAAAAAAATAGTCCCCAAACAGCACATGATGCAAAGAAAAAAAGAGGTGCAATGAGGTAGCTGTGTGACTAAGCTAAGCGACCCAAGTGGCCGACACAAACACCTGGCCCATCTAGGAGTGACACTGCAGTGTCAGACAGGATGGCACTTCAAAATATAGTCCCCAAACATCACATAATGCAAAGAAAAATGGAAAAAAAGAGGTGCAAGATGGAATAGTCCTTGGGCCCTCTCACCCACCCTTATGTTGTATAAACAGGACATGCACACGTTAACAAACCCATCATTTCAGCGATAGGGTCTGCCACACGACTGTGACTGAAATGACTGGTTGGTTTGGGCCCCCACCAAAAAAGAAGCAATCAATCTCTCCTTGCACAAACTAGCTCTACAGAGGCAAGATGTCCACCTCCTCCTAATCGTACGATTCCTCACCCCTTTCACTGTGTACATCCCCCTCCTCACAGATTATTAATTCGTCCCCACTGGAATCCACTATCTCAGGTCCCTGTGTACTTTCTGGAGGCACATGCTGGTGAATGTCTCCATGGAGGAATTGATTATAATTCATTTTGATGAACATCATCTTCTCCACATTTTCTGGAAGTAACCTTGTACGCCGATTGCTGACAAGGTGAGCGTCTGCACTAAACACTCTTTCGGAGTACACACTGGAGGGGGGGCAACTTAGGTAAAATAAAGCCAGTTTGTGCAAGGGCCTCCAAATTGCCTCTTTTTCCTGCCAGTATACGTACGGAATGTCTGACGTGCCTACTTGGATGCAGTCACTCATATAATCCTCCACCATTCTTTCAATGGTGACAGAATCATATGCAGTGACAGTAGATGACATGTCAGTAATCGTTGGCAGGTCCTTCAGTACGGACCAGATATCAGCACTCGCTCCAGACTGCCCTGCATCACCGCCAGCGGGTGGGATCGGAATTCTTAGCCTTTTCCTCGCAGCCCTAGTAGCGGGAAAATGTGAAGGAGGAGCTGTTGACGGGTCACGTTCTGCTTGACTTGACAATTTTCTCACCTGCAGGTCTTTGGACCTCTGCAGAATTGTGTCTGCCGGAAAGAGAGATACAACGTAGGCTTTAAATCTAGGATCAAGCACGGTGGCCAAAATGTAGTGCTCTGATTTTAACAGATTGACCACCCGTGAATCCTGGTTAAGCGAATTAAGGGCTCCATCCACAAATCCCACATGCCTAGCGGAATCGATCTTTTTTAGCTCCTCCTTCAATCTCTCCAGCTTCTTCTGCAAAAGCCTGATGAGGGGAATGTCTGAACTGACTTCACGTGTGGCAAGTTCCAAGGGTTGCAGAACCTTGCACAACATTGAAATCATTCTCCACTGCGCTTGAGTCAGGTGCATTCCCCCTTCTTTAGCCTATATCGTAGATAGCTGTATAGGCTTGAATGGCCTTTTGCTGCTCCTCCATCCTCTGAAGCATATAGAGGGTTGAATTCCACCTCGTTAGCACCTCTTGCTTCAGATGATGGCGGGGCAGGTTCAGGAGTGTTTGCTGGTGCTCCAGTCTTCGGCACGTGGTGGCTGAATGCCGAATGTGGCCTGCAATTCTTCGGGCCACCGACAGCATCTCTTGCACGTCCCTGTAATTTTAAAAAAAATTCTGCACCACCAAATTCAATGTATGTGTAAAACATGGGACATGCTGGAATTTGCCCACATGTAATGCATGCACAATATTGGTGGCGTTGTCCGATGTCACATATCCCCAGGAGAGTCCAATTGGGGGAAGCCATTCTGCGATGCTGTTCCTCAGTTTCCGTAAGAGGTTGTCAGCTGTGTGCCTCTTATGGAAAGCGGTGATACAAAGCGTAGCCTGCCTAGGAACGGGATGGCGTTTGCGAGATGCTGCTACTGGTGCTGCCGCTTCTTTTCTTGCTGTGGGAGGCCATACATCTACTCAGTGGGCTGTCACAGTCATATAGTCCTTAGTCTGCCCTGCTCCACTTGTCCACATGTCCGTGGTTAAGTGGACATTGGGTACAACTGCATTTTTTAGGACACTAGTGACTCTTTTTCTGAGGTCTGTGTACATTCTCGGTCTGCCTAGAGAAATGGAACCTAGATGGTATTTGGTACCGGGGACACAGTACCTCAAGCAAATCTCTAATTTTCCCGTTTAACACCACCCAGGCTGCCAAGGCCTGAGTTATCCGCTTTGCAGCAGGATGACTGCTGTGATATTTAATTTTCCTCGCAAAGGACTGTTGGACAGTCAATTGCTTACTGGAAGTAGTACAAGTGGTCTTCCGACTTCCCCTCTGGGATGACGATCGACTCCCAGCAGCAACTACAGCAGCGCCAGCAGCAGTAGCCGTAACACTCAAGGATGCATCGGAGGAATCCCAGGCAGGAGAGGACTCGTCAGACTTGACAGTGACATGGCCTGCAGGACTATTGGCTTTCCTGTCTAAGGAGGAAATTGACACTGAGGGAGTTGGTGGTGTGGTTTGCAGGAGCTTGGTTACAAGAGGAAGGGATTTACTGGTCAGTGGACTGCTTCCGCTGTCACCCAAAGTTTTTTTAACTTGTCAATGACTTCTGATGAATGCGCTGCAGGTGACGTATAAGGGAGGATGTTCCGAGGTGGTTAACGTCCTTACCCCTACTTATTACAGCTTGACAAAGGCAACACACGGCTTGACACCTGTTGTCCGGATTTCTATTGAAATAATTCCACACCGAAGAGGTAAGTTTTTTTTGTATTTTGACCAGGCATGTCAATGGCCATATTCGTGCCATGGACAACAGGTGTCTCACCGGGTGCCTGACTTAAACAAACCACCTCACCATCAGAATCCTCCTTGTCAATTTCCTCCTCAGCGCCAGCAACACCCATATCCTCATCCTGATGTACTTCAACAGTGACATCTTCAATTTGACTATCAGGAACTGGACTGCGGGTGCTCCTTCCAGCACTTGCAGGGGGCGTGCAAATGGTGGAAGGCGCCACCTCTTCCCGTCCAGTGTTGGGCAGGTCATGCATCGCATCCGACACAATTGGACTCTCCTTGGGGATTTGTGATTTAGAAGAACGCACAGTTCTTTGCTGTGCTTTTGCTAGCTTAAGTCTTTTCATTTTTCTAGCGGAAGGAAGAGTGCTTCCATCCTCATGTGAAGCTGAACCACTAGCCATGAACATAGGCCAGGGCCTCAGCCGTTCCTTGCCACTCCGTGTCGTAAATGGCATGTTGGCAAGTTCACGCTTCTCCTCAGATGCTTTTCATTTAGATTTTTGGGCAATTTTACTGAACTTTAGTTTTTTTGATTTTACATGCTCTCTACTATGACATTGGGCATCGGCCATGGCAGACGACGTTGATGGCATTTCATCATCTCGGCCATGACTAGTGGCAGCAGCTTCAGCACGAGGTGGAAGTGTATCTTGATCTTTCCCTTTTTTACCCTCCACATTTTTGTTCTCCATTTTTTAATGTGTGGAATTATATGCCAGTAATATATCAATAGCAATGGCCTACTACTATATATACTGCGCACAACTTAAATGCACCACAGGTATGGATGGATAGTATACTTGATGACACAGAGGTAGGTAGAGCAGTGGCCTACTGTACCGTACTGCTATATATTATATACTCGTGGTCAGCAAAATTATGCACTGTCCTACTACATATATACTGCGCACAGCTTAAATGCACCACAGGTATGGATGGATAGTATACTTGACGACACAGAGGTAGGTAGAGCAGTGGCCTACTGTACTGTACTGCTATATATTATATACTGGTGGTCAGCAAAATTATGCACTGTCCTACTACTATATATATACTGCGCACAACTTAAATGCACCACAGGTATGGATGGATAGTATACTTGACGACACAGAGGAAGGTAGAGCAGTGTCCTACTGTACCGTACTGCTATATATTATATACTGGTGGTCAGCAAAATTATGCACTGTCCTACTACTATATATATACTGCGTACAACTTAAATGCACCACAGGTATGGATGGATAGTATACTTGACGACACAGAGGTTTTTAGAGCAGTGGCCAAGTGTACCGTACTGCTATATATTATATACTGGTGGTCAGCAAAATTATGCACTGTCCTACTACTATATATATACTGTGCACAACTTAAATGCACCACAGGTATGGATGGATAGTATACTTGACGACACAGAGGTAGGTAGAGCAGTGGCCTACTGTACCGTACTGCTATATATTATATACTGGTGGTCAGCAAAATTATGCACTGTCATCCTACTACTGTGCACAACAACTAAAATGCACCACAGGTATGGATGGATAGTATACTTGACGAAACAGAGGTATGTAGAGCAGTTGCCTACTGTACCGTACTGCTATATATTATATACTGGTGGTCAGCAAAATTATGCACTGTCCTACTACTGTATATATACTACACACAACTTACATACACCACAGATATGGATGGATGGATAGTATACTTGACGACACAGAGGTAGGTAGAGCATTGGCCTACTGTACCGTACTGCTATATATTATATACTTGTGGTCAGCAAAATTATGCACTGTCCTCCTACTACTGCGCACAACTAAAATGCACCACAGGTATGGATGGATAGTATACTTGACGAAACAGAGGTAGGTAGAGCAGTGGCCTACTGTACCGTACTGCTATATATTATATACTGGTGGTCAGCAAAATTATGCACTGTCCTACTACTGTATATATACTACGCACAACTTACATGCACCACAGGTATGGATGGATAGTATACTTGACGACACAGAGGTAGGTAGAGCAGTGGCCTACTGTACCGTACTGCTACATATCATATACTGGTGGTCAGCAAAATTATGCACTGTCCTCCTACTACTGCGCACAACAACTAAAATGCACCACAGGTATGAATGGATAATACACTTGATGACACAGATGTAGGTAGAGCAGTGGCCTACTGTACCGTACTGCTATATATTATATACTGGTTGTCACTGGTCAGCAAAATTATGCACTGTCCTCCTACTATATACTACAATGCAGCACAGATATGGAGCGTTTTTCAGGCAGAGAACGTATAATACTGGTGGTCACTGGTCAGCAAAACTCTGCACTGTACTCCTCCTATATAATACTGCTGGTCCCCAGTCCCCACAATAAAGCAGTGTGAGCACAGATATATGCAGCACACTGAGCACAGATATGGAGCATTTTTCAGGCAGAGAACGTATAATACTGGTGGTCACTGGTCACTGGTCAGCAAAACTCTGCACTGTACTCCTACTATATAATACTGGTGGTCCCCAGTCCCCACAATGCAGCACACTGAGCACAGATATTTGCAGCACACTGAGCACAGATATTTGCAGCACACTGAACACAGAAACTGAGAGAACGCTGCACGTCCTCTCGCTATCATCTCCAATGCACGAGTGAAAAATGGCGGCGACGCGCGGCTCCTTATATAGAATACGAATCTCACGAGAATCCGACAGCGGGATGATGACGTTCGGGCGCGATCAGGTTAACCGAGCAAGGCGGGAAGATTCGAGTCCGCCTCGGAACCGTGTGAAATGGGTGAAGTTCGGGGGGTGTTCGGATTCCGAGGAACCGAACCCGTCATCTCTAACATTTACCCATATCGTCATCAACCTAAGGGGTGCAGTGTCTCGGTATGTGGGAAGGAAAGTTGGGGTGAAGCACCCAGTCTCATCCAGGGCGGCCATTAGGGGGTACTGCTGGGACTGGAGTACAGGGCCCGGACACAGAGAGAGCTCTGCAGCAGATCACAGACAGGAAGTCAGCTTTGGACAGACAGGCATTTGTATTTCGCTATTCATAAGCAGCGGATGTGGCTGGCTGCTGATCAACGATTTGTGATTGGGCTGCAGCCAGCCCTGAATTCTTCATGCTGCCAGTGGCTGCTGTCTGTCCATGGCTGGCTGTGGTCCATGACTTGAAACCAGGCAATTTGGTGTTTACAGCCAGCAGGGGGTCTTGGAGTCAGCAGATGCAGTAACAGTGGCGGCTGCCTCCCTCATCCTGTCCCAGAAGCGTGCCCCAGTGGGTGCCCTTCACCCCCAGATCCAGCATTCCTTGTACTGTGCCTATCCCCCCAGTCCAGACTTCCCTGCCTAGTGTCCCCCTCCCAGTCAAGCTTACCCTGTCCTGTGCCCCCCCCCCAGGTAAAGCCTTCCCTGCCCTGTGCCCCTCATTAAGGTCCAGCCTTCCCTGCCCTGTGCCTTACCCTCACAAGCCATCCCTGTGCCCCCAATAGGTCGAACCCTTCCTGTCCTGCACTTCCCCTTGACCTAGCCCTCCCTTCCCAGGTTCAGACCTTCCTGTATCTCCTTTTTTTACACAACCATTGATGCTTCAATCCCACTGTATCCCCACCCACATTATCTACAGCTCCGCCCAACTCTTTTTTTTTTAGTTACTGGGGGTTGCCTATTTTGTCAGTCCCGGGCCCCACAATTCCTAATGGCAGCCCTGGTCTCACCACTGCCCTGCAGAGCAGCTGGTGAAAAGATAGCGACCGCATGTGCAAGGCATCTCTGCCATGTGTGGGGAGAGCCTGGGGGCAGGCCAGCATCTTTAGCGTGCTGTCAGGCCATGCCCCCTTCCCCAACATACCACGCCCCCTTTTTGCACACATGCTGGCTTGAGATTGGCATCTTACAAATGTTGGGACATACTTGCCTACCCTCCCGGAATGGCCGGGAGGCTCCCGAAAATCGGGTGAACCTCCCGGCCCCCCGGAAAGGTGGGCAAGCCTCCCGCTTTCCCCCTCGGCCGCCCGCAGCAGTGAACAAGTAGGCAGGCCGAGGGGGTCCGATGACGCGATTCGCGTCATCGTAACTCCGCCCCCCGCTATGCAGCGCCTCTTTTCTCGGCACAGCACATCGGGGGGTGGAGTCACGATGACGCGACCCTGATGCAATGCCCCCGGACCGCCCATCCTGCTGCCGGCCACGCCCCCGGACCAACCGTCCTGCCGGCCGCGCCCCCATTCACCTACAATGCTGCCTCCTACCGGAGGAGGAGGCAGGTAAGTAGGTAGGTATGTGTTGGGAGATACGATAGAGCATCCTTGTTTTAGTTAATAGTTTTTGCATAACTTCTTATATCTGCTAATGATCCTAAACATCTCAGAAAAGTGTCTGTGTTCCATACAGCAATGAGGACTCACGGGACTGAATAAGGTCACTGTGAATTGTAAGCTCATACTACATAACATATGAATACCTAATCATATATAAAGGTGGCATACGACCAGGGCCGGTGCAAGGGTGTTCGGCGCCTCCCTGCAAACTATAAATTTGCGCCCTCTCTCCCATACTTAATAAAGGGACAGTGCGTACCGAAGTCACACGCCGCAAGAAGAGGGTGGGGTGTGGCCACACAATAGTACCAATTAAAATGACTCCATAAAGTAGCACAATCTTGTTCACATTACACCGCACACTGGGTGTCATTCCGACCTGTTCGCACGCATCGGTTCTTCGCTGCAGTGCAAATGGGTCGGAACTGCGCATGCGCGCCGGACGCATTGCACACGCTCAGCGTTGCCTGGCGACGGCCGTCACTGGGAAGCAACGTCGCCAGCGAGAAATGTGATTGCATAGGCGATCGCAAGAAGACGGACAGGTAGGAGGCGTTCTGGGGCGGATACTCACCGTTTTCCAGGCGTGGTGAGTCCAACGCAGGCGGATCCAGGCGTTTGGGGGCCGGATGTCTGACGTCACAGCCAGGAACATCATTGCTAGATCCGTCGCACTGGGGAGTAGCTGCAGGTCTGGTCTTGTTTTGCTTTAAACTTTTTTTAGCATAGCAGGGCTGCACAAGCGATCGCAGGCCTGCTATGCTAAAATGGTTGGTTCTAAATCGGAGTGGGAGAAGGGACCTTCAGACATCACTAGGGGAGGAGACACGTCACCAGGGGGAGGAGCTACAGCCGAACAGGGTACCCGAAAAGTACGCTCGCTCCGCTCCGCTCACCACCTGATTACTATAGGTAATAGTTGGTGGCGTGGATAGTAGAGGACCTATCCGGCTGGCCTAGCTCCTCCCCCTTGTGTCGTGCCTCCTCCCCCTGTCATAAAAGGTCCCTTAGGCCACTTGAATCTCTGCATACACTCCCCCATAGATATGAGATAGAAAGATGGATAGATCGACAGACACAGATAAATAGATAGATAATAGGCAGACACATAGATAGATAATAGACAGACACATAGATAGATAGATAGATAGATAGATAGATAGATAGATAGATAGATAGACAATCACACATAAAAGAAAACTCACTTTAGTTCCTCTGTACTGGTCCCGGGCAGTCTCTTTTGTTTCTGAGTCCTGTGATGAGATGGCTCCATCCATATAGATGGGGGCACCTAGTGGCTCCTGGCAGAACTGCAGTCAGCAGTGACTGCAGCTCTCTGCTCCCGAAGCTGTCCTTTGCTGGTCCCGCCCCCACACCTCCCCTTACTAGCGTCACAGTGCTGACACAGGAGGGGAGGATGAGACATCAGCGGCGGGGCAGGAGTGGGGGGGGATAGAAGATCCGCGATCCAGGCTGCCGGCTGCTGCTGCTTGTACAGTGGTAGGCGCAGCAGCAGCTGACAACAACAGTGCAGTGAAGGGATGCAGCACAGTTAGAGCGCCTCTCCTGCCTGGCGCCTACCTGCACTGCATCCCTTCGTTGAGCGTCTTCCGCCGGCTCTGCATACGACTGCAGAATGTCTATTAGTTACTGTCAGCTTCAGTGATACAATTTCAAGTTCTATTAATCACAACATACAATAGCTCATTATAAACCATGGTAACTCCATTCCAAATCACAGCTGAGACTCACACACGCACCCCAGCTTCTAATGTGACCGAGTTTAAATGATAACAATGTATAATCCTATTAATCATTTCCAATTCACCTTGGCATATAACTTGTACTGTATAGGAACCTGATAATGGTATCATCATATTCTTTACAAAAAAGCAGAATTTGCAATCCTCACTGAACTTTTTAAAGGGGCAATCACTGCCAAGGTATGATCTTGCCTTGTAAATAACTGTCCGGGAAATGTCCGCGCTTTTATATATATATCTATATATAGTCTGAAAGAAGAGGTGGCACTCGGAGACTTAAATGTGCAAAATTGTATTTTCACAAACGAGAACTAACGTTTCGGGGTCACAATACCCCTTTGTCAAAGTGAACAAGTGTGTATAGAAGTAAAAATGTACCTTAAATACCCAAGAATCCCGCTCAGGTGAGCCGACGCTGTCCGGGCCGCACTGGCTGTGCGCTTCGCTTCCGGTCCTGTTGAGATGACGTCAGTCTAATCGCGTCTGGTTGCCGTGGTAACTTGAGACGCCAGGCGGCCCGGATACAGCGCTGCACAAAAAAAAACAGTGCAGTTTACAGTGCCCCACTACCAAACTGTGAACAGTAAAAGGGTGAACCTAAAAGCAGACATTACTGAGAACTCACACAGAGATGTGGGAATAAAATTAAAATTAAAAATAAGAATTTAATTCACTATTATAGGCAACCAGACGCGATTAGACTGACATCATCTCAACAGGACCGGAAGCGAAGCGCACAGCCAGTGCGGCCCGGACAGCGTCGGCTCACCTGAGCGGGATTCTTGGGTATTTAAGGTACATTTTTACTTCTATACACACTTGTTCACTTTGACAAAGGGGTATTGTGACCCCGAAACGTTAGTTCTCGTTTGTGAAAATACAATTTTGCACATTTAAGTCTCCGAGTGCCGCCTCTTCTTTCAGACTGTGGACTTTTCCTGGAGGGCACCGGAGCATTTATTTGGATATTAGTGGGAGTGCCGGTCCGTTTGTATATATATATATATATATATATATATACAGGTTGAGTATCCCTTATCCAAAATGCTTGGGACCAGAGGTATTTTGGATATGGGATTTTTCCGTATTTTGGAATAATTGCATACCATAATGAGATATCATGGTGATGGGACCCAAGTCTAAGCACAGAATGCATTTATGTTACATATACACCTTATACACACAGCCTGAAGGTAATTGCCAATATTTTTTTTATAACTTTGTGCGTTAAACAAAATGTGTGTACATTCACACAATTCATTTATGTTTCATATACACCTTATACACACAGCCTGAAGGTCATTTAATACAATATTTTTTATAACTTTGTGCATTAAACCAAATTTGTGTAGATTGAGCCATCAAAAACAAAGGTTTCACTACGTCACTCTCACTCAAAAAAGTCCGTATTTCGGAATATTCCGTATTTCGGATTTTTGGGATATGGGATACTCAACCTGTGTATATATATATATATATATATATATATATAGTGTATTATTAATTATTAACAGTTTCTTTTATATCTCGGCAAATTTTGTTGCACTTTACAATTGAATACAACAATGATAAAACCAAACTAGGTAATAACAGACATAGAGGTAGGAGGGCCCTGCTCACAATCTTACAATCTGTAGGGAAATAGGCATTGATACAAGGGTAGGTACTATCTATTGCATAGTCCACCAGATTGCAGAGGTTCTTGGTGGGCTGTATGATACGGTCACACAGCAATGTTGGCCTGACGGTCAGGAGGATGGGAAAGGAAGAAAGAGAAAATATGTGAGTATATGTGTGGACTGTACAGAGGGGATGTAATTGGATAGGAAAGTTTATGAAGGTTATGTACTGTATATAAATACTGTAGATAGATACTCATATTACACCCAAACAAAACCCTCATCATCCCCTTGTACTCACCATTCCGACACACCCGACAGAGTAGAGCAGCACCCACGGCCGTCTCATGGTTCATGTCAGCGTAAGTGATTATTGTGCTATCAGTCTCCTCAGTGATACAAGTTTATTATGCTCTGGAAACTCCTTGGCTCCACCTTCTGTCCTGTCCTGTCACAGATATAGGGGCCTATTTATTAAAATTATTTTTACTAGAGATGAGCGCCGGAAATTTTTCGGGTTTTGTGTTTTGGTTTTGGGTTCGGTTCCGCGGCCGTGTTTTGGGTTCGACCGCGTTTTGGCAAAACCTAACCGATTTTTTTTTTGTCGGATTCGGGTGTGTTTTGGATTCGGTTGTTTTTTTCCAAAAAACCTAAAAAACAGCTTAACTCATAGAATTTGGGGGTCATTTTGATCCCAAAGTATTATTAACCTCAAAAACCATAATTTCCACTCATTTTCAGTCTATTCTGAATACCTCACACCTCACAATATTATTTTTAGTCCTAAAATTTGCACCGAGGTCGCTGGATGACTAAGCTAAGCGACCCTAGTGGCCGACACAAACACCTGGCCCATCTAGGAGTGTCACTGCAATGTCACGCAGGATGTCCCTTCCAAAAAACCCTCCCCAAACAGCACATGACGCAAAGAAAAAAAGAGGCGCAATGAGGTAGCTGTGTGAGTAAGATAAGCGACCCTAGTGGCCGACACAAACACCGGGCCCATCTAGGAGTGGCACTGCAGTGTCACGCAGGATGGCCCTTCCAAAAAACCCTCCCCAAACAGCACATGACGCAAAGAAAAAAAGAGGCGCAATGAGGTAGCTGTGTGAGTAAGATAAGCGACCCTAGTGGCCGACACAAACACCGGGCCCATCTAGGAGTGGCACTGCAGTGTCACGCAGGATGGCCCTTCCAAAAAACCCTCCCCAAACAGCACTTGACGCAAAGAAAAAAAGAGGCGCAATGAGGTAGCTGTGTGAGTAAGATAAGCGACCCTAGTGGCCGACACAAACACCGGGCCCATCTAGGAGTGGCACTGCAGTGTCACGCAGGATGTCCCTTCCAAAAAACCCTCCCCAAACAGCACATGACGCAAAGAAAAAAAGAGGCGCAATGAGGTAGCTGTGTGAGTAAGATAAGCGACCCTAGTGGCCGACACAAACACCGGGCCCATCTAGGAGTGTCACTGCAGTGTCACGCAGGATGTCCCTTCCAAAAAACCCTCCCCAAACAGCACATGACGCAAAGAAAAATTAAAGAAAAAAGAGGTGCAAGATGGAATTGTCCTTGGGCCCTCCCACCCACCCTTATGTTGTATAAACAGGACATGCACACTTTAACCAACCCATCATTTTAGTGACAGGGTCTGCCACACGACTGTGACTGATATGACGGGTTGGTTTGGACCCCCCCCAAAAAAGAAGCAATTAATCTCTCCTTGCACAAACTGGCTCTACAGAGGCAAGATGTCCACCTCATCATCATCCTCCGATATATCACCGTGTACATCCCCCTCCTCACAGATTATCAATTCGTCCCCACTGGAATCCACCATCTCAGCTCCCTGTGTACTTTGTGGAGGCAATTGTTGCTGGTCAATGTCTCCGCGGAGGAATTGATTATAATTCATTTTAATGAACATCATCTTCTCCACATTTTCTGGATGTAACCTCGTACGCCGATTGCTGACAAGGTGAGCGGCGGCACTAAACACTCTTTCGGAGTACACACTTGTGGGAGGGCAACTTAGGTAGAATAAAGCCAGTTTGTGCAAGGGCCTCCAAATTGCCTCTTTTTCCTGCCAGTATAAGTACGGACTGTGTGACGTGCCTACTTGGATGCGGTCACTCATATAATCATCCACCATTCTTTCAATGGTGAGAGAATCATATGCAGTGACAGTAGACGACATGTCCGTAATTGTTGTCAGGTCCTTCAGTCCGGACCAGATGTCAGCATCAGCAGTCGCTCCAGACTGCCCTGCATCACCGCCAGCGGGTGGGCTCGGAATTCTGAGCCTTTTCCTCGCACCCCCAGTTGCGGGAGAATGTGAAGGAGGAGATGTTGACAGGTCGCGTTCCGCTTGACTTGACAATTTTCTCACCAGCAGGTCTTTGAACCCCAGCAGACTTGTGTCTGCCGGAAAGAGAGATCCAAGGTAGGTTTTAAATCTAGGATCGAGCACGGTGGCCAAAATGTAGTGCTCTGATTTCAACAGATTGACCACCCGTGAATCCTGGTTAAGCGAATTAAGGGCTCCATCCACAAGTCCCACATGCCTAGCGGAATCGCTCCGTGTTAGCTCCTCCTTCAATGTCTCCAGCTTCTTCTGCAAAAGCCTGATGAGGGGAATGACCTGACTCAGGCTGGCAGTGTCTGAACTGACTTCACGTGTGGCAAGTTCAAAGGGCATCAGAACCTTGCACAACGTTGAAATCATTCTCCACTGCGCTTGAGACAGGTGCATTCCACCTCCTATATCGTGGTCAGATGTATAGGCTTGAATGGCCTTTTGCTGCTCCTCCAACCTCTGAAGCATATAGAGGGTTGAATTCCACCTCGTTACCACTTCTTGCTTCAGATGATGGCAGGGCAGGTTCAGGCGTTTTTGGTGTTGCTCCAGTCTTCTGTACATGGTGCCTGTACGCCGAAAGTGTCCCGCAATTCTTCTGGCCACCGACAGCATCTCTTGCACGCCCCTGTCGTTTTTTAAAAAATTCTGCACCACCAAATTCAAGGTATGTGCAAAACATGGGACGTGCTGGAATTTGCCCATATTTAATGCACACACAATATTGCTGGCGTTGTCCGATGCCACAAATCCACAGGAGAGTCCAATTGGGGTAAGCCATTCCGCGATGATCTTCCTCAGTTGCCGTAAGAGGTTTTCAGCTGTGTGCGTATTCTGGAAAGCGGTGATACAAAGCGTAGCCTGCCTAGGAAAGAGTTGGCGTTTGCGAGATGCTGCTACTGGTGCCGCCGCTGCTGTTCTTGCGGCGGGAGTCCATACATCTACCCAGTGGGCTGTCACAGTCATATAGTCCTGACCCTGCCCTGCTCCACTTGTCCACATGTCCGTGGTTAAGTGGACATTGGGTACAACTGCATTTTTTAGGACACTGGTGAGTCTTTTTCTGACGTCCGTGTACATTCTCGGTATCGCCTGCCTAGAGAAGTGGAACCTAGATGGTATTTGGTAACGGGGGCACACTGCCTCAATAAATTGTCTAGTTCCCTGTGAACTAACGGCGGATACCGGACGCATGTCTAACACCAACATAGTTGTCAAGGCCTCAGTTATCCGCTTTGCAGCAGGATGACTGCTGTGATATTTCATCTTCCTCGCAAAGGACTGTTGGACAGTCAATTGTTTACTGGAAGTAGTACAAGTGGGCTTACGACTTCCCCTCTGGGATGACCATCGACTCCCAGCAGCAACAACAGCAGCGCCAGCAGCAGTAGGCGTTACACGCAAGGATGCATCGGAGGAATCCCAGGCAGGAGAGGAATCGTCAGAATTGCCAGTGACATGGCCTGCAGGACTATTGACATTCCTGGGGAAGGAGGAAATTGACACTGAGGGAGTTGGTGGGGTGGTTTGCGGGAGCTTGGTTACAAGAGGAAGGGATTTACTGGTCAGTGGACTGCTTCCGCTGTCACCCAAAGTTTTTGAACTTGTCACTGACTTATTATGAATGCGCTGCAGGTGACGTATAAGGGAGGATGTTCCGAGGTGGTTAACGTCCTTACCCCTACTTATTACAGCTTGACAAAGGCAACACACGGCTTGACACCTGTTGTCCGCATTTCTGTTGAAATACCTCCACACCGAAGAGCTGATTTTTTTGGTATTTTCACCAGGCATGTCAACGGCCATATTCCTCCCACGGACAACAGGTGTCTCCCCGGGTGCCTGACTTAAACAAACCACCTCACCATCAGAATCCTCCTGGTCAATTTCCTCCCCAGCGCCAGCAACACCCATATCCTCCTCATCCTGGTGTACTTCAACACTGACATCTTCAATCTGACTATCAGGAACTGGACTGCGGGTGCTCCTTCCAGCACTTGCAGGGGGCGTGCAAATGGTGGAAGGCGCATGCTCTTCACGTCCAGTGTTGGGAAGGTCAGGCATCGCAACCGACACAATTGGACTCTCCTTGTGGATTTGGGATTTCGAAGAACGCACAGTTCTTTGCGGTGCTACTGCTTTTGCCAGCTTGAGTCTTTTCATTTTTCTAGCGGGAGGCTGAGTGCTTCCATCCTCATGTGAAGCTGAACCACTAGCCATGAACATAGGCCAGGGCCTCAGCCGTTCCTTGCCACTCCGTGTGGTAAATGGCATATTGGCAAGTTTACGCTTCTCCTCCGACAATTTTATTTTAGGTTTTGGAGTCCTTTTTTTACTGATATTTGGTGTTTTGGATTTGACATGCTCTGTACTATGCCATTGGGCATCGGCCTTGGCAGACGACGTTGCTGGCATTTCATCGTCTCGGCCATGACTAGTGGCAGCAGCTTCAGCACGAGGTGGAAGTGGATCTTGATCTTTCCCTAATTTTGGAACCTCAACATTTTTGTTCTCCATATTTTAATAGGCACAACTAAAAGGCACCTCAGGTAAACAATGGAGATGGATGGATACTAGTACTAGCTAATAATACTAGTACTAATACTAGCTAATAATAATAGTACTAGCTAATAATACTAGCTAGATACTAGCTGCTAATATAGACTGGTTGATAATGAGATGTAGTATGTATAAAGAAGAAAGAAAAAAAAAACCACGGGTAGGTGGTATACAATTATGGATGGACTGCCGAGTGCCGACACAGAGGTAGCTACAGCCGTGAACTACCGTACTGTGTCTGCTGCTAGTATAGACTGGATGATAAATAATGATATAAAAAATATATCACTACTGCAGCCGGACAGGTATATAATATTATATAATGACGGACCTGCTGGACACTGTCTGTCAGCAGAATGAGTTTTTTATAGAATCAAAAAACACCACACAAGTCACACGAGTCCACGACGAGTGTACTTTTTCAGGCAGACAATCACAATATAGTACTATAGTACTGGTGGTCAGTGTGGTCAGGTCACTGGTCACAGTGGTCAGTGGTCAGTCACACTGGCAGTGGCACTAGTCTCTGGCAGCAAAAGTGTGCACTGTTTAATATGTACTCCTGGCTCCTGCTATAACCTATAACTGCTCCCCAGTCTCCCACACAATTAAGCTGTGTGAGCACAGTCAGATATTAATGACGGACCTGCTGGACACTGTCTGTCAGCAGAATGAGTTTTTTATAGAATCAAAAAACACCACACAAGTCACACGAGTCCACGACGAGTGTACTTTTTCAGGCAGACAATCACAATATAGTACTATAGTACTGGTGGTCAGTGTGGTCAGGTCACTGGTCACAGTGGTCAGTGGTCAGTCACACTGGCAGTGGCACTAGTCTCTGGCAGCAAAAGTGTGCACTGTTTAATATGTACTCCTGGCTCCTGCTATAACCTATAACTGCTCCCCAGTCTCCCCCACAATTAAGCTGTGTGAGCACAGTCAGATATTAATGACGGACCTGCTGGACACTGTCTGTCAGCAGAATGAGTTTTTTATAGAATCAAAAAACACCACACAAGTCACACGAGTCCACGACGAGTGTACTTTTTCAGGCAGACAATCACAATATAGTACTATAGTACTGGTGGTCAGTGTGGTCAGGTCACTGGTCACAGTGGTCAGTGGTCAGTCACACTGGCAGTGGCACTAGTCTCTGGCAGCAAAAGTGTGCACTGTTTAATATGTACTCCTGGCTCCTGCTATAACCTATAACTGCTCCCCAGTCTCCCCCACAATTAAGCTGTGTGAGCACAGTCAGATATAATACATAGATGATGCAGCACACTGGGCTGAGCACAGATATGGTATGTGAGTGTGACTGAGTCACTGTGTATCGTTTTTTTCAGGCAGAGAACAAGAACAGAACGGATTATTAAATATTAATAAATTATAAAACTGCACTGGTGGTCAGGTCACTGGTCATCAGTCACTAGTATAACTCCTCCTAAGCTCCAGTAAGTATAGTAATGAACGTGTCTCACTCTCACTCTCCTATTTTAATTTCTAAACGGAGAGGACGCCAGCCACGTCCTCTCCCTATCAATCTCAATGCACGTGTGAAAATGGCGGCGACGCGCGGCTCCTTATATAGAATCCGAGTCTCGCGATAGAATCCGAGCCTCGCGAGAATCCGACAGTGTGATGATGACGTTCGGGCGCGCTCGGGTTAACCGAGCAAGGCGGGAAGATCCGAGTCGCTCGGACCCGTGTAAAAAAACATGAAGTTCGGGCGGGTTCGGATTCAGAGGAACCGAACCCGCTCATCTCTAATTTTTACAAAAATAATTTGAAAAAGTTTGTTTTCTGTTTTCACACCTTTTTCACATTATTTTAGTATCACCTGAATGTAGTAAAGGGCATTTGGAGCAGTTTTCATGAAAAACGGCTCCAAACCCTTTAATTCACTTTTTTTTTTTAGTAACTCACATCGCATTCCCTATACTTATAATGGGAAATGTGATGTGGCCAAATTTATTTAAAAAAAAAATGTGAAAAAATACCGCAGTGTGCCCTGTGATAATCTCACCAGCTCAGGCTGGTGACTTCACAGGGCAGCACTGTGCCCCCCGCAGTGCCCCGCTGTGTCCCCCCACTTTGAAGGGAACCAGACGCGTAGCGTCTAGTTTACCTTCATTGAGAGGACAGTTGTGCAGTGCGCGATGACGTCATCGCGCACCGCACAGCATAGGTCCTCTCCATGAACCGAAACTAGACGCTACGGTCTAGTTTCCCTTCATGTAGAGGACCTTTGCCGTCATCGCGCAACGCACAGTATAGTGGCACAGACACTAGGGGTCATAATTGACCTCTAGTGTCTATGCTGTTCTATGGGAGAGACGTAATAATGTCTCTCCCATAGATCGAAGAGTGGAGAGGAGAAGAGCGGTGTCGCCGGCGGAGGGGGTCTGCAGCGGTCTGGATCAGGAACGGGGATGGTAAGTATACTTTTTTTTTTTCTCTTTCAGCGTCGTGACCATGCCCCCATTTGAAGCCACGCCCCTATATTTTGCCCGGGGTACCACAAGGCCAAGAACCGGCCCTGCTCACCTGCCAGAGAGCCTGTGTTCGCTGCTCCGGTGAATGCTGCTTGACCGGAAGCTCTGTCCCTGCATGCAATAATTGATACATCCCTGTGATGTAATAAATTATCGCAGTGCGCGATTAGGTGATTTTATTACCTGTCACCCGCATCCTGGATGCGGATGGTGATAAATAGGCCCCATAGTCTGTTCCATAGATGTTTAGTATTGCATTATAGAGGTAGAGGGGTGTGATTAACAGTTTGGAATAAAGCAAACCTCTATGCTCTGCAACTGGGCTGCCCCTGATGTTGTATTTTACTGCTGGTGCAAGAGGTAGACTGAAGACCAGTGTCGGACTGGACATGTAGGGCCCACCGGGAGAATGCAGTGGTAGGGGCTCATGTTTAGGGGTGAGGCCAGTCCGCTAAGGGGGTGTGGTCTGCCACCTCATTGGTTTGACTAACCATTAGGGAGTGCAATGTCTGGGCCACTTCATAAATATATACAGTAATTTAGCTGCTGCATGCAGGATAATGTACCAGAGTAATAACAGCAATGCACTGTAGAACATACACCATAGTCCAGTATAAGGTAACATATGTATAATGTATAATTCAAGTGCACAGTCTGGAACCTGATCCTTAGAGCAGGAGGTGGGCCCCCCAGGCAGAGGGGCCCACCGGTGGTTTCCCCTGTCCCCCTGTGGGCCAGTTCAAGCCTGATGAAGACCAGTTTTCAGGCATCTGTGCATCAGAAGCTACTCAGACCGACCCAATTAAATCCTCTTTCAGCCTATTTTAGGTAGGGATGTGCTGGTTTAGTTGTCTAGAAACTGAGCACACCCAAACGTCCATTTTCCAAGAGTATCCAATCGCCATCTTCGGTTTTCCCAACTTTCTTAGGTTCCAAAGCGGGGCAAACGTCATCTTCATGGCAAAATGACAAAGATGAGAACCAAGCGCACAAGAGGACACTGTTTGGTGGGCAGTGACCACCCACACGTCCCTTACTTTAAATGTTAATACACGCTGAGCTAATTTTGACATAGACTGTAACATAGACCAATCAGAAATCAGGATGCAGTTAATATATCGGTTAATATATCAGGATCCCGTCATTCAGGAGACAGATGCCGGAATTAGAGATGAGCGCCTGAAATTTTTCGGGTTTTGTGTTTTGGTTTTGGGTTCGGTTCCGCGGCCGTGTTTTGGGTTCGAACGCGTTTTGGCAAAACCTCACCGAATTTTTTTTGTCGGATTCGGGTGTGTTTTGGATTCGGGTGTTTTTTTCAAAAAACACTAAAAAACAGCTTAAATCATAGAATTTGGGGGTCATTTTGATCCCAAAGTATTATTAACCTCAAAAACCATAATTTACACTCATTTTCAGTCTATTCTGAATACCTCACACCTCACAATATTATTTTTAGTCCTAAAATTTGCACCGAGGTCGCTGTGTGAGTAAGATAAGCGACCCTAGTGGCCGACACAAACACCGGGCCCATCTAGGAGTGGCACTGCAGTGTCACGCAGGATGTCCCTTCCAAAAAATCCTCCCCAAACAGCACATGACGCAAAGAAAAAAAGAGGCGCAATGAGGTAGCTGTGTGAGTAAGATTAGCGACCCTAGTGGCCGACACAAACACCGGGCCCATCTAGGAGTGGCACTGCAGTGTCACGCAGGATGGCCCTTCCAAAAAACCCTCCCCAAACAGCACATGACGCAAAGAAAAAAAGAGGCGCAATGAGGTAGCTGTGTGAGTAAGATTAGCGACCCTAGTGGCCGACACAAACACCGGGCCCATCTAGGAGTGGCACTGCAGTGTCACGCAGGATGTCCCTTCCAAAAAACCCTCCCCAAACAGCACATGACGCAAAGAAAAAAAGAGGCGCAATGAGGTAGCTGTGTGAGTAAGATTAGCGACCCTAGTGGCCGACACAAACACCGGGCCCATCTAGGAGTGGCACTGCAGTGTCACGCAGGATGTCCCTTCCAAAAAACCCTCCCCAAACAGCACAAATCTAACTCTCTCTGCACATGTTACATCTGCTTTCTCTCCCTCCCGCAGTGCACATGGAGCCTAATTCAGACCTAATCGCTAGGCTGCGATTTCATACAGCCTGCGGTCAGGTCAAAACTGCACATGCGCATGCACCGCAATGCGCAGGCGCATCGCACAGGTACAAAGCGAATCGCCGCTCAGCGATGGGTTTGTTCGACGGATCCGTTTCCACGGCTGTTCACAAGGAGATTGACAGGAAGAATGCGTTTGTGGGTGGCAACTGACCATTTTCAGGGAGTGTTTGGGAAAACGCAGGCGTGTCCAAGCGTTTGCAGGGCGGGTGTCTGACGTCAATTCCGGGCCCGGACAGGCTGAAGTGATCGCAGCGGCTGAGTAAGTCCTGGGCTGTGCAGAGACTGCAAAAGATCTGTTTGTACTAGAGATGTGTGGGTTCGGTTCGTAGAGATCCGAACCCCCCCGAACTTCACCTATTTTACACGGTTCGGAGGCAAACTCGGATCTTCCCGCCTTGCTCGGTTAACCCGAACATCATCATCCCGCTGTCGGATTCTCACAAGATTCATATTCTATATAAAGAGCCGCGTGTCGCCGCCATTTTCACTCATGCATTGGAGATTGAACGGAAAGGACGTGGCTACGTTCTCTGCCTGAAAAGCTCCATATCTGTGCTCAGTGTGCTGCAAATATCTGTGCTCAGTGTGCTGCAAATATCTGTGCTCAGTGTGCTAAAAATATCTGTGCTCAGTGTGCTGCATTTTGGTGACCAACAGTATATAGTTGTACAGTAAAGTAGGCCATTGCTGTATCTTGCAGCTCTGTGTCACTGCAAGTATCCATTCCATATCTGTGCTGCATTTTTGTGAGCAGTATATATAGTAGTACAGTACTGCATTTCGGTGACCAACAGTATATAGTTGTACAGTACAGTAGGCCATTGCTGTATCTTGCAGCTCCTTGTCACTACTTCCCATTCAACAGGTCTTGCTGCCCTGTATCCGCTCTATGCTCTCGGCCTGGATGTGAAAGCAGCTCTCCTCAGCACTCTGCTCTCAGGGTGTTCACACAGCTTGCTAGTACTGAGGCCACTCACCAAAGCTTCCTCTAAAACTGCAGTATGGGTGCCGCCATGTTGGACTCAGTCATCGGACTTCCTTCCACCACTCTGAATGCTGCACACAGACTAGCCGACCACAGCATCCAATCACCTAACGCTCAGCCCTATAAGTTCCACTTGCTGACTGGCTCAAATCGCTAGTACAACATCACCTCTGCTGCAGTTACAGGTTTGTGATGTGCTCCCAGGTACTGTGTATCTGTATGGACCCAGTCACACAAATCCAGTTCCAGTCTGGTTTATGCAAGTCTCCAGTTACCACTGTGCTCCAGTCTACTCTATTAAAAATTGCATCTAGCTACTCACCTATTCCAGTCCGGTCACCTACCTGGTTCCAGTCCGGTCAACTGCCCGTTCCAGCCCGGTGACCTGCTGGTTCCAGTCTGGTCACACATCGGTTCTAGTGTGGTAATCTGCTGGTTCCGGTCCAGTCCCTATCTGGTTCCATTCCAGTCACCATCTGGCTCCGGTCCAGTTACCATCTGGTCCAGTCCAGTCACTATCTGGTTCGATTCAAGTCACCATTTGGTTCCAGTCCAGTTCCAAGCTTCAGTCTCATCATCCTTCCAATCTCACAACAACTCCACTATCTGGATGGTCAAAGCAACTACAGTTCTAGTATTAATACAGTTTACCCCTTTACTGTCTGTACCTTTGGGTTCACTATCACTAGAACGCCAACGACTCCCATCCGACATTCTTTCACTAAATTTACGAATAGCCAAATGAAGTACTACAAGTAAGGACATGTCGAATCTCATATAAACGTGCAGCCATTTAATTGCATGCAAATCTTTTAAACATCCTCATAACAATAAATTATATGAGATTAGACATGTCCTTAGTTGTAGTACTTAATTTGTTGTTTACGTAATAGTCTGTCTGTGTGGGTTATACTACATTGGACAGACTATTCATAAATTTAGTGAAAGAATGTCGGCACATCGTTACGCTATTCGTCTCACTTTGGAAGGAAGGTATATAGATTAGTGATGTGCACCGGACATTTTTTGTGTTTTGTGTTTTGGTTTTGGATTCGGACACGTTTTGGCAAAACCTCCCTGAAATTCTTTTGTTGGATTCGAGTGTGTTTTGGATTTGGGTGTTTTTTTCTCAAAAACAGCTTAAATCATTGAATTTGGGAGTCATTTTGATCCCATAGTATTATTAACCTCAATAACCACAATTTCCACTCATTTCCAGTCTATTCTGAACACCTCACAATATTATTTTTAGTCCTAAAATTTGCACCGAGGTCGCTGGATGACTAAGCTAAGCGACCCAAGTGGCTGACACAAACACCTGGCCCATCTAGGAGTGGAAGTGTCCTGTGCATCAGCCATCAGTCATTCCTGTGCCGCATATTGTGTTATATAACTCCAGAAAAGTAATGGAGAACAAACATTTGGAGGATAAAATAGGGAAAGATCAAGAACCACTTCCTCCTAGTGCTGAAGCTGCTGCCACTAGCCATGACATAGACAATGAAATGCCATCATCGTCGTCTGCCAAGGCTGATGCCCAATGTGATAGTAGAGGGCATGTAAAATCCAAAAAGCCAAAGTTCAGTAAAAAGTCCCAAAAAAAGAAATGTAAATGGTCTGAGGAGAAACATAAACTTGCCAATATGCCATTTACGACATGGAGTGGCAAGGAACGGCTGAGGCTCTGGCCTATGTTCATGACTAGTGGTTCAGCTTCACATGACGATGGAAGCCCTCATCCTCCCGCTAGAAAAGTTAAAAGAGTTAAGCTGGAAAAAGCACAGAAAAGAACTGTACGTTCTGAAATGGTATCACAAATCCCCAAGGAGAGTCCAAGTGTGTCGGCGATTGCGATGCCTGAGCTTCCCAACACTGGACAGGAAGAAGTGGCTCCTTCCACCATTTGCATGCCCTCTGCAAGTGCTGGAAGGAGCACCCACAGTCCAGTTCCTGATATTGAAATTGAAGAAGTCACTGTTGAAGTACACCAGGATGAGGATATGGGTGTTGCTGGCGCTGAGGAGGAAGTTGACGATGAGGATTCTGATGGTGATGTGGTTTCTTTAAATGAGGCACTGGGGGAGACACCTGTTGTCTGTGGGATGAAGAAGCCCATTGTGATGCCTGGGCAAACTACCAAAAAAATCACCTCTTCGGTGTGGAATTATTTCTCCACAAATCTGGACAACAGGTGTCAAGCCATCTGTTGCCTCTGTCAATCTGTAATAAGTAGGGGTAAGGATGGTAACCACCTAGGAACATCCTCCCTTATACATCACCTGCAGCGCATTCATCAGAAGTCAGTGTCAAGTTGTGAAACTTTGTGTAAGAGCGTAAGCAGTCTACTGACACCTAAATCCCTTCTTCCTCTTGTACCCAAGCTCCTGAAAGCCACACCACCAACTCCCTCAATGTCAACTTCCTCCTCAGCCTTGAACGTCAGTAGACCTGCAGGCCATGTCACTGTCAAGACTGAGGAGTCCTCTCCTAACCGGGATTCCTCGGGAGGATCCTGGAGTGGTACGCCTACTGCTGCTGTTGCTGCTGCCGCTGCTGTTGTTGCTACTGGGAGTCGATCATCATCCCAGTGGGGAAGTCGGAAGACCACTTGTACTACTTCCAGTAAGCAATTGACTGTCCAACAGTCCTTTGTGAGGAAGATGAAATATGACAGCAGTCATCCTGTTGCAAAGCAGATACATGAGGCCTTGACACTTATGTTGGTGTTAGACGTGCGTCCGGTATTCGCCATTAGTGCAGTGGGATTTAAACAATTGATGGAGATATTGTGTCCCCGGTACCAAATCCTATCTAAGTTCCACTTCACTAGGCGGGTGATACCGAGAATGTACAAAGACATCAGAAAAAGTGTCACCAGTGTCCTACAAAATGCGGTTGTATCCTGTGTCCTCTTAACCAAGGACATGTGGACAAGTGGAACAGGGCAAACTAAGGACTATATGACTGTGACAGCCCACTGGGTAGATGTATGGCCTCCCGCAGCAACAACAGCAGCGGCACCAGTAGCAGCATCTCGCAAAAGCCAACTCGTTCCTAGGCCTGCTATGCTATGTATCACAGCTTTCTGTAGGAGGCACACAGCTGACAACCTCTTACGGAAACTGAGGGACATCATCGCAGAATGGCTTACCCCAATTAGACTCTCCTGGGGATTTGTGATATCGGACAACACCACCAATATTGTGTGTGCATTACATCTGGGCAAATTCCGGCATGTCCCATGTTTAACACATACAATTAATTTGGTGATGCAGAAAAATGACAGGTATGTACAGGAGAAACTGTCGGTGGCCCGAAAAATTGCAGGCCACTTTCGACATTCTGCCACCGCGTGCTGAAGACTGGAGCGCCAGCAAACACTCCTGAACCTGTCCTGCCATCAACTGAAGCAAAAGGTGGTAACGAGGTGGAATTAAACACTCTATATGCTTCAGAGGATGGAGGAGCAGCAAAAGGCCATTCAAGCCTATACATCCACATTACTATATAGGCAAAGGAGGGGGAATGCACCTGACTCAAGCGCAGTGGAGAATGATTTCCATCTTGTACAAGGTTCTCCAACCCTTCGAACTTGCAACACGTGACGTCAGTTCAGACACTGCCAGCTTGAGGCAGTTAATTCCCCTCATCAGGCTTTTGCAGAAGCAGCTGGAGAAATTGAAGGAGGAGCTAAGACGGAGCGATTCCGCAAAGTATGTGGGACTTGTGGATGGAGCCCTTCATTTGCTTTGCAAGGATTCAAGGGTGGTCAATCTGTTGAAATCAGAGCACTACATTTTGGCCACCATGCTTAATCCTAGGTTTAAAGCCTAAGTTGTATCTCTCTTTACGGCAGACACAAGTGTGCAGAGGTTCAAAGACCTGCTGGTGAGTAAATTGTCAACTCAAGCCACTGGGGCTGCAAGGAAAAGGATAAGATTTCCTAGCCCACCCGCTGGCAGTGATGCAGGGAAGTCAGGAGCGAAAGCTGACATCTGGTCCGGACTGAAGGACCTGCCAACTATTACTGACATGTCTACTGTCACTGCATATGATTCTGTCACCATTGAAAGAATGGTGGAGGATTACGTGAGTGACAGCATCCAAGTAGGCATGTCAGACAGTACGTATTTATACTGGCTGGAAAAAAAGGCAATTTGGATGCCCTTGCACGAACTGGCTTTATTTTACTTAAGTTGCTCCCCCCCCTCCCCTCCAGTGTGTACTCCGAAAGAGTGTTTAGTGCAGCCGGTAACCTTGTCAGCGATCGGAGTAGGAGGTTACTTCCTCTAAATGTGGAGAAGATGATGTTCATCAAAATGAAGTATAAATTCCTCCGGGAAGACCTTTACCAGTAATTGCTTCCAGAAAGTACACAGGGACCTAAAATGGTGGATTCCAGTGGGGACAAATTAATACTTTGTGAGGAGGAGGATGTACACAGTAAAAGGGGGAGGAATCGAAGCATGAGGTCAACATCTTGCCTCTGTAGAGCCAGTTTGTATAAGGAGAGATTGATTGCTTCTTTTTTTGGTGGGGGCCCAAACAAACCAGTCATTTCAGCCACAGTTGTGTGGCAGACCCTGTCGCTGAAATGATTGGTTTGTTAAAGTGTGCATGTCCTTGTCACAACTGAGGGTTTTGGCTGACAGGAGAAAGCCTCAGTTGTAGGGGCTGAGAGGAACTTAAACCGGGGAGGTTTAATCAGACCCCTGGACATGTAAGTGTTTAAATGAAACCCGAATGTGTGACCATGACAACCAGGTAAAAGTCAAAATAAAAATTTATTCACAGACTCCGTGTAAACAGACAGCATTCAAGGATAAATAATGGCAATAATAAATAATATAATTCCTGGAGCACTCTGACCATGAAATGGTTTCACAGGGCACTGGTAGGTTAAGAACAGCTGTTAAAGTCCTTAGATGGAATAACCTTACCAGGCCTGGCTGTAGTAGTGAAGATATCCGAGGAACATGCCAGTAGATGGAACAGATGAAGTTGGTAACTTGAATCAGCTGTTGTATTTGCTGGATAAAAGCAGCCAGGTGGTAAGACACGGAGTGGATGCAGAATGGGATCAGCCAGATGATAAAGTCACTGAACGAATGCTGGGTGGAACCATCCAGGTGATGAAACACGGAGTGCATATAGTAAGATGCAAGGGAGCGTGGAAATAGAGGAGTTGAAGGATGGTTACCGGTGATAGTGGATACTGCTGGAAGCAGATGGAATAGCTGGAAGCTGGAAACTGGATCAGCCACGGAGGACTGCAGAGTCAGGCTGCACCGCAGGATGGCAGGCAGGTGCGGGTCTCTTTAGTGGATGCTGGAGACAGGAGCTGGAACCTGGAGAAACAACCACAGGAGAGAGACTGGAACAAGGTATGACAAACAAAGCACTGGCGATTTGCTAGCCCAGGCACAGGATACTTAATTATGCAGATTTCCAGGCAGTGGATTGGAGGCATTGAAGCATGTGATTGAATCCAACATGGCTGCGCCCATGTTAGAACTTGGAGGGAAAACTGTTTTGGGAATCCATGTGGAAACATACTGTAATGGCGGCGCCGGCCGCAGAGGACAGAAGACGCCAGACTAAAAATGTATGCTGAGACTCGTGGATGACAGTGGAGGCCGAGGCAGGCATGGAACACCACACTGACAACCTGCACTTATAACACAGGAGTGGCGGTGGAGGCCACGGAGAATGGTAGACGCCATGCAGGATTTAAACATGGCGCCGCTGTGACAGCTTCTCAGCGTGACAGGAGGGACATGCAGCATGTGGACACAGATGAGATCCGGCCTTGGAATGCCGAGCCAGCCTCAGGAGACATCTGAAAGGCAAGTAATGGCGTCCAGATACCCGGATCGTGACAGCACCCCCCCTTTAGGAGTGGCCCCAGGACACTTCTTAGGCTTTAAAGGAAACTTTGAGTGGAAATTCCGAACCAAGGCAGGAGCATGGACATCTGACGCATTGGTCCAAGAGCGTTCTTCATGACCATAGCCCTTCCAGTCAATAAGATATTGCAACTGACCATAACGGAAACGTGAGTCCAGAATCTTGGCCACCTAATACTCGACTCCCCGTTGAGTCTGAACTTTAGGAGCTGGAGGAAGTGCAGAATGAAACCGATTCAGAATCAACGGTTTCAACAGGGAAACATGGAATGTCCTGGGTATTTTCAAAAAGGGAGGTAACTGAAGCCTGTAAGCAACGGGATTGATGACCTGTTCAATTTTTAAAAGGACCGATAAAACGAGGTGCAAATTTCATGCTGGGAACTCTCAACCTCAAATTCTTCATGGACAACCATACACGATCACCCACCTTGAGAGCAGGAACTGCTCTACGCTTCCTATCGGCAAACTTCTTGTACCTGAATGAGGCTTTAAGCAGGGCCGCGCGGACATTCTTCCAGTTATTTGAGAACTGGCGCAAGGTGACATCCACTGCTGGAACAGAAGTTGCTGGAAGCAGTTGGAATTCTGGAACTTTAGGGTGGAATCCGTTGTTGATGAAGAATGGTGTTGAAGAAGATGAGGAATGGTATTGATTGTTGTGGCTAAACTCGGCCCAAGGAAGGAGTTGAACCCAGTCATCTTGGGAGGAAGACACGTAAATGCGGAGGAAGGCCTCCAAGTCCTGATTCACCCTCTCGGTTTGACCATTGGTCTGAGGATGGTAAGCTGTAGAAAATTTTAACTTGACTTGGAGGGCTTGACACAAACTTCGCCAGAATTTGGCTACGAATTGTACTCCACAATCAGAGATGATCTCTTCAGGAAGACCGTGAAGTCAGAAGATCTCTTGGATAAACACTTGAGCCAACTTAGAAGCTGACGGAAGACCGGTGAGGGGTATAAAATGTGCCATCTTGGTGAACCGGTCAACTACCACCCAGATGGTATTAAACTTGTTGCATATAGGCAGACCTGTAACAAAGTGCATCGACAAATGGGTCCACGGTCGACTGGGAACAGATAATGGAACCAGCTGCCCCGCAGGCGACTGGCGGGGGACTTTGTGTTGGGCACACTTTGGGCAAGAGGCAATAAACTCCTTGACGTCCTTCTTCAGAGTTGGCCACCAGTAGGACCTAGAGATAAACTCGAGGGTTTTCTGAATGCCTGTATGTCCGGCAAAACGGGAAGCATGGGCCCAATGCATGAGCTTCTTCCTCAACACCGGCTTCACAAAACTTTTCCCTGGCGGGGGCGTAGAGTCCATCCCTACCGTGGAGAATGCCAACAGATTAATAATAGGATGCTTGTCTGAAGACTCTGACTAATTTTCTTGCACCCAAGAGCGGGAAAGGGCATCGGCCTTGCGATTCTGAGAGCCCGGACAGAACTGGAGTTTAAAGTCGAACCTGGAAAAGAATAGTGCCCATCTGGCCTGACGAGGGTTAAGACATTGTGCGCCTTTCATGTATAAAAGATTCTTGTGGTCGGTAAGTATAGTGATTGAATGTGAAGCTCCCTCCAACAGATATCTCCACTCCTCTAGAGCGAGCTTGATGGCTAGCAACTCCTGGTCGCCAATGGCATAGTTGCGCTCATCTGGGGAGAACTTCCCCAAACAGCACATGATACAAAGAAAAAAAGAGGCACAATGAGGTAGCTGTGTGACTCAGCTAAGCGACCCAAGTGGCCGACACAAACACCTGGCCCATCTAGGAGTGGCACTGCAGTGTCAGACAGGATGGCACTTGAAAAAAATACTCCCTAAACAGCACATGATGCAAAGAAAAAAAGAGGCGCAATGAGGTAGCTGTGTGACTAAGCTAAGCGACCCTAGTGGCCGACACAAACACCTAGCCCATCTAGGAGTGGCACTGCAGTGTCAGACAGGATGGCACTTGAAAAAAATAGTCCCCAAACAGCACATGATGCATAGAAAAAAAGAGGCGCAATATGGTAGCTGTGTGACTAAGCTAAGCGACCCTAGTGGTCGACACAAACACCTGGCCCATCTAGGAGTGGCACTGCAGTGTCAGACAGGATGGCACTTGAAAAAAATAGTCCCCAAACAGCACATGATGCAAAGAAAAAAAGAGGCGCAATGAGGTAGCTGTGTGACTAAGCTAAGCGACCCTAGTGGCCGACACAAACACCTGGCCCATCTAGGAGTGGCACTGCAGTGTCAGACGGGATGGCACTTGAAAAAAATAGTCCTCAAAAAGCACATGATGCAAAGAAAAATGAAAGAAAAAAGAGGTGCAAGATGGAATTGTCCTTGGGCCCTCCCACCCACCCTTATGTTGTATAAACAGGACATGCACACTTTAACAAACCCATCATTTCAGCGACAGGGTCTGCCACACGACTGTGACTGAAATGACTGGTTGGTTTGGGCCCCCACCAAAAAAGAAGCAATCAATCTCTCCTTGCACAAACTGACTCTACAGAGGCAAGATGTCCACCTCATCATCATTGTCCGATTCATCACCCCTTTCACTGTGTACATCCCCCTCCTCACAGAGTATTAATTCGACCCCACTGGAATCCACCATCTCAGGTCCCTGTGTACTTTCTGGAGGCAATTGCTGGTGAATGTCTCCGCGGAGGAATTGATTATAATTCATTTTGATGAACATCATCTTCTCCACATTTTCTGGAAGTAACCTCGTACGCTGATTGCTGACAAGGTGAGCGGCTGCATTAAAAACTCTTTCAGAGTACACACTGGAGGGGGTGTGGGGGGGGGGCAACTTAGGTAAAATAAAGCCAGTTTGTGCAAGGGCCTCCAAATTGCCTCTTTTTCCTGCCAGTATGCGTACGGACTGTCTGACTTGCCTATTTGGATGAGGTGACTCATATAATCCTCCACCATTATTTCAATGGTGACAGAATCATATGCAGTGACAGTAGAAGACTTGTCAGTAATCGTTGGCAGGTCCTTCAGTCCGGACCAGATGTCAGCACTCGCTCCAGACTGCCCTGCATCACCGCCAGCGGGTGGGCTCGGAATTCTTAGCCTTTTCCTCGCTCCCCCAGTTGCGGGAGAATGTGAAGGAGGAGCTGTTGACGGGTCACGTACCGCTTGACTTGACAAGTGTTTCACCAGCAGGTCTTTGAACCTCTGCAGACTTGTGTCTGGCATAAAGAGAGATACAACGTAGGCTTTAAACCTAGGATCGAGCACGGTGGCCAAAATGTAGTGCTCTGATTTCAACAGATTGACCACCCGTGAATTCTGGTTAAGTGAATGAAGGGCTCCATCCACAAGTCCCACATGCCTAGCGGAATCGCTCCATTTTAGCTTCTCCTTCAATGTCTCCTGCTTCTTCTGCAAAAGCCTGATGAGGGGAATGACCTGACTCAGGCTGGCAGTGTCTGAACTGACTTCACGTGTGGCAAGTGCAAAGGGTTGCAGAACCTTGCACAACGTTGAAATCATTCTCCACTGTGCTTGAGTCAGGTGCATTCCCCCTCCTTTGCCTATATCGTAGGCAGATGTATAGGCTTGAATGGCCTTTTACTGCTCCTCTATCCTCTGAAGCATATAGAGGGTTGCATTCCACCTCGTCACCACCTCTTGCTTTAGATGATGGCGGGGCAGGTTCAGGAGTGTTTGCTGGTGCTCCAGTCTTCGGCACGTGGTGGCTGAATGCCGAAAGTGGCCCACAATTCTTCGGGCCACCAACAGCATCTCTTGCACGTCCCTGTAATTTTTAAAAAAATTCTGCACCACCAAATTCAATGTATGTGTAAAACATGGGACATGCTGGAATTTGCCCACATGTAATGCATGCACAATATTGGTGGCGTTGTCCGATGTCACATATCCCCAGGAGAGTCCAATTGGGGTAAGCCATTCTGCGATGATGTTCCTCAGTTTCCGTAAGAGGTTGTCAGCTGTGTGCCTCTTATGGAAAGCGGTGATACAAAGCGTAGCCTGAATAGGAATAGTTGGCATTTGCGAGATGCTGCTACTGGTGCCGCCACTGCTGTTCTTGCTGCGGGAGGCAATACATCTACCCAGTGGGCTGTCACAGTCATATAGTCCTGAGTCTGCCCTGCTCCACTTGTCCACATGTCCGTGGTTAAGTGGACATTGGGTACAACTGCATTTTTCAGGACACTTGTGACTTTTTTTTCTGAGGTCTGTGTACATTCTCGGTATCGCCTGCCTAGAGAAGTGGAACCTAGATGGTATTTGGTACCGGGGACACACTAACTCAATAAATTGTCTAATTTCCTGTGAATTAACGGTGGATTCCAGACACACGTTTAACACCACCCAGGCTGCCAAGGCCTGAGTTACTGTATCTGCTTTGCAGCAGGATGACTGCTGTGATATTTCAGCTTCCTCGCAAAGGACTGTTGGACAGTCAATTGCTTACTGGAAGTAGTACAAGTGGTCTTCCGACTTCCCCTCTGGGATGACGATCGATTCCCAGCAGCAACAAAAGCAGCGCCAGCAGCAGTAGGCGTTACACTCAAGGATGCATCGGAGGAATCCCAGGCAGGAGAGGACTCGTCAGACTTGCCAGCGACATGGCATGCAGGACTGTTGGCTTTCCTGTCTAAGGTGGAAATTGACACTGAGGGTGTTGGTGGTGTGGTTTGCAGGAGCTTGGTTACAAGAGAAAGGGATTTAGTTGTCAGTGGTCTGCTTCCTGTTAGGGTCTCCTGCCCTGTGCTGCCACGTCGTCATGGCAACCGGGAGATAAGTGCTAGCGGAGTAACCTGAGCGCAGCTGATACTCCGGTTCGGGTCTTTTGCTGTGCAGTGGTTATAGGCTCTGTGCATGGCAGGGGATCCGGTGCTGGTTTTTGTGCTCACAGTCTGTGAGGTCTGAGTGGGGCATGGACAGCACCTGCTTTATAAGGCCTCTTTTCAGGGTAAGCAGATGCTGCTGAATCTTTGTTGGTTAGTCAGTTTCTGAAAGTTAGCCAGTACTGTGTAGCTTTGTATTTGTTTGTTGCTTACTGCAAATAGGCCTGGGGATTTGGTATTACACTCTGCCAATCCAGACCTAGCAGTAAGACTGGAGTCAGTCGTTTAGCTTGCTGGGGTTCTGTTACTACTCTGTGAACTTAGCAAGTTTGCGGCTGTATTCTAAGACTTGCCTGTCTAATCCTGTCTCACTGTGCTAGGTGTCAGGGGTCAGTTTAGTGGCAGTAAGCTGAACCTGTGCACTGCAAGTGAGAATTAGGATTGTGGAGACTCTCCTTGTGTCTATCATTCCATCTCTGACCAAGGAGTTTACTGCCACACCCGTTGGTAACCCTTTAGGGTTTTGCTGTTGCCCTTAGCAACAGCATTTCGGGTTCTCTACGTATTAAAACACAACATCTTGCTTTTCCCATCTGAGCAGTTCTAATACAAGGGAGATACCCAGTTCCTTAGCCTCTGGGCTTCTCTGTTCACTTTGTGTGTATTTTGTTACCCTTTCACCTTCTGTGTACGTTATGTCATATTCCCCAGTCTGTCTGTGAGTCCATTTGTTTTGCATAACAGTTCAAACACCAGTACATTCCTGCAGGCACTGGAGTGCATAACAGTCCTGACACCAGTACTTTCCTGCAGGCACTGGAGTGCATAACAGTCCTGACACCAGTACTTTCCTGCAGGCACTGGTGTGCATAACACTTCCGCTGTCACCCAAAGTTTTTGAACTTGTCAATGACTTCTGATGAATGCGCTCCAGGTGACGTATAAGGGAGGATGTTCCTAGGTGGTCAACGTCCTTACCCCTACTAATTACAGCTTGACAAAGGCAACACACGGCTTGACACCTGTTGTCCGCATTTCTGTCAAAATAATTCCACACCGAGGGGCGTGGCCAGGACGGGCATGGAGTAGCACACACTCTGTGCAGCTCCCCAGCTACTATATCCTGCACGTATATCCTGACTCCCCCTCTGGGTCCCATTTTGCAACCACAGCTTTATTAAGTTTCCCTGCTCCCCCCTGCCGTGAAAGTGCAGCCGCTGCCGCTATTTTTGGAGGCCCAGGAGCTCCGGACTCCGGCGTGCCCTGCTCTTCGCCGGGTGCCGCTGCCACGTGTGGGGACCGGAAGTTCGGCTCCGTGAGCATCCCCGTCAGCCGCTCGCTGCGGCCATCCGAGGCGCCGGGGAGAAGAGAGAGCCGGGCGCTCCGCTGTAGCCCTGCTGATCACTTGTGAGGTCCAGGGGGAGCTGCGGGGGAGACCTCCTGACTCGTCTCCTTTGCTGCCGGGACGCGCTACCCGGGAAACCGGAAGTGCGGCTCCGCTGTCCGCCGCCGCCTGTAATACTTCTGTGGGACACATATCAGCAGTCAGAGTCTGGATGTGGGGCACCCCTGCATTTGTGGGAGAAATCTGGGAGAGAAAGAGGTCTTCTGAATCCCTGAGGGGAGATTGCCTTGGCAGCCATTTTATGGACTCCATCTGCTACACTCACACTGGGAGTCAGGTGCTGGGGAAGATATTGTAAATCCTACAACTCTGGTTGGGAGGGATAATCCCTACACTTTTGCTGAAGTGGCCGGTCACGCTACAATATATCCGGAAAGGGTGGCCCTGCTGGCTGTTTATACATATCTATAGTTTGCCTGCTCTGCCTATATTTGCTTTGATAAGACCGGCAGACCAGGAGAACCAACATCGTGCTGTCTAAAATGGTGAAAGGTCGTCAGACCAGTGCGGCGGCGGGAGCGAAGGATAAGTTTGTCCGCGACCAAGGTCCCCAGCAGCGGAGAGGGGAGACCACGAGATCCGAGACATCGCCCCCATCTCCTGCCTATAGCTCCGTCTCCTCTGACCCTCCGGATGCTGCACTGCAGAGAGTACTAGACGCGGTAAATGCCAGTGAAGTGCGTCTGGCTGACAAAATCGGGCAGGTACAATCCGACCTCTCCATTATTCATCAAGACCTCCAACGGGTGAGAGAGAGAGTGGGAGAAGCGGAGACCCGTATTTCCAATATTGAAGATACCATTGGTCCGCTGGGTCGCCGCACCGATGCTTTGGAGTCCCAGATGAATGATGTACGCAAAAAGCTCACGGATGTGGAGGGGCGTCTGCGGCGCAATAACGTCCGCTTCATTGGCCTGCCTGAAAAAGAAGAGGGCTCCACTCCCGAGGAATTTCTTGTAAAATGGCTCCGTGATTTTTTCGGATCTGAGGAATTCTCGCCTTATTTCACTGTTGAACGGGCCCATAGAGTTCCGATGCGCCCGCTGCCGCCGGGGGCTCCACCCCGCACTTTTATTGCAAAGTTTCTTCATTACCGGGATCGGGACACTGTTCTGAGGCTGGCTCGTACTAAAGGCCCTCTGAAATGGAATGGATCGCCAATATCGGTATTCCCGGACTTTGCGGTGGATGTACAAAAAGATAGGGCTCAGTTTATTCCTGTCAAGAGGAGACTTCGTGAACTTGAACTGCCGTATGCCATGCTATTCCCGTCCAGATTGCGGGTAGTGGCGGATGGGGAAACAAAAATTTTCACGACCCCTCGGGAGGCCACGGTGTGGCTGGACAGACGGTTCCCGGCGAGACGCGCCCTTGCGGATTAGTAAGTATCCGGCTGCTATTGGAAGCTGATTTTCCTCTGTTCTCATTTATGGTTAATTATTCTGTCTGTTTTAGATATATATGTTAGATATTGCAAAGAGATAGGATGCGGGCCTGTTTGAGTGCTACCAATGCCCCCTTTGCATTGTTATCGCAGCTTAGACAGGACATATGTATACCCTTTAAGTCAATCACGATATACTTGATATGTTCTTGTGTTTGGTTATACCTTGGGGTTCGTATGCTCTCTTTTCTTCCTGTTGTATTAACGGTCTCTGTGCGGGAGGATGGGGGGAGAGGGGGGACTGCTGAATGCTAGAGATGAGCGCCTGAAATTTTTCGGGTTTTGTGTTTTGGTTTTGGGTTCGGTTCCGCGGCCGTGTTTTGGGTTCGACCGCGTTTTGGCAAAACCTCACCGAATTTTTTTTGTCGGATTCGGGTGTGTTTTGGATTCGGGTGTTTTTTTCAAAAAACACTAAAAAACAGCTTAAATCATAGAATTTGGGGGTCATTTTGATCCCAAAGTATTATTAACCTCAAAAACCATAATTTACACTCATTTTCAGTCTATTCTGAATACCTCACACCTCACAATATTATTTTTAGTCCTAAAATTTGCACCGAGGTCGCTGTGTGAGTAAGATAAGCGACCCTAGTGGCCGACACAAACACCGGGCCCATCTAGGAGTGGCACTGCAGTGTCACGCAGGATGTCCCTTCCAAAAAACCCTCCCCAAACAGCACATGACGCAAAGAAAAAAAGAGGCGCAATGAGGTAGCTGTGTGAGTAAGATTAGCGACCCTAGTGGCCGACACAAACACCGGGCCCATCTAGGAGTGGCACTGCAGTGTCACGCAGGATGGCCCTTCCAAAAAACCCTCCCCAAACAGCACATGACGCAAAGAAAAAAAGAGGCGCAATGAGGTAGCTGTGTGAGTAAGATTAGCGACCCTAGTGGCCGACACAAACACCGGGCCCATCTAGGAGTGGCACTGCAGTGTCACGCAGGATGGCCCTTCCAAAAAACCCTCCCCAAACAGCACATGACGCAAAGAAAAAAAGAGGCGCAATGAGGTAGCTGTGTGAGTAAGATTAGCGACCCTAGTGGCCGACACAAACACCGGGCCCATCTAGGAGTGGCACTGCAGTGTCACGCAGGATGTCCCTTCCAAAAAACCCTCCCCAAACAGCACATGACGCAAAGAAAAAAAGAGGCGCAATGAGGTAGCTGTGTGAGTAAGATTAGCGACCCTAGTGGCCGACACAAACACCGGGCCCATCTAGGAGTGGCACTGCAGTGTCACGCAGGATGTCCCTTCCAAAAAACCCTCCCCAAACAGCACATGACGCAAAGAAAAAAAGAGGCGCAATGAGGTAGCTGACTGTGTGAGTAAGATTAGCGACCCTAGTGGCCGACACAAACACCGGGCCCATCTAGGAGTGGCACTGCAGTGTCACGCAGGATGTCCCTTCCAAAAAACCCTCCCCAAACAGCACATGACGCAAAGAAAAAAAGAGGCGCAATGAGGTAGCTGTGTGAGTAAGATTAGCGACCCTAGTGGCCGACACAAACACCGGGCCCATCTAGGAGTGGCACTGCAGTGTCACGCAGGATGGCCCTTCCAAAAAACCCTCCCCAAACAGCACATGACGCAAAGAAAAAAAGAGGCGCAATGAGGTAGCTGTGTGAGTAAGATTAGCGACCCTAGTGGCCGACACAAACACCGGGCCCATCTAGGAGTGGCACTGCAGTGTCACGCAGGATGGCCCTTCCAAAAAACCCTCCCCAAACAGCACATGACGCAAAGAAAAAAAGAGGCGCAATGAGGTAGCTGTGTGAGTAAGATTAGCGACCCTAGTGGCCGACACAAACACCGGGCCCATCTAGGAGTGGCACTGCAGTGTCACGCAGGATGTCCCTTCCAAAAAACCCTCCCCAAACAGCACATGACGCAAAGAAAAAAAGAGGCGCAATGAGGTAGCTGTGTGAGTAAGATTAGCGACCCTAGTGGCCGACACAAACACCGGGCCCATCTAGGAGTGGCACTGCAGTGTCACGCAGGATGTCCCTTCCAAAAAACCCTCCCCAAACAGCACATGACGCAAAGAAAAAAAGAGGCGCAATGAGGTAGCTGACTGTGTGAGTAAGATTAGCGACCCTAGTGGCCGACACAAACACCGGGCCCATCTAGGAGTGGCACTGCAGTGTCACGCAGGATGTACCTTCCAAAAAACCCTCCCCAAACAGCACATGACGCAAAGAAAAAAAGAGGCGCAATGAGGTAGCTGACTGTGTGAGTAAGATTAGCGACCCTAGTGGCCGACACAAACACCGGGCCCATCTAGGAGTGGCACTGCAGTGTCACGCAGGATGTCCCTTCCAAAAAACCCTCCCCAATCAGCACATGATGCAAAGAAAAAGAAAAGAAAAAAGAGGTGCAAGATGGAATTGTCCTTGGGCCCTCCCACCCACCCTTATGTTGTGTAAACAAAACAGGACATGCACACTTTAACCAACCCATCATTTCAGTGACAGGGTCTGCCACACGACTGTGACTGATATGACGGGTTGGTTTGGACCCCCACCAAAAAAGAAGCAATTCATCTCTCCTTGCACAAACTGGCTCTACAGAGGCAAGATGTCCACCTCATCTTCACCCTCCGATATATCACCGTGTACATCCCCCTCCTCACAGATTATCAATTCGTCCCCACTGGAATCCACCATCTCAGCTCCCTGTGTACTTTGTGGAGGCAATTGCTGCTGGTCAATGTCTCCGCGGAGGAATTGATTATAATTCATTTTAATGAACATCATCTTCTCCACATTTTCTGGATGTAACCTCGTACGCCGATTGCTGACAAGGTGAGCGGCGGCACTAAACACTCTTTCGGAGTACACACTAGTGGGAGGGCAACTTAGGTAGAATAAAGCCAGTTTGTGCAAGGGCCTCCAAATTGCCTCTTTTTCCTGCCAGTATAAGTACGGACTGTGTGACGTGCCTACTTGGATGCGGTCACTCATATAATCCTCCACCATTCTATCAATGTTGAGAGAATCATATGCAGTGACAGTAGACGACATGTCCGTAATCGTTGTCAGGTCCTTCAGTCCGGACCAGATGTCAGCATCAGCAGTCGCTCCAGACTGCCCTGCATCACCGCCAGCGGGTGGGCTCGGAATTCTGAGCCTTTTCCTCGCACCCCCAGTTGCGGGAGAATGTGAAGGAGGAGATGTTGACAGGTCGCGTTCCGCTTGACTTGACAATTTTGTCACCAGCAGGTCTTTCAACCCCAGCAGACCTGTGTCTGCCGGAAAGAGAGATCCAAGGTAGGCTTTAAATCTAGGATCGAGCACGGTGGCCAAAATGTAGTGCTCTGATTTCAACAGATTGACCACCCGTGAATCCTTGTTAAGCGAATTAAGGGCTGCATCCACAAGTCCCACATGCCTAGCGGAATCGCTCCCTTTTAGCTCCTTCTTCAATGCCTCCAGCTTCTTCTGCAAAAGCCTGATGAGGGGAATGACCTGACTCAGGCTGGCAGTGTCTGAACTGACTTCACGTGTGGCAAGTTCAAAGGGCATCAGAACCTTGCACAACGTTGAAATCATTCTCCACTGCACTTGAGACAGGTGCATTCCACCTACTATATCGTGCTCAATTGTATAGGCTTGAATGGCCTTTTGCTGCTCCTCCAACCTCTGAAGCATATAGAGGGTTGAATTCCACCTCGTTACCACTTCTTGCTTCAGATGATGGCAGGGCAGGTTCAGTAGTTTTTGGTGGTGCTCCAGTCTTCTGTACGTGGTGCCTGTACGCCGAAAGTGTCCCGCAATTTTTCTGGCCACCGACAGCATCTCTTGCACGCCCCTGTCGTTTTTTAAAAAATTCTGCACCACCAAATTCAAGGTATGTGCAAAACATGGGACGTGCTGGAATTTGCCCATATTTAATGCACACACAATATTGCTGGCGTTGTCCGATGCCACAAATCCACAGGAGAGTCCAATTGGGGTAAGCCATTCCGCGATGATCTTCCTCAGTTGCCGTAAGAGGTTTTCAGCTGTGTGCGTATTCTGGAAAGCGGTGATACAAAGCGTAGCCTGCCTAGGAAAGAGTTGGCGTTTGCGAGATGCTGCTACTGGTGCCGCCGCTGCTGTTCTTGCGGCGGGAGTCCATACATCTACCCAGTGGGCTGTCACAGTCATATAGTCCTGACCCTGCCCTGCTCCACTTGTCCACATGTCCGTGGTTAAGTGGACATTGGGTACAACTGCATTTTTTAGGACACTGGTGAGTCTTTTTCTGACGTCCGTGTACATTCTCGGTATCGCCTGCCTAGAGAAGTGGAACCTAGATGGTATTTGGTAACGGGGGCACACTGCCTCAATAAATTGTCTAGTTCCCTGTGAACTAACGGCGGATACCGGACGCACGTCTAACACCAACATAGTTGTCAAGGACTCAGTTATCCGCTTTGCAGTAGGATGACTGCTGTGATATTTCATCTTCCTCGCAAAGGACTGTTGAACAGTCAATTGCTTACTGGAAGTAGTACAAGTGGGCTTACGACTTCCCCTCTGGGATGACCATCGACTCCCAGCGGCAACAACAGCAGCGCCAGCAGCAGTAGGCGTTACACGCAAGGATGCATCGGAGGAATCCCAGGCAGGAGAGGACTCGTCAGAATTGCCAGTGACATGGCCTGCAGGACTATTGGCATTCCTGGGGAAGGAGGAAATTGACACTGAGGGAGTTGGTGGGGTGGTTTGCGTGAGCTTGGTTACAAGAGGAAGGGATTTACTGGTCAGTGGACTGCTTCCGCTGTCACCCAAAGTTTTTGAACTTGTCACTGACTTATTATGAATGCGCTGCAGGTGACGTATAAGGGAGGATGTTCGGAGGTGGTTAACGTCCTTACCCCTACTTATTACAGCTTGACAAAGGGAACACACGGCTTGACACCTGTTGTCCGCATTTCTGGTGAAATACCTCCACACCGAAGAGCTGATTTTTTTGGTATTTTCACCTGGTATGTCAACGGCCATATTCCTCCCACGGACAACAGGTGTCTCCCCGGGTGCCTGACTTAAACAAACCACCTCACCATCAGAATCCTCCTGGTCAATTTCCTCCCCAGCGCCAGCAACACCCATATCCTCCTCATCCTGGTGTACTTCAACACTGACATCTTCAATCTGACTATCAGGAACTGGACTGCGGGTGCTCCTTCCAGCACTTGCAGGGGGCGTGCAAATGGTGGAAGGCGCATGCTCTTCACGTCCAGTGTTGGGAAGGTCAGGCATCGCAACCGACACAATTGGACTCTCCTTGTGGATTTGGGATTTCAAAGAACGCACAGTTCTTTGCGGTGCTTTTGCCAGCTTGAGTCTTTTCAGTTTTCTAGCGAGAGGCTGAGTGCTTCCATCCTCATGTGAAGCTGAACCACTAGCCATGAACATAGGCCAGGGCCTCAGCCGTTCCTTGCCACTCCGTGTGGTAAATGGCATATTGGCAAGTTTACGCTTCTCCTCCGACAATTTTATTTTAGGTTTTGGAGTCCTTTTTTTACTGATATTTGGTGTTTTGGTTTTGACATGCTCTGTACTATGCCATTGGGCATCGGCCTTGGCAGACGACGTTGCTGGCATTTCATCGTCTCGGCCATGACTAGTGGCAGCAGCTTCAGCACGAGGTGGAAGTGGATCTTGATCTTTCCCTAATTTTGGAACCTCAACATTTTTGTTCTCCATATTTTAATAGGCACAACTAAAAGGCACCTCAGGTAAACAATGGAGATGGATGGATTGGATACTAGTATACAATTATGGACGGGCTGCCGAGTGCCGACACAGAGGTAGCCACAGCCGTGAACTACCGCACTGTACTGTGTCTGCTGCTAATATATAGACTGGTTGATAAAGAGATAGTATACTCGTAACTAGTATGTATGTATAAAGAAAGAAAAAAAAACCACGGTTAGGTGGTATATACAATTATGGACGGGCTGCCGAGTGCCGACACAGAGGTAGCCACAGCCGTGAACTACCGCACTGTACTGTGTCTGCTGCTAATATAGACTGGTTGATAAAGAGATAGTATACTCGTAACTAGTATGTATGTATAAAGAAAGAAAAAAAAACCACGGTTAGGTGGTATATACAATTATGGATGGGCTGCCGAGTGCCGACACAGAGGTAGCCACAGCCGTGAACTACCGCACTGTACTGTGTCTGCTGCTAATATATAGACTGGTTGATAAAGAGATAGTATACTCGTAACTAGTATGTATGTATAAAGAAAGAAAAAAAAACCACGGTTAGGTGGTATATACAATTATGGACGGGCTGCCGAGTGCCGACACAGAGGTAGCCACAGCCGTGAACTACCGCACTGTACTGTGTCTGCTGCTAATATATAGACTGGTTGATAAAGAGATAGTATACTCGTAACTAGTATGTATGTATAAAGAAAGAAAAAAAAACCACGGTTAGGTGGTATATACAATTATGGACGGGCTGCCGAGTGCCGACACAGAGGTAGCCACAGCCATGAACTACCGCACTGTACTGTGTCTGCTGCTAATATATAGACTGGTTGATAAAGAGATAGTATACTCGTAACTAGTATGTATGTATAAAGAAAGAAAAAAAAACCACGGTTAGGTGGTATATACAATTATGGACGGGCTGCCGAGTGCCGACACAGAGGTAGCCACAGCCGTGAACTACCGCACTGTACTGTGTCTGCTGCTAATATATAGACTGGTTGATAAAGAGATAGTATACTCGTAACTAGTATGTATGTATAAAGAAAGAAAAAAAAACCACGGTTAGGTGGTATATACAATTATGGACGGGCTGCCGAGTGCCGACACAGAGGTAGCCACAGCCGTGAACTACCGCACTGTACTGTGTCTGCTGCTAATATAGACTGGTTGATAAAGAGATAGTATACTCGTAACTAGTATGTATGTATAAAGAAAGAAAAAAAAACCACGGTTAGGTGGTATATACAATTATGGACGGGCTGCCGAGTGCCGACACAGAGGTAGCCACAGCCGTGAACTACCGCACTGTACTGTGTCTGCTGCTAATATATAGACTGGTTGATAAAGAGATAGTATACTCGTAACTAGTATGTATGTATAAAGAAAGAAAAAAAAACCACGGTTAGGTGGTATATACAATTATGGACGGGCTGCCGAGTGCCGACACAGAGGTAGCCACAGCCGTGAACTACCACACTGTACTGTGTCTGCTGCTAATATATAGACTGGTTGATAAAGAGATAGTATACTCGTAACTAGTATGTATGTATAAAGAAAGAAAAAAAAAACCACGGTTAGGTGGTATATACAATTATGGACGGGCTGCCGAGTGCCGACACAGAGGTAGCCACAGCCGTGAACTACCGCACTGTACTGTGTCTGCTGCTAATATAGACTGGTTGATAAAGAGATAGTATACTCGTAACTAGTATGTATGTATAAAGAAAGAAAAAAAAACCACGGTTAGGTGGTATATACAATTATGGACGGGCTGCCGAGTGCCGACACAGAGGTAGCCACAGCCGTGAACTACCGCACTGTACTGTGTCTGCTGCTAATATATAGACTGGTTGATAAAGAGATAGTATACTCGTAACTAGTATGTATGTATAAAGAAAGAAAAAAAAACCACGGTTAGGTGGTATATACAATTATGGACGGGCTGCCGAGTGCCGACACAGAGGTAGCCACAGCCGTGAACTACCGCACTGTACTGTGTCTGCTGCTAATATAGACTGGTTGATAAAGAGATAGTATACTCGTAACTAGTATGTATGTATAAAGAAAGAAAAAAAAACCACGGTTAGGTGGTATATACAATTATGGATGGGCTGCCGAGTGCCGACACAGAGGTAGCCACAGCCGTGAACTACCGCACTGTACTGTGTCTGCTGCTAATATATAGACTGGTTGATAAAGAGATAGTATACTCGTAACTAGTATGTATGTATAAAGAAAGAAAAAAAAACCACGGTTAGGTGGTATATACAATTATGGACGGGCTGCCGAGTGCCGACACAGAGGTAGCCACAGCCGTGAACTACCGCACTGTACTGTGTCTGCTGCTAATATATAGACTGGTTGATGAAGAGATAGTATACTCGTAACTAGTATGTATGTATAAAGAAAGAAAAAAAAACCACGGTTAGGTGGTATATACAATTATGGACGGGCTGCCGAGTGCCGACACAGAGGTAGCCACAGCCGTGAACTACCGCACTGTACTGTGTCTGCTGCTAATATATAGACTGGTTGATAAAGAGATAGTATACTCGTAACTAGTATGTATGTATAAAGAAAGAAAAAAAAACCACGGTTAGGTGGTATATACAATTATGGACGGGCTGCCGAGTGCCGACACAGAGGTAGCCACAGCCGTGAACTACCGCACTGTACTGTGTCTGCTGCTAATATATAGACTGGTTGATAAAGAGATAGTATACTCGTAACTAGTATGTATGTATAAAGAAAGAAAAAAAAACCACGGTTAGGTGGTATATACAATTATGGACGGGCTGCCGAGTGCCGACACAGAGGTAGCCACAGCCGTGAACTACCGCACTGTACTGTGTCTGCTGCTAATATAGACTGGTTGATAAAGAGATAGTATACTACTAATATTATATATACTGGTGGTCAGGTCACTGGTCACTAGTCACACTGGCAGTGGCACTCCTGCAGCAAAAGTGTGCACTGTTTAATTTTAATATAATATTATGTACTCCTGGCTCCTGCTATAACCTATAACTGGCACTGCAGTAGTGCTCCCCAGTCTCCCCCACAATTATAAGCTGTGTGAGCTGAGCAGTCAGACAGATATATAATATATATAGATGATGCAGCACACTGGCCTGAGCCTGAGCAGTGCACACAGATATGGTATGTGACTGACTGAGTCACTGTGTGTATCGCTTTTTTCAGGCAGAGAACGGATATATTAAATAAACTGCACTGTGTGTCTGGTGGTCACTCACTATATAATATATTATGTACTCCTGGCTCCTGCTATAACCTATAACTGGCACTGCAGTAGTGCTCCCCAGTCTCCCCCACAATTATAAGCTGTGTGAGCTGAGCAGTCAGACAGATATATATAATATTATTTATATATAGATAATAGATGATGCAGCACACTGGCCTGAGCCTGAGCAGTGCACACAGATATGGTATGTGACTGAGTCACTGTGTGCTGTGTATCGCTTTTTTCAGGCAGAGAACGGATTATAAATAAAACTGGTGGTCACTGGTCACTATCAGCAAAACTCTGCACTGTACTGAGTACTCCTAATGCTCCCCAAAATTAGTAAATCAAGTGTCTCTCTAATCTATTCTAAACGGAGAGGACGCCAGCCACGTCCTCTCCCTATCAATCTCAATGCACGTGTGAAAATGGCGGCGACGCGCGGCTCCTTATATAGAATCCGAGTCTCGCGATAGAATCCGAGCCTCGCGAGAATCCGACAGCGTCATGATGACGTTCGGGCGCGCTCGGGTTAACCGAGCAAGGCGGGAAGATCCGAGTCGCTCGGACCCGTGAAAAAAAACATGAAGTTCTGGCGGGTTCGGATTCAGAGAAACCGAACCCGCTCATCTCTACTGAATGCTTGTCCTGACATAGGTGTTTTTTTGATATCCGAGTGTGTTTTTATTTTGGATATTAGTGGGACCTAGGGGGTGGATCTTTATGATCCCCCCTCATTTGTTTTTTGTTTTCGATGGGGGAAAGGTTAATGGCTGGGAGCAACCTTCTAATTTTGCTGTTTTATAGTTGTTCTCTATTCCCGAGAGCCATTATATTCTTGGCCCCGATCAAGAAGTGTTTGCACTGGGCGATGGTGCAATACAGTTAGGTTTATATTAAGTTTTTGGTATGAACACTCAGTTTTGGGATCCAGGTATGCTGCATGTTGGGGGTGGTATACAGGGTGGGGGGAAGGGGAGGGAGTTGGGTTATGTTTATTTTTTGAGCGGAAATGTATGTAGAGAAAGTACGTGGTTTACAACCATGCAATATAAGCAGTGGTGTCTGGTTACAGAATTTGTATGTGGCGGGGCTGACCCGCCGCGGGGCGATGCACTGATTATACCTTTGCTGTACTATGACGGGGATTAAGGTGGTTTCGTGGAATGTGAGAGGGCTCAATGATAAAGTTAAGAGGACTCTTGTGCTCCGACAGCTCAAACACTATGCGGCTGATATTGTCTGTCTTATGGAAACACATTTGGTAGGTAGTAAGATTCTCTCATTGAAGAGGCCCTGGGTGGGTTGGGCATACCACTCTATGCACACGTCCGCCTCGCGCGGGGTTTCAGTCCTTATTAAGCGGACAGTCCCTTTTGTAATGGAATCTATACAAACGGATCCATGGGGGAGATATGTGTTTTTGAAATGTAGGTTATTTTATGTTCCTGTCCTCCTGCTGGCAGTCTACGTGCCCCCTCCGTATTCTCCCGATGTACTTAAGAGGGTTGCTGGGTTCATGGCCTTGTCTCCCGGGGTGTCTGTTATTTGTTTGGGGGATTTCAATAATGTGCTAGACGTGGTCATGGATAGGCTCTCCATGTCTCCGTCTGCTGCAGGTCCTGGGGGGTCTGGGTTTGCAAATGTGGTGTCAGGGTTGGGCCTGGTCGATCCATGGAGACTGAGACACCCTTCTCTTAAACAATACTCATGTTTTTCACACTCCCATTCTTCGTTCTCTAGGATCGACCTGGTCCTCCTCTCGAGTGATATGGTTCCCCGCGTCGGTAACATTAGATATGAGACTAGAGGTATATCAGACCACTCCCCCTTGACCTTTAATTTAGACTTTAATTGTGATAGAGGTCAAGCTGTGTGGAAATTTAACCCATTCTGGCTTGTTCACATGGGAGATGGATCTGAAATGGTGGCCGCATGGCGGGAGTTCTTCGAGCTGAATAGCACCGACCAGTCTATCTCTAACCTATGGGACACATTTAAGGCCTTTTTACGGGGGAGTTTGATTAAACGGGTGTCTGAATTAAAATCCTTCTATAGGAAAAGGGAGGCTGAGTTGGAGACCCGGAGTGTCGCTGCAGAACTACAATATTTGCAGGATTCCTTGATCAGCTCCAAGTCAGCCTGGTTATCGGCTCAGAGGGAATGGAGAGATTACCTAATGGAAAAGACTCAGCATAGACTCCTCTTCTCATCTCATGCCTTTTATGCCACGGGGGACAAGCCGGGGACATATCTGGCTTCTCTGGCTCGGGGAGACAGACCTACTAGTGTGGTGGTAGAGATTGTGAGCGCTGAAGGTGTCCACCTGACCCAGACTCCACAGATGACGGCTGAATTTGTATCCTTCTATAGTCGCTTATATAAATCTAAATTAGATTGCACCTCATCACAGTTAAATGATTATTTAGACCGTGTCTGCTTCCCCACCTTGTCCGGGGAGGCCTGCGACCTTTTGGAGGCGCCCATTTCCCCCGATGAAGTTAGAGCAGCGATTGAGGCCTCTCCTAGTGGTAAAGCCCCGGGATTGGATGGAATACCATCCGAGGTTTATAAACATAATTTGGATTTTTTTGTCCCCCACCTACTTGAGTTATATAGCCAGATGTTTACACAGGATTCTCTTCCCCCGTCTATGGCGGAGGCAGTGATTGTGGTTCTCCCTAAGCCTGACAAGGATCCCAAGAGAGTGGAATCCTACCGTCCTATATCCCTCCTACCCACTGACATAAAAATTTTGGCCAAGATATTGGCTGGTAGACTAAATACAGTTATTTCCCACATTATACACCCGGACCAGACGGGATTTATGCCTAATAAATCGACCTCCATTAACCTCAGACGTTTGTTTACCCACCTACAAATCCCCCGGGCGGACCCTTCCTCCTCCATTGTTGTCTCGTTGGATGCCGCTAAGGCTTTTGACTCTGTGGAGTGGGAATACTTATGGGAAGTTATGCGTAGATTTGGCATCGGCCCGAAATTTATTAAATATGTCCGACTGATGTACTCCTCTCCATCGGCAAGGGTGGCGGTCAATGGTTTTGTATCTCACTCCTTTCCCCTGTCTAGAGGCACGCGACAGGGTTGTCCCTTGTCCCCTACTCTGTTTGCTATGGCCATTGAACCCCTGGCATGTCTTCTGAGAACAGATGCGGGTATTTATGGACTTAAAGTGGGTGCTCGGGAGGACAGAGTGGCCCTATACGCTGATGACATCCTGATGTTTGTGGATCGCTATGCTGAGTCTATGCCTAGGATCTTGGAAATTATTGATGGGTTTGGGCGATACTCTGGCTTACTGATAAACTGGGAGAAATCCTTTATTATTATGCTTAAAGGCTAGGCCCCTGCCTCCCCATTGATGGTTCTTCCATTGAAGTGGGTGGAATCATTCAAATATCTGGGGGTTTGGGTGTCTAATGACCCTCAAAAATTCTCTTCTCTCAATATTACTCCTCAAATAGTATACCTCCGTGGCCGGGTGCAGACGTGGGGTAAGTTGCCCTTAACAGTCACGGGGAGGGTTAATATTAGAGATGAGCGGGTTCGGTTTCTCTGAATCCGAACCCGCACGAACTTCATGTTTTTTTTCACGGGTCCGAGCGACTCGGATCTTCCCGCCTTGCTCGGTTAACCCGAGCGCGCCCCGAACGTCATCATGACGCTGTCGGATTCTCGCGAGACTCGGATTCTATATAAGGAGCCGCGCGTCGCCGCCATTTTCACACGTGCATTGAGATTGATAGGGAGAGGACGTGGCTGGCGTCCTCTCCATTTAGATTAGAAGAGAGAGAGAGAGAGATTGACCTGATTTACTGGAGCTTAGGAGTACTGTAGAACTGTAGAGAGTGCAGAGTTTACTAGTGACTGACCACAGTGACCACCAGATAGTGCAGTTTTATTTAATATATCCGTTCTCTGCCTGAAAAAAACGATACACAGTGACTCAGTCACATACCATATCTGTGTGCACTGCTCAGCCCAGTGTGCTGCATCATCTCTGTATATATCTGACTGTGCTCAGCTCACACATCTTATAATTGTGGGGGAGACTGGGGAGCACTGCAGTGCCAGTTATAGGTTATAGCAGGAGCCAGGAGTACATATTATTATTAAAATTAAACAGTGCACACTTTTGCTGCAGGAGTGCCACTGCCAGTGTGACTGACCAGTGACCTGACCACACTGACCACCAGTATAGTTAGTAGTATAGTATACTATATTGTGATTGCCTGAAAAAGTTAAACACTCGTATCTGACTGTGCTCAGCTCACACATCTTATAATTGTGGGGGAGACTGGGGAGCACTGCAGTGCCAGTTATAGGTTATAGCAGGAGCCAGGAGTACATATTATTATTAAAATTAAACAGTGCACACTTTTGCTGCAGGAGTGCCACTGCCAGTGTGACTGACCAGTGACCACCTGACCACACTGACCACCAGTATAGTTAGTAGTATAGTATACTATATTGTGATTGCCTGAAAAAGTTAAACACTCGTCGTGTGACTTCACTTGTGTGGTGTTTTTTTTTTTATTCTATAAAAAACTCATTCTGCTGACAGACAGTGTCCAGCAGGTCCGTCATTATATAATATATACCTGTCCGGCTGCAGTAGTGATATATATATATATTTTTATATCATTATTTATCATCCAGTCGCAGCAGACACAGTACGGTAGTTCACGGCTGTAGCTACCTCTGTGTCAGCACTCGGCAGTCCGTCCATAATTGTATACCACCTACCCGTGGTTTTTTTTTCTTTCTTCTTTATACATACATACTACTACTACATCTCTTTATCAACCAGTCTATATTAGCAGCAGACACAGTACAGTACGGTAGTCCACGGCTGTAGCTACCTCTGTGTCGGCACTTGGCAGTCCGTCCATAATTGTATACCACCTACCCGTGGTTTTTTTTTCTTTCTTCTTTATACATACATACTACTACTACTACATCTCTTTATCAACCAGTCTATATTAGCAGCAGACACAGTACAGTACGGTAGTCCACGGCTGTAGTTACCTCTGTGTCGGCACTGGGCAGTCCGTCCATAATTGTATACCACCTACCCGTGTTTTTTTTTTCTTTCTTCTTTATACATACATACTACTACTACATCTCTTTATCAACCAGTCTATATTAGCAGCAGACACAGTACAGTACGGTAGTCCACGGCTGTAGCTACCTCTGTGTCGGCACTGGGCAGTCCGTCCATACTTGTATACCACCTACCCGTGGTTTTTTTTTCTTTCTTCTTTATACATACATACTACTACTACTACATCTCTTTATCAACCAGTCTATATTAGCAGCAGACACAGTACAGTACGGTAGTCCACGGCTGTAGCTACCTCTGTGTCGGCACTGGGCAGTCCGTCCATAATTGTATACCACCTACCCGTGGTTTTTTTTTCTTTCTTCTTTATACATACATACTACTACTACATCTCTTTATCAACCAGTCTATATTAGCAGCAGACACAGTACAGTACGGTAGTCCACGGCTGTAGCTACCTCTGTGTCGGCACTGGGCAGTCCGTCCATAATTGTATACCACCTACCCGTGGTTTTTTTTTCTTTCTTCTTTATACATACATACTACTACTACATCTCTTTATCAACCAGTCTATATTAGCAGCAGACACAGTACAGTACGGTAGTCCACGGCTGTAGCTACCTCTGTGTCGGCACTCGGCAGTCCGTCCATAATTGTATACCACCTACCCGTGGTTTTTTTTTCTTTCTTCTTTATACATACATACTACTACTACATCTCTTTATCAACCAGTCTATATTAGCAGCAGACACAGTACAGTACGGTAGTCCACGGCTGTAGCTACCTCTGTGTCGGCACTAAGCAGTCCGTCCATAATTGTATACCACCTACCCGTGGTTTTTTTTCTTTCTTCTTTATACATACATACATACTACTACTACATCTCTTTATCAACCAGTCTATATTAGCAGCAGACACAGTACAGTACGGTAGTCCACGGCTGTAGCTACCTCTGTGTCGGCACTCGGCAGTCCGTCCATAATTGTATACCACCTACCCGTGGTTTTTTTTTCTTTCTTCTTTATACATACATACTACTACTACATCTCTTTATCAACCAGTCTATATTAGCAGCAGACACAGTACAGTACGGTAGTCCACGGCTGTAGCTACCTCTGTGTCGGCACTCGGCAGTCCATCCATAATTGTATACTAGTATCCATCCATCTCCATTGTTTACCTGAGGTGCCTTTTAGTTGTGCCTATTAAAATATGGAGAACAAAAATGTTGAGGTTCCAAAATTAGGGAAAGATCAAGATCCACTTCCACCTCGTGCTGAAGCTGCTGCCACTAGTCATGGCCAAGACAATGAAATGCCAGCAACGTCGTCTGCCAAGGCCGATGCCCAATGTCATAGTACAGAGCATGTCAAATCCAAAACACCAAATATCAGTAAAAAAAGGACTCCAAAACCTAAAATAAAATTGTCGGAGGAGAAGCGTAAACTTGCCAATATGCCATTTACCACACGGAGTGGCAAGGAACGGCTGAGGCCCTGGCCTATGTTCATGGCTAGTGGTTCAGCTTCACATGAGGATGGAGGCACTCAGCCTCTCGCTAGAAAAATGAAAAGACTCAAGCTGGCAAAAGCAGTAGCACCGCAAAGAACTGTGCGTTCTTCGAAATCCCAAATCCACAAGGAGAGTCCAATTGTGTCGGTTGCGATGCCTGACCTTCCCAACACTGGACGTGAAGAGCATGCGCCTTCCACCATTTGCACGCCCCCTGCAAGTGCTGGAAGGAGCACCCGCAGTCCAGTTCCTGATAGTCAGATTGAAGATGTCAGTGTTGAAGTACACCAGGATGAGGAGGATATGGGTGTTGCTGGCGCTGGGGAGGAAATTGACCAGGAGGATTCTGATGGTGAGGTGGTTTGTTTAAGTCAGGCACCCGGGGAGACACCTGTTGTCCGTGGGAGGAATAGGGCCGTTGACATGCCTGGTGAAAATACCAAAAAAATCAGCTCTTCGGTGTGGAAGTATTTCACCAGAAATGCGGACAACAGGTGTCAAGCCGTGTGTTCCCTTTGTCAAGCTGTAATAAGTAGGGGTAAGGACGTTAACCACCTCGGAACATCCTCCCTTATACGTCACCTGCAGCGCATTCATAATAAGTCAGTGACAAGTTCAAAAACTTGGGCCGACAGCGGAAGCAGTCCACTGACCAGTAAATCCCTTCCTCTTGTAACCAAGCTCACGCAAACCACCCCACCAACTCCCTCAGTGTCAATTTCCTCCTTCCCCAGGAATGCCAATAGTCCTGCAGGCCATGTCACTGGCAATTCTGACGAGTCCTCTCCTGCCTGGGATTCCTCCGATGCATCCTTGCGTGTAACGCCTACTGCTGCTGGCGCTGCTGTTGTTGCTGCTGGGAGTCGATGGTCATCCCAGAGGGGAAGTCGTAAGCCCACTTGTACTACTTCCAGTAAGCAATTGACTGTCCAACAGTCCTTTGCGAGGAAGATGAAATATCACAGCAGTCATCCTGTTGCAAAGCGGATAACTGAGTCCTTGACAACTATGTTGGTGTTAGACGTGCGTCCGGTATCCGCCGTTAGTTCACAGGGAACTAGACAATTTATTGAGGCAGTGTGCCCCCGTTACCAAATACCATCTAGGTTCCACTTCTGTAGGCAGGCGATACCGAGAATGTACACGGACGTCAGAAAAAGACTCACCAGTGTCCTAAAAAATGCAGTTGTACCCAATGTCCACTTAACCACGGACATGTGGACAAGTGGAGCAGGGCAGGGTCAGGACTATATGACTGTGACAGCCCACTGGGTAGATGTATGGACTCCCGCCGCAAGAACAGCAGCGGCGGCACCAGTAGCAGCATCTCGCAAACGCCAACTCTTTCCTAGGCAGGCTACGCTTTGTATCACCGCTTTCCAGAATACGCACACAGCTGAAAACCTCTTACGGCAACTGAGGAAGATCATCGCAGAATGGCTTACCCCAATTGGACTCTCCTGTGGATTTGTGGCATCGGACAACGCCAGCAATATTGTGTGTGCATTAAATATGGGCAAATTCCAGCACGTCCCATGTTTTGCACATACCTTGAATTTGGTGGTGCAGAATTTTTTAAAAAACGACAGGGGCGTGCAAGAGATGCTGTCGGTGGCCAGAAGAATTGCGGGACACTTTCGGCGTACAGGCACCACGTACAGAAGACTGGAGCACCACCAAAAACTACTGAACCTGCCCTGCCATCATCTGAAGCAAGAAGTGGTAACGAGGTGGAATTCAACCCTCTATATGCTTCAGAGGTTGGAGGAGCAGCAAAAGGCCATTCAAGCCTATACAATTGAGCACGATATAGGAGGTGGAATGCACCTGTCTCAAGTGCAGTGGAGAATGATTTCAACGTTGTGCAAGGTTCTGATGCCCTTTGAACTTGCCACACGTGAAGTCAGTTCAGACACTGCCAGCCTGAGTCAGGTCATTCCCCTCATCAGGCTTTTGCAGAAGAAGCTGGAGGCATTGAAGAAGGAGCTAAAAGGGAGCGATTCCGCTAGGCATGTGGGACTTGTGGATGCAGCCCTTAATTCGCTTAACAAGGATTCACGGGTGGTCAATCTGTTGAAATCAGAGCACTACATTTTGGCCACCGTGCTCGATCCTAGATTTAAAACCTACCTTGGATCTCTCTTTCCGGCAGACACAAGTCTGCTGGGGTGCAAAGACCTGCTGGTGACAAAATTGTCAAGTCAAGCGGAACGCGACCTGTCAACATCTCCTCCTTCACATTCTCCCGCAACTGGGGGTGCGAGGAAAAGGCTCAGAATTCCGAGCCCACCCGCTGGCGGTGATGCAGGGCAGTCTGGAGCGACTGCTGATGCTGACATCTGGTCCGGACTGAAGGACCTGACAACGATTACGGACATGTCGTCTACTGTCACTGCATATGATTCTCTCAACATTGAAAGAATGGTGGAGGATTATATGAGTGACCGCATCCAAGTAGGCACGTCACACAGTCCGTACTTATACTGGCAGGAAAAAGAGGCAATTTGGAGGCCCTTGCACAAACTGGCTTTATTCTACCTAAGTTGCCCTCCCACAAGTGTGTACTCCGAAAGAGTGTTTAGTGCCGCCGCTCACCTTGTCAGCAATCGGCGTACGAGGTTACATCCAGAAAATGTGGAGAAGATGATGTTCATTAAAATGAATTATAATCAATTCCTCCGCGGAGACATTGACCAGCAGCAATTGCCTCCACAAAGTACACAGGGAGCTGAGATGGTGGATTCCAGTGGGGACGAATTGATAATCTGTGAGGAGGGGGATGTACACGGTGATATATCGGAGGATGATGATGAGGTGGACATCTTGCCTCTGTAGAGCCAGTTTGTGCAAGGAGAGATGAATTGCTTCTTTTTTGGTGGGGGTCCAAACCAACCCGTCATATCAGTCACAGTCGTGTGGCAGACCCTGTCACTGAAATGATGGGTTGGTTAAAGTGTGCATGTCCTGTTTATACAACATAAGGGTGGGTGGGAGGGCCCAAGGACAATTCCATCTTGCACCTCTTTTTTCTTTTATTTTTCTTTGCGTCATGTGCTGTTTGGGGAGGGTTTTTTGGAAGGGACATCCTGCGTGACACTGCAGTGCCACTCCTAGATGGGCCCGGTGTTTGTGTCGGCCACTAGGGTCGCTAATCTTACTCACACAGCTACCTCATTGCGCCTCTTTTTTTCTTTGCGTCATGTGCTGTTTGGGGAGGGTTTTTTGGAAGGGACATCCTGCGTGACACTGCAGTGCCACTCCTAGATGGGCCAGGTGTTTGTGTCGGGCACTTGGGTCGCTGAGCTTAGTCACACAGCTACCTCATTGCACCTCTTTTTTTCTTTGCGTCATGTGCTGTTTGGGGAGTGTTTTTTGGAAGGGCCATCCTGCGTGACACTGCAGTGCCACTCCTAGATGGGCCAGGTGTTTGTGTCGGCCACTAGGGTCGCTTAGCTTAGTCATCCAGCGACCTCGGTGCAAATTTTAGGACTAAAAATAATATTGTGAGGTGTGAGGTATTCAGAATAGACTGAAAATTGAGGTTAATAATAATATGGGATCAAAATGACCCCCAAATTCTATGATTTAAGCTGTTTTTTAGGATTTTTTGAAAAAAACACCCGAATCCAAAACACACCCGAATCCGACAAAAAAAATTCGGTGAGGTTTTGCCAAAACGCGGTCGAACCCAAAACACGGCCGCGGAACCGAACCCAAAACCAAAACACAAAACCCGAAAAATTTCAGGCGCTCATCTCTAGTTAATATGGTTAAAATGGTCTTCCTGCCCAAGCTTCTCTATGTCCTGCAGCAATCACCCGTCTATATTCCACAGAAGATCTTTAAACAAATAGATGGGTTGATTTCCTCCCTGGTGTGGGCCAGTAAACGTGCACGCTTAAAACTAGATACCATGACCAGAACACGTGAAATGGGCGGTCTGGCCCTCCCCAATTTCCGTTTTTACAACTACGCGGCGCAATTGACACATATCTGGGAGTGGGTTAATGATCTCGATCCCCTGGCTCTGCATTCACTGATGCTGCATCACGACTACCCGGGGGGCTCCCCATTACAGCTACTTCTCTGTGGCAGCGTTAAAATGTCCACAATACCGCTTATTAAGCAAGCCATCCTGGTGTGGAAAATGGTGCACTCGGTGATGCGGGGCCATGGCGTCGACCCTGACACCCCTCTGGATAATATTTATGGGTTACCTGAACTGTGTCAGCTTCAGGTCCGAGAGGTTTGGGGAAGATGGGGAGTATCATCTATGGGCCATATATATAGTGATGGGGTTCTCAATTCTTTCCAACAACTTCAACACGCACACAACATTCCCTCAAGGTTCTTTTTTCAATTCCTACGGTTGAGACATGCACTGGCAGCCCAGTTCCCAAATGGCCCTCCAGTCTTAGCTGACTCCCCGGTTAAAACAATGTTGCAGACGCTAGACTCGGGACACTTAGTTTCTAGGATATATGGTCGTATCCTGCTAATGCACCATAGTGACCCTCTCACGGCTCTTCGGGGTAAGTGGGAATCAGATGTGGGCATGCTATCGGATGATGCATGGAATACTGCCATAGGGGCCCATCGGATCTCCACCTCCTCTGTTAGATACCAGCAAATACAACTATACATTCTACACAGGGTGTATATGACCCCGGTGAGATTAGCACATATCGGGGGAGCCCACAACTCGCAATGCCCTAGATGTGGAGCCGTGGATGCAGACTTCTGGCACTTACTGTGGGTGTGTCCGGGCGTGTCTGTGTTTTGGACGGCGGTTATACGGATCCTGCGTGACACAGGTATTCCCTCCTTCGTGTGTACTCCTGCGCTCTGTACACTGTTGATTGTGGACGAGGAAGCCTTGGACCCACCTAGTAGACGATACGTTATTAACCTATGCGCTTTAGCTAGGGTCTGTATTGCCCGGCTATGGCTGGCTAGTGAAGCCCCGACAACTGGGGCGTGGATATCCCTGGTCAATGAAACGATTGCGCATGAAAAATTTGTGTTTCTGGCTAGGAAGGTGGAGAAGAAATGGTCAACAATATGGGGTAGATGGATGGATTCTAAATATTACAAAGAGAGATATAGTTAAAACCGGGTTATTTCCAGTGTGTCAGTATGGGATGTTGTGTGAGAGGGGAGTCCTCGCGGCTGGTCTTGCCTTGCTATGATATTTGTAACATACTGTGACATTTCTGCTGTGTCTAAGAGTTTCAGGGAACTGTTATGCTCTAGATGTGTTGAGCTAAGATACCGTTGCTTTGTGACTATATGCTCTATAGGTAATAATGTTTACTTAATATACTATAGACTGCATACATGTACTGTTATCTCCACACATGTTGGGTGTGGTCTCTGTTTGTGTGTTGTATGTGTGAAGTGTTAACGCAAAATTGAAAATCTCAATAAAAAATATTGAATTTAAAAAAAAAATTATTCCACACCGAAGAGGTGATTTTTTTTGTAATTTGACCAGGCATGTCAATGGCCATATTCGTCCCACGGACAGCAGGTGTCTCCCCGGGTACCTGACTTAAACAAACCACCTCACCATCAGAATCCTCCTTGTCAATTTCCTCCTCAGCACCAGCAACACCCATGTCCTCATCCTGGTGTACTTCAACAGTGACATCTTCAATTTGACTATCAGGAACTGGACTGCGGGTGCTCCTTCCAGCACTTGCAGGGGGCGTGCAAATGGTGGAAGGCGCAAGCTCTTCCTGTCCAGTGTTGGGAAGGTCATGCATCGCATCCGACACAATTGGACTCTCCTTGGGGATTTGTGATTTAGAAGAACGCACAGTTCTTTGCTGTGCTTTTGCCAGCTTAAGTCTTTTCATTTTTCTAGCGGGAGGATGAGTGCTTCCTCATGTGAAGCTGAACCACTAGCCATGAACATAGGATAGGGCCTCAGCCGTTCCTTGCCACTCCGTGTCGTAAATGGCATATTGGCAAGTTTACGCTTCTCATCAGACGCTTTTAATTTTGATTTTTGGGTAATTTTACTGAACTTTAATTTTTTTAATTTTACATGCTCTCTACTATGACATTGGGCATCGGCCTTGGCAGACGACGTTGATGGCATTTCATCATCTCGGCTATGACTAGTGGCTGCAGCTTCAGCACGAGGTGGAAGTGGATCTTGATCTTTCCCTATTTTACCCTCCACATTTTTGTTCTCCATTTTTTAATGTGTGGAATTATATGCCAGTAATATATATCAATTGCAATGGCCTACTGTACCCTACTGCTATATATATACTGGTGGTCAGCAAAATTCTGCACTGTCCTCCTACTATATACTGCGCACAACTAAAATGCAGCACAGGTATGGATGGATAGTATGCTTGACGACACAGAGGTAGAGCAGTGGACTACTGTACCGTACTGCTATATCTACACTGGTGGTCAGCAAAATTCTGCACTGTCCTCATACTATATACTGCGCACAACTAAAATGCAGCACAGGTATGGATGGATAGTATAGAAATAGAAGGAGGCCGCACTAACCGAGGAAAGAACAATATAAACCACTGAATGTGTAATTATAAACATTTATTATAAAACATTAATTCTTTAAAAAGCAGTACTTCTGTGCAAGATAATGTGCCATATATATGCAGAATAAATGAAATTTGCCAATAATATGGCAAAATTGGAATTTACCCAGGGTTTTGGTACAGGATTAGTAGAAATTGTTCTCTAGAATCCGTTCCATATTTTGCCCATCATTATTGTATCCAGTTATAATCCAGTAAGGAGAGTCCCTTTTAGATGTTACTGAGGAGAGTCCATGGAAAGATTCCATATACCGCTAGAGGATTAGTGCAATGTTTCATAGATGGGCCACTGTCTGCCGTACTGTGTTAAAAGGGGTCGCTGTCTGCCGTACTGTGTAAAAAGGGGTCGCTGTCTGCCGTACTGTGTAAAAAAAAGGGACGCTGTCTGCCGTAATGTGTAAAAAGGGGAACTGTCTGCCGTACTGTGTAAAAAGGGGGACGCTGTCTGCCGTAATGTATAAAAGGGGCTCTACCTGGTGTAGTGGCGCTACTGTGCGGCGTAATTTGAATAATGGAGACTACTGTGCACCGTAGTATGAATTGGTATTATTTTGTGGTCACGCCCCTTCCCATGAAGCCACGCCCCTATGTATTTTTTGCGTCCCTGCGGCGCGCACTGCCCCTGTCTTACATGAGGGAGGGGGGGGGGGGTGCACTCATGAAAAAAAAAAATTAAGAATAAAAAAGATAGAAGGGTTACATACTGTATATATATTTTAGCTGAGCCAAGCATTCAGTAGTTTCCTGAGTGCACCTACAGTATAGAATATGAGGGGTATTCAGAGATGGACGCAGATCTTGCTTCCACAGCAAAATCTGTAGCCATCTACTCACATGGTGAGGGCTATCCAGCTCAGAGCAAGGTCGTCCAGCATGTGTGTGTCGCCCCCCGCAAGGCATTCATAATTTATAACCCGTAACTGTCAATCATGATGCAGTAGTATAATCATATATATTGTATATATTGTATACTTAATATTAATCCATCCGCCTTCACGCTGAGATTATGCCGTGAAGGACGAGCTGATCCGGGTTTCCATGGATACCGGCCGGAAATCTTACGTAAACATTCCATAGAAACACAAGTCTTTCTGCCGAGGAAGACGCGGCTGAAGACCGCGTCATCATGACGACGAGAGGAGGATCCCAACCTCCAGTCATGTGGGGACAACAATCCGCCCACTACAAGCCGCGTCACTATGGCGAGGGCCCGGGAAACGCGTCAGGTACTTACCCGTTGGAACAGGATATCTCTGAATTGGACCCGAACCAGCCCATTCTGCTGACCAGTTATCCGGAGGAATCCAGAGAGACACCAGCCTATTTCCGCATTGCATGAGGTACTCTACATCTATGAGACATTGCACTAATCCTCTAGCGGTATATGGAATCTTTCCATGGACTCTCCTCAGTAACATCTAAAAGGGACTCTCCTTACTGGATTATAACTGGATACAATAATGATGGGCAAAATATGGAACGAATTCTAGAAAACAATTTCCACTAATCCTTTACCAAAACCCTGGGTAAATTCCAATTTTTGCGTATTATTGTCAAATTTCATTTTTTCTGCATATATTTGGCACATTATCTTGCACAGAAGTACTGCTTTTTAAAGAATTAATGTTTTATAATACATTTTTATAATTACACATTCAGTGGTTTATAATGTTCTTTCCTCGGTTAGCGCGGCCTCGTTCTTTTTCTGTATTCTCCTCCAGGGAGTGACTCCCCTGTAACACTGGCTGCTGCTTAGTTAATCATCTCACCTCACAGCGCCCGAATACCTTTGGGTATATTTTACCTTATTATGGATGGATAGTATACTTGATGACATAGAGGTAGAGCAGTGGACTACTGTACCGTACTGCTATATATATATATATATATATATATATATATATACTGGTGGTCAACAAAATTCTGCACTGTCCTCCTACTATATACTGCGCACAACAAAAATGCAGCACAGATATGGATGGATAGTATACTTGACGACACAGAGGTAGAGCAGTGGACTACTGTACCATACTGCTATATATATACTGGTGGTCAGCAAAATTCCGCACTGTCCTCCTACTATATACTGCGCACAACTAAAATGCACCACAGGTAGGGATGGATAGTATACTTGGCGACACAGAGGTAGAGCAGTGGACTACTGTACCGTACTGCTATATATATACTGGTGGTCAGCAAAATTATGCACTGGACTACTATACTGCGCACAACTAAAATGCACCACAGGTAGGGATGGATAGTATACTTGGCGACACAGAGGTAGAGCAGTGGACTACTGTACCGTACTGCTATATATATACTGGTGGTCAGCAAAATTATGCACTGGACTACTATACTGCGCACAACTAAAATGCAGCACAGGTATGGATGGATAGTATACTTGACGACACAGAGGTAGAGCAGTGGACTACTTTACCGTACTGCTATATATATACTGGTGGTCAGCAAAATTCTGCACTGTCCTCCTACTATATACTGCGCAAAACTAAAATGCAGCACAGGTATGGATACATAGTATACTTGACGACACAGAGGTAGAGCAGTGGACTACTGTACCGTACTGCTATATATATATACTGGTGGTCAGCAAAATTCTGCACTGTCCTCCTACTATATACCGCGCACAACTAAAATGCAGCACAGGTATGGATGCATAGTATACTTGACGACACAGAGGTAGAGCAGTGGACTACTGTACCGTACTGCTATATATATACTGGTGGTCAGCAAAATTCTGCACTGTCCTCCTACTATATACGGCACACAACTAAAATTCAGCACAGTTATGGATGCATAGTATACTTGACGACACAGAGGTAGAGCAGTGGACTACTGTACCGTACTGCTATATATATATACTGGTGGTCAGCAAAATTCTGCACTGTCCTCCTACTATATACCGCGCACAACTAAAATGCAGCACAGGTATGGATGGATAGTATACTTGACGACACAGAGGTAGAGCAGTGGACTACTGTACCGTACTGCTATATATATATATACTGGTGGTCAGCAAAATTCTGCACTGTCCTCCTACTCAGTGCCGTTTCTAGCGGCGGGTGAGCCGTGCAACCGCATGGGGCGCCCGCCGTGGCACTTTGTTACTCCTTATCGCCTCTCCCGAGCGCTCCTGCTTGGGGGGCGGAGTTTCGCGTCATTCCGTGAAGCCCCGCCCCCCGAGCAGGAGCGCTCGGGAGAGGCGATAAGGAGATAAGCAAGAAGGAGGAGGCGGCCGGCGCGAGGGACGTGAGGCGGCGGGACCGAAGAGCGGGAAGACATAAGTATTCTCTCTCTCCCCCCCTCTCCCCCTTCCTTCCCCTCAACTTAAAACCTGCCTGCCGCTGCTGCACTGTGTGAAATGGGGACACCTGCCTATGGGAACACCTGCCTATGGGGATACCTGTCTGCCGCACTGTGTAAAATGGGGACACCAGCCTATGGGGATACCTGCATGCCGCACTGTGTAAAATGGGGGCACCTGCCTACGTACTGTGTAATATGGGGGCACCTGCCTGCGTACTGTGTAATATGGGGGCACCTGCCTGCGTACTGTGTAATATGGGGGCATCTACCTGCGTACTGTGTAAAATGGGGATATCTGCTTGCCGCGCTGTGTAAAATGGGGATACCTGCCTGCGTACTGTGTAATATGGGGGCACCTGCCTGCGTACTGTGTAATATTGGGACACCTGCCTGCATACTGTGTAATATGGGGGCATCTGCCTGCGTACTGTGTAAAATGGGGATATCTGCTTGCCGCGCTGTGTAAAATGGGGATACCTGCCTGCGTACTGTTTAATATGGGGGCACCTGCCTGCGTACTGTGTAAAATGGGGATACCTGCCTTCCGTACTGTGTAAAATGGGGACACCTGTCTGCCGCACTTTGTAAAATGGGGACACCTGCCTGCCGCACTTTGTAAAATGGGTACACCTGCCTGCCGCGCTGTGTAAAATGGGGACACCTGCCTGCCGCGCTGTGTAATATGGGGACACTTGCCTGCTGTAATGTGTAAAAAGGGGACTTTTTTAATTTTATTTCCCCCCCCCTGTGGTGTGTGTGATGATATCAGATGAGGCCATGCCCACTTTAATGAGACCACGCCCATTTAATTAGGCCACACACCCTTGTCGGGAGCGCGCGCGCCTGCGCCGTGCGCATGCTTTTTCTTTTTATGGCTATATGGGGGGGGGGGGCACGCATTTTCTTTTTAGAGCAACTGGGGGGCAGGGGCGCATTTTGAAATCTCGCACTGGGAGACAAATTGTCTAGAAACGGCCCTACTCCTACTATATACTACTATGCAGCACAGATATGGAGCGTTTTTCAGGCAGAGAGCATAGATATTTTTAGCACACTGAACACAGAAGCTGAGAGAACGCAGCTATCATCTCCAAAGCACGAGTGAATCTCGCGAGAATCCGACAGCGGGATGATGACGTTCGGGCGCGCTCGGGTTAACCGAGCAAGGCGGGAAGATCCGAGGCTGCCTCGGAACCGTGTAAAATGGGTGAAGTTCGGGGGTTATTTGGATCCTGAGGAACCGATCCAGCTCATCACTTAGATATATATATATATATATATATATATATACAATGGCGTTCTCTTTGTATTGCAATAAAGAAAGCAGGCGGCACTCACCGGACTTCATCAGTGAAACAATTATTACAGCAATATAAAGAGAACGCCATAGTTTATCCATTTATTGATAAACCTCCAGCCACTGCATATACCAGTGTGAGTGGCAAAACCCGGACGTAGGGTCTGCGATCGCATCCCAGATTATACTACCGCATCATGATTAACAGATACGGGTTATAAATTATGAATGCATTGCGGGAGGTGCCACACACATACTGGACGACCTTGCTCTTAGCTGGATAGCCCTCAGCATGTGAGTAGATGGCTACAGATTTTGCTGTGGAAGCAAGATCTGCGTCCATCTCTGAATACCCCTCATATTCTATACTGTAGGTGCACTCAGGAAACTACTGAATGCTTGGCTCAGCTAAAATATATATACAGTATGTAACCCTTCTATCTTTTTTATTCTTAATTCTTTTTTTTTTCATGAGTGCACCCACAGATCCAGTGCCGTTACTAGGCATTTTAGCGCTGTGTGCAAGAAACGGCATTAGCGACCCCCCCTCATGTAAGACAGGGGCAGTGAGCGCCACAGGGACGCAAAAAATATATAGGGGCGTGGCTTCATGGGAAGGGGCGTGGCGACAAAATAATACCAATTCATACTACGGTGCACAGTAGTCTCCATTATTCAAATTACGCCGCACAGTAGCATCACTACACCAGGTAGAGCCCCTTTTATACATTACGGCAGACAGTCCCCCTTTTTACACATTACGTCAGACAGCATCCCCCTTTTTACACATTACGGCAGAGAGCAACCCCTTTTTACACATTACTGCAGACAGCGTCCCCCTTTTTACACATTTCGGCAGACAGCGTCCCTTTTTTTACACAGTACGGCAGACAGCAACCCCTTTTTACACAGTATGGCAGACAGCAACCCCTTTTTACACAGTATGGCAGACAGCAACCCCTTTTTACACAGTACGGCAGACAGCGACCCCTTTTTACACAGTACGGCAGACAGCGACCCCTTTTTGCACAGTATGGCAGACAGCAACCCCTTTTTACACAGTATGGCAGACAGTGGCCCCTTTTTACACAGTACAGCAGACAGTGGCCCCTTTTTACACAGTACGGCAGACAGTGTCCCCCTTTTTACACATTGTAGCAGACAGGGTCCCCATTTTTACACATTGTGGCAGATAGAAGAGAGAGAGAGAGAGAGAGAGAGAAGAGAGAGATACTTACCATTCAGGGCAGCGCTTAGGCAGAGCCTAACAGGCAGTTTTCTCAGTGCTGCCGCCAGCTCCCGAGTCCTCTTGGTAGTGTCCTGCTCCTCCATGAACGCACAGCCACTCCATCTTCCTGCAGACTGACCCACCGCCAGGTACAGCAGCAGCAGCTTCACAGTCCCCTGCAGCAGTGGCGTAAGTTCGTCCTAGACGCCCGGAGGCAATATAAATACAGGTGCCCCCCTATATAGAGGCAAAAAATTTTTTTTATATATACATATATATATATATATATATATATATATATATATATATACACATACACACACACACACACACACACACACACACACACACACACACACCACACCAATATTGATCCTGCAGGCTATATATATATTTATATATATATATATATATATATATATATATCCTGCCATTCTTTGCAAGCATAATGGCGTATGCATGAAGAAATTTCCAAAGGACAGCTCTTGCGGTGAGAGCTATTCTTTGCCATGATACAGTAGAACTTCCCGGTGTATGATCCGGAGTCCTATCTGTGCATGCATGGGCTGATGCGCCCCACTGGGGGGTGCTGGGAGGGGTCCAATGGGAAATGTGATAGAGGCCCATCTAAAGATGGTGTTGCCCACCTCATCCAAGCCCTGGGGTCTAGGCTTGGTGGATAAGTAGTAAGCCGCCAAACCTATGAAAACTGCATTTTTGGAGGTTTGGCTGCATTTTTAACCTTGTGCTAATGATACATCCCAGCAGACCAGTGCCAGTTTAGGGTCCACATGGGCCTGGAGCTGAAAGTGAGTCTATTATGTGACCGATACTGCGGGAGGGGAGGCAATCATTTTGCTGGCTGTCGGGATTCCTAGCGGTCAGGATACCGACACCAGAATACCGTCTCACAGGTCTTATTCCCATTCGTGGGTGTCCACAACACCAATAGAGTGGGATGGGAACCACCGAGACCACTGAGTTGCGAGCGCAACAAGCAAGGGCCTTCATTGCGCATGCCCCTTGCCAGCATTCTGACGGACGGGATGCTGCTGTCAGGATGCTGACAGACGGCATCCCGTCTGTCGGTAAAACATATGTATTCCCTGCGGGAGGACAATTAATTATGGGAGGAAGATGGGGAGGGATGGTCGCGGGTGGGCAGAAGGACTTGGCAAATGGGGGGGGGGGCAGATGGAGTAACAGAGGTCTGGAGGACGGGATGAGGCAGAATGGGGGTCATAGTATATATGACAAAAATGCAGATTCATTAAACGGGCATTGAAACGTTGCACTACTTCAATTGGTGTCAGTGTGCAAATCATTGGAGTGCCGCACCACCTCTATTTTGCTAAACTACTTTGCTGTGAGGGCACCCAATGTATTAGTCTATTATGTGGCTGTGCCAGACCCCTACCTCTATCTATATATACAAACATACATACATACTGGCAGTGCACTTATACAGGGAGAAAGGGAGCATAGATGGATACCTTGTGTAGTGAAAGAAGGCTCTACTCTCCTCCCCAATTACCGGAGGCAGAGCGCAATTAGGAAGTGGAATACAAGGCAAGCGTGGTACCAGCTCTTAAACACCGCCTCGCACGTGTGTCCATCCATCCCGTCCCCCCCTTCCCCACAGCAGCGGGGCAACGGTAGCAGCAGCTCCTCTCCTACCTCCCACAGCAGGCGCGCACCAGCGTACTCTCCTGGGGTTTGCGCTGTAGTGGCGGCTTACAGGAATGAGTCAGTTCAGTGACGTAACTAGAAATTTTTCTCCCCCAAGCCAAAAAATTATTTGCCCCCCCCCTCCATAATTGGCAGTATAGAGTGTGTGGCTTCGTTGGGATGGGCGTGGCTTACCATAAAGGGGCGTGACATTGCAGGAAAAGACTGCGTTATACCCCAGTTTTCCAACCTGCACGCCCAGACGGGAAAGAAAAATAATCCTGATTCATGCCCCTTACATTATTTGTAATTTTTCCTCCTTATAGTAATGCTCAGTATACATTATGCCACATACTGCAGTGGCCCTTAGACATTATGCCACACACAATAATGCACATGACACAATATGAACACACCATAATGCCCACGACACATTATGCCACACACCGTAATGCCCCCGACACATTATGACAGGAATCGTAATGCCCGTTATACATTATGCTACACACTGCAATGCCCCTGATACATTATACCACACACCGTAATGCCTGTGACACATTATGACAGGAATCACAATGCCCATTATACATTATGCTACACACTGCAATGCCCTTGATACATTATAGCACATACAATGTCTTTGACACAGTATAACACACACCACAATGAGCCTGAGACATTATACCACATATCACAATGCCCGCGATATAGTATACCATACACCGTAATGCCCGACACATTATGACACACACCGCAATGTCCGTGATACATTATGCCACACACCGTAATGCCCATTACACATTAAGTTCTACAGTAAGGCTTCTAATTACTTTTAAATTACCTGCTCGGTTTCATGCTCTTGGTTCCATGCACGGTGCCAGGGGTTTTCATGCTCAGGGTGTCATGCTCGTTGCCAGGGGTTTCATGCGTTGGGTGTCATGTTCGTTGCCAGCGGTTTCATGCTCTTGGTTCCATGCACGGTGGCAGGGGTTTTCATGCTCAGGGTGTCATGCTCGTTGCCAGGGGTTTCATGCACTGGGTGTCATGCTCGTTGCCAGCGGTTCCATGCACGGTGCCAGGGGTTTTCATGCTCAGGGTGTCATGCTCGTTGCCAGGGGGTTCATGCACTGGGTGTCATGCTCGTTGCTAGGGGGTAGTGCTTGTTGCTAGGGCCGTGCTCCCAGTGCCACATATGCCCCCAGTGCCAGATATTCCCCCACAGTGTCAGGTATATGCCTCCAGTGCCAGGTACATGCCCCCAGTGCCAAATATACCCCCCCAGTGCCACATATACCCCCTCAGTGCCTGCTCCCCCCAGTGCCAAATATTCCACCACAGTGCCACATATGCCCCCTCAGTGCCTACTCCCCCACAGAGCCAGCTATATGCCCCCAGTGCCAGCTATTCCTCCACAGTGCCAGGCATATGCCCCCAGTGCCAGATATTCCCCCACAGGGCCAGGTATATGCCCCCAGTGCCAGATCTTCCCCCACAGTGCCAGGTATATGCCCCCAGTGCCAAATATATCCCTCTCCCCAGTGCCAGGTATATGCCCCCCGCCCCAGTGCCAGGTATATGCCCCCCAGTGCCAGGTATATGCCCCCCAGTGCCAGGTATATGCCCCCCAGTGCCAGGTCTTCCCCCACAGGGCCAGGTATATGCCCCCCACTGCCAGGTGTATGCCCCCCAGTGCCAGGTCTTCACCCCCAGTGCCAGGTATATGCCCCCCAGTGCCAGGTATATGCCCCCCAGTGCCAGGTATATGCTCCCCAGTGCCAGGTATATGCCCCCCAGTGCCAGGTATATGCCCCCCAGTGCCAGGTCTTCCCCCACAGGGCCAGGTATATGCCCCCCAGTGCCAGGTCTTCCCCCACAGGGCCAGGTATATGCCCCCCAGTGCCAGGTCTTCCCCCACAGTGCCATGTATATGCCCCCCAGTGCCATGTATATGCCCCCCAGTGCCAGGTATATGCCCCCCAGTGCCAGGAATATGCCCCCCAGTGCCAGGTATATGTCCCCCAGTGCCAGGTCTCCCCCCCCCTCGTGCCAGGTATATGCCCCCCAGTGCCAGGTATATGCCCCCCAGTGCCAGGTCTTCCCCCACAGTGCCATGTATATGCCCCCCAGTGCCAGGTATATGCCCCCCAGTGCCAGGTATATGCCCCCCAGTGACAGGTCTTCCCCCACAGTGCCATGTATATGCCCCCCAGTGCCAGGTATATGCCCCCCAGTGCCAGGTCTCCCCCCCCCCCCCCTCGTGCCAGGTATATGCCACCCAGTGCCTGCCCCCCCCCCCCCTTGTGTTGGAGGGACACGGTCGGAGCGCATAGAGCGTCTCTCCTGTGTCCCTCCCTGGCTCTCTCCCCCGGCCGGTCTAATACAGGAAGTGCCGGTTCGTGAGCCAATCAGAGCTCACGAACGGCACTTCCTCTATTAGACCGCCGGGGGAGAGAGCCAGGGAGGGACACAGGAGAGACGCTCTATGCGCTCCGACCGTGTCCCTCCAACACAAGGGGGGGGGACTGCAGATTGACATGCGGGCGCTCGTCCGCATGTCAATCTGTGTAAAGTCAGCGGGCGCTGCGAGGCGCCCTCTGCAGGTCAGGAGCCCGGCGGCAGCCGACTCCGCTGCCTCCGGGACTTCCGCCCCTGCCCTGCAGGCAGACCATCCAGCAGCAACAGCGGTGGGGGAGGGGACACAGACTCTGCTGCCGCCAGCGGGAGTAGGAACACAGGCAGCGCTGGCTGCCAGCGGGATACAGGCGGCGCCGCCGCCAGCGGGACACAGGCGGCGGCGCCGCCAGCGGAACACAAGCGGCGCTGCCAGCAGGAGTAGGGACACACGCAGCACCGCACGCTGTAGTGGACACAGGTGGTGCCAGCAGCAGCAGCAGCAGCAGCAGCAGCAGTGAGTCTGGCTGTGGGCTGTGCATAATGGAGATAGCGGCCGTGCGGGTGTGTTGCAAGATGGTGCGCCTGCAGGACATTTGCGCTGTGGGCAAGGCACCATCGGCACACACCTAGGGACGGCCCTGCACAGATCTCATTGTTTTTTTTAGATCTAATTCTTTTCTGTGTTGTATAATGTGAATTCGGCTCATACTGTGTGGGGTAATGTACTGTATTGGGTCATACTGTATGGCGTAATGTGAATTTCGACTCATACTGTGTGGCGTAATGTGAATTTCGGCTCATACTGTGTGGCGTATTGTGAATTTCAGGTCATACTGTGTGGCGTAATGTGAATTTCGGCTCATACTGTATGGGGTAATGTGAATTTCGGCTCATACTGTGTGGTCATAATGTGAATTTCGACTCATACTGTGTGGCGTAATGTGAATTTCAGCTCATACTGTGTGTGTATTGGAAATTTCTGCTCATACTGTGTGGAGTAATGTGAATTTCGGCTCATACTGTATGGGGTAATGTGAATTTCGGCTCATACTGTGTGGTCATAATGTGAATTTCGACTCATACTGTGTGGGGAGATGTGAATTTCGGCTCATACTGTGTGGCGTAATGTGAATTTCTACTCATACTGTGTGGCGTAATGTGAATTTTGACTCATACTGTGTGGCATAATGTGAATTTCGACTCATACTGTGAGGGGTAATGTGAATTTCGGCTCATACTGTATGGGGTAATGTGAATTTCGGCTCATACTGTGTGGTCATAATGTGAATTTTGACTCATACTGTGTGGCGTAATGTGAATTTAGGCTCTTACTGTGAGGGTAATGGGAATTTCTGCTCATACTGTGTGGTCATAATGTGAATTTCTGCTCATACTGTGTGGCGTAATGTGAATTTCGTCTCATACTGTGTGGCGTAATGGGAATTTCTGCTCATACTGTGTGGCGTAATGGGAATTTCGACTCATACTGTGTGGCATAATGTGAATTTCGACTCATACTGTAGGGGTAATGTGAATTTTGGCTCATACCGTATGAAGTAATGTAAATTTCGTCTCATACTGTGTGGTCATAATGTGAATTTCGACTCATACTGTGTGGCATAATGTCAATTTCGGTTCATACTGTGTGGGGTAATGTACTGTATGGGGTCATACTGTGTGACATAATGTCAATTTCAGTTCATACTGTGTGGGGTAATGTACTGTATGGGGTCATACTGTGTGGCGTAATGTGAATTTCGGCTCATACTGTGTGGGGTAATGTACTGTATGGGGTCATACTGTGTGGTGTAAAGTCAATTTCGGCTCACACTGTGTGGCGTAATGTGAATTTCGACTCATACTGTGTGGCGTAATGTGAATTTCGGCTCATACTGTAAGGGGTAATGTACTGTATGGGGTCATACTGTGTGGTGTAAAGTAAATTTCGGCTCACACTGTGTTGCGTAATGTGAATGTGGCTCATACTGTGTGGCGTAATGTGAATTTCGGCTCATACTGTGTGGCGTAATGTGAATTTCGACTCATACTGTGTGGCATAATGTGAATTTCGGCTCATACTGTAAGGGGTAATGTGAATTTCATCTCATACTGTGTGGCGTAATGTGAATTTCGACTCATACTGTGTGGCATAATGTGAATTTCGGCTCATACTGTAAGGGGTAATGTGAATTTCATCTCATACTGTGTGGCGTAATGTGAATTTCGACTCATACTGTGTGGCGTAATGTGAATTTCGGCTCATACTGTAAGGGGTAATGTGAATTTCGGCTCATACTGTGTTGCGTAATGTGAATGTGGCTCATACTGTATGGCATAATGTGAATTTCTGCTCATACTGTGTGGCGTAATGTGAATTTCAGCTCATACTGTGTGGCGTAATGGGAATTTCTGCTCATACTGTGTGGCGTAATGTGAATTTCGACTCATACTGTGTGGCATAATGTGAATTTTGACTCATACTGTGAGGCGTAATGTGAATTTCGGCTCATACTGTAAGGGTTAATGTGAATTTTGGCTCACACTGTGTTGCGTAATGTGAATGTGGCTCATACTGTATGGCAAAATGTGAATTTCTTCTCATACTGTGTGGCGTAATGTGAATTTCAGCTCATACTGTGTGGCATAATGTGAATTTCGACTCATACTGTGTGGTGTAATGTGAATTTCGACTCATACTGTGTGGCGTAATGTGAATTTCGGCTCATACTGTAAGGGGTAATGTGAATTTCGGCTCATACTGTGTTGCGTAATGTGAATGTGGCTCATACTGTATGGCATAATGTGAATATCTGCTCATACTGTGTGGCGTAATGTGAATTTCAGCTCATACTGTGTGGCGTAATGGGAATTTCTGCTCATACTGTGTGGCGTAATGTGAATTTCGACTCATACTGTGTGGCATAATGTGAATTTTGACTCATACTGTGAGGCGTAATGTGAATTTCGGCTCATACTGTAAGGGTTAATGTGAATTTCGGCTCACACTGTGTTGCGTAATGTGAATGTGGCTCATACTGTATGGCAAAATGTGAATTTCTTCTCATACTGTGTGGCGTAATGTGAATTTCAGCTCATACTGTGTGGCATAATGTGAATTTCGACTCATACTGTGTGGTGTAATGTGAATTTCGGCTCATACTGTGAGAGATAATGTGAACTTGGGTCATACTGTGTGGCGTAATGTGAATTTCGGCTCATACTGTATGGGGTAATGTGAATTTTGTCTCATATTGTGTGGCATAATGTGAATTTGTCTTATACTGTGTGGCATAATGTAAATTTCGGCTCATACTGTGTGGCATAATGTGAATGTGGTTCATACTGTGTGGCGTAATGTGAATTCTTGTTATGCACACCAGTGCCTGCAGAAATGTATTGGTGTCTGAACGGAGAGGGATACAAAACAAATGAACTTACAGACAGACTGGGGAATATGACATTACGTACACAGAAGGTGATAGGGTAACAAAATAAACACAAAGTGAACAGAGAAGCCCAGAGGCTAAGAAACTGGGTGTCTCCCTAGTATTAGGAATGCTCAGATGGAAAGAAGCGAGATGTTGTGTTTTAATACGTAGAGAACCCGAAATGCTGTTGCTAAGGGCAACAGCAAAACCCTAAAGGGTTACCAACGGGTGTGGCAGTAAACTCCTTGGTCAGAGATGGAATAATAGACACAAGGAGAGTCTCCACAATCCTAGTCCTCACTTGCAGTGCACTGGTTCAGTTTACTGCCACTAAACTGACACCTGAACACCCTGCACAGTGAGAAAGGATTTTGGCAGGCAAGTCTGAGAATACAGCCGCAAACTTGCTAAGTTCACAGAGTAGCAAAAGAACCCCAGCAAGTTAAACGACTGACTCCAGTCTTACTGCTAGGTCTGGATTGGCAGAGTGTAGTACCAAATCCCAAGGCCTATTTGCAGTAAGCAACAAACAAATACAAAGTTACACAGTACTGGCTAACTTTCAGGAACTGACTAACCAACAAAGATTCAGCAGCATCTGCTTACCCTGAGAAGAGGGTTTATATAGCAGGTGCTGTCCACGCCCCACTCAGACCTCACAGACTGTGAGCACAAAAACCAGCACCGGATCACCTGCCGTGCACAAAGCCTGTAACCACTGCACAGCAAAAGACCCGAACCGGAGTATCAGCTGCGCTCAGGTTACTCCGCTATCACATGTCTCCCGGTTGCCATGACGACGTGGCAGCACAGGGCAGGAGACCCTAACAATTCTGCTCATACTGTGTGGCGTAATGTGAATTCTGCTCATATTGTGTGGCGTAATGTGAATTTCGGTTCATACTGTGTGGCGTAATGTGAATACGGGGCACATCTGTCAGTAACTGGTGAGCATGGGGACATGTGTGACAAATGCTGGTGTCCTGCGGAGGAGGAGTCTGATGGCATATGAAGAGGCAAATGTGGCTCTGATGGCATATGTGTACATTTTAAACTTTAGTTGTGTTATATTAAAACTCAAATATTTGGCCCCCTAAATCTCCGTACTTTTCAGTGACCCACTCAAAATCAGGCTGTAGGTGCTGGCGAGTGCAAGGGGTGTGTGTGGGGGATAGGGGAGTGGAATGCATATGCACCAAGGCACACCACTCTCTAGTTCCACCACTAGGTCAGGGATAGGTTGGGGAAGTGTAAGCTGCGATAGGGTGCTGCGGCAGCGAGGACTCAGGAATATGTCGTAGCGGAGATTCGGTACTAGCCAGTGGTCGCACCATTGTGTTTCATTTTATTTTCTGGGCTGTATTATATCTACTTTATTATTAGGAAGTAGGAACTAGGAAGAAATTATATTAAGCAATGTGATTTTACTGAGAGAATGTAAAATAATGCTAGACATGTCCCTGGGCGGTGCTAGACACGCCCAAAAAGTGGTGCTAGACATGCCCCTCCTGTGGTGCACCCCCTAATAAAATTAGCGGCGCACGCCTATGGTACTGGACTTATCCTAGCAATTACAGCAACACGCTGCGTCTGCATCAGATTCCACTGATGCTGATGTATATTACACGCTGTGCTCTGCGGCCGGCAATTGTTGTGTGTTGTGCTTCGTGACGGGCTTCTAGAGGTGAGGCTGCAGTGCAGTTCAAAATTCAAATAAAGAGGCTGCACCAACTGCCACCCCAAACTCTGCCAAACATCGCCGGCTGGGACTCACTGGCAGTTGGTGCGTCTCGCCTGTTTCAATTTTGCCCCACCTCTGGAGCCACCGCTTGTCACTGTATGTATTTAAAAACATATCCCAGCATACAGTGAACCAAACTAATGTAAAGTAGAGAGAGATAGATTACATACAGTACTAGAGATGTCTAAGTCATACTTGCCTACTCTCCCGGAAGCTGCGGGAGGCTCCCGTTTTTTGGGGTAGCCCCCGGAAGAGTAGGCAAGTCTCCCGCATCCTGCCCGCATTCTAGTGATGCGGGCAGGATGGAGAGATACTCTCCTGAGTTCGCGGGTCCGTGGAGTGGGGAAGGGGTTAAAATGATGCAAATCCCGTCATTTTAGCCCCGCCCCCTGCCCGCGGACCCGCAAATCGTTGCGTTTTCTGGATGTGGGGGCAGGGCATGATGATTTCACAGCCCGCCCCCGCCCCCTGAAGTCTCCTGCAGCATCTCCTCTCCGGGCTTCTCCCGGAGAGGAGACATTAAAAGTAGGTAAGCATGGTCTAAGTGCAGGGTTGGACTGGCCCACAGGGGTACAGGGGAAACCACCGGTGGGCCCTACTGCTTGGGGGCCCACCCCATCCTCTAGGGATCAGGTTCCAGACTGTGCTGTTACTAATCTAGTACATTATCTTGCATTCACTACAGTATTTACTGTATATATTTATCTAGGGGACCAACACTTGCAAAATGGTTAGGCAAACCAATGTGGTGGCTGGGCACACCCCCTCTAGAGACTGGCCACACCCCTATACATGGGCCCCTACCACTGCATTCCCACGGTGGGCCCTACATGCCCCAGTCCGACACTGTCTAAGTGCATGCTGTTTTTGCATCATACAATACTGTATGTATTACATATGTAACCGGGCCTCCTCTGGATATGTATACTCTGGTTTCCAGCAATCTGACAGTTCTGCTATGCTCATTTTCTCAAAGTAGTATAAGTGCCACCACCCAAGCCTCTATCAAGCAATCTCCCAGGGGTAGCCCTTGGGTAGAATAACTACTGTATTAAGTCAATCACACACTTGAAACATAAAATAACCACAAGGCAGCTTTTTTATTTATTTAACTGGAACACTGATAGAGCTTCATACCCTGGGGGCAAAAGGAAAAGCGGAATGCACACTGGACATGCACCTCTTATGATATACACAACAATACGAGGGGTGTGCAATAAGTTTCCGGATGTGCAGTGCATAGGTTGTTCCATCAGTTGATTCAGGAACAGAATGAGGCTCGGGTGAGAGACTAGGTGCTGCAACACGCCGGCCAGGTGTGATGGTGGGAGATTATCAGTGGTGCTGAATCCTGGATATTCAGTTTTGTCCCACAGACCAAACAACAGTTGGCTCAGTGGATCCAAGATGGAGGTACGCCGCCACAGAAGTTCCGATATAAGTGCAGCGTGGCCAAGCAACTGGTGGCTGTTTTTGTGGCTACACTATATATAAGTGGGAAGGGGCATCATAGCACGGGCTTTCGCTGGGATAAATCTTGTCATGCCCCTTCCCTACGAGGCATGAGACATATGTCTCTATTGGAAATAGGGGGGGTGGGGGGATCACCAATTCTCTCTCTAACGCAAGGCACCAAAAATTCTAGTTACGGCTCTGAGTATAACAGATGCAAACAACACACACTGGGCAGTTCCAGATGTCAGGTTCACATGGGCCTAGGGCTGAAAATGGCCAAGAGCCTATTGTGAGAAGTGTGGCTAATGCTGTGTGGGTGTGGCCAGTGACATATGGGCGTTGTCAAAGTCGAAAAATATCGTTATTCTCATGCCTTGTACTAACCCCATGCGCTTGCCCGCTGCTCGTGCACCCACTCCCCCGTGCGTACGCATCCTCTCAGGTTGCGTAAGGGACGCTCCGACGTCTCCTGCGCATGGAGATGTGTATTTACGGCGGAGTTTGCAGGCGTCTAGCGAGCGACTCGATCGCAACATATTTAATCCAAATAGTGCATTTTGTAGGTTATGGTCTCCTTAATAATATCAGTAAGTTTGTTTAGTGTAACTGGTTTATGGACGGAGAAATCCCTCTTTACATGATACGAAGGGTCAGACAGGTTTTGAGCAGTGGTGTTTAGTATGCAACGGTAGAGTATATTGGCCCTCATTCCGAGTTGTTCGCTCGGTAAAAATCTTCGCATCGCAGCGATTTTCCGCTTAATGCGCATGCGCAATGTTCGCACTGCGACTGCGCCAAGTAAATTTGCTATGCACTTAGTAATTTTACTCACGGCTTTTTCATCGTTCTGGCGATCGTAATGTGATTGACAGGAAATGGGTGTTACTGGGCGGAAACAGGCCGTTTTATTGGCGTGTGGGAAAAAACGCTACCGTTTCCGGAAAAAACGCAGGAGTGGCCGGAGAAACGGAGGAGTGTCTGGGCGAACGCTGGGTGTGTTTGTGACGTCAAACCAGGAACGACAAGCACTGAAATGATCGCAGATGCCGAGTAAGTCTGGAGCTACTCAGAAACTGCTACGAGGTGTGTAATCGCAATATTGCGAATACATCGTTCGCAATTTTAAGATGCTAAGATTCACTCCCAGTAGGCGCGGCTTAGCATGAGCAAATCTGCTAAAATCCGCTTGCGAGCGAACAACTCGGAATGACCTCCATTATTAGAAACATTCCGGTATTGGTTTGAGAGAAATCAATCGCTCCTGCGAATAGTTATGTCTATAAGAAGTTTATGGACATTTGCTATATTTGCAGTTCATTATCCATGCGGCGGGAATCCTGAGATTCCCTCCCACCTGAGCAGTATGAAATAGTCACAGCCCACCTGTTTGAATCAACCTATGACCTTTTGTTATAATGTAAGGACAGATTCCTGCGTCCAATGAACAATGAGGTTGTAGGCCCCTTTGTAGTGTACTGTATGCAGTGTATATAAGGCAGCCAGCTTGGGCCAGCTCAGTCTACTCTCCACAAAAGGTTTTCATCACTGACAAACTTGAGAGCTGGTACCAGGACTGCTCAGCGATCATTCCCCAGTGTGTAAGTGTTTCTATGTGACCAACTTGTTCTCTGTTTGTATTTGCCATACTCTCTCTCTTTCTCTCTGTTATTGTTACGCTGTTGTATATTGTATATATGTAGTTATTATGTTTAGATATTGGTGTTAGTCTGTAGTGTATAAACTGTTAACTGTATTTTCCCTTTTTACATAACTAAATCTCGTTAGTAAAGGTTTTGGAACCTTAGCAAGGTATTGTGTGTTTATTACATTGCTGAGGGTATTCGGAGCGTCTTAATCGCTCCAACAGCTTTCATATGATAAGGGTTAATCAGCGTTGCATTGTGGTAATATTACAGTAATAAGGTTTACAGCATAAGCATATCCTTTCATTGTGTTGCATACAAGGTTTACTGTGTGTCATCCTGTGAGCGTCTGCGCCGCTCGTGTTCCTCTTGTGGGCACGGTGTCCGCTACGCTAGTAGCGTAGCATTACGGTACTCGGACCGCCTATAGCGTGCTCGATACCCAGCGTAAGCCGTGAGCGAACGTGTCGCTCGTGCGTCTCGACCACGGCTTAGCGTCTGCTACGCTAAGTGTGTACCCTTACGGTACCCCGTACGCCCATTTCGTACTGAGTCTCTTACCAATATATAGTGAATGTTATAAGATAAATATTTAGCTTTATCAATTGGCGGCTCGTCCGTCCTCCACATATCCGCTCTAGCGAACACAAGCAGACTTTATCTGTCAGCAAAGGGCGGGAAGGCGTATCCCTTTGTATCCGTGTTGGTGGTGAGGGATATGGTAGTGCTGACTAGATAAGCGTCTGCATCGCTACGCTGTAGGAGTGCTGGTGGAATCCGATACCGGAAGGTAAGAACAGTACGCTATTGTCTTTTAAAACTGTTTTATTTCTGTTTGATACGCAACACACGCAACACACGCACACACCTGCATTTGTCATTGTTAGGATCTCCTGCTCTGTGCTGCCGCGTCGCCATGGCAACCGGGAAGGAAGTGTTAGCGAAGTAACCTGAACGCAGCTGATACTCCGGTCCGGGTTTTTACTGTGTAGTGGTTACAGGCTCTGTGCACGGCAGGGAATCCGGCGCTGGTTTTGTGCTCACAGTCTGTGAGGTCTGAGTGGGGCGTGGACAGCACCTGCTATATAAACCATCCTCTCAGGCTAGGCAAATGTTGCTGAATCTTTGTTTGTTAGTCAGTTCCAGAGAGTTAGCTAGTACTGTGTGACTTTGTATTTACTTGTTGCTTACTGCGAATAGGCCTTGGGATTCGGTACTTCATTCTGCCAATCCGGACCTAGCAGTAAGACTGGAGTCAGTTGTTTGACCTGCTGGGGTTCTTTTGCTATTCTGTGAACCCAGCAGGTTTGCGGCTGTACTCTCAGACCTGCTTGCTTAATCCTCCCTCACTGTGCAGGGCGTCCAGGTGTCAGTTTAGTGGCAGTAAGCTGAACCTGTGCCCTGCAAGTGGGGGTTAGGATTGTGGATACTCTCCTTGTGTCTATATTTCTATCTCTGACCAAGGAGTTTATTCCCACACCCGTTGGTAACCCTTTGGGGTTTTTTCTGTTGCTCTTAGCAACATCATTTCAGGTGCTTCACATGTTAAATCACTACACATCGCTTCATTGTCCGCTCTATTCCATCTGAGCATTCCTGACACTAGGGAGACACCCAATTCCTGAGCCTTTGGGCTTCTCCGTTCACTTTGTGTTTACTAGTTATTCCATCACCTCCTGTGTATGTTATGTTATACTGTCTGTGAGTTTGTTTGCTTCGCTTCCCTCTCTGTTCATACACCGGTATACTCCTGTTAGCACTGGTGTGCGTAACATATTCAGCAGCCTTACTCCTGTTGAAATTTTGTGGGAATATGGAGCATACCCCTCAAAATACTTTGCAACAGGTGGTCGATCAGGTGCAGGTCCTGACTCGACAATTTAATGAGATGTCCATTAAAATGAACACCCCGCAGGCCGCTAGCGAAGCTCCCGCAGCAGCAGCGGCAAGTTCAGGGGTTAAGGAGCCGAAAGTAAATCTCCCGGATCGTTTTTCTGGAGATCGCTCGCAGTTCTTTTGTTTCAAGGAGAGCTGTAAGCTATATTTCAGGCTTAGGCCCCAGTCTTCTGGGTCGGAGATTCAGCGGGTGGGCACGGTGATTTCCTTGCTACAAGGAGACCCACAGGTCTGGGCATATGGGTTACAGCCTGACTGTCCGTCGCTTAAAAGTGTTGATGCTTTTTTTACGGCACTGGGCATTTTGTATGATGACCCTGACAAGATGGCTTCAGCCGAGGCTCAGATTACGGTTCTTAAGCAAGGGCGACGGCCAGCTGAGGTTTATAGTACGGAGTTTCGGAGGTTGGCTCATGATACCCAGTGGAATGACCCAGCCCTGAGAAACCAGTACCGAAGGGGCCTTTCTGACCAGATAAAGGACCAACTGGTACAATATCCCTCGCCTGATAGCTTAGATCAGCTCATGCAGTTATCCATCCGGGTGGATAGACGGCTGAGAGAGCGTAGGCTTGAAAGGGAGACCGCAGTTTCCTTTTTTCCCAAGGGAACCTCAGACTCTGAGGAATATTCCGAGGAGCCTATGCAGATTGGGGCTACCCGCCTCTCCTCGCGTGAGAAGACGCGGAGGAGACAGCAGGGTTTGTGTTTGTACTGTGGGAATAAAGGTCATGTTGTAGTATCATGCCCAGAAAAAATGGAAAACTTCAGGGCCTGAGGGTGATGGGAAATATCCTGTCAGGCCAGAAGTCAGAATTTCCTAAAAAGACTTTTCTCATTCCGGTGACTTTGGAGATCCTCGGTCAAACTGTCAAAACTGAGGCCTTTGTTGACAGTGGGGCCGATGGGGTTTTCATGGACCGTCAATTCGCCCTGGAACACTCTGTTCCCTCAGTACCTTTGGCATCAGAGATTGAGATCTGTGGGTTAAACGGGGAACCATTGTCCCAGGGTAAAATTACCTCCTGCACCAGCCAAATTCCTTTGTTTATTGGAGCCACACACTCTGAAAAATTGTCTTTTTATGTGACTGTCTGTTCTTTTGCCCCATTGGTTTTGGGGTTACCCTGGTTAAGGGCCCATAACCCTCAATTTGACTGGGTCTCTGGGGAGATTCTTAGTTGGGGTAGTGATTGTTTCAGGAGTTGCTTGAGCCTTCCAGTCAGGCTCTCGCAGCTAAGTTTGCCAGGATTGCCAGGATGTTATGCAGATTTTGCGGATGTGTTATCCAAAAAAGTTGCGGAGGTACTACCTCCCCATCGCCCCTATGACTGTGCCATTGATTTATTGCCGGATGCTAAGCTTCCCAAGAGCAGGTTGTACTCCCTGTCACGTCCTGAGACTCAGGCTATGGCAGAGTACATTCAGGAGAACTTGGCTAAGGGATTTATCAGACCCTCACAGTCCCTAGTTGGGTCGGGGTTCTTTTTCGTGGGTAAAAAGGACGGTTCGTTGCGACCCTGCATCGACTTCAGGGAATTTAACCGTATCACGATTAAAAACTCATACCCACTGCCTCTCATTTCGGTTTTGTTTGACCAGCTTCGTACTGCCACCATTTTTTCTAAGATTGACCTACGCGGTGCTTACAATCTAATCCGAATAAGAGAGGGGGATGAATGGAAGACTACCTTTAATACCCACTCAGGGCATTATGAATATTTGGTGATGCCTTTTGGGCTCTCTAATGCCCCGGCAGTCTTCCAGGAATTCATGAACGATGTGCTCAGGGAATATTTGGATAGATTCTTAGTTGTTTATCTAGATGACATCCTAATCTTCTCTCATTCCCTGGAGGAACATCGGAAGCATGTACGCTTAGTCCTCCAGAAACTCAGAGACCACCAGCTTGGGGCGAAGCTGGAGAAGTGCGAGTTTGAAGTCCAGCAAATCGCATTTCTAGGGTATATTATCTCCTCAGAAGGTTTCCAAATGGAGGGTTCTAAGGTACAGGCAGTCCTGGATTGGGTGCAGCCCACTAGTTTGAAGGCGCTTCAGCATTTTCTGGGCTTTGCAAATTTTTATAGACGGTTTATCGCTGGATTTTCATCTATAGTGGCCCCCTTGGTGGCACTCACTAAGAAAGGGGCAGATGTTGCTCACTGGTCTTGTGAGGCCAAAGCGGCCTTTGCCCGTCTCAAAAGGGCATTTGTCTCGGCCAAGGTGCTGCGACACCCAGATCCAGAGCGTCCTTTTGTGGTAGAAGTGGATGCCTCTGAGATAGCTATTGGGGCAGTGCTCTCTCAGATGGGGGTGTCTGATAATCGCCTTCATCCCTGTGCTTACTTTTCCCGTGAATTTTCGTCTGCCGAGATGAATTATGATGTGGGTAACCGGGAATTGTTGGCTATAAAGGATGCACTCGGGGAGTGGAGACACTGGCTTGAGGGGGCTAAGTTTGTGGTCTCAATTCTCACCGACCATAAGAATCTGGCATATTTAGAGTCAGCGAAGCGGCTCAATGCCAGGCAGGCACGATGGGCTTTGTTTTTCGCTCGCTTTAATTTTTTGATAACATATCGCCCTGGGTCAAAAAACATCAAGGCTGATGCGCTCTCGCGGAGTTTTGCTCCAGTTCAAGAGACCACCGAGGAGCCATTGCCCATTGTGTCCCCATCATGTATTAAAGTGGGCATTACCCAGGACCTCTTGTCATTAGTCCTTAGAGCACAGGAGCAGGCTCCTCCAGACCTTCCGGTAGGTCTCTTGTTTGTGCCTCCTAGGTTAAGACAGCGAGTGTTCCTGGAATTCAATGCCAAGAGGTCGGCAGGGCATCCGGGTATTGCCAGAACTCGGGAGTTGCTGTCTAGGGCGGTGTGGTGGCCCTCGGTGGCTAGGGATGTGGATCAGTGGGTTCGGGCATGTGACGTTTGTGCCCGAAATAAAACTCCTAGAGGGGTTCCTGTCGGCCCATTACATCCACTCTCTATTCTGTCTAAGCCATGGACCCACATTTCCATGGATTTTGTGGTGGACTTGCCCAAATCCTCGGGGATGACAGCCATTTGGGTTGTCGTTGACAGGTTTTCGAAGATGGCGCATTTCGTTCCACTGGTTGGGTTGCCATCGGCCAGACGCCTGTCTGAGTTATTTATGCAGCATGTTGTGCGCCTCCACGGGTTGCCACTTGATGTGGTCTCTGACCGTGGATCCCAGTTTGTGGCCAAATTCTGGAGGGCATTTTGTTCTGATCTCCAGATTTCTGTGAGCTTGTCGTCAGGCTACCATCCACAGTCTAATGGGCAGACTGAGAGGGTGAACCAGTCCTTGGAGCAGTTCCTCAGGTGTTATGTCTCCAAGTGTCATACTGACTGGGTTGCTCATCTGTCCATGGCGGAGTTTGCCTATAACAACGCGGCTCACTCTGCTACAGGGATCTCTCCCTTCCTTTGTGTGTATGGGCATCATCCTAAGGCCAATTCTTTTGACCCCCTGGATTCCACGTCTGGTGGTTCCTCTGTTGTTTCGGTCCTTAGGGGTATTTGGAGGAAAGTGAAGACAGCCCTTGTGTCTGTGTCATTAGTGACCAAAAGGGTTTTTGATAAGCAGAGAAGACCCTGCAGCTTCAAATTAGGAGACTTCGTCTTGTTGTCCACCAAGAATTTGAAGTTGAGACAGCCATCTTATAAGCTTGGCCCCCGGTTCATCGGCCCTTATAAGATCACCAGGGTTATCAATCCGGTGGCATATCAGTTAGATCTGCCCCATTCATTGGGTATCAATAAAACATTTCATTGTTCCCTTTTAAAACTGGCGGTTAGTAATCCTTCTTCCAGTGGAAGATCTTCTCCTCTTCTGATACGGGGTCAGAGAAGGAGTTTGTGGTTGAAAGGGTTCTTGACTCCAAGATGGTTCGGGGTCGGCTGTCATTTTTGGTGCACTGGAAGGGGTATGGCCCGGAGGAGCGGTCGTGGGTGCGCAGTTGTGATCTTCATGCCCCCAGACTGATACGCTCTTTCTTCTCGCAGTTCCCCGATAAACCCGGTGGTAGGGGTTCTTTGACCCCTCGTCAGAGGGGGGGTACTGTTAGGATCTCCTGCTCTGTGCTGCCGCGTCGCCATGGCAACCGGGAAGCAAGTGTTAGCGAAGTAACCTGAGCGCAGCTGATACTCCGGTCCGGGTTTTTACTGTGTAGTGGTTACAGGCTCTGTGCACGGCAGGGAATCCGGCGCTGGTTTTGTGCTCACAGTCTGTGAGGTCTGAGTGGGGCGTGGACAGCACCTGCTATATAAACCATCCTCTCAGGCTAGGCAAATGCTGCTGAATCTTTGTTTGTTAGTCAGTTCCAGAGAGTTAGCTAGTACTGTGTGACTTTGTATTTACTTGTTGCTTACTGCGAATAGGCCTTGGGATTCGGTACTTCATTCTGCCAATCCGGACCTAGCAGTAAGACGAGTCAGTTGTTTGACCTGCTGGGGTTCTTATGCTATTCTGTGAACCCAGCAGGTTTGCGGCTGTACTCTTAGACCTGCTTGCTTAATCCTCCCTCACTGTGCAGGGCGTCCAGGTGTCAGTTTAGTGGCAGTAAGCTGAACCTGTGCCCTGCAAGTGGGGGTTAGGATTGTGGATACTCTCCTTGTGTCTATATTTCTATCTCTGACCAAGGAGTTTATTCCCACACCCGTTGGTAACCCTTTGGGGTTTTTTCTGTTGCTCTTAGCAACATCATTTCAGGTGCTCCACATGTTAAATCACTACACATCGCTTCATTGTCCGCTCTATTCCATCTGAGCATTCCTGACACTAGGGAGACACCCAATTCCTGAGCCTTTGGGCTTCTCCGTTCACTTTGTGTTTATTAGTTATTCCATCACCTCCTGTGTATGTTATGTTATACTGTCTGTGAGTTCGTTTGCTTCGCTTCCCTCTCTGTTCATACACCGGTATACTCCTGTTAGCACTGGTGTGCGTAACAGTCATTTGTGTAATTTTCACATCTCGCCTTCCTGTTTTGCCATTTATCATTGATAACGTGCTGAAAAAGATTTGTTGCTATTGGTAGTTAAAAGTAAAATTAATACGTAAGGGAGTAATTTGTAAAAAACGCACACGGCTTGCCTACGATACAAGGAAGTTCTGTGTGGTGTTCAGTAAATGATTACAGTTAAAGATCATTTACATTGATATAAACGTGTTACTTGTGTTACTGTGGACGTGTCTGGCCTGTGTACACGTGTCCCTAACAAAGGGCGGGACAAGCGTACGCGACGCAAGGGCTTACACACGTAGCGTATATTACGCAACGGAGCGTACAGGTACGCCCACGTAATACAAATCACACGATAGTATTGTTTTAGTAGGCGATACGGAGGCAACGAGATAATAGCGCAAGTCAATCTCAGTGTCCTAAATTTTAGCTTAAATAATCCTTCTCTAGTTGTAACTCCTTTCGGGACTAGACTGTGATACCGAATGAAAGGGATTTCTGCGCAGAAACGAAAGTAAAGAGTATATGAGGTGAAAGAGTTGTGTATACATATATATAAGTTTCTCATTTTTTGGTGGAATCACAGGAAATCGAGTTCTCATGAGGTACATACGTGCAAGTGACAGCACGGTGGCTTGGGAGGCATCCCTTGTTAACATATTAAAATAAGAGCATTAGAGTATAGCAGATTAGGAGGTCTACTGTAGACACAGACCAGGAGGTCACGGACCAGGAGGTCCAGAAACAGACCAGGAGGTCTAGGTACAGCAGACTAGGAAGTCCGCTACAGATAAGAGTCAAGAAGCACAACACCAGGAGGGTTGGTGCAATACCCATATAGGCCATTAAGCTCTGGCTGAAGGAATTCGCAGCCACAATTTTCGATTCCACTGGTCGTTCCGCACATAAGATTAGTTGCTTATGTGCAGAACGATTGTACCGCATGTAATTGTGTGCATTAGTTAGTAACTTGACCCAGTACCATTTGCATATGCTAGAGGGGTCATAAACGCTATTTGTACATTCTAACGTGATTTGTGTAAAAAAAAATTATTTTAAGGGAGGTTCGCTGGTCACTCAGGAATTCTCTAACAACCGATACTTGCTGGGGACGGGTAACCTACTCCCACAACGCCCCAGTAAATAAAGGTTCATAGGGGCCCTAGGTTGGGTACAGCAGCTCTGAGTCAGTGATTGAAGTACTGGCCAACGTGGGCGAAGAGTGAGTGGAGGTACTCGGTAAATTTTCTCCGTCAGTCTACCCCGGACATCTTGGTTTTTGTAAGGGTTCGCTGAAGACCCTGATTTGAAGGTCAGAGGTAGCGAAAGCAACACCTGCAAAGATGGGGGCCAGTTGTTCAGGTAGGGGGCGATCAACCCTGGTCCAAGTTGATTCAGTAAACCGACCAATCGGGTCGGCAAGGTATATCATGTGTGAGAAATACGGTTCACACACAGAGGTTTTGTGCGATGAATGGGAAAGAATGACTGTGCATGACGGGGAAAAGTTCCCACGGGTAGGCAGTTTTAGCCCCGAGGTGTTACAAAATCTAAGGAGAAGGATATGTCTCATTAAATCTGCAAAGAGACGGATCAAACATTATGATTATTTACAGTTATGGCAACGGGAAAGTGAAATACAAGGAGGATTAGCTTACACAGCTGACTCTCACTTTGGTAAGAAAAATAATATGGCAACAGGAGAGAAAGTGGTTACAGAGAATGGCACACTGGGGTATGATAAACATGCACTTAGTAACTGTATAGATGATAAGAATAATTGTAACGAATGTAACAATGATAAAAGTAAAACTGTTAAATGTACAACTGTTAACCTGTGCAAGTTGCACTCCATGTTAAACTTCCCTCAGGATTACAAGCAAGAAAGTGAGCCCAGCACGATGTCGGCCCCTTTTCCAGCAGCCATCATACAAGACATCCAGGTGGACGCGACCCAATTGGTAAAGGCAGTAGTCAAACCCCCTAACGGAGGGTCAGGTGAGGTCGTGTCCACAGGTACGTACGTTGTTATATATCACGCACAAACAAATGTATCTCATATTGTAGAACCAACACAAGATGATGTAGTTGAACTTAACCCTGTCAGGGTGATCACAGTCCCAAATGGACAGACTGACGCTCAGGGAGTCATTCCCGCCAGGGACAGTGCAATGCGCCGTCCCTGGTCCCGGACAGAATTAAGGACAATTATGTCTGAATTTCCTGATCCTAGGAGAGATCTAGTTGCATGTCAGAGGTTTATTAAAGAACTAGGAAACTCCACAGAACCCACCAACAAAGAGTGGCGGACAGTGCTGAGGGCATGTTTGCCCTCCAGTGTTGACCCAGCGAAGTTTATTACTGATTGTAAGTTAAACACAGAAGTACCTCGTACGGAGGAACACAATCAGGAATGTATTAAGCAGATCAACCGACAGTTAGGAGTATATTTCCCAGCCGTTGTCAAGTGGAACAAAATCTTCTCCATAAGACAAAAAGAAGGGGAAAGTACTTCTAATTATTTCAATCGAGCACTGCAAGTACTGGCTAGAAACACTGGGATCACGGACATCAAAACAAATGTACATCATAGGGAGGTAGCTGTGTCCGTATTAATGGACGGCTTAAAAGACACACTAAGAATCAGGGTACAGACCTCTCTACCTAACTGGAGAAATATCTCGGTGGCTGCATTAAGAAAATCCGCTGTTGGGCATGAGCAAAACATCAGCAAGCACAGGGAAACACAGGGAGGTAAGAAGCCTCAGATCCCTGTGGGTAAGTCAAATGTGATAAGATGTTATAATTGCCAGAAGGAAGGTCATTTTGCACGAAGTTGTAGGTTTAAAGATCCACAAAAGGTATATCAACCCCCTAGACAAAAACACGAGCAGAGTCATGATACACGAAATTGTAATCAGGAATCACCTAGGAAGAAGCTTGGGCCGCACCTGTAATATGCAGTCAGGAAAGTTGATCGTTAGGCCTGGTAGTAAACCTGAGGTTACAGTTAATGATATTGGGAGGTCAGTTCCTTGTAGACACAGGAACGGCCGGGTAAACTTTGTAATTTATCTGTAAATGTTTATTTTTCCCCATCTCTGACGTTCATCGGCAGAACTCAAACATCACAGAGCTACTTGGTCTTTGCAGAAGTCTACCTAACCCCAGTGTGACCTACCGACATTGGTGTGTCCTGGCCAGGCACAAAAGGGTGAAGTGTGGAAATACTGGTGGGGGAGACTGCGCAAAGATACCAATGGATGTGATGGTATGACAGCCTGATGGTGAGCGGAAGATCTGACAATGTTTTTTTTTGTTTGTTGTTTTAGGTAACATATATATTAATTGTTCTCTCTCTCATTTGTTTTTTTTCCTCTTCTCTCTCATGTTCTCATGCTTTACAGATGGTATGTCACACATCAGTTAGACAAATGGTAATGCAAGATTTTTGCTCCTTACAGAAAGATCGCAGATTTGGAAGGAATATTGTATCACCAGAATGTTCGTTTGGAAGACTGAGAGACAGCACCTTTGAGATGACAACAGAGCAAGAAGAACAACAAGACTAGAGGACAAAAGCATCGTAACATTTTTCTTTCCCCTAAAATTATTTTCTGTACCCCCATTACAAATTTCTCCTTTTCCTCCTATAAGATGGACTTGCCCCAAGAGACCATGATCCGGATTTTCCTGTTGACCATGTTGTTGACCAGAGCAGTCTGTTTCGGTGAGAGTACCATGGAGGTCGAGAAAGGATCTGGAATGGGTTCTGATGACCAGGATGGAGGCGTAGTTTTCCAAGAGCAACATAATCACTGAGTAAAGGCGAGTATCAGAAAACGATCTGGTAGCATTGACAATAGAAGGAATTGTGAAGGATTGTTAGCTGAAGAGAACTGCATCTGTAGGCATTGTGACAATATAGTTGAGGATGGGTGCATCAAGAAATGTCAGTCCAGTTTTAATGTCCACATGGACCGGCATCCATTGAGTGACTATCACTCCTTAGTGGGTAAAGTGTTAAATCAGACAGACTGTTGGGTATGCTCTCAAGTACCTCAAGGTCATAGCAAATCAGGACTAGTACCATTCCCTTTAACTGTAGGAGAGGTACTTGAGTTAAGTGGTGGGAGGCCGGTGGACAAGAGGTTTAATATCTCTAGTCCTCCTAGTTTGAAGCTCCACCAGTATCACATGGATAAGTCCTTAGTATGCTTTAACATTTCCAATCCCCGAAAGCCGGGAAATTGGGAAGTGTCGTGGAGTAATCAAACCATAACATTTTCATATAGAGCCGATAGAATGCCCATAGACACAGAGCTTATACGCCAGATCGCCAACAGTGGAAAATATTTCCGGTATAGGTATACTCTAGGAAGTAGGACCATGCGAGTTGGAGAAGTATCACCAGGATACTGTGCACATATCGTACAAATTGATACGTGTACTAGACAGATGGGAGAGTTAGGGTTAGGAGATTTCACATGGAAAATTTGTACCATGGTAATGTCATACTCCGTCCCATATGTTCTCCCCGATGATTCATATTTCATATGTGGGAGAAAGGTGTATAGGTTCCTTGCCCCAAACTCAGAGGGATTGTGTTACATTGGAAAAGTACTGCCTGAAGTAATGACTGTATCCCATATAAAAATGAAAGACATTCACCGCAGTGCTCAAGCTCCTTATACTCACACTCATTACGAGCACGTCGTTAAACGGCACCTGATAGAAAGAACAGAGCATCCGGCCTCTGACCTGATCCATGAATCCACCGGGATTCAAGTCCTACTCGCGTTAGATATCACTCGTACCGCCAGAGGAGTGTTAAACTATAGATATATATATGCGCTAGCAAATTTGTTAGACAATATCACCGAAATGTATGACGACACGTTCAGGTACACTGGGAAAGAGTTACAAGCCTACAAAACAGAGCTGGTTCAGCATAGGATGATTCTCAATTATCTCACAGCAGTGACAGGCGGGTATTGTGTTACCCTAGCAACTCAGTATGGTGTAAAGTGCTGCACGTATATTACAAACAGCACTGAGGACCCGGCCGAGGTCATAGACCAAAAGATGGATGACATTTTGCAATTGAAGTGGGGGTTTCGAAGGAAACACAATCTCACACTCGCTGCTGTGGGTAATGAGCTGACCTGACCAGTTGGGTGTCATGGTTGAACCCACGAAATTGGTTCTCTGGTTTAGGAGAATGGACCCAAGGTATTATAATGGACGTAGGGAAGTTTCTCTTGTGTATTCTGGGAGTCGTCATATTGGTTGGCCTGATATTTAGATGCGTTCGGGCTTTAACGAAGTATAAAGGTAGTACCAGAGTGATGAGTCTGAGGAGCGAGGACACTGTAATAACAACAACTAATTTGATTTATGACCCAACGATAGAGACAATGTTGTGATGAAAATGTGATTCCACGGTCCGTTTCTTTCACCCATTTCTCCTTTGTTTTCCTCCAAGGTACAAAGACATCCGCTTGGAAGAAGAATTTGACAACCTTTTTTATACAGACCATTGATGAACTATGCTACAAGCCCCCAATATCCCTAGTGACTTTAACTTTTACGATAGCCCAATACTTTAGAGACTGTAACTTTATGGACAATGGAAAAGCTTTTGCTCGCTATTTATAGCAAAAGCACCGAGAGACATCAGACAACATGTACATCAAGACAAGACATCAGACAAGACCTCAATCGGCGACTGTTTATATAAACTCACATAGTTTACGACTGCATTTATAACGATTGTTTCTTATCTTCATCTCTACAAACTCCAGGTAATGACACACATAGTCGACAGGGAATATAGACACATATATCAGCATTCACATGTTCCCCCCTTCATGTATCATCAACTAAATGTGCTCCCCATTTGTTGCAACCAAAAGCCGAAAAGAGCTCAGTAGAGTTTGACAGCCCATCCACAGACCCTTGACACGGGATAAGAAGGATTCAAATGTATACTTCGCAATACCTCGAAGCTTGATTTAAAACACGTACGGCACGATGATACATGACCCCTCAAACATGGATTTCATACACACATGCTTTTACTATCTCACTAGGTCATACTTTTCCTACCTTCTCCTCTCCTCCCCTTACCCAATCATAAAAAGGTGTTTACATGATGACATATATTTTTCTGTTTTGTTTAGGAAGTGGCAATTATTGGTGACTGCCAAAGGGTGGACTGTCAAAGTCGAAAAATATCGTTTCTCTGACGTCCTAGTGGATGCTGGGAACTCCGTAAGGACCATGGGGAATAGCGGGCTCCGAAGGAGGCTGGGCACTCTAGAAAGATTTATGACTACCTGGTGTGCACTGGCTCCTCCCACTATGACCCTCCTCCAAGCCTCAGTTAGATTTTGTGCCCGGCCGAGGTTGGATGCACACTAGGGGCTCTCCTGAGCCCTTAGAAAGAAAGTATAGATTTAGGTTTTTTATTTTCAGTGAGACCTGCTGGCAACAGGCTCACTGCAGCGAGGGACTAAGGGGAGAAGAAGCGATCTCGCCTGCTTGCAGCCGGATTGGGCTTCTTAGGCTACTGGACACCATTAGCTCCAGAGGGATCGACCGCAGGCCCAGTCCTTGGTGTTCGGTCCCGGAGCCGCGCCGCCGTCCCCCTTACAGAGCCAGAAGCAAGAAGAGGTCCGGAAAAACGGCGGCAGAAGACATCAGCCTTCACCAAGGTAGTGCACAGCACTGCAGCTGTGCGCCATTGCTCCTCATACACACTTCATACTCCGGTCACTGAGGGTGCAGGGCGCTGGGGGGGGGCGCCCTGAGAAGCAATAATAACACCTTGGCACCTACTCCCCCGTGCGTACGCATCCCCTCAGGTTGCGTAAGGGACGCTCCGACGTCTCCAGCGCATGGAGATGTGTATTTACGGCAGAGTTTGCAGGCGTCTAGCGAGCGACTCGATCGCAACATATTTAATTCAAATAGTGCATTTTGTAGGTTATGGTCTCCTTAATAATATCAGTAAGTTTGTTTAGTGTAACTGGTTTATGGACGGAGGAATCCCTCTTTGCATGATACGAAGGGTCAGACAGGTTTTGAGCAGTGGTGTTTAGTATGCAACGGTAGAGTATATTATTAGAAACATTCCGGTATTGGTTTGAGAGAAATCAATCGCTCCTGCGAATAGTTATGTCTATAAGAAGTTTATGGACATTTGCTATATTTGCAGTTCATTATCCATGCGACGGGAATCCTGAGATTCCCTCCCACCTGAGCAGTATGAAATAGTCACAGCCCACCTGTTTGAATCAACCTATGACCTTTTGTTATAATGTAAGGACAGATTCCTGCGTCCAATGAACAATGAGATTGTAGGCCCCTTTGTAGTGTACTGTATGCAGTGTATATAAGGCAGCCAGCTTGGGCCAGCTCAGTCTACTCTCCACAAAAGGTTTTCATCACTGACAAACTTGAGAGCTGGTACCAGGACTGCGCAGCGATCATTCCCCAGTGTGTAAGTGTTTCTCTGTGACCAACTTGTTCTCTGTTTGTATTTGCCATACTCTCTCTCTTTCTCTCTGTTATTGTTACGCTGTTGTATATTGTATATGTGTAGTTATTATGTTTAGATATTGGTGTTAGTCTGTAGTGTATAAACTGTTAACTGTATTTTCCCTTTTTACATAACTAAATCTCGTTAGTAAAGGTTTTGGAACCTTAGCAAGGTATTGTGTGTTTATTACATTGCTGAGGGTATTCGGAGCGTCTTAATCGCTCCAACAGCTTTCATATGATAAGGGTTAATCAGCGTTGCATTGTGGTAATATTACAGTAATAAGGTTTACAGCATAAGCATATCCTTTCATTGTGTTGCATACAAGGTTTACTGTGTGTCATCCTGTGAGCGTCTGCGCCGCTCGTGTTCCTCTTGTGGGCACGGCGTCCGCTACGCTAGTAGCGTAGCATTACGGTACTCGGACCGCCTATAGCGTGCTCGATACCCAGCGTAAGCCGTGAGCGAACGTGTCGCTCGTGCGTCTCGACCATGGCCTAGCGTCTGCTACGCTAAGTGCGTACCCTTACGGTACCCCGTACGCCCATTGCGTACTGAGTCTCTTACCAATATATAGTGAATGTTATAAGATAAATATTTAGCTTTATCAGCGTGTACACTCCCAACACTATAAGCCCCAATGTCTCCCAAAATATGTAAAAGAATAGCGGCATCACTTTGTGAGGAAAATAGAAATAAACTGTTAATTCTTATGGCATCCATGTGACCAGCTGGACAGTTAATCATCATCATCATTCTGTCATGGTAATGGGCCTATTTTTATCCTGGGCCTGGAGCTGGAGCTCTATCTGCCCCGTAAATCTGGCCCTCAATACATGGTGCGCAGTTGGCACTTACCATCAGTGGGTCCACGTAACATCAATATGAGCGCTCGGTAATGGCAGGTTACTGACTGTAAAAGGGAAAGCACTGCTTTACAAAGAGAGCACAGGGGAGATGTACTAAGCCTTGAAAATAAAATAAAGTGTAGAGAGAGAAACTACCAACCAATCAGCTACAAACTGTCATATTTCAAACACAGCCTGTAACATGGCAGTTAGGAGCTGATTGACTGGTACTTTCTCTCTCTCCACTTTATCACTCCCCAAGGCATTAATACCTCTTCCCCCATGGTCACAACTTTAGGGTATCTTCAAATTAGAGATCATAGCTGTTCTCTTATGGTTTTACAATGGAGACATTTCATTTTACCCCATCATAATAGCTGCACTGATGAACAGTAAAGCATGATTCATGTATTGCAGGCCTGGCCAACCACGCCACAGGTTGGCCAGGCCTGATGTATTGCCTCATAGTTTTTTCTTAGGTTTTTTTTTTTTTTATATATATTTTACTGTACCTTCTAGTTATACAATTGTAAATAAAATGCTTATGCACAATAACCAAATAGTTAGCTAAAACAAAAAATAATTAGTAAACCAGTTGTGAAGCACATTAGCCACATGAATTTACATTGATTTCTCTGAAATAAGCTGCCTTCTGCAATGGAAAAAGTCTTTATACTGTATTATTTATGTTTTCCTGTGGTTAACAGATGTCCACACGCCAGAGCCGGTGATGGCAATCATAGATTAAGAGAAAAGTCCAGAAGCAGAGCATGCTGTCCCTCCTGGAGAGGGTCATGTTGGGAGGTATGTGGTGCTGGGCAGGGCCATAACTAGGTGTGCGCAGAGCGTGCGTTGCACACAGCGCACTTACGGAGGGAGCGCATCTTGCGCAGAGTCCCCGTTTAGCTGGTGGTGTGAGTGATTCAATGGAGAATCCCCTGCAGCGCTACGGGGTCAGCCGGGACACTGGAGGGAGCGGCAGCGGGCACAGGACAGCGCTGTCTGCTCTCTGCTGTGGAGTGGAGAGAAGGCAGCGCTGACAATGGAGAATCCCACACCGCGCTGTGGGGTCAGCATTAGCCGGGACACTGGAGGCGGAGGGAGAGGCAGCGGGCACAGGATAGCGCTGTCTGCAGTAGAGGAGAGCAGGCAGCGCTGACGATGGAGAGTACACTGCTGCGATGCAGAGAGAATGGGGAGACAGGAAACAAGGAAGAGGCAGCAGGACAGCTCTGGAGACTGGTGAGTTAAGTGAGCGCAATGCAATGTAGCGTAATGTGTAAAAAAGGGGACGCTGTCTGCCATAATGTGTAAAAAGGGGGACGTTGTCTGCCGTAATGTGTAAAAAGGGGGACGCTGTCTGCCGTAATGTGTAAAAAGGGGACGCTCTCTGCCGTAATGTGTAAAAAGGGGGACGCTGTCTGCCGTAATGTGTAAAAAGGGGGACGCTGTCTGCCGTAATGTGTAAAAAGGGGGACGCTGTCTGCCGTAATGTGTAAAAAGGGGGACGCTGTCTGCCGTAATTTGTAAAAAAGGGGACGCTGTCTGCCGTAATGGGTAAAAAAGGGGACGCTGTCTGCCGTAATGTGTAAAAAGGGGGACGCTGTCTGCCGTAATGTGTAAAAAGGGGGACGCTGTCTGCCGTAATATGTAAAAAGGGGACTCTGTCTGCCGTAATGTGTAAAAAAGGGGATGCTGTCTGCCGTAATGTGTAAAAAGGGGGACGTTGTCTGCCGTAATGTGTAAAAAGGGGGACGCTGTCTGCTGTAATGTGTAAAAAGGGGGACGCTGTCTGCCTTAATGTGTAAAAAGGGGACTCTGTCTGCCGTAATGTGTACAAAGGGGGATGCTGTCTGCCATAATGTGTAAAAAAGGGACTCTGTCTGCCGTAATGTGTAAAAAAGGGGACGCTGTCTGCCGTAATGTGTAAAAAAGGGGATGCTGTCTGCCGTAATGTGTAAAAAGGGAGACGCTGTTGGCCGTAATGTGTAAAAAAGGGGGATGCTGTCTGCCATAATGTGTAAAAAGGGGACTCTGTCTGCCGTAATGTGTAAAAAAGGGGACGCTGTCTGCCGTAATGTGTAAAAAAGGGGATGCTGTCTGCCGTAATGTGTAAAAAGGGAGACGCTGTCGGCCGTAATGTGTAAAAAGGGGGACGCTGTCTACCGTAATGTGTAAAAAGGGGACTCTCTCTGTCGTAATGTGTAAAAAGGGGGACGCTGTCTGCCGTAATGTGTAAAAAGGGAACGCTGTCTGCCGTAATGTGTATAAAGGGGACTCTGTCTGCCGTAATGTGTAAAAAAGGGGACACTGTCTGCCGTAATGTGTAAAAAGGGGGACGCTGTCTGCCGTAATGTGTAAAAAGGGGGACGCTGTCTGCCGTAATGTGTAAAAAGGGGACGCTGTCGGCCGTAATGTGTAAAAAGGGGGACGCTGTATGCCGTAATGTGTAAAAAGGGGACGCTATCTGTCGTAATGTGTATAAAGGGGGACGCTGTCTGCCGTAATGTGTAAAAAGGGGACGCTGTCTGCCGTAATGTGTAAAAGGGGGACGCTGTCTGCCGTAATGTGTAAAAAGGGGGACGCTGTCTGCCGTAATGTGTAAAAAGGGGGACTGTCTGCCGTAATGTGTAAAAGTGGCTCTACGTGGTGTAGTGGTGCTACTGTGCAGCGTAATTTGAAAATGGAGACTACTGTGCACCGTAGTATGAATTGGTATTATTTTGTGGCCATGCCCTATATATTTTTCGCACTGCCCCTATCTTGCATGGGGGGGGGGGGCGCCAATGCCGTTTCTTGCACACAGTGCTAAAATGCCTAGTTACGGCACTGGTGCTGGGTGGCAGGGGAATTCTACGGCAGGAACTGACTGAGAAATATAGTGTGGGGAGAACACTGCCCATGTTACGTCCCTGCAGACACGTGGGGTTTACACAGGTATAAGGGACACACACAGGATGACAGGGTCCCCCTCCCCCATGTGCACACTTTAAGCACAAGCAGTATAGGTGATATCAGTATTATCTGGAACAGTCTGCAAAATACACAGTGGTATCATATAAAGCCGTCCAGTAATAACCTTACATAGTCAGTGAATATGTCACATTGAGGTCCAGGAACTGCAGTCTCCAGGCATGTGCATTCTCTGTCTCTCACAAGTCACTGCAATCTTCTTGCCAAGTCTAATCAACATGTGTATACAAGTGTAAGCAACAGTGTTGGCAAACTAGAAATACTTTGCAGACTGTCCCCTATTCCCTCCCAGAATGTGATACTGCAGACTTGCTTGAATGTCCCTAGGCATTCCAAATGCTCTAGGCAATTGCTTGTATTGCCTACAGCTAAGACCGGCTCCTTCCACACCATACACAGGATGCAGTATTTGTTGGCTTGTACAGTAACTGAGAAGTGTCTTGTTCCTCATTGTGGACATATGTAGGACAACATGAGGTCCACCTCATTCCTGATGACTGGTGGTCTTGGGTGTGTGCTGTCAGGGAGATAGTGGCAGGAGGTCATGTCCCAGGCATCCAAGATAGTGACAGCCATTCCTTTAAAGGTTGCCCTCATTAATGTGTCCAACTGAAGTGACAGCCAGTCACTGTCATGAACTGTCTTACGGCCCGTGTTGGCTGATTTAATTATCACAGTGGTCTGAGGGCTACGGAAAAGTAAAGATTTAATTGCCTGATGGATCTGCTCCAACCTTTCTAAATAGACTCTTACAGGGAAACTGGTGAAGTGAGCCCATAGGTTCACCAAAACAACAGTATCAGGGCCCCCACCAATCCCAGCCAAGCCGGCTGACTCATAATGAATATTAGAAACCAAAGTCTTGCCAGTTCTTATTGGAAGTCCATGGAACCTCCATCGAATGGCCAGACCAGCATTAGCATCCACAGCAAGCAGAGGTCCTGATGTGCGAAAAACATGCAAGTCTATCACCTTGAGACCTATGAAAATAAAAATATATATTTATTGCAATATGAGCATCATAGAGGCAGTCCAATTTGTAAGTCTTTACACTAGTGCTCTCCCAATCCGTATTCCGTCACTTCTCCAACTGACTAAAAAGGGCATTTCTATTGCAATATGTGTTTAAAGGCGGCGTTGGCAGGAGCGGATTGGGTTGAAAAACCAGCCATTGCCATTTTGAAACAACCTTTCATATTCACAATTGACAGGATTTTCTATCCATTCGTTTGATTTCCACTTATGGTTACATTATCTATCTATCTCGCTGCTCCTCATCTCTGTGGTGCAGACAGCTGCCACTGGAGGACACGGAGCTCCAGTTATAACAAGTACACACACGCACACACACCCTCTATGTACACTGCACCCCCCACCATATACTGGCCCTATGTACACACTGCACCCCCTCCTCCATATACTGCTCCCACCATATACCGCATACTATGCACCAACTCTTCCATATACTGCTCCCACCATATACCGCATACTCTGCACCCCCTCCTCCATATACTGCTCCCACCATATACCGCATACTCTGCACCAACTCTTCCATATACTATGCTGCAACCTCAGGTTACTTGCCATTCTAGCAGCTGGCGCTTGGCTGGGAGACTTGCCCACTCTTTCAGGGGGCCACAAGCGCCACCCAGTTTTTGGAAGCCTCTCGGCCATTCCGGGAGAATAGGCGAGTATGAAGTAGAGGTCTCTACAGAAGAACCTGCCCCATAGATTGTCAATTAATTTTTGTAGAAAAACAAAGTGGAAATCTTACTGGGAATGAACATCTCCAAATACTCAAACCACTGGCGCAGCGTGGAGTCTCCAAACATGTAGATGTCTTTCCCTCTGAGACAGGCAAGAGCATCTGATGAGCGAGGAAAATGGCGCGCTAGACATGTAAGGGATCTCCAGTTGTCACCATAGTAAAAGCCAGAAGGCTGTGCAGGTTTCCGGCCAGGTCTGCAGGCCGAGAGTTTGGAGGTGAGTTCTGCAAGACAGTGGGCAGTGATAGATGAAAAATGGTTTAACTTTGTTCAAACAATTATCCAACATCCCACCATATGATATATGCTGTTGGACCTGAACCACATTTTTACAAGGGCCACTAAATGGGCCTGTTAACCACACTTTGGTTACTATCCTGGAATGTCCTGATCTCCCAAATAAGTAGGCCAGCCTGCCAGATCTGCGCTCTTACCCAGGGTGGTGTGTTCACTGAGGGCACTAAGAAGTCATTTGTGGTGAATTATTTCATCACGGACCATTGCCTGCTGCCCCAATATGAGGGGGATGGGGTTGGGATGACACACTTCACTTTCCATCTGGGTTTCCACCTCCGGCATCTCCCGGAGGGACCAGCTGGTGTTAGCAAATCACTTCTAGATGGGTAAACTGTTTTGTTTAGGTACCCACATAAGAGAGTTTATCCGAAAGCCACAGGGTCTGACCTCCTGGTTGTAGAAATCGGGAGCTCCAGAATAAAATAGTCTTATAGTCACTCAATCAGACAATGTCAATCATGTTAACAAGCTAACTGGACCCCATGGCTTTCTAAACGGACAACTACACGGTGCCACTTCCTATGTGCTGTGTGTACTGTAACTCTTGTATCTATATAAATATTTGCTATTGCCACCAGTGGCGGATTTTACCTATGGGCTGCAGGTCTGCAGCCACTCCACCCCCCCACCCCCCAAATACAATCTATTAACTCATTGAGGGGTCTATTTACTGAGCTTTGGACAGAGAGAAAGCTCCAGCCAACCAGCTCCTAACTGTCAGTTTTCAAACATTGGGGCCGATGTACTGTATTAAACTAGAGAAGGGATAAAGAAGTGATAAAGTAGTGATAAGCGCAAGGTAATAGCTAGAGATGAGCGGGTTCGGTTCTCAGAGAAACGAATCCCCCCAAACTTCACGTTCCGAGCCAGAATCCAAGTATGGCTTGGGTCTTCCCTCCAGACTCGGAAACCAGAAGGAGGCAAAACGTCATCATCCCGCTGTCGGATTCTCGTGGGTTTTGGATTCCATAAAAACAGCCGCGCATCCCCGCCATTTTCACTCCGGACTTGGAGAGTGAGGGAGACAGACCTCTGCCTCTCTCTGTGGGTGATGGCATCGGGTGGGGTCAGTATGTGCTCTGTAGGGGTGCCGTCCTGTCACTGTGGTATCCCTGTGCTGTTAGCTGTGCTGTCCTGGCTGTCACTGGTGTTTCATGTGCTGTTAGGGGGCTGCAGCTGTACATGGGTGTTGCTGTCTTGGCTGTCACTGTGTTGTACAGGGGGCACTGTCCTCCTGTAGGTAGCGAAAATAAATGTACACTGGCCCTGTGTTGTATGCTGTAAAAATTCTTGGGTGCAGTGAAAATAAATGTACACTGGCCCTGTGTTGTATGCTGTAAAAATTCTCGGGTGCAGTGAAAATAAATGTACACTGGCCCTGTGTTGTATGCTGTAAAAACTCTCGGGTGCAGTGAAAATAAATGTACACTGGCCCTGTCTTGGATGCTGTAAAAATTCTCGGGTGCAGTGAAAATAAATGTACACTGGCCCTGTCTTGTATGCTGTAAAAATTCAGGGGTGCAGTGAAAATAAATGTACACTGGCCCTGTCTTGTATGCTGTAAAAATTCACGGGTGCAGTGAAAATAAATGTACACTGGCCCTGTCTCGTATGCTGTAAAAATTCAGGGGAGCAGTGAAAATAAATGTACACTGGCCCTGTCTTGCATTCTGTAAAAATTCAGGGGTGCAGTGAAAATAAATGTACACTGTTCCTGTCTTGTATGCTGTAAAACTTCAGGGGTGCAGTGAAAATAAATGTACACTGGCCCTGTCTTGTATGCTGTAAAACTTCAGGGGTGCAGTGAAAATAAATGTACACTGGCCCTGTCTTGTATGCGGTAAAAATTCAGGGGTGTAGTGAAAATAAATGTACACTGGCCCTGTCTTGTATGCTGTAAAACTTCAGGGGTGCAGTGAAAATAAATGTACACTGGCCCTGTCTTGTATGCTGTAAAACTTCAGGGGTGCAGTGAAAATAAATGTACACTGGCCCTGTCTTGTATGCTGTAAAAATTCAGGGGTGCAGTGAAAATAAATGTACACTGGCCCTGTCTTGTATGCTGTAAAAATTCAGGGGTGCAGTGAAAATAAATGGACACTGGCCCTGTCTTGTATGCTGTAAAAATTCTGGGGTGCAGTGAAAATAAAAGTGCACTGGCCCTGTCTTGTCTGCTGTAAAAATTCTGGGGTGCAGTGAAAATCAATGTACACTGGCCCTGTCTTGTATGCTGTAAAAATTCAGGGGTGCAGTGAAAATAAATGGACACTGGCCCTGTCTTGTATGCTGTAAAAATTCAGGGGTGCAGTGAAAATAAATGTACACTGGCCCTGTGTTGTATGCTGTAAAAATTCTCGGGTGCAGTGAAAATAAATGTACACTGGCCCTGTCTTGTATGCTGTAAAAATTCAGGGGTGCAGTGAAAATAAATGGACACTGGCCCTGTCTTGTATGCTGTAAAAATTCAGGGGTGCAGTGAAAATAAATGTACACTGGCCCTGTCTTGTATGCTGTAAAAATTCAGGGGTGGAGAGAAAATAAATGTACACTGGCCCTGTCTTGCATTCTGTAAAAATTCTGGGGTGCAGTGAAAATAAATGTACACTGGCCCTGTCTTGTATGCTGTAAAAATTCAGGGGTGCAGTGAAAATAAAAGTACACTGGCCCTGTCTTGCATTCTGTAAAAATTCTGGGGTGCAGTGAAAATCAATGTACACTGGCCCTGTCTTGTATGCTGTAAAAATTCAGGGGTGCAGTGAAAATAAATGTACACTGGCCCTGTGTTGTATGCTGTAAAAATTCTCGGGTGCAGTGAAAATAAATGTACACTGGCCCTGTCTTGTATGCTGTAAAAATTCAGGGGTGCAGTGAAAATAAATGTACACTGGCCCTGTCTTGTATGCTGTAAAACTTCAGGGGTGCAGTGAAAATAAATGTACACTGGCCCTGTCTTGTATGCTGTAAAACTTCAGGGGTGCAGTGAAAATAAATGTACACTGGCCCTGTCTTGTATGCGGTAAAAATTCAGGGGTGGAGTGAAAATAAATGTACACTGGCCCTGTCTTGTATGCTGTAAAAATTCAGGGGTGTAGTGAAAATAAATGTACACTGGCCCTGTCTCGTATGCTGTAAAATTTCAGGGGTGGAGTGAAAATAAATGTACACTGGCCCTGTCTTGTATGCTGTAAAAATTCAGGGGTGGAGTGAAAATAAATGTACACTGGCCCTGTCTTGCATTCTGTAAAAATTCTGGGGTGCAGTGAAAATAAATGTACACTGGCCCTGTGTTGTATGCTGTAAAAACTCTCGGGTGCAGTGAAAATAAATGTACACTGGCCCTGTCTTGGATGCTGTAAAAATTCTCGGGTGCAGTGAAAATAAATGTACACTGGCCCTGTCTTGTATGCTGTAAAAATTCAGGGGTGCAGTGAAAATAAATGTACACTGGCCCTGTCTTGTATGCTGTAAAAATTCACGGGTGCAGTGAAAATAAATGTACACTGGCCCTGTCTCGTATGCTGTAAAAATTCAGGGGAGCAGTGAAAATAAATGTACACTGGCCCTGTCTTGCATTCTGTAAAAATTCAGGGGTGCAGTGAAAATAAATGTACACTGTTCCTGTCTTGTATGCTGTAAAACTTCAGGGGTGCAGTGAAAATAAATGTACACTGGCCCTGTCTTGTATGCTGTAAAACTTCAGGGGTGCAGTGAAAATAAATGTACACTGGCCCTGTCTTGTATGCGGTAAAAATTCAGGGGTGTAGTGAAAATAAATGTACACTGGCCCTGTCTTGTATGCTGTAAAACTTCAGGGGTGCAGTGAAAATAAATGTACACTGGCCCTGTCTTGTATGCTGTAAAACTTCAGGGGTGCAGTGAAAATAAATGTACACTGGCCCTGTCTTGTATGCTGTAAAAATTCAGGGGTGCAGTGAAAATAAATGTACACTGGCCCTGTCTTGTATGCTGTAAAAATTCAGGGGTGCAGTGAAAATAAATGGACACTGGCCCTGTCTTGTATGCTGTAAAAATTCTGGGGTGCAGTGAAAATAAAAGTGCACTGGCCCTGTCTTGTCTGCTGTAAAAATTCTGGGGTGCAGTGAAAATCAATGTACACTGGCCCTGTCTTGTATGCTGTAAAAATTCAGGGGTGCAGTGAAAATAAATGGACACTGGCCCTGTCTTGTATGCTGTAAAAATTCAGGGGTGCAGTGAAAATAAATGTACACTGGCCCTGTGTTGTATGCTGTAAAAATTCTCGGGTGCAGTGAAAATAAATGTACACTGGCCCTGTCTTGTATGCTGTAAAAATTCAGGGGTGCAGTGAAAATAAATGGACACTGGCCCTGTCTTGTATGCTGTAAAAATTCAGGGGTGCAGTGAAAATAAATGTACACTGGCCCTGTCTTGTATGCTGTAAAAATTCAGGGGTGGAGAGAAAATAAATGTACACTGGCCCTGTCTTGCATTCTGTAAATATTCTGGGGTGCAGTGAAAATAAATGTACACTGGCCCTGTCTTGTATGCTGTAAAAATTCAGGGGTGCAGTGAAAATAAAAGTACACTGGCCCTGTCTTGCATTCTGTAAAAATTCTGGGGTGCAGTGAAAATCAATGTACACTGGCCCTGTCTTGTATGCTGTAAAAATTCAGGGGTGCAGTGAAAATAAATGTACACTGGCCCTGTGTTGTATGCTGTAAAAATTCTCGGGTGCAGTGAAAATAAATGTACACTGGCCCTGTCTTGTATGCTGTAAAAATTCAGGGGTGCAGTGAAAATAAATGTACACTGGCCCTGTCTTGTATGCTGTAAAACTTCAGGGGTGCAGTGAAAATAAATGTACACTGGCCCTGTCTTGTATGCTGTAAAACTTCAGGGGTGCAGTGAAAATAAATGTACACTGGCCCTGTCTTGTATGCTGTAAAAATTCAGGGGTGGAGAGAAAATAAATGTACACTGGCCCTGTCTTGCATTCTGTAAAAATTCTGGGGTGCAGTGAAAATAAATGTACACTGGCCCTGTCTTGTATGCTGTAAAAATTCAGGGGTGCAGTGAAAATAAAAGTACACTGGCCCTGTCTTGCATTCTGTAAAAATTCTGGGGTGCAGTGAAAATCAATGTACACTGGCCCTGTCTTGTATGCTGTAAAAATTCAGGGGTGCAGTGAAAATAAATGTACACTGGCCCTGTGTTGTATGCTGTAAAAATTCTCGGGTGCAGTGAAAATAAATGTACACTGGCCCTGTCTTGTATGCTGTAAAAATTCAGGGGTGCAGTGAAAATAAATGTACACTGGCCCTGTCTTGTATGCTGTAAAACTTCAGGGGTGCAGTGAAAATAAATGTACACTGGCCCTGTCTTGTATGCTGTAAAACTTCAGGGGTGCAGTGAAAATAAATGTACACTGGCCCTGTCTTGTATGCGGTAAAAATTCAGGGGTGGAGTGAAAATAAATGTACACTGGCCCTGTCTTGTATGCTGTAAAAATTCAGGGGTGTAGTGAAAATAAATGTACACTGGCCCTGTCTCGTATGCTGTAAAATTTCAGGGGTGGAGTGAAAATAAATGTACACTGGCCCTGTCTTGTATGCTGTAAAAATTCAGGGGTGGAGTGAAAATAAATGTACACTGGCCCTGTCTTGCATTCTGTAAAAATTCTGGGGTGCAGTGAAAATAAATGTACACTGGCCCTGTGTTGTATGCTGTAAAAACTCTCGGGTGCAGTGAAAATAAATGTACACTGGCCCTGTCTTGGATGCTGTAAAAATTCTCGGGTGCAGTGAAAATAAATGTACACTGGCCCTGTCTTGTATGCTGTAAAAATTCAGGGGTGCAGTGAAAATAAATGTACACTGGCCCTGTCTTGTATGCTGTAAAAATTCACGGGTGCAGTGAAAATAAATGTACACTGGCCCTGTCTCGTATGCTGTAAAAATTCAGGGGAGCAGTGAAAATAAATGTACACTGGCCCTGTCTTGCATTCTGTAAAAATTCAGGGGTGCAGTGAAAATAAATGTACACTGTTCCTGTCTTGTATGCTGTAAAACTTCAGGGGTGCAGTGAAAATAAATGTACACTGGCCCTGTCTTGTATGCTGTAAAACTTCAGGGGTGCAGTGAAAATAAATGTACACTGGCCCTGTCTTGTATGCGGTAAAAATTCAGGGGTGTAGTGAAAATAAATGTACACTGGCCCTGTCTTGTATGCTGTAAAACTTCAGGGGTGCAGTGAAAATAAATGTACACTGGCCCTGTCTTGTATGCTGTAAAACTTCAGGGGTGCAGTGAAAATAAATGTACACTGGCCCTGTCTTGTATGCTGTAAAAATTCAGGGGTGCAGTGAAAATAAATGTACACTGGCCCTGTCTTGTATGCTGTAAAAATTCAGGGGTGCAGTGAAAATAAATGGACACTGGCCCTGTCTTGTATGCTGTAAAAATTCTGGGGTGCAGTGAAAATAAAAGTGCACTGGCCCTGTCTTGTCTGCTGTAAAAATTCTGGGGTGCAGTGAAAATCAATGTACACTGGCCCTGTCTTGTATGCTGTAAAAATTCAGGGGTGCAGTGAAAATAAATGGACACTGGCCCTGTCTTGTATGCTGTAAAAATTCAGGGGTGCAGTGAAAATAAATGTACACTGGCCCTGTGTTGTATGCTGTAAAAATTCTCGGGTGCAGTGAAAATAAATGTACACTGGCCCTGTCTTGTATGCTGTAAAAATTCAGGGGTGCAGTGAAAATAAATGGACACTGGCCCTGTCTTGTATGCTGTAAAAATTCAGGGGTGCAGTGAAAATAAATGTACACTGGCCCTGTCTTGTATGCTGTAAAAATTCAGGGGTGGAGAGAAAATAAATGTACACTGGCCCTGTCTTGCATTCTGTAAAAATTCTGGGGTGCAGTGAAAATAAATGTACACTGGCCCTGTCTTGTATGCTGTAAAAATTCAGGGGTGCAGTGAAAATAAAAGTACACTGGCCCTGTCTTGCATTCTGTAAAAATTCTGGGGTGCAGTGAAAATCAATGTACACTGGCCCTGTCTTGTATGCTGTAAAAATTCAGGGGTGCAGTGAAAATAAATGTACACTGGCCCTGTGTTGTATGCTGTAAAAATTCTCGGGTGCAGTGAAAATAAATGTACACTGGCCCTGTCTTGTATGCTGTAAAAATTCAGGGGTGCAGTGAAAATAAATGTACACTGGCCCTGTCTTGTATGCTGTAAAACTTCAGGGGTGCAGTGAAAATAAATGTACACTGGCCCTGTCTTGTATGCTGTAAAACTTCAGGGGTGCAGTGAAAATAAATGTACACTGGCCCTGTCTTGTATGCGGTAAAAATTCAGGGGTGGAGTGAAAATAAATGTACACTGGCCCTGTCTTGTATGCTGTAAAAATTCAGGGGTGTAGTGAAAATAAATGTACACTGGCCCTGTCTCGTATGCTGTAAAATTTCAGGGGTGGAGTGAAAATAAATGTACACTGGCCCTGTCTTGTATGCTGTAAAAATTCAGGGGTGGAGTGAAAATAAATGTACACTGGCCCTGTCTTGCATTCTGTAAAAATTCTGGGGTGCAGTGAAAATAAATGTACACTGGTCCTGTGTTGTATGCTGTAAAAATTCTCGGGTGCAGTGAAAATAAATGTACACTGGCCCTGTCTTGCATTCTGTAAAAATTCTGGGGTGCAGTGAAAATAAATGTACACTGGCCCTGTCTTTTATGCTGTAAAAATTCAGGGGTGGAGAGAAAATAAATGTACACTGGCCCTGTCTTGCATTCTGTAAAAATTCTGGGGTGCAGTGAAAATAAATGTACACTGGCCCTGTCTTGTATGCTGTAAAAATTCAGGGGTGCAGTGAAAATAAATGTACACTGGCCCTGTCTTGTATGCGGTAAAAATTCAGGGGTGTAGTGAAAATAAATGTACACTGGCCCTGTCTTGTATGCTGTAAAACTTCAGGGGTGCAGTGAAAATAAATGTACACTGGCCCTGTCTTGTATGCTGTAAAAATTCAGGGGTGCAGTGAAAATACATGTACACTGGCCCTGTCTTGTATGCTGTAAAAATTCAGGGGTGCAGTGAAAATAAATGGACACTGGCCCTGTCTTGTATGCTGTAAAAATTCTGGGGTGCAGTGAAAATAAAAGTACACTGGCCCTGTCTTGTCTGCTGTAAAATTCTGGGGTGCAGTGAAAATCAATGTACACTGGCCCTGTCTTGTATGCTGTAAAAATTCAGGGGTGCAGTTAAAATAAATGTACACTGGCCCTGTGTTGTATGCTGTAAAAATTCTCGGGTGCAGTGAAAATAAATGTACACTGGCCCTGTTTTGTATGCTGTAAAAATTCAGGGGTGCAGTGAAAATAAATGTACACTGGCCCTGTCTTGAATGCTGTAAAAATTCAGGGGTGCAGTGAAAATAAATGGACACTGGCCCTGTCTTGTATGCTGTAAAAATTCTGGGGTGCAGTGAAAATAAATGTACACTGGCCCTGTCTTGTATGCTGTAAAAATTCAGGGGTGGAGTGAAAATCAATGTACACTGTTCCTGTCTTGTATGCTGTAAAAATTCAGGGGAGCAGTGAAAATAAAAGTACACTGGCCCTGTCTTGCATTCTGTAAAAATTCAGGGGTGCAGTGAAAATAAATGTACACTGTTCCTGTCTTGTATGCTGTAAAAATTCAGGGGTGCAGTGAAAATAAATGTACACTGGCCCTGTCTTGTATGCTGTAAAACTTCAGGGGTGCAGTTAAAATAAATGTACACTGGTCTTGTCTTGTATGCGGTAAAAATTCAGGGGTGTAGTGAAAATAAATGTACACTGACCCTGTCTTGTATGCTGTAAAACTTCAGGGGTGCAGTGAAAATAAATGTATACTGGCCCTGTCTTGTATGCGGTAAAAATTCAGGGGTGTAGTGAAAATAAATGTACACTGGCCCTGTCTTGTATGCTGTAAAACTTCAGGGGTGCAGTGAAAATAAATGTACACTGGCCCTGTCTTGTATGCTGTAAAAATTCAGGGGTGCAGTGAAAATAAATGTACACTGGCCCTGTCTTGTATGCTGTAAAAATTCAGGGGTGCAGTGAAAGTAAATGGACACTGGCCCTGTCTTGTATGCTGTAAAAATTCTGGGGTGCAGTGAAAATAAAAGTACACTGGCTCTGTCTTGTCTGCTGTAAAAATTCTGGGGTGCAGTGAAAATCAATGTACACTGGCCCTCTCTTGTATGCTGTAAAAATTCAGGGGTGGAGTGAAAATAAATGTACACTGTTCCTGTCTTGTATGCTGTAAAAATTCAGGGGAGCAGTGAAAATAAAAGTACACTGGCCCTGTCTTGCATTCTGTAAAAATTCAGGGGTGCAGTGAAAATAAATGTACACTGTTCCTGTCTTGTATGCTGTAAAAATTCAGGGGTGCAGTGAAAATAAATGTACACTGTTCCTGTCTTGTATGCTGTAAAAATTCAGGGGTGCAGTGAAAATAAATGTACACTGGCCCTGTCTTGTATGCTGTAAAACTTCAGGGGTGCAGTGAAAATAAATGTACACTGGTCCTGTCTTGTATGCGGTAAAAATTCAGGGGTGTAGTGAAAATAAATGTACACTGGCCCTGTCTTGTATGCTGTAAAACTTCAGGGGTGCAGTGAAAATAAATGTACACTGGCCCTGTCTTGTATGCGGTAAAAATTCAGGGGTGGAGTGAAAATAAATGTACACTGGCCCTGTCTCGTATGCTGTAAAAATTCAGGGGTGGAGTGAAAATAAATGTACACTGGCCCTGTCTTGCATTCTGTAAAAATTCTGGGGTGCAGTGAAAATAAATGTACACTGGCCCTGTCTCGTATGCTGTAAAATTTCAGGGGTGGAGTGAAAATAAATGTACACTGGCCCTGTCTTGTATGCTGTAAAAATTCAGGGGTGGAGAGAAAATAAATGTACACTGGCCCTGTCTTGCATTCTGTAAAAATGCTGGGGTGCAGTGAAAATAAATGTACACTGGCCCTGTCTTGTATGCAGTAAAAATTCAGGGGTGCAGTGAAAATAAATGTACACTGGTCCTGTCTTGTATGCTGTAAAAATTCAGGGGTGCAGTGAAAATAAATGTACACTGGTCCTGTCTTGTATGCTGTAAAAATTCAGGGGTGCAGTGAAAATAAATGTACACTGGCCCTGTCTTGTATGCTGTAAAACTTCAGGGGTGCAGTGAAAATAAATGTACACTGGTCCTGTCTTGTATGCGGTAAAAATTCAGGGGTGTAGTGAAAATAAATGTACACTGGCCCTGTTTTGTATGCTGTAAAACTTCAGGGGTGCAGTGAAAATAAATGTACACTGGCCCTGTCGTGTATGCGGTAAAAATTCAGGGGTGGAGTGAAAATAAATGTACACTGGCCCTGTCTTGTATGCTGTAAAAATTCAGGGGTGTAGTGAAAATAAATGTACACTGGCCCTGTCTCGTATGCTGTAAAAATTCAGGGGTGGAGTGAAAATAAATGTACACTGGCCCTGTCTTGCATTCTGTAAAAATTCTGGGGTGCAGTGAAAATAAATGTACACTGGTCCTGTGTTGTATGCTGTAAAAATTCTCGGGTGCAGTGAAAATAAATGTACACTGGCCCTGTCTTGCATTCTGTAAAAATTCTGGGGTGCAGTGAAAATAAATGTACACTGGCCCTGTCTTTTATGCTGTAAAAATTCAGGGGTGGAGAGAAAATAAATGTACACTGGCCCTGTCTTGCATTCTGTAAAAATTCTGGGGTGCAGTGAAAATAAATGTACACTGGCCCTGTCTTGTATGCTGTAAAAATTCAGGGGTGCAGTGAAAATAAATGTACACTGGCCCTGTCTTGTATGCGGTAAAAATTCAGGGGTGTAGTGAAAATAAATGTACACTGGCCCTGTCTTGTATGCTGTAAAACTTCAGGGGTGCAGTGAAAATAAATGTACACTGGCCCTGTCTTGTATGCTGTAAAAATTCAGGGGTGCAGTGAAAATACATGTACACTGGCCCTGTCTTGTATGCTGTAAAAATTCAGGGGTGCAGTGAAAATAAATGGACACTGGCCCTGTCTTGTATGCTGTAAAAATTCTGGGGTGCAGTGAAAATAAAAGTACACTGGCCCTGTCTTGTCTGCTGTAAAATTCTGGGGTGCAGTGAAAATCAATGTACACTGGCCCTGTCTTGTATGCTGTAAAAATTCAGGGGTGCAGTTAAAATAAATGTACACTGGCCCTGTGTTGTATGCTGTAAAAATTCTCGGGTGCAGTGAAAATAAATGTACACTGGCCCTGTTTTGTATGCTGTAAAAATTCAGGGGTGCAGTGAAAATAAATGTACACTGGCCCTGTCTTGAATGCTGTAAAAATTCAGGGGTGCAGTGAAAATAAATGGACACTGGCCCTGTCTTGTATGCTGTAAAAATTCTGGGGTGCAGTGAAAATAAATGTACACTGGCCCTGTCTTGTATGCTGTAAAAATTCAGGGGTGGAGTGAAAATCAATGTACACTGTTCCTGTCTTGTATGCTGTAAAAATTCAGGGGAGCAGTGAAAATAAAAGTACACTGGCCCTGTCTTGCATTCTGTAAAAATTCAGGGGTGCAGTGAAAATAAATGTACACTGTTCCTGTCTTGCATTCTGTAAAAATTCAGGGGTGCAGTGAAAATAAATGTACACTGTTCCTGTCTTGTATGCTGTAAAAATTCAGGGGTGCAGTGAAAATAAATGTACACTGTTCCTGTCTTGTATGCTGTAAAAATTCAGGGGTGCAGTGAAAATAAATGTACACTGGCCCTGTCTTGTATGCTGTAAAACTTCAGGGGTGCAGTGAAAATAAATGTACACTGGTCCTGTCTTGTATGCGGTAAAAATTCAGGGGTGTAGTGAAAATAAATGTACACTGGCCCTGTCTTGTATGCTGTAAAACTTCAGGGGTGCAGTGAAAATAAATGTACACTGGCCCTGTCTTGTATGCGGTAAAAATTCAGGGGTGGAGTGAAAATAAATGTACACTGGCCCTGTCTCGTATGCTGTAAAAATTCAGGGGTGGAGTGAAAATAAATGTACACTGGCCCTGTCTTGCATTCTGTAAAAATTCTGGGGTGCAGTGAAAATAAATGTACACTGGCCCTGTCTCGTATGCTGTAAAATTTCAGGGGTGGAGTGAAAATAAATGTACACTGGCCCTGTCTTGTATGCTGTAAAAATTCAGGGGTGGAGAGAAAATAAATGTACACTGGCCCTGTCTTGCATTCTGTAAAAATGCTGGGGTGCAGTGAAAATAAATGTACACTGGCCCTGTCTTGTATGCAGTAAAAATTCAGGGGTGCAGTGAAAATAAATGTACACTGGTCCTGTCTTGTATGCTGTAAAAATTCAGGGGTGCAGTGAAAATAAATGTACACTGGTCCTGTCTTGTATGCTGTAAAAATTCAGGGGTGCAGTGAAAATAAATGTACACTGGCCCTGTCTTGTATGCTGTAAAACTTCAGGGGTGCAGTGAAAATAAATGTACACTGGTCCTGTCTTGTATGCGGTAAAAATTCAGGGGTGTAGTGAAAATAAATGTACACTGGCCCTGTTTTGTATGCTGTAAAACTTCAGGGGTGCAGTGAAAATAAATGTACACTGGCCCTGTCGTGTATGCGGTAAAAATTCAGGGGTGGAGTGAAAATAAATGTACACTGGCCCTGTCTTGTATGCTGTAAAAATTCAGGGGTGTAGTGAAAATAAATGTACACTGGCCCTGTCTCGTATGCTGTAAAATTTCAGGGGTGGAGTGAAAATAAATGTACACTGGCCCTGTCTTGTATGCTGTAAAAATTCAGGGGTGGAGTGAAAATAAATGTACACTGGCCCTGTCTTGTATTCTGTAAAAATTCTGGGGAGCAGTGAAAATAAATGTACACTGGCACTGTCTTGTATGCGGTAAAAATTCAGGGGTGCAGTGAAAATAAATGTACACTGGTCCTGTCTTGTATGCTGTAAAAATTCAGGGGTGCAGTGAAAACAAATGTACACTGTTCCTGTCTTGTATGCTGTAAAAATTCAGGGGTTCAGTGAAAATAAATGTACACCGGCCCTGTCTTGTATGCGGTAAAAATTCAGGGGTGCAGTGAAAATAAATGTACACTGGTCCTGTCTTGTATGTGATAAAAATTCAGGGGTGCAGTGAAAATAAATGTACACTGACCCTGTCTTGCATTCTGTAAAAATTCTGGGGTGGAGTAAAAATAAATGTACACTGGCACTGTCTTGTATGCGGTAAAAATTCAGGGGTGCAGTGAAAATAAATGTACACTGGTCTTGTCTTGTATGCTGTAAAAATTCAGGGGTGCAGTGAAAATAAATATACACTGTTCCTGTCTTGTATGCTGTAAAAATTCAGGGGTTCAGTGAAAATAAATGTACACCGGCCCTGTCTTGTATGCGGTAAAAATTCAGGGGTGCAGTGAAAATAAATGTACACTGGCCCTGTCTTGTATGCTGTAGTAATTCAGGGGTGTAGTGAAAATAAAAGTACACTGACCCTGTCTTGCATTCTGTAAAAATTCTGGGGTGCAGTGAAAATAAATGTACACTGGCCCTGTCTTGTATGCTCTAAAAATTCAAGGGTGGAGTGAAAATAAATGTACACTGACCCTGTCTTGCATTCTGTAAAAATTCTGGGGTGCAGTGAAAATAAATGTACACTGGCCCTGTCTTGTATGCTGTAAAAATTCAAGGGTGGAGTGAAAATAAATGTACACTGGCCCTGTCTTGCATTCTGTAAAAATTCTGGGGTGCAGTGAAAATAAATGTACACTGGCCCTGTCTTGTATGCTGTAAAAATTCAGGGGTGCAGTGAAAATAAATGTACACTGGCCCTGTCTTGTCTGCTGTAAAAATTCTGGGGTGCCGTGAAAATCAATGTACACTGGCCCTGTCTTGTATGCTGTAAAAATTCAGGGGTGCAACGAAAATACATTTACACTGGCCTGTCTTGCATTCTGTAAAAATTCAGGGGTGCAGTGAAAATAAATGTACACTGGCCCTGTCTTGTATGCTCTAAAAATTCAAGGGTGGAGTGAAAATAAATGTACACTGACCCTGTCTTGCATTCTGTAAAAATTCTGGGGTGCAGTGAAAATAAATGTACACTGGCCCTGTCTTGTATGCTGTAAAAATTCAAGGGTGGAGTGAAAATAAATGTACACTGGCCCTGTCTTGCATTCTGTAAAAATTCTGGGGTGCAGTGAAAATAAATGTACACTGGCCCTGTCTTGTATGCTGTAAAAATTCAGGGGTGCAGTGAAAATAAATGTACACTGGCCCTGTCTTGTCTGCTGTAAAAATTCTGGGGTGCCGTGAAAATCAATGTACACTGGCCCTGTCTTGTATGCTGTAAAAATTCAGGGGTGGAGTGAAAATAAATGTACACTGGTCCTGTCTTGTATGTGGTAAAAATTCAGGGGTGTAGTGAAAATAAATGTACACTGGCCCTGTCTTGTATGCTGTAAAACTTCAGGGGTGCAGTGAAAATAAATGTACACTGGCCCTGTCTTGTATGCTGTAAAAATTCAGGGGTGGAGTGAAAATAAATGTACACTGGCCCTGTCTTGCATTCTGTAAAAATTCTGGGGTGCAGTGAAAATAAATGTACACTGGCCCTGTCTCGTATGCTGTAAAATTTCAGGGGTGGAGTGAAAATAAATGTACACTGGCCCTGTCTTGTATGCTGTAAAAATTCAGGGGTGGAGTGAAAATAAATGTACACTGGCCCTGTCTTGCATTCTGTAAAAATTCTGGGGTGCAGTGAAAATAAATGTACACTGGCCCTGTCTTGTATGCGGTAAAAATTCAGGGGTGCAGTGAAAATAAATGTACACTGGTCCTGTCTTGTATGCTGTAAAAATTCAGGGGTGCAGTGAAAATAAATGTACACTGGTCCTGTCTTGTATGCTGTAAAAATTCAGGGGTGCAGTGAAAATAAATGTACACTGGCCCTGTCTTGTATGCTGTAAAACTTCAGGGGTGCAGTGAAAATAAATGTACACTGGTCCTGTCTTGTATGCGGTAAAAATTCAGGGGTGTAGTGAAAATAAATGTACACTGGCCCTGTCTTGTATGCTGTAAAACTTCAGGGGTGCAGTGAAAATAAATGTACACTGGCCCTGTCTTGTATGCGGTAAAAATTCAGGGGTGGAGTGAAAATAAATGTACACTGGCCCTGTCTTGTATGCTGTAAAAATTCAGGGGTGTAGTGAAAATAAATGTACACTGGCCCTGTCTCGTATGCTGTAAAATTTCAGGGGTGGAGTGAAAATAAATGTACACTGGCCCTGTCTTGTATGCTGTAAAAATTCAGGGGTGGAGCTAAAATAAATGTACACTGGTCCTGTCTTGTATGCTGTAAAAATTCAGGGGTGCAGTGAAAATAAATGTACACTGTTCCTGTCTTGTATGCTGTAAAAATTCAGGGGTGCAGTGAAAATAAATGTACACTGTACCTGTCTTGTATGCTGTAAAAATTCAGGGGTGCAGTGAAAATAAATGTACACCGGCCCTGTCTTGTATGCGGTAAAAATTCAGGGGTGCAGTGAAAATAAATGTACACTGGTCCTGTCTTGTATGTGATAAAAATTCAGGGGTGCAGTGAAAATAAATGTACACTGGACCTGTCTTGGATGCTGTAAAAATTCAGGGGTGCAGTGAAATAAATGTACACTGGCCCTGTCTTGTATGCTGTAGTAATTCAGGGGTGTAGTGAAAATAAAACTACACAGGCCCTGTCTTGTATGCTGTAAAAATTCAGGGGTGCAACGAAAATACATTTACACTGGCCTGTCTTGCATTCTGTAAAAATTCAGGGGTGGAGTGAAAATAAATGTACACTGGCCCTGTCTTGCATTCTGTAAAAATTCTGGGGTGCAGTGAAAATAAATGTACACTGGCCCTGTCTCGTATGCTGTAAAATTTCAGGGGTGGAGTGAAAATAAATGTACACTGGCCCTGTCTCGTATGCTGTAAAAATTCAGGGGGCAGTGAAAATAAATGTACACTGGCCCTGTCTTGCATTCTGTAAAAATTCAGGGGTGCAGTGAAAATAAATGTACACTGTTCCTGTCTTGTATGCTGTAAAAATTCAGGGGTGCAGTGAAAATAAATGTACACTGGCCCTGTCTTGTATGCTGTAAAACTTCAGGGGTGCAGTGAAAATAAATGTACACTGGCCCTGTCTTGTATGCGGTAAAAATTCAGGGGTGTAGTGAAAATAAATGTACACTGGCCCTGTCTTGTATGCTGTAAAACTTCAGGGGTGCAGTGAAAATAAATGTACACTGGCCCTGTCTTGTATGCTGTAAAAATTCAGGGGTGCAGTGAAAATAAATGTACACTGGCCCTGTCTTGTATGCTGTAAAAATTCAGGGGTGCAGTGAAAATAAATGGACACTGGCCCTGTCTTGTATGCTGTAAAAATTCTGGGGTGCAGTGAAAATAAAAGTACACTGGCCCTGTCTTGTCTGCTGTAAAAATTCTGGGGTGCAGTGAAAATCAATGTACACTGGCCCTGTCTTGTATGCTGTAAAAATTCAGGGGTGCAGTTAAAATAAATGTACACTGGCCCTGTGTTGTATGCTGTAAAAATTCTCGGGTGCAGTGAAAATAAATGTACACTGGCCCTGTCTTGTATGCTGTAAAAATTCAGGGGTGCAGTGAAAATAAATGTACACTGGCCCTGTGTTGTATGCTGTAAAAATTCTCGGGTGCAGTGAAAATAAATGGACACTGGCCCTGTCTTGTATTCTGTAAAAATTCTGGGGAGCAGTGAAAATAAATGTACACTGGCACTGTCTTGTATGCGGTAAAAATTCAGGGGTGCAGTGAAAATAAATGTACACTGGTCCTGTCTTGTATGCTGTAAAAATTCAGGGGTGCAGTGAAAATAAATATACACTGTTCCTGTCTTGTATGCTGTAAAAATTCAGGGGTGCAGTGAAAATAAATGTACACTGTTCCTGTCTTGTATGCTGTAAAAATTCAGGGGTTCAGTGAAAATAAATGTACACCGGCCCTGTCTTGTATGCGGTAAAAATTCAGGGGTGCAGTGAAAATAAATGTACACTGGCCCTGTCTTGTATGCTGTAAAAATTCAGGGGTTCAGTGAAAATAAATGTACACCGGCCCTGTCTTGTATGCGGTAAAAATTCAGGGGTGCAGTGAAAATAAATGTACACTGGTCCTGTCTTGTATGTGATAAAAATTCAGGGGTGCAGTGAAAATAAATGTACACTGACCCTGTCTTGCATTCTGTAAAAATTCTGGGGTGCAGTAAAAATAAATGTACACTGGCACTGTCTTGTATGCGGTAAAAATTCAGGGGTGCAGTGAAAATAAATGTACACTGGTCTTGTCTTGTATGCTGTAAAAATTCAGGGGTGCAGTGAAAATAAATATACACTGTTCCTGTCTTGTATGCTGTAAAAATTCAGGGGTTCAGTGAAAATAAATGTACACCGGCCCTGTCTTGTATGCGGTAAAAATTCAGGGGTGCAGTGAAAATAAATGTACACTGGCCCTGTCTTGTATGCTGTAGTAATTCAGGGGTGTAGTGAAAATAAAAGTACACAGGCCCTGTCTTGTATGCTGTAAAAATTCAGGGGTGCAACGAAAATACATTTACACTGGCCTGTCTTGCATTCTGTAAAAATTCAGGGGTGCAGTGAAAATAAATGTACACTGGCCCTGTCTTGTATGCTCTAAAAATTCAAGGGTGGAGTGAAAATAAATGTACACTGACCCTGTCTTGCATTCTGTAAAAATTCTGGGGTGCAGTGAAAATAAATGTACACTGGCCCTGTCTTGTATGCTGTAAAAATTCAAGGGTGGAGTGAAAATAAATGTACACTGGCCCTGTCTTGCATTCTGTAAAAATTCTGGGGTGCAGTGAAAATAAATGTACACTGGCCCTGTCTTGTATGCTGTAAAAATTCAGGGGTGCAGTGAAAATAAATGTACACTGGCCCTGTCTTGTCTGCTGTAAAAATTCTGGGGTGCCGTGAAAATCAATGTACACTGGCCCTGTCTTGTATGCTGTAAAAATTCAGGGGTGGAGTGAAAATAAATGTACACTGGTCCTGTCTTGTATGCGGTAAAAATTCAGGGGTGTAGTGAAAATAAATGTACACTGGCCCTGTCTTGTATGCTGTAAAAATTCAGGGGTGGAGTGAAAATAAATGTACACTGGCCCTGTCTTGCATTCTGTAAAAATTCTGGGGTGCAGTGAAAATAAATGTACACTGGCCCTGTCTCGTATGCTGTAAAATTTCAGGGGTGGAGTGAAAATAAATGTACACTGGCCCTGTCTTGTATGCTGTAAAAATTCAGGGGTGGAGTGAAAATAAATGTACACTGGCCCTGTCTTGCATTCTGTAAAAATTCTGGGGTGCAGTGAAAATAAATGTACACTGGCCCTGTCTTGTATGCGGTAAAAATTCAGGGGTGCAGTGAAAATAAATGTACACTGGTCCTGTCTTGTATGCTGTAAAAATTCAGGGGTGCAGTGAAAATAAATGTACACTGGTCCTGTCTTGTATGCTGTAAAAATTCAGGGGTGCAGTGAAAATAAATGTACACTGGCCCTGTCTTGTATGCTGTAAAACTTCAGGGGTGCAGTGAAAATAAATGTACACTGGTCCTGTCTTGTATGCGGTAAAAATTCAGGGGTGTAGTGAAAATAAATGTACACTGGCCCTGTCTTGTATGCTGTAAAACTTCAGGGGTGCAGTGAAAATAAATGTACACTGGCCCTGTCTTGTATGCGGTAAAAATTCAGGGGTGGAGTGAAAATAAATGTACACTGGCCCTGTCTTGTATGCTGTAAAAATTCAGGGGTGTAGTGAAAATAAATGTACACTGGCCCTGTCTCGTATGCTGTAAAATTTCAGGGGTGGAGTGAAAATAAATGTACACTGGCCCTGTCTTGTATGCTGTAAAAATTCAGGGGTGGAGCTAAAATAAATGTACACTGGTCCTGTCTTGTATGCTGTAAAAATTCAGGGGTGCAGTGAAAATAAATGTACACTGTTCCTGTCTTGTATGCTGTAAAAATTCAGGGGTGCAGTGAAAATAAATGTACACTGTACCTGTCTTGTATGCTGTAAAAATTCAGGGGTGCAGTGAAAATAAATGTACACCGGCCCTGTCTTGTATGCGGTAAAAATTCAGGGGTGCAGTGAAAATAAATGTACACTGGTCCTGTCTTGTATGTGATAAAAATTCAGGGGTGCAGTGAAAATAAATGTACACTGGACCTGTCTTGGATGCTGTAAAAATTCAGGGGTGCAGTGAAATAAATGTACACTGGCCCTGTCTTGTATGCTGTAGTAATTCAGGGGTGTAGTGAAAATAAAACTACACAGGCCCTGTCTTGTATGCTGTAAAAATTCAGGGGTGCAACGAAAATACATTTACACTGGCCTGTCTTGCATTCTGTAAAAATTCAGGGGTGGAGTGAAAATAAATGTACACTGGCCCTGTCTTGCATTCTGTAAAAATTCTGGGGTGCAGTGAAAATAAATGTACACTGGCCCTGTCTCGTATGCTGTAAAATTTCAGGGGTGGAGTGAAAATAAATGTACACTGGCCCTGTCTCGTATGCTGTAAAAATTCAGGGGAGCAGTGAAAATAAATGTACACTGGCCCTGTCTTGCATTCTGTAAAAATTCAGGGGTGCAGTGAAAATAAATGTACACTGTTCCTGTCTTGTATGCTGTAAAAATTCAGGGGTGCAGTGAAAATAAATGTACACTGGCCCTGTCTTGTATGCTGTAAAACTTCAGGGGTGCAGTGAAAATAAATGTACACTGGCCCTGTCTTGTATGCGGTAAAAATTCAGGGGTGTAGTGAAAATAAATGTACACTGGCCCTGTCTTGTATGCTGTAAAACTTCAGGGGTGCAGTGAAAATAAATGTACACTGGCCCTGTCTTGTATGCTGTAAAAATTCAGGGGTGCAGTGAAAATAAATGTACACTGGCCCTGTCTTGTATGCTGTAAAAATTCAGGGGTGCAGTGAAAATAAATGGACACTGGCCCTGTCTTGTATGCTGTAAAAATTCTGGGGTGCAGTGAAAATAAAAGTACACTGGCCCTGTCTTGTCTGCTGTAAAAATTCTGGGGTGCAGTGAAAATCAATGTACACTGGCCCTGTCTTGTATGCTGTAAAAATTCAGGGGTGCAGTTAAAATAAATGTACACTGGCCCTGTGTTGTATGCTGTAAAAATTCTCGGGTGCAGTGAAAATAAATGTACACTGGCCCTGTCTTGTATGCTGTAAAAATTCAGGGGTGCAGTGAAAATAAATGTACACTGGCCCTGTGTTGTATGCTGTAAAAATTCTCGGGTGCAGTGAAAATAAATGGACACTGGCCCTGTCTTGTATTCTGTAAAAATTCTGGGGAGCAGTGAAAATAAATGTACACTGGCACTGTCTTGTATGCGGTAAAAATTCAGGGGTGCAGTGAAAATAAATGTACACTGGTCCTGTCTTGTATGCTGTAAAAATTCAGGGGTGCAGTGAAAATAAATATACACTGTTCCTGTCTTGTATGCTGTAAAAATTCAGGGGTGCAGTGAAAATAAATGTACACTGTTCCTGTCTTGTATGCTGTAAAAATTCAGGGGTTCAGTGAAAATAAATGTACACCGGCCCTGTCTTGTATGCGGTAAAAATTCAGGGGTGCAGTGAAAATAAATGTACACTGGCCCTGTCTTGTATGCTGTAAAAATTCAGGGGTTCAGTGAAAATAAATGTACACCGGCCCTGTCTTGTATGCGGTAAAAATTCAGGGGTGCAGTGAAAATAAATGTACACTGGTCCTGTCTTGTATGTGATAAAAATTCAGGGGTGCAGTGAAAATAAATGTACACTGACCCTGTCTTGCATTCTGTAAAAATTCTGGGGTGCAGTAAAAATAAATGTACACTGGCACTGTCTTGTATGCGGTAAAAATTCAGGGGTGCAGTGAAAATAAATGTACACTGGTCTTGTCTTGTATGCTGTAAAAATTCAGGGGTGCAGTGAAAATAAATATACACTGTTCCTGTCTTGTATGCTGTAAAAATTCAGGGGTTCAGTGAAAATAAATGTACACCGGCCCTGTCTTGTATGCGGTAAAAATTCAGGGGTGCAGTGAAAATAAATGTACACTGGCCCTGTCTTGTATGCTGTAGTAATTCAGGGGTGTAGTGAAAATAAAAGTACACAGGCCCTGTCTTGTATGCTGTAAAAATTCAGGGGTGCAACGAAAATACATTTACACTGGCCTGTCTTGCATTCTGTAAAAATTCTGGGGTGCAGTGAAAATAAATGTACACTGGCCCTGTCTTGTATGCTGTAAAAATTCAAGGGTGGAGTGAAAATAAATGTACACTGGCCCTGTCTTGCATTCTGTAAAAATTCTGGGGTGCAGTGAAAATAAATGTACACTGGCCCTGTCTTGTATGCTGTAAAAATTCAGGGGTGCAGTGAAAATAAATGTACACTGGCCCTGTCTTGTCTGCTGTAAAAATTCTGGGGTGCCGTGAAAATCAATGTACACTGGCCCTGTCTTGTATGCTGTAAAAATTCAGGGGTGGAGTGAAAATAAATGTACACTGGTCCTGTCTTGTATGCGGTAAAAATTCAGGGGTGTAGTGAAAATAAATGTACACTGGCCCTGTCTTGTATGCTGTAAAACTTCAGGGGTGCAGTGAAAATAAATGTACACTGGCCCTGTCTTGTATGCTGTAAAAATTCAGGGGTGGAGTGAAAATAAATGTACACTGGCCCTGTCTTGCATTCTGTAAAAATTCTGGGGTGCAGTGAAAATAAATGTACACTGGCCCTGTCTGGTATGCTGTAAAAATTCAGGGGTGCAGTGAAAATAAATGTACACTGGCCCTGTCTTGTATGCGGTAAAAATTCAGGGGTGTAGTGAAAATAAATGTACACTGGCCCTGTCTTGTATGCTGTAAAACTTCAGGAGTGCAGTGAAAATAAATGTACACTGGCCCTGTCTTGTATGCTGTAAAAATTCAGGGGTGCAGTGAAAATACATGTACACTGGCCCTGTCTTGTATGCTGTAAAAATTCAGGGGTGCAGTGAAAATAAATGGACACTGGCCCTGTCTTGTATGCTGTAAAAATTCTGGGGTGCAGTGAAAATAAAAGTACACTGGCCCTGTCTTGTCTGCTGTAAAATTCTGGGGTGCAGTGAAAATCAATGTACACTGGCCCTGTCTTGTATGCTGTAAAAATTCAGGGGTGCAGTTAAAATAAATGTACACTGGCCCTGTGTTGTATGCTGTAAAAATTCTCGGGTGCAGTGAAAATAAATGTACACTGGCCCTGTTTTGTATGCTGTAAAAATTCAGGGGTGCAGTGAAAATAAATGTACACTGGCCCTGTCTTGAATGCTGTAAAAATTCAGGGGTGCAGTGAAAATAAATGGACACTGGCCCTGTCTTGTATGCTGTAAAAATTCTGGGGTGCAGTGAAAATAAATGTACACTGGCCCTGTCTTGTATGCTGTAAAAATTCAGGGGTGGAGTGAAAATCAATGTACACTGTTCCTGTCTTGTATGCTGTAAAAATTCAGGGGAGCAGTGAAAATAAAAGTACACTGGCCCTGTCTTGCATTCTGTAAAAATTCAGGGGTGCAGTGAAAATAAATGTACACTGTTCCTGTCTTGTATGCTGTAAAAATTCAGGGGTGCAGTGAAAATAAATGTACACTGGCCCTGTCTTGTATGCTGTAAAACTTCAGGGGTGCAGTTAAAATAAATGTACACTGGTCTTGTCTTGTATGCGGTAAAAATTCAGGGGTGTAGTGAAAATAAATGTACACTGACCCTGTCTTGTATGCTGTAAAACTTCAGGGGTGCAGTGAAAATAAATGTATACTGGCCCTGTCTTGTATGCGGTAAAAATTCAGGGGTGTAGTGAAAATAAATGTACACTGGCCCTGTCTTGTATGCTGTAAAACTTCAGGGGTGCAGTGAAAATAAATGTACACTGGCCCTGTCTTGTATGCTGTAAAAATTCAGGGGTGCAGTGAAAATAAATGTACACTGGCCCTGTCTTGTATGCTGTAAAAATTCAGGGGTGCAGTGAAAGTAAATGGACACTGGCCCTGTCTTGTATGCTGTAAAAATTCTGGGGTGCAGTGAAAATAAAAGTACACTGGCTCTGTCTTGTCTGCTGTAAAAATTCTGGGGTGCAGTGAAAATCAATGTACACTGGCCCTGTCTTGTATGCTGTAAAAATTCAGGGGTGGAGTGAAAATAAATGTACACTGTTCCTGTCATGTATGCTGTAAAAATTCAGGGGAGCAGTGAAAATAAAAGTACACTGGCCCTGTCTTGCATTCTGTAAAAATTCAGGGGTGCAGTGAAAATAAATGTACACTGTTCCTGTCTTGTATGCTGTAAAAATTCAGGGGTGCAGTGAAAATAAATGTACACTGTTCCTGTCTTGTATGCTGTAAAAATTCAGGGGTGCAGTGAAAATAAATGTACACTGGCCCTGTCTTGTATGCTGTAAAACTTCAGGGGTGCAGTGAAAATAAATGTACACTGGTCCTGTCTTGTATGCGGTAAAAATTCAGGGGTGTAGTGAAAATAAATGTACACTGGCCCTGTCTTGTATGCTGTAAAACTTCAGGGGTGCAGTGAAAATAAATGTACACTGGCCCTGTCTTGTATGCGGTAAAAATTCAGGGGTGGAGTGAAAATAAATGTACACTGGCCCTGTCTCGTATGCTGTAAAAATTCAGGGGTGGAGTGAAAATAAATGTACACTGGCCCTGTCTTGCATTCTGTAAAAATTCTGGGGTGCAGTGAAAATAAATGTACACTGGCCCTGTCTCGTATGCTGTAAAATTTCAGGGGTGGAGTGAAAATAAATGTACACTGGCCCTGTCTTGTATGCTGTAAAAATTCAGGGGTGGAGAGAAAATAAATGTACACTGGCCCTGTCTTGCATTCTGTAAAAATGCTGGGGTGCAGTGAAAATAAATGTACACTGGCCCTGTCTTGTATGCAGTAAAAATTCAGGGGTGCAGTGAAAATAAATGTACACTGGTCCTGTCTTGTATGCTGTAAAAATTCAGGGGTGCAGTGAAAATAAATGTACACTGGTCCTGTCTTGTATGCTGTAAAAATTCAGGGGTGCAGTGAAAATAAATGTACACTGGCCCTGTCTTGTATGCTGTAAAACTTCAGGGGTGCAGTGAAAATAAATGTACACTGGTCCTGTCTTGTATGCGGTAAAAATTCAGGGGTGTAGTGAAAATAAATGTACACTGGCCCTGTTTTGTATGCTGTAAAACTTCAGGGGTGCAGTGAAAATAAATGTACACTGGCCCTGTCGTGTATGCGGTAAAAATTCAGGGGTGGAGTGAAAATAAATGTACACTGGCCCTGTCTTGTATGCTGTAAAAATTCAGGGGTGTAGTGAAAATAAATGTACACTGGCCCTGTCTCGTATGCTGTAAAATTTCAGGGGTGGAGTGAAAATAAATGTACACTGGCCCTGTCTTGTATGCTGTAAAATTCAGGGGTGGAGTGAAAATAAATGTACACTGGCCCTGTCTTGTATTCTGTAAAAATTCTGGGGAGCAGTGAAAATAAATGTACACTGGCACTGTCTTGTATGCGGTAAAAATTCAGGGGTGCAGTGAAAATAAATGTACACTGGTCCTGTCTTGTATGCTGTAAAAATTCAGGGGTGCAGTGAAAATAAATATACAATGTTCCTGTCTTGTATGCTGTAAAAATTCAGGGGTGCAGTGAAAACAAATGTACACTGTTCCTGTCTTGTATGCTGTAAAAATTCAGGGGTTCAGTGAAAATAAATGTACACCGGCCCTGTCTTGTATGCGGTAAAAATTCAGGGGTGCAGTGAAAATAAATGTACACTGGTCCTGTCTTGTATGTGATAAAAATTCAGGGGTGCAGTGAAAATAAATGTACACTGACCCTGTCTTGCATTCTGTAAAAATTCTGGGGTGGAGTAAAAATAAATGTACACTGGCACTGTCTTGTATGCGGTAAAAATTCAGGGGTGCAGTGAAAATAAATGTACACTGGTCTTGTCTTGTATGCTGTAAAAATTCAGGGGTGCAGTGAAAATAAATATACACTGTTCCTGTCTTGTATGCTGTAAAAATTCAGGGGTTCAGTGAAAATAAATGTACACCGGCCCTGTCTTGTATGCGGTAAAAATTCAGGGGTGCAGTGAAAATAAATGTACACTGGCCCTGTCTTGTATGCTGTAGTAATTCAGGGGTGTAGTGAAAATAAAAGTACACAGGCCCTGTCTTGTATGCTGTAAAAATTCAGGGGTGCAACGAAAATACATTTACACTGGCCTGTCTTGCATTCTGTAAAAATTCAGGGGTGCAGTGAAAATAAATGTACACTGGCCCTGTCTTGTATGCTCTAAAAATTCAAGGGTGGAGTGAAAATAAATGTACACTGACCCTGTCTTGCATTCTGTAAAAATTCTGGGGTGCAGTGAAAATAAATGTACACTGGCCCTGTCTTGTATGCTGTAAAAATTCAAGGGTGGAGTGAAAATAAATGTACACTGGCCCTGTCTTGCATTCTGTAAAAATTCTGGGGTGCAGTGAAAATAAATGTACACTGGCCCTGTCTTGTATGCTGTAAAAATTCAGGGGTGCAGTGAAAATAAATGTACACTGGCCCTGTCTTGTCTGCTGTAAAAATTCTGGGGTGCCGTGAAAATCAATGTACACTGGCCCTGTCTTGTATGCTGTAAAAATTCAGGGGTGGAGTGAAAATAAATGTACACTGGTCCTGTCTTGTATGCGGTAAAAATTCAGGGGTGTAGTGAAAATAAATGTACACTGGCCCTGTCTTGTATGCTGTAAAACTTCAGGGGTGCAGTGAAAATAAATGTACACTGGCCCTGTCTTGTATGCTGTAAAAATTCAGGGGTGGAGTGAAAATAAATGTACACTGGCCCTGTCTTGCATTCTGTAAAAATTCTGGGGTGCAGTGAAAATAAATGTACACTGGCCCTGTCTCGTATGCTGTAAAATTTCAGGGGTGGAGTGAAAATAAATGTACACTGGCCCTGTCTTGTATGCTGTAAAAATTCAGGGGTGGAGTGAAAATAAATGTACACTGGCCCTGTCTTGCATTCTGTAAAAATTCTGGGGTGCAGTGAAAATAAATGTACACTGGCCCTGTCTTGTATGCGGTAAAAATTCAGGGGTGCAGTGAAAATAAATGTACACTGGTCCTGTCTTGTATGCTGTAAAAATTCAGGGGTGCAGTGAAAATAAATGTACACTGGTCCTGTCTTGTATGCTGTAAAAATTCAGGGGTGCAGTGAAAATAAATGTACACTGGCCCTGTCTTGTATGCTGTAAAACTTCAGGGGTGCAGTGAAAATAAATGTACACTGGTCCTGTCTTGTATGCGGTAAAAATTCAGGGGTGTAGTGAAAATAAATGTACACTGGCCCTGTCTTGTATGCTGTAAAACTTCAGGGGTGCAGTGAAAATAAATGTACACTGGCCCTGTCTTGTATGCGGTAAAAATTCAGGGGTGGAGTGAAAATAAATGTACACTGGCCCTGTCTTGTATGCTGTAAAAATTCAGGGGTGTAGTGAAAATAAATGTACACTGGCCCTGTCTCGTATGCTGTAAAATTTCAGGGGTGGAGTGAAAATAAATGTACACTGGCCCTGTCTTGTATGCTGTAAAAATTCAGGGGTGGAGCTAAAATAAATGTACACTGGTCCTGTCTTGTATGCTGTAAAAATTCAGGGGTGCAGTGAAAATAAATGTACACTGTTCCTGTCTTGTATGCTGTAAAAATTCAGGGGTGCAGTGAAAATAAATGTACACTGTACCTGTCTTGTATGCTGTAAAAATTCAGGGGTGCAGTGAAAATAAATGTACACCGGCCCTGTCTTGTATGCGGTAAAAATTCAGGGGTGCAGTGAAAATAAATGTACACTGGTCCTGTCTTGTATGTGATAAAAATTCAGGGGTGCAGTGAAAATAAATGTACACTGGACCTGTCTTGGATGCTGTAAAAATTCAGGGGTGCAGTGAAATAAATGTACACTGGCCCTGTCTTGTATGCTGTAGTAATTCAGGGGTGTAGTGAAAATAAAACTACACAGGCCCTGTCTTGTATGCTGTAAAAATTCAGGGGTGCAGTGAAAATAAATGTACACTGGCCCTGTCTTGTATGCTGTAAAAATTCAGGGGTGCAGTGAAAATAAATGGACACTGGCCCTGTCTTGTATGCTGTAAAAATTCTGGGGTGCAGTGAAAATAAAAGTACACTGGCCCTGTCTTGTCTGCTGTAAAAATTCTGGGGTGCAGTGAAAATCAATGTACACTGGCCCTGTCTTGTATGCTGTAAAAATTCAGGGGTGCAGTGAAAATAAATGTACACTGGCCCTGTGTTGTATGCTGTAAAAATTCTCGGGTGCAGTGAAAATAAATGGACACTGGCCCTGTCTTGTATTCTGTAAAAATTCTGGGGAGCAGTGAAAATAAATGTACACTGGCACTGTCTTGTATGCGGTAAAAATTCAGGGGTGCAGTGAAAATAAATGTACACTGGTCCTGTCTTGTATGCTGTAAAAATTCAGGGGTGCAGTGAAAATAAATATACACTGTTCCTGTCTTGTATGCTGTAAAAATTCAGGGGTGCAGTGAAAATAAATGTACACTGTTCCTGTCTTGTATGCTGTAAAAATTCAGGGGTTCAGTGAAAATAAATGTACACCGGCCCTGTCTTGTATGCGGTAAAAATTCAGGGGTGCAGTGAAAATAAATGTACACTGGCCCTGTCTTGTATGCTGTAAAAATTCAGGGGTTCAGTGAAAATAAATGTACACCGGCCCTGTCTTGTATGCGGTAAAAATTCAGGGGTGCAGTGAAAATAAATGTACACTGGTCCTGTCTTGTATGTGATAAAAATTCAGGGGTGCAGTGAAAATAAATGTACACTGACCCTGTCTTGCATTCTGTAAAAATTCTGGGGTGCAGTAAAAATAAATGTACACTGGCACTGTCTTGTATGCGGTAAAAATTCAGGGGTGCAGTGAAAATAAATGTACACTGGTCTTGTCTTGTATGCTGTAAAAATTCAGGGGTGCAGTGAAAATAAATATACACTGTTCCTGTCTTGTATGCTGTAAAAATTCAGGTGTTCAGTGAAAATAAATGTACACCGGCCCTGTCTTGTATGCGGTAAAAATTCAGGGGTGCAGTGAAAATAAATGTACACTGGCCCTGTCTTGTATGCTGTAGTAATTCAGGGGTGTAGTGAAAATAAAAGTACACAGGCCCTGTCTTGTATGCTGTAAAAATTCAGGGGTGCAATGAAAATACATTTACACTGGCCTGTCTTGCATTCTGTAAAAATTCAGGGGTGCAGTGAAAATAAATGTACACTGGCCCTGTCTTGTATGCTCTAAAAATTCAAGGGTGGAGTGAAAATAAATGTACACTGACCCTGTCTTGCATTCTGTAAAAATTCTGGGGTGCAGTGAAAATAAATGTACACTGGTCCTGTCTTGTATGCTGTAAAAATTCAGGGGTGCAGTGAAAATAAATGTACACTGGCCCTGTCTTGTATGCTGTAAAACTTCAGGGGTGCAGTGAAAATAAATGTACACTGGTCCTGTCTTGTATGCGGTAAAAATTCAGGGGTGTAGTGAAAATAAATGTACACTGGCCCTGTCTTGTATGCTGTAAAAATTCAGGGGTGTAGTGAAAATAAATGTACACTGGCCCTGTCTTGTATGCTGTAAAAATTCAGGGGTGGAGCTAAAATAAATGTACACTGGTCCTGTCTTGTATGCTGTAAAAATTCAGGGGTGCAGTGAAAATAAATGTACACTGTTCCTGTCTTGTATGCTGTAAAAATTCAGGGGTGCAGTGAAAATAAATGTACACTGTACCTGTCTTGTATGCTGTAAAAATTCAGGGGTGCAGTGAAAATAAATGTACACCGGCCCTATCTTGTATGCGGTAAAAATTCAGGGGTGCAGTGAAAATAAATGTACACTGGTCCTGTCTTGTATGTGATAAAAATTCAGGGGTGCAGTGAAAATAAATGTACACTGGACCTGTCTTGGATGCTGTAAAAATTCAGGGGTGCAGTGAAATAAATGTACACTGGCCCTGTCTTGTATGCTGTAGTAATTCAGGGGTGTAGTGAAAATAAAACTACACAGGCCCTGTCTTGTATGCTGTAAAAATTCAGGGGTGCAACGAAAATACATTTACACTGGCCTGTCTTGCATTCTGTAAAAATTCAGGGGTGGAGTGAAAATAAATGTACACTGGCCCTGTCTTGCATTCTGTAAAAATTCTGGGGTGCAGTGAAAATAAATGTACACTGGCCCTGTCTCGTATGCTGTAAAATTTCAGGGGTGGAGTGAAAATAAATGTACACTGGCCCTGTCTCGTATGCTGTAAAAATTCAGGGGAGCAGTGAAAATAAATGTACACTGGCCCTGTCTTGCATTCTGTAAAAATTCAGGGGTGCAGTGAAAATAAATGTACACTGTTCCTGTCTTGTATGCTGTAAAAATTCAGGGGTGCAGTGAAAATAAATGTACACTGGCCCTGTCTTGCATTCTGTAAAAATTCTGGGGTGCAGTGAAAATAAATGTACACTGGCCCTGTCTTGTATGCTGTAAAAATTCAGGGGTGCAGTGAAAATAAATGTACACTGGCCCTGTCTTGGATGCTGTAAAAATTCAGGGGTGCAGTGAAAATAAATGTACACTGGCCCTGTCTTGTATGCTGTAGTAATTCAGGGGTGTAGTGAAAATAAAAGTACACAGGCCCTGTCTTGTATGCTGTAAAAATTCAGGGGTGCAACGAAAATACATTTACACTGGCCTGTCTTGCATTCTGTAAAAATTCAGGGGTGCAGTGAAAATAAATGTACACTGGCCCTGTCTTGTATGCTCTAAAAATTCAAGGGTGGAGTGAAAATAAATGTACACTGACCCTGTCTTGCATTCTGTAAAAATTCTGGGGTGCAGTGAAAATAAATGTACACTGGCCCTGTCTTGTATGCTGTAAAAATTCAAGGGTGGAGTGAAAATAAATGTACACTGGCCCTGTCTTGCATTCTGTAAAAATTCTGGGGTGCAGTGAAAATAAATGTACACTGGCCCTGTCTTGTATGCTGTAAAAATTCAGGGGTGCAGTGAAAATAAATGTACACTGGCCCTGTCTTGTCTGCTGTAAAAATTCTGGGGTGCCGTGAAAATCAATGTACACTGGCCCTGTCTTGTATGCTGTAAAAATTCAGGGGTGGAGTGAAAATAAATGTACACTGGTCCTGTCTTGTATGCGGTAAAAATTCAGGGGTGTAGTGAAAATAAATGTACACTGGCCCTGTCTTGTATGCTGTAAAACTTCAGGGGTGCAGTGAAAATAAATGTACACTGGCCCTGTCTTGTATGCTGTAAAAATTCAGGGGTGGAGTGAAAATAAATGTACACTGGCCCTGTCTTGCATTCTGTAAAAATTCTGGGGTGCAGTGAAAATAAATGTACACTGGCCCTGTCTCGTATGCTGTAAAATTTCAGGGGTGGAGTGAAAATAAATGTACACTGGCCCTGTCTTGTATGCTGTAAAAATTCAGGGGTGGAGTGAAAATAAATGTACACTGGCCCTGTCTTGCATTCTGTAAAAATTCTGGGGTGCAGTGAAAATAAATGTACACTGGCCCTGTCTTGTATGCGGTAAAAATTCAGGGGTGCAGTGAAAATAAATGTACACTGGTCCTGTCTTGTATGCTGTAAAAATGCAGGGGTGCAGTGAAAATAAATGTACACTGGTCCTGTCTTGTATGCTGTAAAAATTCAGGGGTGCAGTGAAAATAAATGTACACTGGCCCTGTCTTGTATGCTGTAAAACTTCAGGGGTGCAGTGAAAATAAATGTACACTGGTCCTGTCTTGTATGCGGTAAAAATTCAGGGGTGTAGTGAAAATAAATGTACACTGGCCCTGTCTTGTATGCTGTAAAACTTCAGGGGTGCAGTGAAAATAAATGTACACTGGCCCTGTCTTGTATGCGGTAAAAATTCAGGGGTGGAGTGAAAATAAATGTACACTGGCCCTGTCTTGTATGCTGTAAAAATTCAGGGGTGTAGTGAAAATAAATGTACACTGGCCCTGTCTCGTATGCTGTAAAATTTCAGGGGTGGAGTGAAAATAAATGTACACTGGCCCTGTCTTGTATGCTGTAAAAATTCAGGGGTGGAGCTAAAATAAATGTACACTGGTCCTGTCTTGTATGCTGTAAAAATTCAGGGGTGCAGTGAAAATAAATGTACACTGTTCCTGTCTTGTATGCTGTAAAAATTCAGGGGTGCAGTGAAAATAAATGTACACTGTACCTGTCTTGTATGCTGTAAAAATTCAGGGGTGCAGTGAAAATAAATGTACACCGGCCCTGTCTTGTATGCGGTAAAAATTCAGGGGTGCAGTGAAAATAAATGTACACTGGTCCTGTCTTGTATGTGATAAAAATTCAGGGGTGCAGTGAAAATAAATGTACACTGGCCCTGTGTTGTATGCTGTAAAAATTCTCGGGTGCAGTGAAAATAAATGTACACTGGCCCTGTCTTGTATGCTGTAAAAATTCAGGGGTGCAGTGAAAATAAATGTACACTGGCCCTGTCTTGTATGCTGTAAAAATTCAGGGGTGCAGTGAAAATAAATGGACACTGGCCCTGTCTTGTATGCTGTAAAAATTCAGGGGTGCAGTGAAAATAAATGTACACTGGCCCTGTCTTGTATGCTGTAAAAATTCAGGGGTGGAGTGAAAATCAATGTACACTGTTCCTGTCTTGTATGCTGTAAAAATTCAGGGGAGCAGTGAAAATAAAAGTACACTGGCCCTGTCTTGCATTCTGTAAAAATTCAGGGGTGCAGTGAAAATAAATGTACACTGTTCCTGTCTTGTATGCTGTAAAAATTCAGGGGTGCAGTGAAAATAAATGTACACTGGCCCTGTCTTGTATGCTGTAAAACTTCAGGGGTGCAGTGAAAATAAATGTACACTGGTCTTGTCTTGTATGCTGTAAAAATTCAGGGGTGTAGTGAAAATAAATGTACACTGGCCCTGTCTTGTATGCTGTAAAAATTCAGGGGTGGAGCTAAAATAAATGTACACTGGCCCTGTCTTGCATTCTGTAAAAATTCTGGGGAGCAGTGAAAATAAATGTACACTGGCCCTGTCTTGTATGCGGTAAAAATTCAGGGGTGCAGTGAAAATAAATGTACACTGTTCCTGTCTTGTATGCTGTAAAAATTCAGGGGTGCAGTGAAAATAAATGTACACTGTTCCTGTCTTGTATGCTGTAAAAATTCAGGGGTGCAGTGAAAATAAATGTACACCGGCCCTGTCTTGTATGCGGTAAAAATTCAGGGGTGCAGTGAAAATAAATGTACACTGGTCCTGTCTTGTATGTGATAAAAATTCAGGGGTGCAGTGAAAATAAATGTACACTGGCCCTGTCTTGGATGCTGTAAAAATTCAGGGGTGCAGTGAAAATAAATGTACACTGGCCCTGTCTTGTATGCTGTAGTAATTCAGGGGTGTAGTGAAAATAAAACTACACAGGCCCTGTCTTGTATGCTGTAAAAATTCAGGGGTGCAACGAAAATACATTTACACTGGCCTGTCTTGCATTCTGTAAAAATTCAGGGGTGCAGTGAAAATAAATGTACACTGGCCCTGTCTTGTATGCTCTAAAAATTCAAGGGTGGAGTGAAAATAAATGTACACTGACCCTGTCTTGTATGCTGTAAAAATTCAAGGGTGCAGTGAAAATAAATGGACACTGGCCCTGTCTTGTATGCTGTAAAAATTCTGGGGTGCAGTGAAAATAAAAGTACACTGGCCCTGTCTTGTCTGCTGTAAAAATTCTGGGGTGCAGTGAAAATCAATGTACACTGGCCCTGTCTTGTATGCTGTAAAAATTCAGGGGTGGAGTGAAAATAAATGTACACTGTTCCTGTCTTGTATGCGGTAAAAATTCAGGGGAGCAGTGAAAATAAAAGTACACTGGCCCTGTCTTGCATTCTGTAAAAATTCAGGGGTGCAGTGAAAATAAATGTACACTGTTCCTGTCTTGTATGCTGTAAAAATTCAGGGGTGCAGTGAAAATAAATGTACACTGTTCCTGTCTTGTATGCTGTAAAAATTCAGGGGTGCAGTGAAAATAAATGTACACTGGCCCTGTCTTGTATGCTGTAAAACTTCAGGGGTGCAGTGAAAATAAATGTACACTGGTCCTGTCTTGTATGCAGTAAAAATTCAGGGGTGTAGTGAAAATAAATGTACACTGGCCCTGTCTTGTATGCTGTAAAACTTCAGGGGTGCAGTGAAAATAAATGTACACTGGCCCTGTCTTGTATGCGGTAAAAATTCAGGGGTGGAGTGAAAATAAATGTACACTGGCCCTGTCTTGTATGCTGTAAAATTCAGGGGTGTAGTGAAAATAAATGTACACTGGCCCTGTCTCGTATGCTGTAAAATTTCAGGGGTGGAGTGAAAATAAATGTACACTGGCCCTGTCTTGTATGCTGTAAAAATTCAGGGGTGGAGTGAAAATAAATGTACACTGGCCCTGTCTTGCATTCTGTAAAAATTCTGGGGTGCAGTGAAAATAAATGTACACTGGCCCTGTCTCGTATGCTGTAAAATTTCAGGGGTGGAGTGAAAATAAATGTACACTGGCCCTGTCTTGTATGCTGTAAAAATTCAGGGGTGGAGAGAAAATAAATGTACACTGGCCCTGTCTTGCATTCTGTAAAAATTCTGGGGTGCAGTGAAAATAAATGTACACTGGACCTGTCTTGTATGCAGTAAAAATTCAGGGGTGCAGTGAAAATAAATGTACACTGGTCCTGTGTTGTATGCTGTAAAAATTCTCGGGTGCAGTGAAAATAAATGTACACTGGCCCTGTGTTGTATGCTGTAAAAATTCTCTGGTGCAGTGAAAATAAATGTACACTGGCCCTGTCTTGTATGCTGTAAAAATTCAGGGGTGCAGTGAAAATAAATGTACACTGGCCCTGTCTTGTATGCTGTAAAAATTCAGGGGTGCAGTGAAAATAAATGTACACTGGCCCTGTCTCGTATGCTGTAAAAATTCAGGGGAGCAGTGAAAATAAATGTACACTGGCCCTGTCTTGCATTCTGTAAAAATTCAGGGGTGCAGTGAAAATAAATGTACACTGTTCCTGTCTTGTATGCTGTAAAAATTCAGGGGTGCAGTGAAAATAAATGTACACTGGCCCAGTCTTGTATGCTGTAAAACTTCAGGGGTGCAGTGAAAATAAATGTACACTGGCCCTGTCTTGTATGCGGTAAAAATTCAGGGGTGTAGTGAAAATAAATGTACACTGGCCCTGTCTTGTATGCTGTAAAACTTCAGGGGTGCAGTGAAAATAAACGTACACTGGCCCTGTCTTGTATGCTGTAAAAATTCAGGGGTGCAGTGAAAATAAATGTACACTGGCCCTGTCTTGTATGCTGTAAAAATTCAGGGGTGCAGTGAAAATAAATGGACACTGGCCCTGTCTTGTATGCTGTAAAAATTCTGGGGTGCAGTGAAAATAAAAGTACACTGGCCCTGTCTTGTCTGCTGTAAAAATTCTGGGGTGCAGTGAAAATCAATGTACACTGGCCCTGTCTTGTATGCTGTAAAAATTCAGGGGTGCAGTTAAAATAAATGTACACTGGCCCTGTGTTGTATGCTGTAAAAATTCTCGGGTGCAGTGAAAATAAATGTACACTGGCCCTGTCTTGTATGCTGTAAAAATTCAGGGGTGCAGTGAAAATAAATGTACACTGGCCCTGTCTTGTATGCTGTAAAAATTCAGGGGTGCAGTGAAAATACATGGACACTGGCCCTGTCTTGTATGCTGTAAAAATTCTGGGGTGCAGTGAAAATAAATGTACACTGGCCCTGTCTTGTATGCTGTAAAAATTCAGGGGTGGAGTGAAAATCAATGTACACTGTTCCTGTCTTGTATGCTGTAAAAATTCAGGGGAGCAGTGAAAATAAATGTACTCTGGCCCTGTCTTGCATTCTGTAAAAATTCAGGGGTGCAGTGAAAATAAATGTACACTGTTCCTGTCTTGTATGCTGTAAAAATTCAGGGGTGCAGTGAAAATAAATGTACACTGGCCCTGTCTTGTATGCTGTAAAACTTCAGGGGTGCAGTGAAAATAAATGTACACTGGTCTTGTCTTGTATGCGGTAAAAATTCAGGGGTGTAGTGAAAATAAATGTACACTGGCCCTGTCTTGTATGCTGTAAAACTTCAGGGGTGCAGTGAAAATAAATGTACACTGGCCCTGTCTTGTATGCGGTAAAAATTCAGGGGTGTAGTGAAAATAAATGTACACTGGCCCTGTCTTGTATGCTGTAAAACTTCAGGGGTGCAGTGAAAATAAATGTACACTGGCCCTGTCTTGTATGCTGTAAAAATTCAGGGGTGCAGTGAAAATAAATGTACACTGGCCCTGTCTTGTATGCTGTAAAAATTCAGGGGTGCAGTGAAAATAAATGGACACTGGCCCTGTCTTGTATGCTGTAAAAATTCTGGGGTGCAGTGAAAATAAAAGTACACTGGCCCTGTCTTGTCTGCTGTAAAAATTCTGGGGTGCAGTGAAAATCAATGTACACTGGCACTGTCTTGTATGCTGTAAAAATTCAGGGCTGGAGTGAAAATAAATGTACACTGTTCCTGTCTTGTATGCTGTAAAAATTCAGGGGAGCAGTGAAAATAAAAGTACACTGGCCCTGTCTTGCATTCTGTAAAAATTCAGGGGTGCAGTGAAAATAAATGTACACTGTTCCTGTCTTGTATGCTGTAAAAATTCAGGGGTGCAGTGAAAATAAATGTACACTGTTCCTGTCTTGTATGTTGTAAAAATTCAGGGGTGCAGTGAAAATAAATGTACACTGGCCCTGTCTTGTATGCTGAAAAACTTCAGGTGTGCATTGAAAATAAATGTACACTGGTCCTGTCTTGTATGCGGTAAAAATTCAGGGGTGTAGTGAAAATAAATGTACACTGGCCCTGTCTTGTATGCTGTAAAACTTCAGGGGTGCAGTGAAAATAAATGTACACTGGCCCTGTCTTGTATGCGGTAAAAATTCAGGGGTGGAGTGAAAATAAATGTACACTGGCCCTGTCTTGTATGCTGTAAAAATTCAGGGGTGTAGTGAAAATAAATGTACACTGGCCCTTTCTCGTATGCTGTAAAATTTCAGGGGTGGAGTGAAAATAAATGTACACTGGCCCTGTCTTGTATGCTGTAAAAATTCAGGGGTGGAGTGAAAATAAATGTACACTGGCCCTGTCTTGCATTCTGTAAAAATTCTGGGGTGCAGTGAAAATAAATGTACACTGGCCCTGTCTCGTATGCTGTAAAAATTCAGGGGTGCAGTGAAAAGAAATGTACACTGGTCCTGTCTTGTATGCTGTAAAAATTCAGGGGTGCAGTGAAAATAAATGTACACTGGTCCTGTCTTGTATGCTGTAAAAATTCAGGGGTGCAGTGAAAATAAATGTACACTGGCCCTGTCTTGTATGCTGTAAAACTTCAGGGGTGCAGTGAAAATAAATGTACACTGGTCCTGTCTTGTATGCGGTAAAAATTCAGGGGTGTAGTGAAAATAAATGTACACTGGCCCTGTCTTGTATGCTGTAAAACTTCAGGGGTGCAGTGAAAATAAATGTACACTGGCCCTGTCTTGTATGCGGTAAAAATTCAGGGGTGGAGTGAAAATAAATGTACACTGGCCCTGTCTTGTATGCTGTAAAAATTCAGGGGTGTAGTGAAAATAAATGTACACTGGCCCTGTCTCGTATGCTGTAAAATTTCAGGGGTGGAGTGAAAATAAATGTACACTGGTCCTGTCTTGTATGCTGTAAAAATTCAGGGGTGCAGTGAAAATAAATATACACTGTTCCTGTCTTGTATGCTGTAAAAATTCAGGGGTGCAGTGAAAATAAATGTACACTGTTCCTGTCTTGTATGCTGTAAAAATTCAGGGGTTCAGTGAAAATAAATGTACACCGGCCCTGTCTTGTATGCTGTAAAAATTCAGGGGTGCAGTGAAAATAAATGTACACTGGTCCTGTCTTGTATGTGATAAAAATTCAGGGGTGCAGTGAAAATAAATGTACACTGGCCCTGTCTTGGATGCTGTAAAAATTCAGGGGTGCAGTGAAAATAAATGTACACTGGCCCTGTCTTGTATGCTGTAGAAATTCAGGGGTGTAGTGAAAATAAAAGTACACAGGCCCTGTCTTGTATGCTGTAAAAATTCAGGGGTGCAACGAAAATACATTTACACTGGCCTGTCTTGCATTCTGTAAAAATTCAGGGGTGCAGTGAAAATAAATGTACACTGGCCCTGTCTTGTATGCTCTAAAAATTCAAGGGTGGAGTGAAAATAAATGTACACTGACCCTGTCTTGCATTCTGTAAAAATTCTGGGGTGCAGTGAAAATAAATGTACACTGGCCCTGTCTTGTATGCTGTAAAAATTCAAGGGTGGAGTGAAAATAAATGTACACTGGCCCTGTCTTGCATTCTGTAAAAATTCTGGGGTGCAGTGAAAATAAATTTACACTGGCCCTGTCTTGTATGCTGTAAAAATTCAGGGGTGCAGTGAAAATAAATGTACACTGGCCCTGTCTTGTCTGCTGTAAAAATTCTGGGGTGCAGTGAAAATCAATGTACACTGGCCCTGTCTTGTATGCTGTAAAAATTCAGGGGTGTAGTGAAAATAAATGTACACTGTTCCTGTCTTGTATGCTGTAAAAATTCAGGGGAGCAGTGAAAATAAAAGTACACTGGCCCTGTCTTGCATTCTGTAAAAATTCAGGGGTGCAGTGAAAATAAATGTACACTGTTCCTGTCTTGTATGCTGTAAAAATTCAGGGGTGCAGTGAAAATAAATGTACACTGTTGCTGTCTTGTATGCTGTAAAAATTCAGGGGTGCAGTGAAAATAAATGTACACTGTTCCTGTCTTGTATGCTGTAAAAATTCAGGGGTGCAGTGAAAATAAATGTACACTGTTCCTGTCTTGTATGCGGTAAAAATTCAGGGGTGTAGTGAAAATAAATGTACACCGGCCCTGTCTTGTATGCTGTAAAAATTCAGGGGTGCAGTGAAAATAAATGTACACTGGCCCTGTCTTGTATGCGATAAAAATGCAGGGGTGCAGTGAAAATAAATGTACACTGGCCCTGTCTTGGATGCTGTAAAAATTCAGGGGTGCAGTGAAAATAAATGTACACTGGCCCTGTCTTGTATGCTGTAGTAATTCAGGGGTGTAGTGAAAATAAAAGTATACAGGCCCTGTCTTGTATGCTGTAAAAATCAGGGGTGCTGTGAAAATAAATGTACACTGGTCCTGTCTTGTATGCTGTAAAAATTCAGGGGTGCAGTGAAAATAAATGTACACTGGTCCTGTCTTGTATGCTGTAAAAATTCAGGGGTGGAGTAAAAATAAATGTACACTGGCCCTGTCTTGTATGCTGTAAAAATTCAGGGGTGTAGTGAAAATAAATGTGCACTGGCCCTGTCTCGTATGCTGTAAAATTTCAGGGGTGGAGTAAAAATAAATATACACTGGCCCTGTCTTGTATGCTGTAAAAATTCAGGGGTGGAGTGAAAATAAAAGTACACTGGCCCTGTCTTGCATTCTGTAAAAATTCTGGGGAGCAGTGAAAATAAATGTACACTGGCCCTGTCTTGTATGCGGTAAAAATTCAGGGGTGCAGTGAAAATAAATGTACATTGGTCCTGTCTTGTATGCTGTAAAAATTCAGGGGTGCAGTGAAAATAAATGTACACTGTTCCTGTCTTGTATGCTGTAAAAATTCAGGGGTGCAGTAAAAATAAATGTACACCGGCCCTGTCTTGTATGCGGTAAAAATTCAGGGGTGCAGTGAAAATAAATGTACACTGGTCCTGTCTTGTATGTGATAAAAATTCAGGGGTGCAGTGAAAATAAATGTACACTGGCCCTGTCTTGGATGCTGTAAAAATTCAGGGGTGCAGTGAAAATAAATGTACACTGTTCCTGTCTTGTATGCTGTAAAAATTCAGGGGTGTAGTGAAAATAAATGTACACCGGCCCTGTCTTGTATGCTGTAAAAATTCAGGGGTGCAGTGAAAATAAATGTACACTGGTCCTGTCTTGTATGCGATAAAAATTCAGGGGTGCAGTGAAAATAAATGTACACTGGCCCTGTCTTGGATGCTGTAAAAATTCAGGGGTGCAGTGAAAATAAATGTACACTGACCCTGTCTTGCATTCTGTAAAAATTCTGGGGTGCAGTGAAAATAAAAGTACACAGGCCCTGTCTTGTATGCTGTAAAATTCAGGGGTGCTGTGAAAATAAATGTACACTGGCCCTGTCTTGTATGCTGTAAAAATTCAGGGGTGCAGTGAAAATACATTTACATTGGCCCTGTCTTGCATTCTGTAAATTCAGGGGTGCAGTGAAAATAAATGTACACTGGCCCTGTCTTGTATGCTGTAAAAATTCTGGGGTGCAGTGAAAATAAATGTACACTGGCCCTGTCTTGCATTCTGTTGAAATTCAGGAGTGCAGTGAAAATAAATGTACACTGGCCCTGTCTTGTATGCTGTAAAAATTCAGGGGTGCAGTGAAAATAAATGTACACTGGCCCTGTCTTGTATGCTGTAGTAATTCAGGGGTGTAGTGAAAATAAAAGTACACAGGCCCTGTCTTGTATGCTGTAAAATTCAGGGGTGCTGTGAAAATAAATTTACACTGGCCCTGTCTTGTATGCTGTAAAAATTCAGGGGTGCAACGAAAATACATTTACACTGGCCTGTCTTGCATTCTGTAAAAATTCAGGGGTGCAGTGAAAATAAATGTACACTGGCCCTGTCTTGTATGCTCTAAAAATTCAAGGGTGGAGTGAAAATAAATGTACACTGACCCTGTCTTGCATTCTGTAAAAATTCTGGGGTGCAGTGAAAATAAATGTACACTGGTTCTGTCTTGTATGCTGTAAAAATTCAAGGGTGGAGTGAAAATAAATGTACACTGGCCCTGTCTTGCATTCTGTAAAAATTCTGGGGTGCAGTGAAAATAAATGTACACTGGCCCTGTCTTGTATGCTGTAAAAATTCAGGGATGCAGTGAAAATAAATGTACACTGTTCCTGTCTTGTATGCTGTAAAAATTCAGGGGTGCAGTGAAAATAAATGTACACTGTTCCTGTCTTGTATGCTGTTAAACTTCAGGGGTGCAGTGAAAATAAATGAACACCGGCCCTGTCTTGTATGCTGTAAAAATTCAGGGATGCAGTGAAAATAAATGTACACTGTTCCTGTCTTGTATGCTGTAAAAATTCAGGGGTGCAGTGAAAATAAATGTACACTGTTCCTGTCTTGTATGCGGTAAAAATTCAGGGGTGTAGTGAAAATAAATGTACACCGGCCCTGTCTTGTATGCTGTAAAAATTCAGGGGTGCAGTGAAAATAAATGTACACTGGTCCTGCCTTGTATGCGATAAAAATTCAGGGGTGCAGTGAAAATAAATGTACACTGGCCCTGTCTTGGATGCTGTAAAAATTCAGGGGTGCAGTGAAAATAAATGTACACTGGCCCTGTCTCGTATGCTGTAGTAATTCAGGGGTGTAGTGAAAATAAAAGTACAAAGGCCCTGTCTTGTATGCTGTAAAATTCAGGGGTGCTGTGAAAATAAATGTACACTGGCCCTGTCTTGTATGCTGTAAAAATTCAGGGGTGCAGTGAAAATACATTTACATTGGCCCTGTCTTGCATTCTGTAAATTCAGGGGTGCAGTGAAAATAAATGTACACTGGCCCTGTCTTGTATGCTGTAAAAATTCTGGGGTGCAGTGAAAATAAATGTACACTGGCCCTGTCTTGCATTCTGTTGAAATTCAGGAGTGCAGTGAAAATAAATGTACACTGGCCCTGTCTTGTATGCTGTAAAAATTCAGGGGTGCAGTGAAAATAAATGTACACTGTTCCTGTCTTGTATGCTGTAAAAATTCAGGGGTGCAGTGAAAATAAATGTACACTGTTCCTGTCTTGTATGCGGTAAAAATTCAGGGGTGTAGTGAAAATAAATGTACACCGGCCCTGTCTTGTATGCTGTAAAAATTCAGGGGTCTTGCATTCTGTAAAACTTCAGGGGTGCAGTGAAAATAAATGTACACTGGTCCTGTCTTGTATGCGGTAAAAATTCAGGGGTGCAGTGAAAATAAATGTACACTGGCCCTATCTTGTATGCTGTAAAAATTCAGGAGTGCAGTGAAAATAAATGTACACTGGTCCTGACTCCTGTCTTGTATGGGTGCAGTGAAAATAAATGTACACTGGCCCTGTCTTGTATGCTGTAAAAATTCAGGGGTGCAGTGAAAATAAATGTACACTGGCCCTGTCTTGTATGCTGTAATAATTCAGGGGTGTAGTAAAAATAAAAGTACACTGGCCCTGTCTTGTATGCTGTAAAAAAATTCAGGGGTGCAGTGAAAATAAATGTACACTGGCCCTGTCTTGTATGCTGTAAAACTTCAGGGGTGCAGTGAAAATAAATGTACACTGGTCCTGTCTTGTATGCGGTAAAAATTCAGGGGTGTAGTGAAAATAAATGTACACTGGCCCTGTCTTGTATGCTGTAAAACTTCAGGGGTGCAGTGAAAATAAATGTACACTGGCCCTGTCTTGTATGCGGTAAAAATTCAGGGGTGGAGTGAAAATAAATGTACACTGGCCCTGTCTTGTATGCTGTAAAAATTCAGGGGTGTAGTGAAAATAAATGTACACTGGCCCTGTCTCGTATGCTGTAAAATTTCAGGGGTGGAGTGAAAATAAATGTACACTGGCCCTGTCTTGTATGCTGTAAAAATTCAGGGGTTCAGTGAAAATAAATGTACACCGGCCCTGTCTTGTATGCTGTAAAAATTCAGGGGTGCAGTGAAAATAAATGTACACTGGTCCTGTCTTGTATGTGATAAAAATTCAGGGGTGCAGTGAAAATAAATGTACACTGGCCCTGTCTTGGATGCTGTAAAAATTCAGGGGTGCAGTGAAAATAAATGTACACTGGCCCTGTCTTGTATGCTGTAGTAATTCAGGGGTGTAGTGAAAATAAAAGTACACAGGCCCTGTCTTGTATGCTGTAAAAATTCAGGGGTGCAACGAAAATACATTTACACTGGCCTGTCTTGCATTCTGTAAAAATTCAGGGGTGCAGTGAAAATAAATGTACACTGGCCCTGTCTTGTATGCTCTAAAAATTCAAGGGTGGAGTGAAAATAAATGTACACTGACCCTGTCTTGCATTCTGTAAAAATTCTGGGGTGCAGTGAAAATAAATGTACACTGGCCCTGTCTTGTATGCTGTAAAAATTCAAGGGTGGAGTGAAAATAAATGTACACTGGCCCTGTCTTGCATTCTGTAAAAATTCTGGGGTGCAGTGAAAATAAATGTACACTGGCCCTGTCTTGTATGCTGTAAAAATTCAGGGGTGCAGTGAAAATAAATGTACACTGGCCCTGTCTTGTCTGCTGTAAAAATTCTGGGGTGCAGTGAAAATCAATGTACACTGGCCCTGTCTTGTATGCTGTAAAAATTCAGGGGTGTAGTGAAAATAAATGTACACTGTTCCTGTCTTGTATGCTGTAAAAATTCAGGGGAGCAGTGAAAATAAAAGTACACTGGCCCTGTCTTGCATTCTGTAAAAATTCAGGGGTGCAGTGAAAATAAATGTACACTGTTCCTGTCTTGTATGCTGTAAAAATTCAGGGGTGCAGTGAAAATAAATGTACACTGTTCCTGTCTTGTATGCTGTAAAAATTCAGGGGTGCAGTGAAAATAAATGTACACTGGCCCTGTCTTGTATGCGGTAAAAATTCAGGGGTGTAGTGAAAATAAATGTACACTGGCCCTGTCTTATATGCTTTAAAACTTCAGGGGTGCAGTGAAAATAAATGTACACTGGCCCTGTCTTGTATGAGGTAAAAATTCAGGGGTGGAGTGAAAATAAATGTACACTGGCCCTGTCTTGTATGCTGTAAAAATTCAGGGGTGTAGTGAAAATAAATGTACACTGGCCCTGTCTTGTATGCTGTAAAACTTCAGGGGTGCAGTGAAAATAAATGTACACTGGCCCTGTATTGTATGCTGTAAAAATTCAGGGGTGCAGTGAAAATAAATGTACACTGGCCCTGTCTTGTATGCTGTAAAAATTCAGGGGTGCAGTGAAAATAAATGTACACTGGTCCTGTCTTGTATGCTGTAAAAATTCAGGGGTGCAGTGAAAATAAATGTACACTGGCCCTGTCTTGTATGCTGTAAAACTTTAGGGGTGCAGTGAAAATAAATGTACACTGGTCCTGTCTTGTATGCGGTAAAAATTCAGGGGTGTAGTGAAAATAAATGTACACTGGCCCTGTCTTGTATGCTGTAAAACTTCAGGGGTGCAGTGAAAATAAATGTACACTGGCCCTGTCTTGTATGCGGTAAAAATTCAGGGGTGGAGTGAAAATAAATGTACACTGGCCCTGTCTTGTATGCTGTAAAAATTCAGGGGTGTAGTGAAAATAAATGTACACTGGCCCTGTCTTGTATGCTGTAAAAATTCAGGGGTGTAGTGAAAATAAATGTACACTGGCCCTGTCTTGTATGCTGTAAAACTTCAGGGGTGCAGTGAAAATAAATGTACACTGGCCCTGTCTTGTATGCTGTAAAAATTCAGGGGTGCAGTGAAAATAAATGTACACTGGCCCTGTCTTGTATGCTGTAAAAATTCAGGGGTGCAGTGAAAATAAATGTACACTGGTCCTGTCTTGTATGCTGTAAAAATTCAGGGGTGCAGTGAAAATAAATGTACACTGGCCCTGTCTTGTATGCTGTAAAACTTTAGGGGTGCAGTGAAAATAAATGTACACTGGTCCTGTCTAGTATGCGGTAAAAATTCAGGGGTGTAGTGAAAATAAATGTACACTGGCCCTGTCTTGTATGCTGTAAAACTTCAGGGGTGCAGTGAAAATAAATGTACACTGGCCCTGTCTTGTATGCGGTAAAAATTCAGGGGTGGAGTGAAAATAAATGTACACTGGCCCTGTCTCGTATGCTGTAAAATTTCAGGGGTGGAGTGAAAATAAATGTACACTGGCCCTGTCTTGTATGCTGTAAAAATTCAGGGGTGGAGCTAAAATAAATGTACACTGGCCCTGTCTTGCATTCTGTAAAAATTCTGGGGAGCAGTGAAAATAAATGTACACTGGCCCTGTCTTGTATGCGGTAAAAATTCAGGGGTGCAGTGAAAATAAATGTACACTGGTCCTGTCTTGTATGCTGTAAAAATTCAGGGGTGCAGTGAAAATAAATGTACACTGTTCCTGTCTTGTATGCTGTAAAAATTCAGGGGTGCAGTGAAAATAAATGTACACTGTTCCTGTCTTGTATGCTGTAAAAATTCAGGGGTGCAGTGAAAATAAATGTACACCGGCCCTGTCTTGTATGCGGTAAAAATTCAGGGGTGCAGTGAAAATAAATGTACACTGGTCCTGTCTTGTATGTGATAAAAATTCAGGGGTGCAGTGAAAATAAATGTACACTGGCCCTGTCTTGGATGCTGTAAAAATTCAGGGGTGCAGTGAAAATAAATGTACACTGGCCCTGTCTTGTATGCTGTAGTAATTCAGGGGTGTAGTGAAAATAAAAGTACACTGGCCCTGTCTTGTATGCTGTAAAAATTCAGGGGTGTAGTGAAAATAAATGTACACTGGCCCTGTCTCGTATGCTGTAAAATTTCAGGGGTGGAGTGAAAATAAATGTACACTGGCCCTGTCTTGTATGCTGTAAAAATTCAGGGGTGGAGCTAAAATAAATGTACACTGGCCCTGTCTTGCATTCTGTAAAAATTCTGGGGAGCAGTGAAAATAAATGTACACTGGCCCTGTCTTGTATGCGGTAAAAATTCAGGGGTGCAGTGAAAATAAATGTACACTGGTCCTGTCTTGTATGCTGTAAAAATTCAGGGGTGCAGTGAAAATAAATGTACACTGTTCCTGTCTTGTATGCTGTAAAAATTCTGGGGTGCAGTGAAAATAAATGTACACTGTTCCTGTCTTGTATGCTGTAAAAATTCAGGGGTGCAGTGAAAATAAATGTACACTGGCCCTGTCTTGTATGCGGTAAAAATTCAGGGGTGCAGTGAAAATAAATGTACACTGGTCCTGTCTTGTATGTGATAAAAATTCAGGGGTGCAGTGAAAATAAATGTACACTGGCCCTGTCTTGGATGCTGTAAAAATTCAGGGGTGCAGTGAAAATAAATGTACACTGGCCCTGTCTTGTATGCTGTAGTAATTCAGGGGTGTAGTGAAAATAAAAGTACACTGGCCCTGTCTTGTATGCTGTAAAAATTCAGGGGTGGAGTGAAAATAAATGTACACTGGCCCTGTCTCGTATGCTGTAAAATTTCAGGGGTGGAGTGAAAATAAATGTACACTGGCCCTGTCTTGTATACTGTAAAAATTCAGGGGTGGAGTGAAAATAAATGTACACTGGCCCTGTCTTGCATTCTGTAAAAATTCTGGGGTGCAGTGAAAATAAATGTACACTGGCCCTGTCTCGTATGCTGTAAAATGTCAGGGGTGGAGTGAAAATAAATGTACACTGGCCCTGTCTTGTATGCTGTAAAAATTCAGGGGTGGAGTGAAAATAAATGTACACTGGCCCTGTCTTGCATTCTGTAAAAATTCTGGGGTGCAGTGAAAATAAATGTACACTGGCCCTGTCTTGTATGCGGTAAAAATTCAGGGGTGCAGTGAAAATAAATGTACACTGGTCCTGTCTTGTATGCTGTAAAAATTCAGGGGTGCAGTGAAAATAAATGTACACTGGTCCTGTCTTGTATGCTGTAAAAATTCAGGGGTGCAGTGAAAATAAATGTACACTGGCCCTGTCTTGTATGCTGTAAAACTTTAGGGGTGCAGTGAAAATAAATGTACACTGGTCCTGTCTTGTATGCGGTAAAAATTCAGGGGTGTAGTGAAAATAAGTGTACACTGGCCCTGTCTTGTATGCTGTAAAACTTCAGGGGTGCAGTGAAAATAAATGTACACTGGCCCTGTCTTGTATGCGGTAAAAATTCAGGGGTGGAGTGAAAATAAATGTACACTGGCCCTGTCTTGTATGCTGTAAAAATTCAGGGGTGTAGTGAAAATAAATGTACACTGGCCATGTCTCGTATGCTGTAAAATTTCAGGGGTGGAGTGAAAATAAATGTACACTGGCCCTGTCTTGTATGCTGTAAAAATTCAGGGGTGGAGCTAAAATAAATGTACACTGGCCCTGTCTTGCATTCTGTAAAAATTCTGGGGAGCAGTGAAAATAAATGTACACTGGCCCTGTCTTGTATGCGGTAAAAATTCAGGGGTGCAGTGAAAATAAATGTACACTGGTCCTGTCTTGTATGCTGTAAAAATTCAGGGGTGCAGTGAAAATAAATGTACACTGTTCCTGTCTTGTATGCTGTAAAAATTCAGGGGTGCAGTGAAAATAAATGTACACTGTTCCTGTCTTGTATGCTGTAAAAATTCAGGGGTGCAGTGAAAATAAATGTACACCGGCCCTGTCTTGTATGCGGTAAAAATTCAGGGGTGCAGTGAAAATAAATGTACACTGGTCCTGTCTTGTATGTGATAAAAATTCAGGGGTGCAGTGAAAATAAATGTACACTGGCCCTTAGAGATGAGCGGGTTCGGTTTCTCTGAATCCGAACCCGCCAGAACTTCATGTTTTTTTTCACGGGTCCGAGCGACTCGGATCTTCCCGCCTTGCTCGGTTAACCCGAGCGCGCCCGAACGTCATCATGACGCTGTCGGAATCTCGCGAGGCTCGGATTCTATCGCGAGACTCGGATTCTATATAAGGAGCCGCGCGTCGCCGCCATTTTCACACGTGCATTGAGATTGATAGGGAGAGGACGTGGCTGGCGTCCTCTCCATTTAGATTATAAGAGACTGAGAGAGATTTACTGGAGCTGACTAGGAGGAGTACTGTTACTGTAGAAGTGTAGAGACTGAGTGGAGAGAGTTTACTAGTGAGGACAGTGCAGTTTACTTTATAATCCGTTCTCTGCCTGAAAAAAGCGATACACAGCACACAGTGACTCAGTCACATACCATATCTGTGTGCACTGCTCAGGCTCAGGCCAGTGTGCTGCATCATCTATTATCTATATATAATATTATATATATCTGTCTGACTGCTCAGCTCACACAGCTTATAATTGTGGGGGAGACTGGGGAGCACTACTGCAGTGCCAGTTATAGGTTATAGCAGGAGCCAGGAGTACATAATATATTATATAGTGAGTGACCACCAGACACACAGTGCAGTTTATTTAATATATCCGTTCTCTGCCTGAAAAAAGCGATACAGTGACTCAGTCAGTCACATACCATATCTGTGTGCACTGCTCAGGCTCAGGCCAGTGTGCTGCATCATCTATTATCTATATATAATATTATATATATCTGTCTGACTGCTCAGCTCACACAGCTTATAATTGTGGGGGAGACTGGGGAGCACTACTGCAGTGCCAGTTATAGGTTATAGCAGGAGCCAGGAGTACATAATATATTATATAGTGAGTGACCACCAGACACACAGTGCAGTTTATTTAATATATCCGTTCTCTGCCTGAAAAAAGCGATACACACAGTGACTCAGTCAGTCACATACCATATCTGTGTGCACTGCTCAGGCTCAGGCCAGTGTGCTGCATCATCTATTATCTATATATAATATTATATATATCTGTCTGACTGCTCAGCTCACACAGCTTATAATTGTGGGGGAGACTGGGGAGCACTACTGCAGTGCCAGTTATAGGTTATAGCAGGAGCCAGGAGTACATAATATATTATATAGTGAGTGACCACCAGACACACAGTGCAGTTTATTTAATATATCCGTTCTCTGCCTGAAAAAAGCGATACACACAGTGACTCAGTCAGTCACATACCATATCTGTGTGCACTGCTCAGGCTCAGGCCAGTGTGCTGCATCATCTATTATCTATATATAATATTATATATATCTGTCTGACTGCTCAGCTCACACAGCTTATAATTGTGGGGGAGACTGGGGAGCACTACTGCAGTGCCAGTTATAGGTTATAGCAGGAGCCAGGAGTACATAATATATTATATAGTGAGTGACCACCAGACACACAGTGCAGTTTATTTAATATATCCGTTCTCTGCCTGAAAAAAGCGATACACACAGTGACTCAGTCAGTCACATACCATATCTGTTAGAGATGAGCGCCTGAAATTTTTCGGGTTTTGTGTTTTGGTTTTGGGTTCGGTTCCGCGGCCGTGTTTTGGGTTCGAACGCGTTTTGGCAAAACCTCACCGAATTTTTTTTGTTGGATTCGGGTGTGTTTTGGATTCGGGTGTTTTTTTCCAAAAACACTAAAAAACAGCTTAAATCATAGAATTTGGGGGTCATTTTGATCCCAAAGTATTATTAACCTCAAAAACCATAATTTACACTCATTTTCAGTCTATTCTGAATACCTCACACCTCACAATATTATTTTTAGTCCTAAAATTTGCACCGAGGTCGCTGTGTGAGTAAGATAAGTGACCCTAGTGGCCGACACAAACACCGGGCCCATCTAGGAGTGGCACTGCAGTGTCACGCAGGATGTCCCTTCCAAAAAACCCTCCCCAAACAGCACATGACGCAAAGAAAAAAAGAGGCGCAATGAGGTAGCTGTGTGAGTAAGATTAGCGACCCTAGTGGCCGACACAAACACCGGGCCCATCTAGGAGTGGCACTGCAGTGTCACGCAGGATGGCCCTTCCAAAAAACCCTCCCCAAACACCATATGACGCAAAGAAAAAAAGAGGCTTTTTACTGATATTTGGTGTTTTGGATTTGACATGCTCTGTACTATGACATTGGGCATCGGCCTTGGCAGACGACGTTGCTGGCATTTCATCGTCTCGGCCATGACTAGTGGCAGCAGCTTCAGCACGAGGTGGAAGTGGATCTTGATCTTTCCCTAATTTTGGAACCTCAACATTTTTGTTCTCCATATTTTAATAGGCACAACTAAAAGGCACCTCAGGTAAACAATGGAGATGGATGGATTGGATACTAGTATACAATTATGGACGGGCTGCCGAGTGCCGACACAGAGGTAGCCACAGCCGTGAACTACCGCACTGTACTGTGTCTGCTGCTAATATATAGACTGGTTGATAAAGAGATAGTATACTCGTAACTAGTATGTATGTATAAAGAAAGAAAAAAAACCCACGGTCAGGTGGTATATACAATTATGGACGGGCTGCCGAGTGCCGACACAGAGGTAGCCACAGCCGTGAACTACCGCACTGTACTGTGTCTGCTGCTAATATATAGACTGGTTGATAAAGAGATAGTATACTCGTAACTAGTATGTATGTATAAAGAAAGAAAAAAAAACCACGGTTAGGTGGTATATACAATTATGGACGGGCTGCCGAGTGCCGACACAGAGGTAGCCACAGCCGTGAACTACCGCACTGTACTGTGTCTGCTGCTAATATATAGACTGGTTGATAAAGAGATAGTATACTCGTAACTAGTATGTATGTATAAAGAAAGAAAAAAAAACCACGGTTAGGTGGTATATACAATTATGGACGGGCTGCCGAGTGCCGACACAGAGGTAGCCACAGCCGTGAACTACCGCACTGTACTGTGTCTGCTGCTAATATATAGACTGGTTGATAAAGAGATAGTATACTCGTAACTAGTATGTATGTATAAAGAAAGAAAAAAAAACCACGGTTAGGTGGTATATACAATTATGGACGGGCTGCCGAGTGCCGACACAGAGGTAGCCACAGCCGTGAACTACCGCACTGTACTGTGTCTGCTGCTAATATATAGACTGGTTGATAAAGAGATAGTATACTCGTAACTAGTATGTATGTATAAAGAAAGAAAAAAAAACCACGGTTAGGTGGTATATACAATTATGGACGGGCTGCCGAGTGCCGACACAGAGGTAGCCACAGCCGTGAACTACCGCACTGTACTGTGTCTGCTGCTAATATATAGACTGGTTGATAAAGAGATAGTATACTCGTAACTAGTATGTATGTATAAAGAAAGAAAAAAAAACCACGGTTAGGTGGTATATACAATTATGGACGGGCTGCCGAGTGCCGACACAGAGGTAGCCACAGCCGTGAACTACCGCACTGTACTGTGTCTGCTGCTAATATATAGACTGGTTGATAAAGAGATAGTATACTCGTAACTAGTATGTATGTATAAAGAAAGAAAAAAAAACCACGGTTAGGTCACTGGTATATACAATTATGGACGGGCTGCCGAGTGCCGACACAGAGGTAGCCACAGCCGTGAACTACCGCACTGTACTGTGTCTGCTGCTAATATAGACTGGTTGATAAAGAGATAGTATACTACTAATATTATATACTGGTGGTCAGGTCACTGGTCACTAGTCACACTGGCAGTGGCACTCCTGCAGCAAAAGTGTGCACTGTTTAATTTTAATATAATATTATGTACTCCTGGCTCCTGCTATAACCTATAACTGGCACTGCAGTAGTGCTCCCCAGTCTCCCCCACAATTATAAGCTGTGTGAGCTGAGCAGTCAGACAGATATATAATATATATAGATGATGCAGCACACTGGCCTGAGCCTGAGCAGTGCACACAGATATGGTATGTATGTGACTGAGTCACTGTGTGCTGTGTATCGCTTTTTTCAGGCAGAGAACGGATTATAAATAAAAGTGGTGGTCACTGGTCACTATCAGCAAAACTCTGCACTGTACACTACTGAGTACTCCTAATGCTCCCCAAAATTAGTAAATCAAGTGTCTCTCTAATCTATTCTAATTCTAAACGGAGAGGACGCCAGCCACGTCCTCTCCCTATCAATCTCAATGCACGTGTGAAAATGGCGGCGACGCGCGGCTCCTTATATAGAATCCGAGTCTCGCGATAGAATCCGAGCCTCGCGAGAATCCGACAGCGTCATGATGACGTTCGGGCGCGCTCGGGTTAACCGAGCAAGGCGGGAAGATCCGAGTCGCTCGGACCCGTGAAAAAAAACATGAAGTTCTGGCGGGTTCGGATTCAGAGAAACCGAACCCGCTCATCTCTAATATCTGTGTGCACTGCTCAGGCTCAGGCCAGTGTGCTGCATCATCTATTATCTATATATAATATTATATATATCTGTCTGACTGCTCAGCTCACACAGCTTATAATTGTGGGGGAGACTGGGGAGCACTACTGCAGTGCCAGTTATAGGTTATAGCAGGAGCCAGGAGTACATAATATATTATATAGTGAGTGACCACCAGACACACAGTGCAGTTTATTTAATATATCCGTTCTCTGCCTGAAAAAAGCGATACACACAGTGACTCAGTCAGTCACATACCATATCTGTGTGCACTGCTCAGGCTCAGGCCAGTGTGCTGCATCATCTATTATCTATATATAATATTATATATATCTGTCTGACTGCTCAGCTCACACAGCTTATAATTGTGGGGGAGACTGGGGAGCACTACTGCAGTGCCAGTTATAGGTTATAGCAGGAGCCAGGAGTACATAATATATTATATAGTGAGTGACCACCAGACACACAGTGCAGTTTATTTAATATTAGAGATGAGCGGGTTCGGTTTCTCTGAATCCGAACCCGCCAGAACTTCATGTTTTTTTTCACGAGTCCGAGCGACTCGGATCTTCCCGCCTTGCTCGGTTAACCCGAGCGCGCCCGAACGTCATCATGACGCTGTCGGATTCTCGCGAGGCTCGGATTCTATCGCGAGACTCGGATTCTATATAAGGAGCCGCGCGTCGCCGCCATTTTCACACGTGCATTGAGATTGATAGGGAGAGGACGTGGCTGGCGTCCTCTCCGTTTAGAATAGATTAGAGAGACACTTGATTTACTAATTTTGGGGAGCATTAGGAGTACTCAGTAGTGTACAGTGCAGAGTTTTGCTGATAGTGACCAGTGACCACCACTTTTATTTATAATCCGTTCTCTGCCTGAAAAAAGCGATACACAGCACACAGTGACTCAGTCACATACATACCATATCTGTGTGCACTGCTCAGGCTCAGGCCAGTGTGCTGCATCATCTATATATATTATATATCTGTCTGACTGCTCAGCTCACACAGCTTATAATTGTGGGGGAGACTGGGGAGCACTACTGCAGTGCCAGTTATAGGTTATAGCAGGAGCCAGGAGTACATAATATTATATTAAAATTAAACAGTGCACACTTTTGCTGCAGGAGTGCCACTGCCAGTGTGACTAGTGACCAGTGACCTGACCACCAGTATATAATATTAGTAGTATACTATCTCTTTATCAACCAGTCTATATTAGCAGCAGACACAGTACAGTGCGGTAGTTCACGGCTGTGGCTACCTCTGTGTCGGCACTCGGCAGCCCGTCCATAATTGTATATACCAGTGACCTAACCGTGGTTTTTTTTTCTTTCTTTATACATACATACTAGTTACGAGTATACTATCTCTTTATCAACCAGTCTATATATTAGCAGCAGACACAGTACAGTGCGGTAGTTCACGGCTGTGGCTACCTCTGTGTCGGCACTCGGCAGCCCGTCCATAATTGTATATACCACCTAACCGTGGTTTTTTTTTCTTTCTTTATACATACATACTAGTTACGAGTATACTATCTCTTTATCAACCAGTCTATATATTAGCAGCAGACACAGTACAGTGCGGTAGTTCATGGCTGTGGCTACCTCTGTGTCGGCACTCCGCAGCCCGTCCATAATTGTATATACCAGTGACCTAACCGTGGTTTTTTTTTCTTTCTTTATACATACATACTAGTTACGAGTATACTATCTCTTTATCAACCAGTCTATATATTAGCAGCAGACACAGTACAGTGCGGTAGTTCACGGCTGTGGCTACCTCTGTGTCGGCACTCGGCAGCCCGTCCATAATTGTATATACCAGTGACCTAACCGTGGTTTTTTTTTCTTTCTTTATACATACATACTAGTTACGAGTATACTATCTCTTTATCAACCAGTCTATATATTAGCAGCAGACACAGTACAGTGCGGTAGTTCACGGCTGTGGCTACCTCTGTGTCGGCACTCCGCAGCCCGTCCATAATTGTATATACCAGTGACCTAACCGTGGTTTTTTTTTCTTTCTTTATACATACATACTAGTTACGAGTATACTATCTCTTTATCAACCAGTCTATATATTAGCAGCAGACACAGTACAGTGCGGTAGTTCACGGCTGTGGCTACCTCTGTGTCGGCACTCCGCAGCCCGTCCATAATTGTATATACCAGTGACCTAACCGTGGTTTTTTTTTCTTTCTTTATACATACATACTAGTTACGAGTATACTATCTCTTTATCAACCAGTCTATATATTAGCAGCAGACACAGTACAGTGCGGTAGTTCACGGATGTGGCTACCTCTGTGTCGGCACTCGGCAGCCCGTCCATAATTGTATATACCACCTAACCGTGGTTTTTTTTTCTTTCTTTATACATACATACTAGTTACGAGTATACTATCTCTTTTTCTTTGCGTCATGTGCTGTTTGGGGAGGGTTTTTTGGAAGGGACATCCTACGTGACACTGCAGTGCCACTCCTAAATGGGCCCGGTGTTTGTGTCGGCCACTACGGTCGCTAATCTTACTCACACAGCTACCTCATTGCGCCTCTTTTTTTCTTTGCGTCATGTGCTGTTTGGGGAGGGTTTTTTGGAAGGGACATCCTACGTGACACTGCAGTGCCACTCCTAGATGGGCCCGGTGTTTGTGTCGGCCACTAGGGTCGCTAATCTTACTCACACAGCTACCTCATTGCGCCTCTTTTTTTCTTTGCGTCATGTGCTGTTTGGGGAGGGTTTTTTGGAAGGGACATCCTGCGTGACACTGCAGTGCCACTCCTAGATGGGCCCGGTGTTTGTGTCGGCCACTAGGGTCGCTTATCTTACTCACACAGCGACCTCGGTGCAAATCTTAGGACTAAAAATAATATTGTGAGGTGTGAGGTATTCAGAATAGACTGAAAATGAGTGTAAATTATGGTTTTTGAGGTTAATAATACTTTGGGATCAAAATGACCCCCAAATTCTATGATTTAAGCTGTTTTTTAGTGTTTTTGGAAAAAAACACCCGAATCCAAAACACACCCGAATACGACAAAAATAATTCGGTGAGGTTTTGCCAAAACGCGTTCGAACCCAAAACACGGCCGCGGAACCAAACCCAAAACCAAAACACAAAACCCGAAAAATTTCAGGCGCTCATCTCTATTTAATATATCCGTTCTCTGCCTGAAAAAAGCGATACACACAGTGACTCAGTCAGTCACATACCATATCTGTGTGCACTGCTCAGGCTCAGGCCAGTGTGCTGCATCATCTATTATCTATATATAATATTATATATATCTGTCTGACTGCTCAGCTCACACAGCTTATAATTGTGGGGGAGACTGGGGAGCACTACTGCAGTGCCAGTTATAGGTTATAGCAGGAGCCAGGAGTACATAATATATTATATAGTGAGTGACCACCAGACACACAGTGCAGTTTATTTAATATATCCGTTCTCTGCCTGAAAAAAGCGATACACACAGTGACTCAGTCAGTCACATACCATATCTGTGTGCACTGCTCAGGCTCAGGCCAGTGTGCTGCATCATCTATTATCTATATATAATATTATATATATCTGTCTGACTGCTCAGCTCACACAGCTTATAATTGTGGGGGAGACTGGGGAGCACTACTGCAGTGCCAGTTATAGGTTATAGCAGGAGCCAGGAGTACATAATATATTATATAGTGAGTGACCACCAGACACACAGTGCAGTTTATTTAATATATCCGTTCTCTGCCTGAAAAAAGCGATACACACAGTGACTCAGTCAGTCACATACCATATCTGTGTGCACTGCTCAGGCTCAGGCCAGTGTGCTGCATCATCTATTATCTATATATAATATTATATATATCTGTCTGACTGCTCAGCTCACACAGCTTATAATTGTGGGGGAGACTGGGGAGCACTACTGCAGTGCCAGTTATAGGTTATAGCAGGAGCCAGGAGTACATAATATATTATATAGTGAGTGACCACCAGACACACAGTGCAGTTTATTTAATATATCCGTTCTCTGCCTGAAAAAAGCGATACACACAGTGACTCAGTCAGTCACATACCATATCTGTGTGCACTGCTCAGGCTCAGGCCAGTGTGCTGCATCATCTATTATCTATATATAATATTATATATATCTGTCTGACTGCTCAGCTCACACAGCTTATAATTGTGGGGGAGACTGGGGAGCACTACTGCAGTGCCAGTTATAGGTTATAGCAGGAGCCAGGAGTACATAATGGCCCTCATTCCGAGTTGATCGGTCGCAAGGCGAATTTAGCAGAGTTACACACGCTAAGCCGCCGCCTACTGGGAGTGAATCTTAGCTTCTTAAAATTGCGAACGATGTATTCGCAATATTGCGATTACTAACTACTTAGCAGTTTCAGAGTAGCTCCAGACTTACTCTGCCTGTGCGATCATTTCAGTGCTTGTCGTTCCTGGTTGACGTCACAAACACACCCAGCGTTCGCCCAGGCACTCCCACCGTTTCTCCGGCCACTCCTGCGTTTTTTCCGGAAACGGTAGCGTTTTCAGCCACACGCCCCTGAAACGCTGTGTTTCCGCCCAGTAACACCCATTTCCTGTCAATCACATTACGATCGCCGGAGCGAAGAAAAAGCCGTGAGTAAAAATACTATCATCATAGTAAAGTTACTTGGCGCAGTCGCAGTGCGAACATTGCGCATGCGTACTAAGCGGATTTTCACTGCGATGCGATGAAAAATACCGAGCGAACAACTCGGAATGAGGGCCCATATATTATATAGTGAGTGACCACCAGACACACAGTGCAGTTTATTTAATATATCCGTTCTCTGCCTGAAAAAAGCGATACACACAGTGACTCAGTCAGTCACATACCATATCTGTGTGCACACTGCTCAGGCTCAGGCCAGTGTGCTGCATCATCTATTATCTATATATAATATTATATATATCTGTCTGACTGCTCAGCTCACACAGCTTATAATTGTGGGGGAGACTGGGGAGCACTACTGCAGTGCCAGTTATAGGTTATAGCAGGAGCCAGGAGTACATAATATATTATATAGTGAGTGACCACCAGACACACAGTGCAGTTTATTTAATATATCCGTTCTCTGCCTGAAAAAAGCGATACACACAGTGACTCAGTCAGTCACATACCATATCTGTGTGCACTGCTCAGGCTCAGGCCAGTGTGCTGCATCATCTATATATATTATATATCTGTCTGACTGCTCAGCTCACACAGCTTATAATTGTGGGGGAGACTGGGGAGCACTACTGCAGTGCCAGTTATAGGTTATAGCAGGAGCCAGGAGTACATATTATATTAAAATTAAACAGTGCACACTTTTGCTGCAGGAGTGCTACTGCCAGTGTGACTGACCAGTGACCTGACCACACTGACCACCAGTATAGTTAGTAGTATACTTATATTGTGATTGCCTGAAAAAGTTAAACACTCGTCGTGTGACTTCACTTGTGTGTTTTTTTTTTTTTATTCTATAAAAATAAAACTCATTCTGCTGACAGACAGTGTCCAGCAGGTCCGTCATTATATAATATATAATATATACCTGTCCGGCTGCAGTAGTGATATATATATATTTTTTATATCATTTATCATCCAGTCGCAGCAGACACAGTACGGTAGTTCACGGCTGTGGCTACCTCTGTGTCTCTGCACTCGGCAGGCAGTCCGTCCATAATTGTAATACCACCTAACCGTGGATTTTTTTCATTCTTCTTTATACATACATAGTTACATAGACATCTTCTCTTTATCAACCAGTCTATATTAGCTGCAGACACAGTACAGTACGGTAGTTCACGGCTGTGGCTACCTCTGTGTCTGCACTCGGCAGGCAGTCCGTCCATAATTGTATACCACCTAACCGTGGATTTTTTTCAGTCTTCTTTATACATACATAGTTACATAGACATCTTCTCTTTATCAACCAGTCTATATTAGCTGCAGACACAGTACAGTACGGTAGTTCACGGCTGTGGCTACCTCTGTGTCTGCAGTCGGCAGGCAGTCCATAATTGTATACTAGTATCCATCTCCATTGTTTACCTGAGGTGCCTTTTAGTTGTGCCTATTAAAATATGGAGAACAAAAATGTTGAGGTTCCAAAATTAGGGAAAGATCAAGATCCACTTCCACCTCGTGCTGAAGCTGCTGCCACTAGTCATGGCCGAGACGATGAAATGCCAGCAACGTCGTCTGCCAAGGCCGATGCCCAATGTCATAGTACAGAGCATGTCAAATCCAAAACACCAAATATCAGAAAAAAAAGGACTCCAAAACCTAAAATAAAATTGTCGGAGGAGAAGCGTAAACTTGCCAATATGCCATTTACCACACGGAGTGGCAAGGAACGGCTGAGGCCCTGGCCTATGTTCATGGCTAGTGGTTCAGCTTCACATGAGGATGGAAGCACTCAGCCTCTCGCTAGAAAAATGAAAAGACTCAAGCTGGCAAAAGCAGCACAGCAAAGAACTGTGCATTCTTCGAAATCCCAAATCCACAAGGAGAGTCCAATTGTGTCGGTTGCGATGCCTGACCTTCCCAACACTGGACGTGAAGAGCATGCGCCTTCCACCATTTGCACGCCCCCTGCAAGTGCTGGAAGGAGCACCCGCAGTCCAGTTCCTGATAGTCAGATTGAAGATGTCAGTGTTGAAGTACACCAGGATGAGGAGGATATGGGTGTTGCTGGCGCTGGGGAGGAAATTGACCAGGAGGATTCTGATGGTGAGGTGGTTTGTTTAAGTCAGGCACCCGGGGAGACACCTGTTGTCCGTGGGAGGAATATGGCCGTTGACATGCCAGGTGAAAATACCAAAAAAATCAGCTCTTCGGTGTGGAGGTATTTCACCAGAAATGCGGACAACAGGTGTCAAGCCGTGTGTTCCCTTTGTCAAGCTGTAATAAGTAGGGGTAAGGACGTTAACCACCTCGGAACATCCTCCCTTATACGTCACCTGCAGCGCATTCATAATAAGTCAGTGACAAGTTCAAAAACTTTGGGTGACAGCGGAAGCAGTCCACTGACCAGTAAATCCCTTCCTCTTGTAACCAAGCTCACGCAAACCACCCCACCAACTCCCTCAGTGTCAATTTCCTCCTTCCCCAGGAATGCCAACAGTCCTGCAGGCCATGTCACTGGCAATTCTGACGAGTCCTCTCCTGCCTGGGATTCCTCCGATGCATCCTTGCGTGTAACGCCTACTGCTGCTGGCGCTGCTGTTGTTGCCGCTGGGAGTCGATGGTCATCCCAGAGGGGAAGTCGTAAGCCCACTTGTACTACTTCCAGTAAGCAATTGACTGTTCAACAGTCCTTTGCGAGGAAGATGAAATATCACAGCAGTCATCCTACTGCAAAGCGGATAACTGAGGCCTTGACAACTATGTTGGTGTTAGACGTGCGTCCGGTATCCGCCGTTAGTTCACAGGGAACTAGACAATTTATTGAGGCAGTGTGCCCCCGTTACCAAATACCATCTAGGTTCCACTTCTCTAGGCAGGCGATACCGAGAATGTACACGGACGTCAGAAAAAGACTCACCAGTGTCCTAAAAAATGCAGTTGTACCCAATGTCCACTTAACCACGGACATGTGGACAAGTGGAGCAGGGCAGGGTCAGGACTATATGACTGTGACAGCCCACTGGGTAGATGTATGGACTCCCGCCGCAAGAACAGCAGCGGCGGCACCAGTAGCAGCATCTCGCAAACGCCAACTCTTTCCTAGGCAGGCTACGCTTTGTATCACCGCTTTCCAGAATACGCACACAGCTGAAAACCTCTTACGGCAACTGAGGAAGATCATCGTGGAATGGCTTACCCCAATTGGACTCTCCTGTGGATTTGTGGCATCGGACAACGCCAGCAATATTGTGTGTGCATTAAATATGGGCAAATTCCAGCACGTCCCATGTTTTGCACATACCTTGAATTTGGTGGTGCAGAATTTTTTAAAAAACGACAGGGGCGTGCAAGAGATGCTGTCGGTGGCCAGAAAAATTGCGGGACACTTTCGGCGTACAGGCACCACGTACAGAAGACTGGAGCACCACCAAAAACTACTGAACCTGCCCTGCCATCATCTGAAGCAAGAAGTGGTAACGAGGTGGAATTCAACCCTCTATATGCTTCAGAGGTTGGAGGAGCAGCAAAAGGCCATTCAAGCCTATACAATTGAGCACGATATAGGAGGTGGAATGCACCTGTCTCAAGTGCAGTGGAGAATGATTTCAACGTTGTGCAAGGTTCTGATGCCCTTTGAACTTGCCACACGTGAAGTCAGTTCAGACACTGCCAGCCTGAGTCAGGTCATTCCCCTCATCAGGCTTTTGCAGAAGAAGCTGGAGGCATTGAAGAAGGAGCTAAAAGGGAGCGATTCCGCTAGGCATGTGGGACTTGTGGATGCAGCCCTTAATTCGCTTAACAAGGATTCACGGGTGGTCAATCTGTTGAAATCAGAGCACTACATTTTGGCCACCGTGCTCGATCCTAGATTTAAAGCCTACCTTGGATCTCTCTTTCCGGCAGACACAGGTCTGCTGGGGTTGAAAGACCTGCTGGTGACAAAATTGTCAAGTCAAGCGGAACGCGACCTGTCAACATCTCCTCCTTCACATTCTCCCGCAACTGGGGGTGCGAGGAAAAGGCTCAGAATTCCGAGCCCACCCGCTGGCGGTGATGCAGGGCAGTCTGGAGCGACTGCTGATGCTGACATCTGGTCCGGACTGAAGGACCTGACAACGATTACGGACATGTCGTCTACTGTCACTGCATATGATTCTCTCAACATTGATAGAATGGTGGAGGATTATATGAGTGACCGCATCCAAGTAGGCACGTCACACAGTCCGTACTTATACTGGCAGGAAAAAGAGGCAATTTGGAGGCCCTTGCACAAACTGGCTTTATTCTACCTAAGTTGCCCTCCCACAAGTGTGTACTCCGAAAGAGTGTTTAGTGCCGCCGCTCACCTTGTCAGCAATCGGCGTACGAGGTTACATCCAGAAAATGTGGAGAAGATGATGTTCATTAAAATGAATTATAATCAATTCCTCCGCAGAGACATTGACCAGCAGCAATTGCCTCCACAAAGTACACAGGGAGCTGAGATGGTGGATTCCAGTGGGGACGAATTGATAATCTGTGAGGAGGGGGATGTACACGGTGATATATCGGAGGGTGAAGATGAGGTGGACATCTTGCCTCTGTAGAGCCAGTTTGTGCAAGGAGAGATTAATTGCTTCTTTTTTGGGGGGGGTCCAAACCAACCCGTCATATCAGTCACAGTCGTGTGGCAGACCCTGTCACTGAAATGATGGGTTGGTTAAAGTGTGCATGTCCTGTTTTGTTTATACAACATAAGGGTGGGTGGGAGGGCCCAAGGACAATTCCATCTTGCACCTCTTTTTTCTTTTCTTTTTCTTTGCATCATGTGCTGATTGGGGAGGGTTTTTTGGAAGGGACATCCTGCGTGACACTGCAGTGCCACTCCTAGATGGGCCCGGTGTTTGTGTCGGCCACTAGGGTCGCTAATCTTACTCACACAGTCAGCTACCTCATTGCGCCTCTTTTTTTCTTTGCGTCATGTGCTGTTTGGGGAGGGTTTTTTGGAAGGGACATCCTGCGTGACACTGCAGTGCCACTCCTAGATGGGCCCGGTGTTTGTGTCGGCCACTAGGGTCGCTAATCTTACTCACACAGCTACCTCATTGCGCCTCTTTTTTTCTTTGCGTCTTGTGCTGTTTGGGGAGGGTTTTTTGGAAGGGCCATCCTGCGTGACACTGCAGTGCCACTCCTAGATGGGCCCGGTGTTTGTGTCGGCCACTAGGGTCGCTAATCTTACTCACACAGCTACCTCATTGCGCCTCTTTTTTTCTTTGCGTCATGTGCTGTTTGGGGAGGGTTTTTTGGAAGGGACATCCTGCGTGACACTGCAGTGCCACTCCTAGATGGGCCCGGTGTTTGTGTCGGCCACTAGGGTCGCTTATCTTACTCACACAGCGACCTCGGTGCAAATTTTAGGACTAAAAATAATATTGTGAGGTGTGAGGTATTCAGAATAGACTGAAAATGAGTGTAAATTATGGTTTTTGAGGTTAATAATACTTTGGGATCAAAATGACCCCCAAATTCTATGATTTAAGCTGTTTTTTAGTGTTTTTTGAAAAAAACACCCGAATCCAAAACACACCCGAATCCGACAAAAAAAATTCGGTGAGGTTTTGCCAAAACGCGTTCGAACCCAAAACACGGCCGCGGAACCGAACCCAAAACCAAAACACAAAACCCGAAAAATTTCAGGCGCTCATCTCTACTGGCCCTGTCTTGGATGCTGTAAAAATTCAGGGGTGCAGTGAAAATAAATGTACACTGGCCCTGTCTTGTATGCTGTAATAATTCAGGGGTGTAGTGAAAATAAAAGTACACAGGCCCTGTCTTGTATGCTGTAAAAATTCAGGGGTGCAACGAAAATACATTTACACTGGCCTGTCTTGCATTCTGTAAAAATTCAGGGGTGCAGTGAAAATAAATGTACACTGGCCCTGTCTTGTATGCTCTAAAAATTCAAGGGTGGAGTGAAAATAAATGTACACTGACCCTGTCTTGCATTCTGTAAAAATTCTTGGGTGCAGTGAAAATAAATGTACACTGGCCCTGTCTTGTATGCTGTAAAAATTCAAGGGTGGAGTGAAAATAAATGTACACTGGCCCTGTTTTGCATTCTGTAAAAATTCTGGGGTGCAGTGAAAATAAATGTACACTGGCCCTGTCTTGTATGCTGTAAAAATTCAGGGGTGCAGTGAAAATAAATGTACACTGTTCCTGTCTTGTATGCTGTAAAAATTCAGGGGTGCAGTGAAAATAAATGTACACTGTTCCTGTCTTGTATGCTGTTAAACTTCAGGGGTGCAGTGAAAATAAATGTACACCGGCCCTGTCTTGTATGCTGTAAAAATTCAGGGATGCAGTGAAAATAAATGTACACTGTTCCTGTCTTGTATGCTGTAAAAATTCAGGGGTGCAGTGAAAATAAATGTACACTGTTCCTGTCTTGTATGCGGTAAAAATTCAGGGGTGTAGTGAAAATAAATGTACACCGGCCCTGTCTTGTATGCTGTAAAAATTCAGGGGTGCAGTGAAAATAAAAGTACACAGGCCCTGTCTTGTATGCGATAAAAATTCTGGGGTGCAGTGAAAATAAATGTACACTGGCCCTGTCTTGGATGCTGTAAAAATTCAGGGGTGCAGTGAAAATAAATGTACACTGGCCCTGTCTTGTATGCTGTAGTAATTCAGGGGTGTAGTGAAAATAAAAGTATACAGGCCCTGTCTTGTATGCTGTAAAAATCAGGGGTGCTGTGAAAATAAATGTACACTGGTCCTGTCTTGTATGCTGTAAAAATTCAGGGGTGCAGTGAAAATAAATGTACACTGGTCCTGTCTTGTATGCTGTAAAAATTCAGGGGTGGAGTAAAAATAAATGTACACTGGCCCTGTCTTGTATGCTGTAAAAATTCAGGGGTGTAGTGAAAATAAATGTGCACTGGCCCTGTCTCGTATGCTGTAAAATTTCAGGGGTGGAGTAAAAATAAATATACACTGGCCCTGTCTTGTATGCTGTAAAAATTCAGGGGTGGAGTGAAAATAAATGTACACTGGCCCTGTCTTGCATTCTGTAAAAATTCTGGGGAGCAGTGAAAATAAATGTACACTGGCCCTGTCTTGTATGCGGTAAAAATTCAGGGGTGCAGTGAAAATAAATGTACATTGGTCCTGTCTTGTATGCTTAAAAAATTCAGGGGCGCAGTGAAAATAAATGTACACTGTTCCTGTCTTGTATGCTGTAAAAATTCAGGGGTGCAGTGAAAATAAATGTACACTGTTCCTGTCTTGTATGCTGTAAAAATTCAGGGGTGCAGTAAAAATAAATGTACACCGGCCCTGTCTTGTATGCGGTAAAAAGTCAGGGGTGCAGTGAAAATAAATGTACACTGGTCCTGTCTTGTATGTGATAAAAATTCAGGGGTGCAGTGAAAATAAATGTACACTGGCCCTGTCTTGGATGCTGTAAAAATTCAGGGGTGCAGTGAAAATAAATGTACACTGGCCCTGTCTTGTATGCTGTAGTAATTCAGGGGTGTAGTGAAAATAAAAGTACACAGGCCCTGTCTTGTATGCTGTAAAAATTCAGGGGTGCAACGAAAATACATTTACACTGGCCTGTCTTGCATTCTGTAAAAATTCAGGGGTGCAGTGAAAATAAATGTACACTGGCCCTGTCTTGTATGCTCTAAAAATTCAAGGGTGGAGTGAAAATAAATGTACACTGACCCTGTCTTGCATTCTGTAAAAATTCTGGGGTGCAGTGAAAATAAATGTACACTGGCCCTGTCTTGTATGCTGTAAAAATTCAAGGGTGGAGTGAAAATAAATGTACACTGGCCCTGTCTTGTATGCTGTAAAAATTCAGGGGTGCAGTGAAAATAAATGTACACTGTTCCTGTCTTGTATGCTGTAAAAATTCAGGGGTGCAGTGAAAATAAATGTACACTGGCCCTGTCTTGGATGCTGTAAAAATGCAGGGGTGCAGTGCAAATAAATGTACACTGGCCCTGTCTTGTATGCTGTAGTAATTCAGGGGTGTAGTGAAAATAAAAGTACACAGGCCCTGTCTTGTATGCTCTAAAAATTCAGGGGTGCTGTGAAAATAAATGTACACTGGTCCTGTCTTGTATGCTGTAAAAATTCAGGGGTGCAGTGAAAATAAATGTACACTGGCCCTGTCTTGTATGCTGTAAAAATTCAAGGGTGGAGTGAAAATAAATGTACACTGGCCCTGTCTTGCATTCTGTAAAAATTATGGGGTGCAGTGAAAATTAATGTACACTGGCCCTGTCTTGTATGCTGTAAAAATTCAGGGGTGCAGTGAAAATAAATGTACACTGTTCCTGTCTTGTATGCTGTAAAAATTCAGGGGTGCAGTGAAAATAAATGTACACTGTTCCTGTCTTGTATGCTGTTAAACTTCAGGGGTGCAGTGAAAATAAATGTACACTGGTCCTGTCTTGTATGCTGTAAAAATTCAGGGATGCAGTGAAAATAAATGTACACTGTTCCTGTCTTGTATGCTGTAAAAATTCAGGGGTGCAGTGAAAATAAATGTACACTGTTCCTGTCTTGTATGCGGTAAAAATTCAGGGGTGTAGTGAAAATAAATGTACACCGGCCCTGTCTTGTATGCTGTAAAAATTCAGGGGTGCAGTGAAAATAAATGTACACTGGTCCTGTCTTGTATGCGATAAAAATTCAGGGGTGCAGTGAAAATAAATGTACACTGGCCCTGTCTTGGATGCTGTAAAAATTCAGGGGTGCAGTGAAAATAAATGTACACTGGCCCTGTCTTGTATGCTGTAGTAATTCAGGGGTGTAGTGAAAATAAAAGTACACAGGCCCTGTCTTGTATGCTGTAAAATTCAGGGGTGCTGTGAAAATAAATGTACACTGGCCCTGTCTTGTATGCTGTAAAAATTCAGGGGTGCAGTGAAAATACATTTACATTGGCCCTGTCTTGCATTCTGTAAATTCAGGGGTGCAGTGAAAATAAATGTACACTGGCCCTGTCTTGTATGCTGTAAAAATTCTGGGGTGCAGTGAAAATAAATGTACACTGGCCCTGTCTTGCATTCTGTTGAAATTCAGGAGTGCAGTGAAAATAAATGTACACTGGCCCTGTCTTGTATGCTGTAAAAATTCAGGGGTGCAGTGAAAATAAATGTACACTGGCCCTGTCTTGCATTCTGTAAAACTTCAGGGGTGCAGTGAAAATAAATGTACACTGGTCCTGTCTTGTATGCGGTAAAAATTCAGGGGTGCAGTGAAAATAAATGTACACTGGCCCTATCTTGTATGCTGTAAAAATTCAGGAGTGCAGTGAAAATAAATGTACACTGGTCCTGACTCCTGTCTTGTATGGGTGCAGTGAAAATAAATGTACACTGGCCCTTTCTTGTATGCTGTAAAAATTCAGGGGTGCAGTGAAAATAAATGTACACTGGCCCTGTCTTGTATGCTGTAATAATTCAGGGGTGTAGTAAAAATAAAAGTACACTGGCCATGTCTTGTATGCTGTAAAAAAAATTCAGGGGTGCTGTGAAAATAAATGTACACTGGCCCTGTCTTGTATGTGGGAAAAATTCAGGGGTGCAGTGAAAATAAATGTACACTGGCTCTGTCTTGTATGCTGTAAAAATTCGGGGGTACTGTTGTTAAAATAAAATTACACTGGACCTATATGCTGTAAAAATACAGGGGTGCTGTTGTTAAAATAAAAGTACACTGGTTCTGTATGCTGTAAAAATACAGGGGTGCTGTTGTTAAAATAAAAGTACACTGGTCCTGTATGCTGTAAAAATACAGGGGTGCTGTTGTTAAAATAAAAGTACACTGGTCCTATGTGCTGTAAAAATACAGGGGTGCTATTGTTAAAATAAAAGTACACTGGTACTGTATGCTGTAAAAATACAGGGGTGCTGTTGTTAAAAAAAAGTACACTGGTCCTGTATGCTGTAAAAATACAGGGGTGCAGTGAAAATAAATGTAAACTGGCCCTGCCTTGTATGCTGTAAAGTACAGGGATTTTGTGAAAATACAGGGGTGCTGGCATTGTCCTGTGTGCTGTAAAAATATCACAAATCCCCAAGGAGAGTCCAAGTGTGTCCGCAGTTGTGATGTCTAGGCCTGACCTTCACAACACTGTATGGGAAGAGGAGGCTCCTATCACCATTTGCACGCCCTCTGCAAGTGCTGGGAGGAGCACCACCAGTCCAGTTGCTGATATTGAGATTGAGGATGTCAATGTAGAAGTACACCAGGATGAGGAGGATATTGGTGTAGCTGGCACTGAGGAGGAAGTTGATGATGAGGATTCTGATGGTGATGTGGTTTGTTTGAATAAGGCACCAGTAGAGACAGTTGTTGGCCATGGGATGAAAAAGCCCATTGTCATGCCTGGGCAAAATACCAAAAAGCCACCTCTTCGGTGTGGAATTATTTCTCCACAAATCCGGACAACAGGTGTCAAGCCATGTGTTGCCTTTGTCAATCCATAATAATTAGGTGTAAGGACATTAACCACCTAGAAACATTCTCCCTTATACGTCACCTGCAGCGCATTCATCATATGTCATTGTCAAGATCAGAAACTTTGGGTAATAGCGTAAGCAGTCCACTGACACCTAAATTATGTGGTTTGTTTGAATATTATTTCTCTGTGAGGATGAGGATGTAAACACTGAAGGGGTGGGAATCTGAGGATGAGGATGGCATCTTGCCTCTGTAGAGCCAGTTTGTGCAAGGAGAGATTAATTGCTTCTTTTTTGGTGGAGGACCAAACAAACCAATCATTTCAGCCACAGTCTTGTGGCAGACCCTGTCACTGAAAATATTGGTTTGTTAAAGTGTGCATGTCCTGTTTATACAACATCAGATTGGAGGGCCCAAGGACAATTCCATCTTGTACATCTTTTCTTTGCCACATTATTCCAGGGGTGCTGTCCTATGTGGGGTGCTGCCCCTCTGCCCTATCAGTCCAGGGGTGCTGCCCCACTGCTGTTTAAGACCAGGGGTGCTGCCTATGCTGTATAAGTCATGGGGTGCTGCCGTATAATTCCAGGGGTGCTGCTGTACTTGATCCTAGGTTTAAATGAAAGCCTAGAGCAGAATATGAAACAAGCTACAACATCACAATCAGATTTGTGAAAACATAGCCGCAAAGGTGGAAATGGAAATTGCAATTTTGACAAAGCGTTTTCCAATGAGACCACATTTGTGGCCAAAGTCAGTCAGACTCATAATCCAGCGCAACTGCTGGAGAGGTAAGAGAGAGATTTTCTGCCGGAGCATTAGAGAGAGGTTCTTCTCAGTTCATGTTAGGGACTCACTCAAATGAATGGCTCCAATCAGTCAACCTTAATTTTAATTTATTATTAATGTTCCTCATTTTGGGATTATTTATTTACAAGATGCGCATCTGTTGTACAGAGTTCTTATCCTAAGGGCTGCGTAGGGTTATCGCAAGACCTCGCGGTGTTAGAAGAACAGAGTGTCATTGATCTTGCATTGCATCAGCTTTGCATTGCACTGCAGCGCTAGATGGACCAGGAGCTCCTGTGAGGCACAAACAGTTACTGAATAAGGCCCAGTATGGAGTCTCATGGTGGCTTACAGCCAGGACGATGTCTGGCTTGCCAGGCTGAGGTATGCTGTGGGCACAGAGGTTAGCATTGCTTCCTCCCACAGTCCTACTTATAGCGTAAAATGATTTTCGACTGTAGAGTGGTGAGCTCCACTAGGGTAGGGGCTCAATAACAAAAAAATCACTGCACAGGGGCTGCTGTGGGGGCTCAGGAGGGGCCGCTAAAACATCTAAGGAGCTGCTTTATTTAAAAATAAAATATGAATAAAATAAACAAGACACACAGGTATGCTCACATGCATGTAACTGGGACACACAGGTATGTTCACATGCATATAACTGGGAGCTGTGAAAAACAAAAATAAGGCATCTGCCACAAAATATGTAAATAAAAATGCAATAAAAAAAATGGGGGGAAAAAAACCCACGAGATTTTCACAAAATAAGTTCCCAGACTCCGTGGAGGGGAAAATATCCAATCTTGATCCTGTGGTATACACCAGTCCCTGAAAATGGAGAAGGGTGTACAAATTCGGAGGCTTTGGCCCCTAGTTTTTCAGTTTGTCCAGTAATGTGGTAATTATATTTTGCTTGTTTGAAGATCTTTCCATTCCACACCAATATAGGAGTGGAGATGAAAGCCTGTGTGTTGTTCCTGATTGCGTGTTTCTCTCTAATTTTTAATCACCTTCTTGACACTGTCCTCTTCCTCTTGCCTCTTCTCATAATGTGAAAAGTCATCAAAGAAGGAGGTGGTATGTTTTTGGCTAGCTATGATTCTGAGAACTTGGTGAGCTTTTTCTGAAATGATGGGTTTATTAAACTGTGCATGTCCTGTTTATACAAGATAAGGGTGGGAGGTCCCATGACAATTCCATCTTGCACCTCTTTTTTTTCTGTGCATTATGTGCTCTTTGGGGCCTAGTTTTTAAAACTGCCATCCTGTCTGCCACTGCAGTGCCACTTCTAGATGGGCCAGGTGTTTGTGCCGCCCACTTGTGTCACTTAGCTTAGTCACCCAGCGACCGCGGTGCAACCTTTTGGCCTAAAAACAATATTGTGAGGTCTTCAGAATAGACTGGAAATGAGTGGAAATGAGTGTCATTGAGGTTAATAATACTGTAGGATCAAAATTACCTCCAAATTTTGTGATTTTAGCTGTCTTTATGGGTTTTTTTTTTCAAAAAACATCCAGCTCCAAAACCAAAAACCGAAAAGGGTGGTTTTGGCAAAACCAATCCAGATCCAAAACACGAGCGGGGATCAGGATCCAAAACAAAACCTGAAAAGTGTCCGCCTCACATCTCTAGTGATAACGCACCAGCCAATCATTACAGATTTGAAAAATTACAGTTAGGAGCTGACTGGCTGGTGCGTTATCACTTTGCGCTTATCACTGGTTTATCACTTCTTTATCCCTTCTCCAGGCTTAATATATCTGCCCCGCAACCTGTAAGACGGCAGTTAAGAGCTGATTTACTTTATCTCTGCCCACTTTATCTTTCTCCAAGGCTTAGTAAGTAGACCCCTGAGCCTGTTGCGGTTTGTGACTGTACTGGCTACACAAGTGGGGTGCCTCGGGTTACTTTCAGGGGTGCCATTAGTTATAGCCAATGTAATAGACAAAACCAGTGGTTGTGGCTGCCAATCATAAAATATGTGGACAAACAAGTGAATCCTGTCCCTCACCACATATAGTAACTGACCACAAGGATGACATATAAACACAATTTACTTAATTTTTTCTGTGAATTCAAATTTTTGGCCTAGGGCTGCTATGAATTTTTTTTTGATACTTTAGGGCGCTTTGATTCAAAATAGTTTACAAACCACTGGGCTACACTGTGACTGCAGTGACTTTCTATTGGAAGTGCTACCTGCCAATCAGCCGCAGGACATTTCTCCCTCTGGGACTGCCAGTACAGGCTGCGATTAGCAGAGAGCATGCTTCCAGTAAGAAGCCACTCCCTGCCTTATCATCAGCCCTACCTGGCTTCTATGTGCTACAACTGATGCAGTCCATAGAGGCCAGTGTTTTGCACATGCGCAGTCCCCAACTCCGGTTATGCGCATGTGCCAGTCCTGCAGCCTGCCAGATCAATTATACAGGTTCCAGGACCTGGATGGCCCAGGGCTCTCCTCTACAGGCAGCACAGGCAGCGGCAGCCCCTCTCCTCCAAAGAGGTAGGAGCCACCGTTGATTACCACTATTGGGTAGGGCAGATGTAAATTACACAGAGACATTTAGGCTGGTTGGGGTGTGTCCAAACTGAAATCTTAATTGCATTGTTAAAATGTAGCTCTCTAACATTTGTGGGCTACATGCAAAAGCAGCCAGTACAGAAAACATATAAATGTTTATGCTCCCCCTGCATGGCAACATGGTTTGCTCCAGACACAAAGTTACTCGCTTTTTTTTGCTTTACTTCCAACTCAGAATCAGACCCTATGTGAGGACAAAAAAAATGCAGAGCTGAAAACAATAACCTTAAATTCTCAGAGAGAAAAAAAGGAATATAGCAATATGACTACTGTTTTTTTAGGTGTAGAAAAACAGAAAAAGAAAAGGTATAAAGAAATATAACAACTAAGGGAGAGGAACTTGTACTGATGTTAATAAACACGGTGTTTCCATTAGGTGCGAGTTGCCTAGTACATTATTTTAATTCATGTAATATGCAGGTGGCCAATTCAATTAGATGACCACCGATGAGCGATATTCATTCGTAATGTTGACACTACTATGTAGAATTTTAGCACATCAACATTAGAGATATGCACTGACCCCCATATTTTAGTTTTCATTTTGTATCTGTATTATTTAAAAAATGTTATCAAAACAGCTAAAATCATATCATTTGGGCCTTTTTGTTCCTACAGTATTATTAACCTCAATAACATTCATTTCATGTCATTTCCGGTCAATTTTTACCACCTCACAGCTCATAATATTGTTTTCATGACTATTGGCCAAAGGCTGCAGCAAGCTGGCTAGTTACTAAGCAAAAGAGCAGTGACACAAACACACAACAGTTTATAGCATGTCTATGAAACATGGCCACACAGCAGTGACAGAAAAAAAAGCCGTACAAGAATGAATTGTCCTTGGACCCTTACATACACAGTTTAACAAAACAAGCACTTCAGCAACAGGGACTGACACTTTTGTGGCCGAAGTGCTTAGTTTGTTGTGGCCACCACAAACCAATATTTTTTTGGGAGGACTACCCTTGATCACTAATGAGGATGTTGATGATGAGAGTGTTAATTACATTATAATTTTGTAAAATAAATTTCATGAACTCACTGCAAATGACGTAACATGGAGAAGGTGCCTAGATGGTTAATGTCCCTACCTCTACAAACTTTGGCCTCACAAATAGAGCAGATGCCTTCACAAACATTGTCAGGATTTTGGTCTTTTTTTATCACTTGTGGCTGACTTATACAAACTTCATCAACATCCTCATCCTCCTCATTAGTGTCAGATAGTAGTAGTACACAAAAATCCCCTCAATCTGTTCCACTTCCACATTAGCATCCTCAATTTATGCTATGGTTTCATCACCATCTTTACTTGTACATCTTTACTTGTACAGCACTGCTCCCTACATGTCCAGATGGTGCAGAAATAGTGGTAGGAGTGGTAGGAGTATTCTCACAGTTTGAGTTTTACGGGTATATTCAATTAGTGTCTGAGTTTTCGACAAATCGGAAAAACGGCACTATTGAACTTTTTTAGGTTGAATCAGGATTTAACCTATTCAATTCCAGTGGCATTTTTCTGACTTGTCGGAAAACACGTAGATCGGCAGATTAGCCGCGGATCCACATTTTTGTTGAATTTGCAGGTGTTTCAGGCAGGTTTTCGGTACGTTTCGACAATGCCAGTTCGACTTTAAAAAAAGCCGGATCAGCATTGTCGAAAATGGCAAAAACCTGTCAGAAATACCGCAAATTGAATAGTGAAGTGTCGGATCCTCTCCTTTTGAGAGTATCCAACGCTAACTGAATATACCTCTTAGTGTTCTTTTTTTAGGGGGGTGATAATTTGTAAATTTTTAAGGTGACACCTCTACCCATTTTTTTAACATTGTGAAAGATTTCGATTTCATATTCCTTTTCTTAAAATTTCTGCCCCCTGGACCACCTTCAGTAGATGTTGCACAGTACTATCATAACAGGCAGAAGCTGCAGTGCTAGAATTTGGTTGCTGCTCTTACTTTTCTCTCGACTGATCATTATCCATATCAATGGAGGTCATTCCGAGTTGTTCGCTCGCAAGCGGATTTAAGCAGATTTGCTCATGCTAAACCGCCACCTACTGGGAGTGAATCTTAGCATCTTAAAATTGCGAACGATGTATTCGCAATATTGCGATTACACACCTCGTAGCAGTTTCTGAGTAGCTCCAGACTTACTCGGCATCTGCGATCATTTCACTGCTTGTCGTTCCTGGTTTGACGTCACAAACACACCCAGCGTTCGCCCAGACACTCCTCCGTTTCTCCGGCCACTCCTGCGTTTTTTCCGGAAACGGTAGCGTTTTTTCCCACATGCCCATAAAACGGCCAGTTTCCGCCCAGTAACACCCATTTCCTGTCAATCACATTACGATCGCCAGAACGATGAAAAAGCCGTGAGTAAAATTACTAAGTGCATAGCAAATTTACTTGGCGCAGTCGCAGTGCGAACATTGCGCATGCGCATTAAGCGGAAAATCGCTGCGATGCGAAGATTTTTACCGAGCGAACAACTCGGAATGAGGGCCAATGAACAAACACCAGTTTTTTCTTACTTTTTTCACATTTTTCGCAAATGACAACTCACGATTCAGAGAGTAACGCTGCTTATAATTATTTTAAATTTTATTTGCAAATGACAACTCATAGCGGGGAATCAGGGGTTGGATTTAGGTTAATGTGTCGACATTGAAAATGTCAGCTTTATGGTATTGTTGACATGTTCCAAGTCGACAATGTGTACTGTATGTTCACATTATGAGCATGTCAACATGTTCTCTGTTGACATGCTCTAAGCTAGATTATGATTGCCGACACTTTAAATTTTGCCAATTCATTCTGAATCCCAATGAGCATTGGCCCTCATTCCGAGTTGTTCGCTCGCTAGCTGCTTTTAGCAGCAGTGCAAACGCTAAGCCGCCGCCCTCAGGGAGTGTATTTTAGCTTAGCAGAAGTGCGAACGAAATGATTGCAGCGCTGCTACAAAAAAAGATTGTGCAGTTTCAGAGTAGCTGCAGACCTACTCCTAGCTTGCGATCACTTCAGTCTGTTTAGTTCCTGTTTTGACGTCACAAACACGCCCTGCGTTCGGCCAGCCACGCCTACGTTTCTCCAGCCACTCCTGCGTTTTTATCTGGCATGCCTGCGTTTTTCAGCACACTCCCTGAAAACGCTCAGTTACCTCCCAGAAACACCCACTTCCTGTCAATCATTCACCGATCAGCAGTGCGACTGAAAAGCGTCGCTAGACCTTGTGTGAAACTACGTAGGCTTTTGTGAAAGTACGACGCGCGAGCGCACTGCGTACCATGCGAATGCTCAGAAATGCCGATTTTTTTTTGCCTGATCGCTGCGCTGCGAACAACGGCAGCTAGCGATCAACAGGCCCGCCATCAGGGGGGTGCTGCGGGTACAGCCGTCCCAGGCCCGGCCTCTCTGACAGAGAGGAGAGGGCCCGGGCTGCTCATGGCGCTGCTCATGGCGCTGCCCGCCTGCCGTCCGCCGCCTTCCTTCCGTCCGCCGCCACAGGCAGCATCAGCAGATGAGGGAGCGGACAGCCTGGGCTTAGTGACTGTAAGTAAGCCCCGCTCCCTCACTGAAATAGTGCCGCGATTTGCGGGTAAATGGGGAAGGGGGAGGGGCCTAATGCCGCAAAATGCCCACCCCTGTCACAGACCTGATCTTGTGGTGTAGCCTGCTACAGGTAGACTAGTGCCTCACTCCTGTCTCTCCCCCTCTCTCCCCCCTCTCACTCTCCCTGACACTCTCTCCCCCCTCTCGCTCTCCCTGACACTCTCTCCCCTCTCTCGCTCTCCCTGACACTCTCTCTCCCCTCTCTCACTCTCCCTGACACTCTCTCCCCCCTCTCACTCTTCCTGACACACTCTCCCCTCTCTCACTCTCCCTGACACTCTCTCCTCCCTCTCGCTCTCCCTGACACTCTCTCCCCTCTCTCGCTCTCCCTGACACTCTCTCTCGCCTCTCTCACTCCCTGACACTCTCTCCCCCCTCTCACTCTTCCTGACACTCTCTCCCCTCTCTCACTCTCCCTGACACTCTCTCTCCCCTCTCTCACTCTCCCTGACACTCTCTCCCCCCTCTCACTCTTCCTGACACACTCTCCCCTCTCTCACTCTCCCTGACACTCTCTCCTCCCTCTCGCTCTCCCTGACACTCTCTCCCCTCTCTCGCTCTCCCTGACACTCTCTCTCGCCTCTCTCACTCCCTGACACTCTCTCCCCCCTCTCACTCTTCCTGACACTCTCTCCCCTCTCTCACTCTCCCTGACACTCTCTCCTCCCTCTCGCTCTCCCTGACACTCTCTCCCCTCTCTCGCTCTCCCTGACACTCTCTCCCCCTCTCGCTCTCCCTGACACTCTCTCCCCCTTTCACTCTCTCTGACACTCTCTCCCCCCTCTCACTCTCCCTGACACTCTCTCCCCCTCTCGCTCTCCCTGACTCTCTCCCCTCTCTCACTCTCCCTGACACTCTCTCCCCCTCTCCCTCTCCATGACACTCTCTCCCCCTCTCGCTCTCCCTGACAATATATATTTCTTTTTAATTTTGTTTTATATATATATATATATATTTATTTTGTTTTTATTTTATTTATTTATTTATTTTGGGGGGGCTGCCTATTTGGCATGTCCAGGGCCCCATAATTTCTGATGGCAGCGCTGGCGATCAACTCGGAATGACCACCATTGCTTCCTAGAAAATAGGACTTTGCTCATTCGTGCTTGCGCCTTGGGTTCCCGACATGTGGCAATTGTTTAAACCAAGTGCAAAACATATTGCACCCATAGAGTGAATTAAATTCTCTTGTTCTGCAGCCAACTTACCCAGTGAGCTGGTATCTGAGATGACCTTGATTGGAGAAACTTTGCCAGAGATAATTCGGTCAGTGACAGAGCTGCAGGAGGGAAATCACTGATTACAGTTTTAAAATGTGTCAGAGGCATAATGAGAAACTAACGGGTCTAAAAGTTAAAGTTCAATTGCGTCCCCATCCCTTCCATTCATCCCTCATATCCATCTGTGATAGCCGGCCAGGGCCAGGTCCATCAGTGATTTTAAAAGCATTGCACGCCAGGCCATCTCATCACATAAATAAGCAGTTTATTCACAGTTCAGACAGGGTTATCACTACAATAACATTTAACTCCTTGATCTCCTCTCCAGCACAATATTCATATAGGTTACATCAGGTTAGCATTTCTTTACATTTGTTTCACTGGCAATAACAGTATTAACAATGATGTGACAGCATTACAGTACAGCCAGAGCCGTAACTAAGGGGGGGCTAGGGGGGCATGTGACCTGGGCGCCGGATTGGAGGGGGCGCCGCAATGCTTACACCCCCTCTGAGTCTTGAGTCCAGTCTGTGTGTGATGAAACTGAAAATAAACTACAGCTCCCAGAAGCCCTTGCTGCGGGAGCTGTAGTTTACTTTCAGTTTCTTCTACGCTGACTGTCGTGTGCTGCCTGTTGTGCCCTAAGACGGGGCACATGGAACAAGTTACACCAGCCCCCCCTGCTGCCTTTGATAATCGCAGCAGTGCACTATTGCACTGCTGAGCTGGAAACATGAATGGTCCGAAAAGGGGGCGGAGCTACACGGCACTTTACTCAGTGCCAGGCCAGCCAGCACCATCGAAGAGAGGAGGGGAGAGGAGCAGCAGCAGCACACACCGAAGCCTAGTGAGTGTGACACTGTATGTGTGTGCAACTACTATATGTGTGTGTGTATGAATGTGTTGTGCATGTGTGTGACTGTATGTGAATAGGTGTGTCACTACATATCTGTATGCGTGCTTGTGTGTCACTGTATGTATGTATGTATAATGTATGTATGTATGTGTGACTATGTATGTATACAGGACAGTGTGTGACTATGTACGTGAGTGAATTTAATGTATGCGTGCGTGTTTAGATGTGTGACAGTATGTATGTGTGTGATTTTACATATGTATCAATGTATGGGGTATTATTTCCTTGTTAACTTAATCTGTAGCCCAAATGTCTAACTAAGGGGGTCATTCCGAGTTGATCGCACGTAGCAATCAACTAGACGCCGCCTATGGAGGAGTGTATTTTAGCATAGCAGGGTTGTGATCACTTGTGCAGCCCTGCTATGCTAAAAAAGTTTTCTGTAAAACAAGACCAGCCCTAGACCTACTTACCCTGTGCGAGGGATCTAGCGATGAAGGTACCGGAATTGACATCACACATCCGCCCTCCAAACGCCTGGATACACCTGCGTTCGGATCTCCACGTCTGGGAAACGGTGTGTTGACACCCCGGAACGCCTTCCTCCTGTCAATCTTCTTGCGGTCGCCGCTGCGACCGCTTTCTTAGTATGCGGCGTCGCTGCCCGGAGACTGCCATCACCAGGCAATGACGCGCCTGCACAGTGCGGCCGCCGCACACGCGCAGTTCTGAACCGTTTGCACCGCTGCAATGAACCGCAGCGTGCAAACGGGTCGAAAATGACCCCCTGAGTCCAGCTAAATGTCTAGAAAAGAAGCTATATAGCAGCTACCAGCCCTTTGCTCTCATGGAGTATATATGGGTTGGGGTTACGTGGCCGGTGCACGGTCAGCATACCGACGCCAGGATCCCGGCCACCAGAATGCCGTCAGGGGTGAGTGTAAAAAAGCCCCTTGTGGGCTCGCTGCGCTCGCCACAGGTTCTATTCCCACTCTATGGGTGTCGTGGACACCAATGAGTGGAAATAGCCCGTTAGCTGGTACTGGCTGATGGCATTGTCAGTCTTCGCACAGAGTTACACGTGGTGGTGGTGGTGGTGGTGGTGGTGGGTTGGTTGTCTGTGCGTGTGTGTGTGTTTGTGTGTGGGGCGCCGGATTACTGTTTTGCCCCGGGTGACAAGAATCCTAGTTTCGGCCCTGGTACAGCACATACCAGCGCAGTCTCTGGGAATCAGTAGTGCGGCGTCCGCAAACGGAGATTTATTTCAGTGTGCTCTCCCCCATTCGCTAGAGGCTCTATCTAAACGGGATCTCTTATGGACACGTTACTGGGGGCCTTCCGCCAAATGTGGTTTCCTACCGCGGGTCGCAGATGGGAGCACCCGTATCAGGCTCCCGGCTGCAACATGTGGTATTGGTCTAAAAGAGGTATTATTGAGTTGTCTCTATACAGTATCTAACACTACAACAACTTCAATTCCTGTTTTATGATATTTGTTGACCCCTGGCATTCTATTTTTTGTGTTTATTTCTGCCACCCAAACCACAAATAAGCCTCTTCAGACTATCAATTCTGCCTGGCTACCAGCTACTGGGATCCACTCAACATCTACTTGGGCTATAAAAATTCTTGTTCATTCCAGTATTTGCATCCAGGGCCAACTGTGGCATGACCTACAGTATAAGAGAGTCGTACTCTGGATCCCTTTCTGGTATGCCGATGCCATACTCATCGGGTGGTCTTCAGTATGCCGGCGGTCGGGCTCCCGGCAACCAGCATACCGGCGCCGGGAGCCCGACAGCCGGCATACCGACACTTATTCTCCCTCGTGGGGGTCCACGACCCCCCTGGAGGGAGAATAAAATAGTGTGGCGCGCGTAGCGCACCACCGTGCCCGTAGCGTGGCGAGCGCAGCGAGCCCGCAAGGGGCTCATTTGCGCTCGCCACACTGTCGGTAAGCCGGCGGTCGGGCTCCCGGCGCCGGTATGCTGGTCGCCGGGAGCCCGACCGCCGGCATATCGTAGTGAACCCTACTCATCAACACTACAGGCAATGGATACCTCACAACACTTGGGTGCAGTGTGGCCCTGAAGGAGGAGTGTGCAGCAGAAAAACGGCCGTGACCTGCCAGGCTGCCCCAGGCTCACCCATGAACTGTTTAGGTGCTGTGTGCACAACATATATTCCCTCCTGCTTTGCTGTGCAAACAATTGGGGGATTTGGAGAATGACGCTTGATGTGAACCTGTTATGTTCCGATTGTACAAGACTTGACTTTGGTGCCTGATTTGATCAACAATTTTTCTGTTCCTGCCCTGACCAGTGCAAGTTCAGGTGCTGCTCACTGACAGATGCTTTGCGTACGGAAAATGCCCTGCTAAATGTGCCCAGCCTGCCCAAGTTCCACTTCAAGTAGGAAATATTTTTTAGATATTTTTGCTATTGGGTAGTGGGGGAAGGTGATTCTCCTGGTTATGGTTCAATAGATCTACAGTAAAACGGTCTACAATTAATAGGTCAACACGACATGGAAAAGGTCGACAGGTTCTTTAGGGCGACATGTAATAGGTAGACAATGGAAAAGGGCGATAGGTAAAAAACGTCAACACATGAAAAGGTCGACACAAAAGGTCGACACATCATTTTGTGTGTGTAATTTTCGCTGTCAGAGCACAGGGAACCCAAATTAGTGTACCCCATGCCCTTGCATGGCTCGCTTTGCTCGCAGGTTACTATTCCCAATCGTAGTCTACCTGGGTGGTAAAGTACGAAAAAGGAGGGAAAAATGCAAAAAAAAAAAACCTTAAAAAGTTGTGTCAACCATATGTGTGTTGACTATTCGCATGTCAACCATTCGAACCATCTTCCTTTTGTACTTATCGACCAGTGCTGCAAGTATGGCGGTACGGGGTGGTACTGCGTACCGGTAAGAAATTGCCAGCTGGTAAGCAGTACCGCCTGGGTGACCACCATGCTTGCACCCGCTGCTTTGTGAGGGGAGGAGAGCGCAACGAGCGCCTCTCCTGCCCCTCAGTGCTCAGTCTGGTGGCGGCGGGTATCTCAACTGAGGCGCCGGTCCATTAGCCAATCAGAGCTCGCAGACCGGCAGCCGCAGCTCCTGATTGGCTGCCGGTCCGCAAGCTCTGATTGGCTAACGGACCGGCGCCTCAGTTGAGATACCCGCTGCCGGAGACTGGACTAAGCACTGAGTGTCAGGAGAGGCACTCGCTGCGCTCTCCTCCCCTCACAAAGCAGCAGCAACAACAACAACTGCACAGTGGCCCTCATTCCGAGTTGTTCGCTCGCTAGCTGCTTTTAGCAGCATTGCACACGCTAGGCCGCCGCCCTCTGGAAGTGTATCTTAGCTTAGCAGAATAGCGAACGAAAGATTAGCGGAATTGCGAATAAATAATTCTTAGCAGTTTCTGAGTAGCTCGAGACTCCTACATTGTGATCAGCTCAGCCCGTTTCGTTCCTGGTTTGACGTCACAAACACGCCCTGCGTTCGGCCAGCCACTCCCCCGTTTCTCCAGCCACTCCTGCATTTTATCCTGGCATGCCTGCGTTTTTTCCGCACACACCCTGAAAACGGTCAGTTTCTGCCCAGAAACACCCACTTCCTGTCAATCACACTCCGATCACTTCAACGATTAAAAATCTTCGTTCAGCCGTGAGTAAATCAACTAAGTTTTGTGCTAAAATACTTAGCGCATGCGCGATGCGTACCATGCGCATGCGCATTTTTGCCTTAATTGCTCCGTTGCGAAAATCGGCAACGAGCTAATAACTCGGAATGGCCCCCAGTGAGCGGGGGGAGATGCACTGTAGGGGCATGTATGACACTGTGGGACATTTGCGTATCTGGCACTGTTGGTGGGGGCATTTGTGTATCTGGCACTGTGGGTGGGGGCATTTGTGTATCTGGCACTGTGGGGGCATTTGTGTATCTGGAACTGTGGGTTGGGCACATATCTGGCACTGTGGGTGGTGGCATTTGTGTATCTGGCACTGTAGGGGCATATATGGCACTGTGGGAGTATGTGTGTATCTGGCACTGTGGGAGCATATCTGGCACTGTGGGAGGCGTTTGTGTATCTGGCACTGTAGGAGCATATCTGGCACTGTGGGGGTATATCTGGCACTGTGAGGGCATTTGCGTATCTGGAACTGTGGGTTGGGCACATATCTGGCACTGTGGGTGGTGGCATTTGTGTATCTGGCACTGTAGGGGCATATATGGCACTGTGGGAGTATGTGTGTATCTGGCACTGTGGGTGGGGGCATTTGTGTATCTGGCACTGTGGGGGCATTTGTGTATCTGGAACTGTGGGTTGGGCACATATCTGGCACTGTGGGTGGTGGCATTTGTGTATCTGGCACTGTAGGGGCATATATGGCACTGTGGGAGTATGTGTGTATCTGGCACTGTGGGAGCATATCTGGCACTGTGGGAGGCGTTTGTGTATCTGGCACTGTAGGAGCATATCTGGCACTGTGGGGGTATATCTGGCACTGTGAGGGCATTTGCGTATCTGGAACTGTGGGTTGGGCACATATCTGGCACTGTGGGTGGTGGCATTTGTGTATCTGGCACTGTAGGGGCATATATGGCACTGTGGGAGTATGTGTGTATCTGGCACTGTGGGAGCATATCTGGCACTGTGGGAGGCGTTTGTGTATCTGGCACTGTAGGAGCATATCTGGCACTGTGGGGGTATATCTGGCACTGTGAGGGCATTTGCGTATCTGGCACTGTGGGTTGGGGGCATATCTGGCACTGTGGTTGGTGGCATTTGTGTATCTGGCACTGTGGGGGCATGTGTGTATCTGGCACTGTGGGGGCATGTGTGTATCTGGCACTGTGGGAGCATATCTCGCATTGTGGGGACATGTGTATCTGGCCCCCATATATGTATCACACCCCCTTTTCATTGACCATGCCCCATGTGGCAACACCCACTTTTTGGCGCAGTACCGCTAAGAAATATTTTCTACTTGCACCATTGTTATCGACCATAAGCACTATCTTTTACATGTCAATGGTAATTACTATGTCGCCACTTGGACCATGTGACCATTTGGTGTCGACCTATTGAGTGTAGATCTATAGTTCGGATACCAGTTCACCTCTATTAACATTGTAGTCAACCACAGAATGCCGGGGTACCCACGATATACTTCTATGGAGAAGTCTCACCATAGAAGTCTATGGGGAAACCGTGATTGACAGTCCAGCAGCTCCTACCTGTAAAATACAATATTGATTCTATTTTAAACACTACAAAAGCTATCAAATCAGCACCCACTGCCCAGGGGTGTCAGGGTTAACCTTAGGCTTCAGCCCTGGCCTTGGATGCCCTGGAGGGGGGGTTGACTAGTCAGGGGAGGTAATAGTACAGATGCAGGGACCATATAAGCGTATTCCTGGGCTGTGGTATCACCTCCCTGGCAAGTGTAGCCCATGCTGGTTTAAAAAGTATGGGGGGACTCCTATATCTCCCCCCTGCCCGCCATATTTTTGGAACCCGGACCAGTCCAAGAGCCCAGTGCTGCTTTTAAATACAGGGGGACCTCACACATTTTTCTCCTGTATTTTTTCAGCCCAGGTTGGTTATGCTTGATGGGGGGCGCGGGTAGGGCAGAAGTAACATGTGCAGAGAGCATTAGATTTTGGTGGGGTGTGTTTAAACTGAAATCTAAATTGCCGTGTAAAAATAAAGCAACCAGTATTTACCCTGCACAGAAACAATATAACCCACCCAAATCTCACTCTCTCTGCACATGTTACATCAGCTCCACCGGGTGCACATGGGGTCGCCTAATTCAGATCTGGTCGCTGCTGTGCATTTTCGCACAGCAAGCGATCAGATCCGAACTGCGCATGCGTATGCACCACAATGCGCAGGCGTGTTGGATGGATACAACGGGCATCGCCGGTCAGCAACGGGATGATGTGAATGATCCATTCGCACGGGCGTTCGTGAGATAGACAAGAAGAGGCCTTTTGTGGGTGGCAATTGACCGTTTTCAGGGAGTGTCCGGAAAAACGCAAGCGGGCTCAAGCGTTTTCAGGGAGGGTGTCTGACGTCAGCTCCGGCCCCGATCAGCAGGATTCAAACGCACTGGAAGAGTAACTCCTGGTCTGCTCAGAGACTGCACAAATCAGTTTGTGTAGCTCAGCTACACATGCGATTGCGACTATCTGATCGCAGGGCTGCAAAAAACGCAGCCCAGCGATCACATCTGAATTAGGCCCATGGTTTTGCCCATTAGGGAACAATTTTGCTGCTGCGATCAGGTCTGAATTAGGCCCTGTATAAAGTTAGTACCTGCAGTCCAGAATTTCTCTTACGTCCTAGAGGATGCTGGGGACTCCGTGAGGACCATGGGGTATAAACGGGCTTCGCAGGAGACATGGGCACTCTAAAGACCTTTTATGGGTGTGAACTGGCTCCTCCCTCTATGCCCCTCCTCCAGACTTCAGTTAGATCCTGTGGCCAGAGGAGACTGGATGCACTACAGGGGAGTTTCTCTGAAAAGACTTTTGTTAGGTTTTTTATTTTCAGGGAGCACTGCTGGCAACAGGCTCCCTGCTTCGTGGAACTGAGGGGAGAGAAGCAGATCCACTTTCCTGGACTGATGGGCTCTGCTTCTTAGGCTACTGGACCCCATTAGCTCCAGAGGGTCGGAACGCAGGTGTCGTCCTTGCTGTTCGTCCCAGAGCCGCGCCACCGTCCTCCTCACAGCGCCGGAAGATAGAAGCCGGGTAAATATAGGAAGCAAGAAGATTTCATAGGCGGCAGAAGACTTCAGATCTTCATGAGGTACCGCGCAGCGGTCGCGCTGCGCACCATTGCTCCCACACACACACAAGGCACAGCAAGGGCGCAGGGGGGGCGCCCTGGGCTGCAATTATTACCTCACATTAAGACTGGCACATATATAGATACTGCAGAGGCAGTATGTAATAAAACCCCCGCCAGTATATACAAAATAGCGGGACCGAAGCCCGCCGTCGAGGGGGCGGAGCTTGATCCTTCAGCACTAACCAGCGCCATTTTCTCCACAGCATGCTGCAGAGAAGCTGCTCCCGGACTCTCCCCTGCTGAACAAGTAACAGGGGGCAAAAACAAGGGGGGAGGGGCACATTTATTTGGTGCTAATTGTATATATATATAAAGCGCTTTACAGGCTGGGACTTTGTTTCAGTATCTAGTGGCGCTGGGTGTGTGCTGGCATACTCTCTCTGTCTCTCCAAAGGGCCTTATTGGGGGGCTGTCCCCATATTCATATATCCCTGTGTGTGTGGGGGTGTCAGTACGTGTGTGTCGACATGTCTGAAGCGGAAGGCTCGTCTAGGGAAGAAGCAGAGCAGATGGTGGTGGTGTCTCCGTCGGCACCGCCGACACCTGATTGGTTGGACATGTGGAATGTTTTAAATGCTAATGTGGCTTTATTACATAAGAGATTGGACAACGCAGAGTCCAAAGACAAAGCAGGGAGTCAATCCATGGCTTTTACTGTGTCACAAGACCCTTCAGGGTCCCATAAACGTCCCTTTACCCAGATAGCAGACACTGATACCGACACGGATTCCGACTCCAGTGTCGACTATGATGATGCAAGGTTGCACCCAAGAGTGGCCAAGAGTATTCGCGGACCTGGTTTCCACAGCTACCGCGGGTAAGTCTTCTTTTTTGCCTTACGTTCCCCCACAGCAAAAGAAAACACCTCAATACCAGATGCAGTCCTTTAGGTCGCATAAGTTCAGAAAGGGGCATGGCTCTTCTTTCCTCGCCAGAGGTAGAGGTAGAGGGAAAAGAACACCAGCTACGGCTAGTTCCCAGGAACAAAAGTCCTCCCCGGCCTCTACCAAATCCACCGCATGACGCTGGGGCTCCGCTACGGGAGTCCGCACCGGTAGGGGCACGTCTTCGACTCTTCGGCCAAGTCTGGATTCAGTTGGATTTGGATCCTTGGGTGGTCGGAATTGTATCCCAAGGTTACAAACTGGAGTTCGAAGATGTGCCTCCACACCGATTTTTCAAATCGGCCTTGCCAGCTTCTCCCCCAGAGAGGGAAATAGTTTCAGCTGCCATACAAAAGCAGTGTCAACAGCAAGTGATTATCAAGGTTCCCCTAGTGCAACAGGGGAAAGGGTTTTATTCAACCCTATTTGTGGTCCCAAAGCCGGATGGCTCGGTCAGACCAATTCTGAATCTAAAATCCCTAAACCTATATTTGAAGAGGTTCAAATTCAAGATGGAATCTCTCCGAGCAGTGATCTCCAGCCTGGAAGGGGGAGATTTTATGGTGTCACTAGACATAAAGGATGCATACCTTCATGTCCCCATATATCCGCCTCATCAGGAGTACCTGAGATTCGCTGTACAGGATTGTCATTACCAGTTTCAGACGTTGCCGTTTGGGCTTTCCACGGCCCTGAGAATTTTCACCAAGGTAATGGAAATGATGGTGCTCCTGCGCAAGCAAGGGGTCATAATTATCCCATACTTGGACGATCTCCTGATAAAAGCGAGTTCAAGAGAACAGTTACTAAAAAGCGTGTCTCTCTCCCTGAGAGATCTACAACAACACGGCTGGATTCTAAATCTACCAAAGTCGCAGTTGATTCCGACAACTCGGCTGTCGTTTTTGGGCATGATTCTGGACACGGAAAAACAGAGGGTTTTTCTCCCAATGGAAAAAGCCCAGGAACTCCAGAACATGGTCAAGGATCTGCTGAAGCCAAAAAGAGTGTCAGTTCATCAATGCACTACTAGAGTATTGGGAAAGATGGTGGCGGCCTACGAGGCCATTCCCTTCGGCAGGTTCCTTGCAAGAAATTTTCAGTGGGACCTTCTGGACAAGTGGTCAGGGTCCCATCTGCAGATGCATCGGAGGATAAGCCTGTCCCCCAGGGCCAGGGTCTCTCTCCTGTGGTGGCTCCAGAGTGCTCACCTTCTAGAGGGTCGCAGGTTCGGCATTCAAGATTGGGTTCTTGTGACCACGGACGCGAGACTCCGAGGATGGGGAGAAGTCACACAAGGAAAACATTTTCAGGGAATATGGTCAAGCCAGGAGGCTTGTCTACACATCAATGTGCTGGAATTAAGGGCCATATACAACGCCCTGCGACAGGCGGAGAATCTTCTTCGCAACCTACCTGTTCTGATCCAGTCAGACAACGTCACAGCCGTGGCGCATGTAAACCGCCAGGGCGGGACAAGGAGCAGAGCAGCAATGGCAGAAGCCACCAGGATTCTTCGCTGGGCGGAAAATCATGTAAGCGCTCTGTCAGCGGTCTTCATTCCGGGAGTAGACAACTGGGAAGCAGACTTCCTCAGCAGACACGATCTCCATCCAGGAGAGTGGGGACTTCATCAGGAAGTCTTTGCAGAGGAGACAAGTCATTGGGGACTTCCTCAAATAGACATGATGGCGTCACGCCTCAACAGAAAGCTTCGGACGTATTGTTCCAGGTCGAGGGACCCTCAGGCAGTGGCAGTGGACGCCCTTGTGACACCGTGGGTGTTTCAGTCGGTCTATGTGTTCCCTCCACTTCCACTCATCTCAAAAATATTGAGAATCATAAGACGAACAAGAGTGCAGACAATACTTATTGTTCCAGATTGGCCTCGAAGTGCCTGGTATTCAGATCTTCAGGAAATGCTCACAGAAGATCCGTGGCCTCTTCCTCCCAGGGAGGACCTGTTACAACAGGGGCCCTGTGTGTTCCAAGACTTACCGCGGTTACGTTTGACGGCATGGCGGTTGAACACCAAATCCTGGCTAGGAAAGGTATTCCGGATGAGGTCATCCCTACTCTAATTAAAGCTAGGAATGAGGTAACGGCGAAGCTTTATCACCGTATATGGAGGAAATATGTGTCTTGGTGAGAAGCCAAGAATGCTCTTACGGAAGATTTTCAGCTGGGTCGTTTTCTCTATTTTCTACAGACTGGTGTGGATATGGGCCTAAAGTTAGGCTCCATTAAGGTGCAGATTTCGGCCTTATCTATATTCTTTCAGAAGGATTTGGCTTCTCTCCCAGAAGTCCAGACTTTTGTGAAGGGAGTGCTGCACATCCAACCTCCTTTTGTGCCCCCAGTGGCACCGTGGGACCTTAACGTGGTGTTACAGTTCCTTAAATCGCACTGGTTTGAACCTCTTCAAACAGTTGAATTGAAGTTTCTCACTTGGAAGGTGGTCATGTTATTGGCCTTGGCATCTGCAAGGCGGGTGTCCGAATTGGCGGCTTTGTCTCACAAGAGCCCCTATCTGATTTTCCATGCGGATCGAGCAGAGTTGAGCACTCGTCCTCAATTTCTGCCTAAAGTGGTTTCGTCGTTTCATATGAACCAACCTATTGTGGTGCCTGTGGCTACGGGTGACTTGGAGGATTCCAAGTCCCTTGATGTTGTCAGGGCCATAAAAATTTATATAGCCAGAACGGCTGGGGTTAGGAAAACAGAGGCACTGTTTGACCTGTATGCAGCCAACAAGGTTGGCGCTCCTGCTTCTAAGCAGACTATTGCCCGCTGGATCTGTAACACGATTCAGCAGGCTCATTCTACGGCTGGATTGCCGGTACCAAATTCGGTAAAGGCCCATTCCACTAGGAAGGTGGGCTCTTCTTGGGCGGCTGCGCGAGGCGTCTCAGCATTACAGCTTTGCCGAGCAGCTACTTGGTCGGGTTCAAACACTTTTGCAAAATTCTACTAGTTTGATACCCTGGCTGATGAGGACCTCATGTTTGCTCAATCGGTGCTGCAGAGTCATCCGCACTCTCCCGCCCGATTTGGAGCTTTGGTATAAACCCCATGATCCTTACGGAGTCCCCAGCATCCTCTAGGACGTAAGAGAAAATAAGATTTTAAACCTACCGGTAAATCTTTTTCTCCTAGTCCGTAGAGGATGCTGGGCGCCCGTCCCAGTGCGGAAAAATTCTGCAAGGCTTGTATATACGGGGTAATTCCAAGTTAATCGCAGCAGGATTTTTGTTAGCAAATGGGCAAAACCATGGGGGTCATTCTGAGTTGTTCGCTCGTTATGTTTTTTTCGCAACAGAGCGATTAGTCGCTAATGCGCATGCGCAATGTCCGCAGTGCGACTGCGCCAAGTAAATTTGCTATGCAGTTAGGTATTTTACTCACGGCATTACGAGGTTTTTTCTTCGTTCTGGTGATTGTAATGTGATTGACAGGAAGTGGGTGTTTCTGGGCGGAAACTGGCCGTTTTATGGGTGTGTGCGAAAAAACGCTACCGTTTCTGGGAAAAACGCGGGAGTGGCTGGAGAAACGGAGGAGTGTCTGGCCGAACGCTGGGTGTGTTTGTGACGTCAAACCAGGAACGAAACTGACTGAACTGATCGCAGATGCCGAGTAAGTCTGGAGCTACTCAGAAACTGCTAAGAAGTGTCTATTCGCAATTCTGCTAATCTTTCGTTCGCAATTTTGATAAGCTAAGATTCACTCCCAGTAGGCGGCGGCTTAGCGTGTGCAAAGCTGCTAAAAGCAGCTTGCGAGCGAACAACTCGGAATGACCCCCCATGTGCACTGCAGGGGAGGCAGATTTAACATGTGCAGAGAGAGTTAGATTTGGGTGTGGTGTGTTCAGTCTGCAATCTAATTTGCAGTGTAAAAATAAAGCAGCCAGTATTTACCCTGCACAGAAATAAAATAACCCACCCAAATCTAACTCTTTCTGCACATGTTATATCTGCCTCCCCTGCAGTGCACATGGGCCCTCATTCCGAGTTGTTCGCTCGCAAGCTGCTTTTAGCAGCTTTACACACGCTAAGCCGCCGCCTACTGGGAGTGAATCTTAGCTTCTTAAAATTGCGAACGAAAGATTCGCAATATTGCGAAAAGACATCTCTGTGCAGTTTCTGAGTAGCTCGAGACTTACTCTGCCAGTGCGATCAGTTCAGTGCTTGTCGTTCCTGGTTTGACGTCACAAACACACCCAGCGTTCGTCCAGACACTCCTCCGTTTCTCCAGCCACTCCCGCGTTTTTCCCAGAAACGGTAGCGTTTTTTCCCACACGCCCATAAAACGGCCTGTTTCCGCCCAGAAACACCCACTTCCTGTCAATCACATTACGATCACCAGAACGAAGAAAAAGCCGTGAGTAAAATTCCTAACTGCATAGCAAATTTACTTGGCGCAGTCGCAGTGCGAACATTGCGCATGCGCACTAAGCGGAAAATCACTGCGATGCGAAGAAATTTACCGAGCGAACAACTCGGAATGACCCCCATGGTTTTGCCCATTTGCTAACAAAAATCCTGCTGCGATCAACTTGGAATTACCCCCATAGTTGTTGCTTACATAAGGATTATGTTACAGTTGAGATCAGTCTCTGGCTGATGCTGTTTTGTTCATGCTGTTAACTGGTTTAGTATGTTCCAGGTTATACGGTGTGTATGGTGTGGGCTGGTGTGTATCTCGCCCTTAGATTAACAAAAATCCTTTCCTCGTACTGTCCGTCTCCTCTGGGCACAGTTCTATAACTGAGGTCTGGAGGAGGGGCATAGAGGGAGGAGCCAGTGCACACCCATTAAAGGTCTTTAGAGTGCCCATGTCTCCTGCGGAGCCCGTCTATACCCCATGGTCCTTACGGAGTCCCCAGCATCCTCTACGGACTAGGAGAAAAAGATTTACCGGTAGGTTCAAAATCTTATTTTTCCTGTTTGCATGTCCCTCTTTGAACTTTTATTTGTTTTAGGTTATAAGGAATGACGGGATCCCTAACATCTCACTCACTCACTCAGGAGAGCGTCCTCCAGCTGATCTGTCACTTTGCTCAAACCTCCACCGGCGTGATAAATCCAGGAGTCACACGGCAAATTCCGTGGTCTCACACACTGCCACGTGTTCCCAGAGGCTGGGTCCCGGTATTTGCACACATCCCTTCCCGGCAATTCCAGGTTACACTCCATCACTTCACTGCTTCCGTTAAATTGGAAAAATCCAAGGAAAAATACCTGAAAAGAAGAAGGATATATTCTTTACTGGGAGAATTAAAGGCAATGCTAACATTTCCAAAGCTTGTTAATAGGGCTATTTTGTAGTCCCAGTAGACAGCCATAAGGTTTTCTTTCACACCCTTTTCACATTACTTTAGTATCACCTGAATGTATTAAAGGGCATTTGGAGCAGTTTTCATGAAAAACTGCTCCAAACCCTTTAATTCACTTTTTTTTTTTTAATAAGCCACATCGCATTCCCCATACTTATAATGGGAAATGTGATGTGGCCAAATTTACTAAAAAAAAAAAATGTGAAAAAATACCGTAGTGTTCCCTGTGATAATCTCGCCTGCTCAGGCTGGTGAGATCACAGGGCAGCACTGCGATAGGGAGGCATTTGCCCAGCTTTCTCTGCCCCTGGCAGAGAAAGCTGAGCGGGGACCCGGCACAGTGATCAGCTATGTGTATCCGATGGACCAGAGCCGTCCCTAACCAATATGATGCCCTAGGCAAGATGTTGGCTGGTGCCCCCTAGCACCACCGCTAGTTATGCTGGACATGCCTGGCACGAGTCAGCTGGCAGCTCTGCTAAGGTTGGGCGCCTTTTGTTTATGAAAATGCATCTTATTTGCATTACTATGTGGCTAGGACGCACAAGCAGCTTCTGCTGATTAAAATGATATGCAGCATGCCTATATACTGTGTGCGACTGCGGCTGTATCTGCATACGAAATGCTACATTACAGTGATTTCCAGGAATACACTGCAACGTAGCATTTCGTATGCAGATACAGCCGCAGTCACACACAGAATATAGGCATGCCACATATCATTTTAATCAGCAGAAGCTGCTGGTGCCCCCAAGCATACCAAATGCCCTAGGCATTTGCCTAGTTTGCCTATACCTAAGGTCGGCTCTGCGATGGACCCACAAGCTGATCACAGTGTAAAAAGAGGGGGAAAAAAGGAAAAAACAAACAAACCGTACTCACCTCCTCCAGGTAACCGGTGTCCGCTGCTCCGGTGAGCGCTGCCGGGCGCCGGGTCCCCCATGTGCTGCAATGTGACCCCGGTGCAGTAAAGTGACGCTGCAAAGCGGCAGCGCACTTTACAGCACCAGGGGTCACCGCAGCGCACAGGATCCGGCGCCCGGCAGCCTAGCAAAAGTAGCACGGACCGGCTCCATGGACAGGTGAGTATATTATCCTGCTGGGGGGGGGTCCGTGGCACGAGGGGGTAGTCGCAACGGAGGGATCGACTGGACGGCAGTGGTAGCGGCAGGGGCGGCGCATGCGCAGCAGGACATCGGGGTATTTTTTCTGAAAAATACCCCGATGATGCTGCGAAGAGGCATCGCAGGGACAGAGCTTGACCGCAAGCTCTGTCCCTGCACATGTTAATTGATACATCCCTGTAATGTAATCAATTATCGAAGTGCGAGTTGGGTCGATTTTATCACCTGTCATCTGCATCCTGGAAGCGGATGGTGATAAATAGGCCCCTAAAACTTCTTCAGTCCCCTGGAAACAGCTGTTTTTGGAGGAATGACCACATATTTGCGTATGACAATAGGAAAGGGCTGGAAAAACGCGTTGGGTATGGTATGCCGGTGGCCAGTATCCCGGGAGTCAGCATACCGATGCCGGGATCTTGGCCGCTAGAATGCCGTCAGGGAGGCGAATGCAACGAAACCTCTTGCGGGCTTGGTAACTTACTGTGCTCACCACAGGATCTATTTCCACTCTATGGGTTTCGTGGACACCCATGAGTGGGAATAGCCCCGGGATTCCGGCGTCGGTATCCTGACTGCCAGGATCCCGACTGCCGGCAACATACTGTAACTACATCCCGGAATAACAATGGGCGGTTGGAGCTGCAGCTTTAACCACCCCACCCCCATGAAACTAGACCCACAGGATCCCCTGCAGCGCAGACAATGTTGACAGTAATCGCCGTCATCAGCATTCTGAAGCCTCGCCGATTCATCCTTGCTGGCCGAAGCCCTGCACGTTTCCCGAAGCGCTGCCTAAATGGTACCCAAAGCTCTGCCCCTGTGTCAACCCGCAACTGTGTCACCTGAAGCTTCGCTCTCCAATTCTTTTGAAGCCCCGCCCATTCACCTCCTACCCATCATTGGAGATATTTAAATGTCCCGACAAACAGTTGTGTGAAGTATTCTACAGTTGCTGCCTCTCATTGGCTGATCTGGTCTTGACTCCACCCCCCATCCCATGGTACATGATAGCAACACCTGTACATTAATGGGTACTGCTGAGGTACTGTTTGAGTGGAATAGAACATTAGGACAGCTAAGATATGTAACAAGCGATTCTCTAATTGGCCAGACTTTTGGAGTGCAATGGGGTGTTCTTCTATAATAGGCGCAAGCTAGGCAATTGCCTAGGGCATTTGGAATGCCAAAGGGCATTCAAGCCTGCCTTGGGCTGGAGGACAGTGACAGAGCCAGCAGCAAGTGATGTTATCTATTGTATTAATGAGTTTAGTGACTCATAGTACGCTGCCCAGGTGCTGTGTGGTCGTAACCATGGAGAGTGCACAGTAGCGGCTCTTGCCATGGGCAAGCAGGCTTTTTGCCCAGGGCGCCGCTGCTCCGAGGGCGCCGCCGCCTTGGCAAGAGCCGCTACTCCTGATCCCCGCTGTCCTCGGCTGCAGCAGGCGCCGTGAGCTGTGTGGACGCTCGCTGCAGCCGACTCCAGTGACAGACACTAGAGGTCATAATTGACCTCTAGTGTTTGTGCAGCGCTGCTATGGGAGAGACGTCATGACATCTCTCCCATAGAGAGGAGCCGGCGGCCGGAGACGGAGGACAGCGCAGCAGTGGCCGGAAGCAGGAGCTGGTAAGTATTGTTTTTTTTTTTTTTTGGTGTTTGCAAGCGGCGCTACTACAGGGGGCACAGCTACAGGGGGCACTACTACAGGGGGCACTACTAAAGGGGGCACTGCTACAGGGAGCACTGCTACTGGGGGCACAGCTACTGGGGGCATAGCTACTGGGGGGCAAATCAACTGGGGGCACAGCTACTGGGACACAGCTACAGGGGGCACAGCTACTGAGGGAAAATTTACTGGGGGCACAGCTAGGGGGCACTACTACTTGGGGCACAGCTACTGTGGGCAAATCTACTGGGGGCACAGCTACAGGGGGCACATCTGCTGGGGGTACAGCTACTGGGGGCACATCTACTGGGGGCACAGCTACAGGGGGGCACAAGTACAAGGGGATAGCTGTGGCAATGCCTCTTCCCTATGAAGAAGCCACGCCCCTATTTTTGGGCGTGAGCCAACTCTATTTTACCTGGGGGGGGGGGCGCCAAAGGAAACTTTTGCCCTGGGCGCCACAAGGTCTAGAACCTGCCCTGAGAGTGCAGTGCGGTCGGGGGTTAGGACAGAGAGAACGGGTCCCCTCCTCTTAGTTAACAGCTACTGCAGGACAGAACTCCCCATTTCTTCCTCTCTGACAATGCTCCCTCCTGTCCACAGGTCCAGGACAGCTCCGTTCAGCCCGCCCCCTTCTTCCCCTCTATCCCGCTCTCTCTTGTCAATATAACTAAGCCAGCCCCCTTCAGCTCTGTGCGGGGTCTGTTCTCTCCCGGCCAGAGGACCAAGCCCTGTACACTTCTTCCCCTCTTCCTGTCCTCGATTCCCCTCTAACCCACTCTGTCCAAGCTGGAGGACTGGGCCCGTCCCCTTCTTCCGCTCAGCCATCCCAGTCCCCGATTCCCTTCTAACCTGCTCTGGTCCGGATGGAGGTTCAGGCACCGTCCCCTACTTCCCCCTTAGCCAGTCCCCGCTTCCCTGCTCCCTGATCTCCAGAGCCGGCCCTAACCAATTTGATGCCCTAGGCAAGATTTTGGCTGGTGCACCATAGCACTGTTGCTAGTTCCGCCTCTGACCCTGCACCCCTCTCCCAGCAAAGCACCCATAATGCAGCATCACTGATCAAAGAAGCAGCCAGCAATACCCATCACCCCTCGCCCATAGCGACCCTCATTTTAGTGCCCTATGCCAGTAAGAGCATTGGTGACCCCATATTCGAAAAAGGTACAGTGCACGCTGAAGGCGCGCTGACCAATAACTGGTGTGCTCTTGCTGAGAAGGGGCGTGGCCACACAACAGTACCCCTAATTCAAATGACGCCACACACTAGTGCAACGTTATTCACATAATTGTTCTGTATGTTGTCTGAATAGCAGGATGTCAATCAGGGTTAGTGCAGAGGCTTGACCACATGACCAATAGGAAACGGTCCCGCCTCCCTTGAACATTTAAAATCCTGCAATTCAGACAACATAATGACTCCCAGAGGAAGACTACGAAGGTCGAAACGCGTTGGAGCAGCATACGGAACCATTTGGGATTCAGTACGAGTGTACAGTGCAAAGAAGAACAGTGCGGTATTTCACCTCCACATCAACCCGGTCACGTGACCCGGAATCCCGGAAGCTACTGGTTGCCAGGCCACAGGAGGAGAAAGAAGTCGGGGAGAGTACGCGGTGGACGGGGGAGGGGAAAGGAAAGGTAAGCCTCTGTAGGAGGTGGAGGGGCACAGCCAGCCGCTCGGAGAGCTCCGGCTGTCAGCGTCTCACCTCCAAGACAGGTGCGCACCAGAAGTTGCAAGCCCCTCAGAGTCCGTCTCAACCAGATGCACTTCTGGGGGCGGGAGGCCGAAGGAGGCGCACTAGTCCGGAGGACTTACCACCCTATTTCTGACCAAAGCCTGCACTGCACCCTGCCCTCTGTGAACACTCACTAAATCCTGCATGTTATAGACTAGCATTTCAGCACAGACCAGCGGGACGCCGCAGTCAGAACTGTTTTAAGATTTTGGACATTGATTTTTTTAATTTTTTCTTGTTTTATTCTTGCACGAACTGTTTTGATAGTTTAAAGACCCAGGACTTCTTGCTGCCCCCTAGTGCATTGAGGCCACGCCAGTGCCCCAAGCACCCTTTGGATGCATGAACTCATTTAACATTGACGTCAAAAAGATGCTTTTACAGTAAACCTATTAGTTCATTAAAGAACTTTGCACCGTTTACACTTATTTGTACAGTCATTCCAGCACGCATAGCATATCATTCATATTTATATTTATTTTCTGATAACTGAATACACACACACTACCAACATCAGAGGCTTAAGAATAGCGCCGGGAATTAGCTCCCGACGCTATTCAATTCAGCTCCAGTTAAGTCGGCGATGTCCCGTTCTCGCCGACTTAACAGGTAATTTTGTCTGGAGAACGGGCATTCTCCGACTTAACTACCCGCGGCGATGCTGATTCCCGACAGAATCAGCCTCGCGCCGGCCGCGAGGCAGCACTTTTGTCGGGTTTCTTCTCTCATCCCCCGGGGATGAGAGAAGAATTCCCGACAATTGCGGGTCACTAGCAGCTGAATTGAATAGCGTCGGGAGCTAATTCCCGGCGCTATTCTTAAGTTGCCGAATAGAATCGACCCCATTGTGTGAATGTAAAAATAATAAGGACGGTACCAGACAAAGGAGTAGGAACTGCAACTGCAACATAGTGCTAAGTAGGTAATTAACAGTGACTTCAGGTCAACAATGATAACCTTGAAAACAGGTCAATATTTTACAGCTAAGGGTGAGCATCAGACTCTACAGTATGTTGATTAAATACTGATCATTGTTACATGCTACACACTGCCATATCTTTGTGTTACTACTGTTGTCACAACTGAGGGCCTGAGCTGACGGGAGGCAGCCTCAGTTGTAGGGGCTGAGATGTATCGGAACCTGGGAGGTTGTATCAGACCCCTGGACATGTAAGTAACATGAATAATAACTGCGCGAAGGCGTGACCACGACAACTTGGATAAAAGTCAATGATGTTTATTATGACAACTCCGCAACACAGCAGCAGTAAAAGAAAACGTAAAAGTCAGCAAAGAATAAATACAGTTCCTGGGTACTACAGGATGGCAGGAGCCACAGGGCACTGGTAGTGTGAGATAGTTCTTATGATCTTCTAGATGGAAAGTCCTTACCAGGCCCGACTGTAGCAATGGAGATAACCCAGGATTGTGCCAGCTGGTGTTCCAGGAAAAGCTGGGTTGCTGAAGATAAAACAGCTGCTGTGGATACTGGCTGGAACCAGACTGTTGTTAGCACGGAGTGGATACTGGCTGGAACCAGTTAAATAATAAATGAACTTGGGAGCGGAGAAATAATAATACCGGTGGAGAGTGGTAAAGTGTAGAAAGGACACCGGCCCTTTAAGGGAAGCTGTACTCTGCTGGAAGCTGAGCTGGAAGCAGGTAATGTTGTAGCTGGAAACAGATGAATCCACAATGGATTGGAGAGTCAGGCTACACCGCAGGTGGAATGCTGGTGCGGGTCTCTATGGTGGAAGTCTTGAGACAGGAGCTGGAACCTGGAAGACAATCACAGGAGAGAGACAAACAGGAACTAGGTTTGACAACCAAAGCACTGACGCCTTCCTTGCTCAGGCACAGTGTATTTATACCTGCAGCAAGGAAGGGATTGGCTAGGCAATTATGCAGATTAACAATACTGACAACAGATTGGAGGAAATGATCAGCTGACAGAATCCAAGATGGCTGCGCCCATGCAGACACTTGGAGGGAAGTTTGGTTTGTAATCCATGTGGTAATGAAAACAGTAATGGCGGCGCCGGCCACTGGAGACAGGAGACGCCAGGCTGACAAGTGCACATCCAACCACGCGGACACAGCGGAGGCCGTGGCTGACGTAATTGCCACTCTGACACTCTGCATGCAGAAGCTCAGGGACGGCGGCGGAGGCCGCGGGAGACGCCATGCCAGATGTAATAAGGCGTTACTGTGACAGCGTCTCAGAGAGACAGGAGAGGATGCAGGAATGTGAACATTAGGATAACAGATGGGATCCGGTCCTGGAGCGCTGAGCCAGCCTTAGGAGGCATCTGATGGGTAAGAAATGGCGTCCAGATACCCGGATCGTGACAGCACCCCCCCCCCTTTAGTAGTGGCCCCAGGACACTTCTTTGGCTTTTGAGGAAACTTGGAATGGAATCTCCGGACCAAGGCAGGAGCATGGACATCAGAAGCATTGGTCCATGAACGTTCCTCAGGGCCGTAACCCTTCCAGTCAATAAGATACTGTAGTTGACCGTAACGGTGACGTGAGTCCAGGATCTTGGCCACTTCATACTCAACGCCTCGTTGAGTTTGGACTTTCGGAGTTGGAGGAAGTGAGGAATGAAACCGATTCAAGATCAGCGGTTTCAACAGGGAAACATGGAATGTCCTGGGTATTTTTAAGAAGGGAGGCAACTGGAGTCTGTAAGCAACAGGATTGATGACTTGTTCAATCTTGAAAGGACCGATATAGCGAGGTGCAAACTTCATACTGGGAACTCTTAACCTCAAATTCTTCGTGGATAACCATACCCGATCACCCACCTTGAGAGCAGGAACTGCTCGACGCTTCTTATCCGCAAACTTCTTGTACCTGAACGATGCCTTGAGCAGAGCTGATCGTACGCTCTTCCAGATATTGGCAAACTGATGCAAGGTGATATCCACTGCGGGAACAGAAGTTGCTGGAAGCGGTTGGAACTCAGGAACTTTAGGGTGGAATCCAAAGTTAGTGAAGAATGGTGTTGAAGCAGATGAAGAATGATACTGGTTGTTATGACAGAACTCGGCCCAGGGAAGTAATTGAACCCAGTCATCTTGAGAGGAGGACACATAGATGCGGAGGAAGGCCTCCAAGTCCTGATTCACCCTCTCGGTTTGACCATTGGTCTGAGGATGGTAAGCCGTGGAAAACTTTAGCTTGACTTGGAGGACTTGACATAAACTTCGCCAGAATTTGGCTGTGAATTGAACTCCTCGATCTGAGATAATTTCTTCAGGAAGACCGTGGAGTCGGAAGATCTCTTGTATGAATACTTGAGCCAACTTGGAAGCTGACGGAAGACCGGTGAGAGGAATGAAGTGTGCCATCTTGGTGAACCGGTCAACTACCACCCAGATGGTATTGAACTTGTTGCACATGGGTAAGTCTGTAATGAAATCCATCGACAAGTGGGTCCATGGTCGACGGGGAACGGATAGTGGAACCAGTTGCCCCGCAGGCGACTGGCGGGATACTTTATGTTGGGCACACTTTGGGCAAGATGCAATAAACTCCAAGACGTCCTTTTTCAGAGTTGGCCACCAATAGGACCTAGAGATAAACTCCAGGGTTTTTTGGATACCTGTATGTCCGGCAAAACGGGAAGCATGGGCCCAATGCATGAGCTTCTTCCTTAGCATCGGCTTCACAAAACTTTTCCCTGATGGGGGCGTAGAGTCCATCCCTACCGTGGAGAATGCCAACGGATTTATAATAGGATGCTTGTCTGAAGACTCTGACTCATTTTCTTGCTCCCATGAGCGGGAAAGGGCATCGGCCTTGCGATTCTGAGAGCCCGGACAGAACTGGAGTTTAAAGTCGAACCTGGAAAAGAAAAGTGCCCATCTGGCCTGACGAGGGTTGAGACATTGTGCGCCCTTCAGGTATAAAAGGTTCTTGTGGTCTGTAAGTATGGTGATTGAATGAGAAGCTCCCTCCAACAGATACCTCCACTCTTCTAGAGCGAGCTTGATGGCTAGCAACTCCTGGTCGCCAATGGCATAGTTGCGCTCAGCTGGGGAGAACTTCCGGGAGAAGAAACTGCAAGGGTGTAAATGGCCATCTTTAGCCCTCTGAGATAACACCGCTCCTACTCCAACGGAGGAGGCATCCACCTCTAAGATGAAAGGAGAGTCGATGTCAGGCTGTTTCAGAACAGGCGCAGAGATGAACCTTTGTTTTAAAAGATGAAATGCTTGCATGGCTTCTTCAGACCACTTGGACGGGTTAGCACCCTTCTTAGTGAAAGCAGTAATAGGCGCCACAATGGTGGAAAAGTCTCGTATAAACTTTCGGTAATAGTTGGCGAACCCTAAGAACCTCTGGACCCCTTTGAGGGTTAAGGGTACCGGCCAATTTTGGATTGCTTGTAGTTTCTCAGGATCCATCTCTAGTCCGGAACCGGACACAATGTACCCTAGAAACGGAATGGACTTGACTTCAAAGACGCATTTTTCTAATTTGCAATAGAGATGATTGACACGGAGACGGGACAGAACCTCTTTAACCCAAAAACTATGTTCCTCTAAATCGTTGGCAAAAATGAGGATATCGTCTAGATAGACCACGACATGACGGTATAGAATGTCTCTGAAGATCTCATTGACAAAATGCTGGAAGACAGCTGGAGCATTGCTCAATCCGAAGGGCATGACGAGGTACTCATAATGTCCGTCACGGGTGTTAAAGGCGGTCTTCCACTCGTCACCCTCACGGATCCGGATGAGATTGTATGCACCTCGCAAGTCCAGCTTTGTAAAGATGGTAGCTCCGCTAACTCTGTCAAAGAGCTCAGTAATCAGGGGTAAAGGATAACGGTTCTTGATGGTAATGTCGTTCAAACCTCTGTAGTCGATGCACGGCCGCAGACCACCATCTTTCTTTTTTACAAAAAAGAAGCCTGCGCCGGCTGGAGAAGAAGAAGGTCGAATGAACCCCTTTGCTAGGTTCTCTTTAATATATTCCTCCATAGAATGCGTCTCAGGCAGAGACAACGGATAAGTTCGGCCTCGAGGTGGAACCTTCCCTGGAACGAGATCAATCGGACAGTCCCATTCTCTATGAGGAGGAAGGATATCAGCAGAAGCTTTACTGAACACATCCGTGAAATCTTGATATGGAGGAGGTGGAACATCAGACGACCTGGGGGAGGAAGAACAGACAGGCAATACTTTAAACAAACATGTCTCAGCACAGGAGGAACCCCATGCCAGGATTTGCGTAGTCGTCCAATCAATTGTAGGATTGTGAAGACGGAGCCATGGAAGGCCCAGGACCACAGGATGTGTGGCTCTTGGAATCACTAAAAAAGAAATAAGTTCGGAATGAAGAACTCCCACTCTCAGACGAACTGGTAGAGTCCTTAAAGAAATGACTGCATCAAAAATTTTGCTGCCATCCACGGCAGTTAAAGAAATGGACGAAGGAAGTCTCTCGGTGGGTAGGGACCACCGTTTAACATAGGCTTCGGTAATAAAGTTCCCAGCTGCTCCGGAATCAAGGAGGGCAATGACGTTCCGATAACGTTGAGCAACTTGAAGCGAGACTGGGAGATTACAATCTTGAGGAGATGGAGAGGAGATCATTACTCCTAGCCGGCCCTCTCCTTGGCGAGCTAGGATTTGGAGTTTCCCGGACGTTTGGGACAGGCATTAATGGTGTGAGACGGAGCTGCACAATAGAGACAGAGAAACTCGGAGAGACGTCTTCGGCGCTCAGCAGGAGTTAAACGGGAACGGCCAAGTTGCATGGGCTCATCTTTAGATGGTGACAGTTGACGAGGAGGAGGAGCAGAAGATTTTGGAGCAGATGATCTTCCACGCTCAGTTGCTCTCTCTCTGAAACGTAAATCAACTTTCGTGCAGAGTGAGATTAGCTCATCTAACTTAGAAGGTAAGTCTCTGGTAGCTAACTCATCTTTAATACGCTCAGATAAGCCATGCCAGAATGCAGCATACAGGGCCTCGTCGTTCCATGCCAGTTCGGATGCCAGGATCTGGAACTGTATCAGATATTGTCCTACAGTACGTGACCCCTGGCGTAAACGGAGAATCTCGGATGAAGCTGAGGTTACCCGGCCTGGCTCGTCGAAGATGCGCCTGAATGTTGACACGAAGGCAGTGTAGGAAGATAGCAGGGTGTCGGACCTCTCCCATAACGGTGATGCCCAATCAAGGGCTGAGCCACTGAGAAGAGAAATAATGTTGGCAATTTTTGTACGGTCACTGGGAAAATTGCCAGGTTGTAGCTCAAACTGAATCTCACACTGGTTGAGAAATCCCCTGCAGAATCTTGGAGATCCGTCAAATTTTGCTGGCGTTGGAAGATGAAGACGTGGAGCAGAAATGGGTAAGGTGGGTGGGGTTATAGCTGGAGTCACTGTGGTTGACGCACCAGACGCGCCTGATCCACGGAGAGTTGTCTGAATCCCATCCAGCCGAGTAGAGAGATCCTGGAGACAGCGGATGATGTGGCCCTGTGCAGCCTCCTGATGTTCTAGTCGGGCTGCCAGTTCTTGCATCGGCCTGGCCGCTTGATCCTGGTCTCCGGCTGGATTCATTAGGTCAGTGCTTACTGTCACAACTGAGGGCCTGAGCTGACGGGAGGCAGCCTCAGTTGTAGGGGCTGAGATGTATCGGAACCTGTGAGGTTGTATCAGACCCCTGGACATGTAAGTAACATGAATAATAACTGCCCGAAGGCGTGACCACGACAACTTGGATAAAAGTCAATGATGTTTATTATGACAACTCCGCAACACAGCAGCAGTAAAAGAAAACGTAAAAGTCAGCAAAGAATAAATACAGTTCCTGGGTACTACAGGATGGCAGGAGCCACAGGGCACTGGTAGTGTGAGATAGTTCTTATGATCTTCTAGATGGAAAGTCCTTACCAGGCCCGACTGTAGCAATGGAGATAACCCAGGATTGTGCCAGCTGGTGTTCCAGGAAAAGCTGGGTTGCTGAAGATAAAACAGCTGCTGTGGATACTGGCTGGAACCAGACTGTTGTTAGCACGGAGTGGATACTGGCTGGAACCAGTTAAATAATAAATGAACTTGGGAGCGGAGAAATAATAATACCGGTGGAGAGTGGTAAAGTGTAGAAAGGACACCGGCCCTTTAAGGGAAGCTGTACTCTGCTGGAAGCTGAGCTGGAAGCAGGTAATGTTGTAGCTGGAAACAGATGAATCCACAATGGATTGGAGAGTCAGGCTACACCGCAGGTGGAATGCTGGTGCGGGTCTCTATGGTGGAAGTCTTGAGACAGGAGCTGGAACCTGGAAGACAATCACAGGAGAGAGACAAACAGGAACTAGGTTTGACAACCAAAGCACTGACGCCTTCCTTGCTCAGGCACAGTGTATTTATACCTGCAGCAAGGAAGGGATTGGCTAGGCAATTATGCAGATTAACAATACTGACAACAGATTGGAGGAAATGATCAGCTGACAGAATCCAAGATGGCTGCGCCCATGCAGACACTTGGAGGGAAGTTTGGTTTGTAATCCATGTGGTAATGAAAACAGTAATGGCGGCGCCGGCCACTGGAGACAGGAGACGCCAGGCTGAAAAGTGCACATCCAACCACGCGGACACAGCGGAGGCCGCGGCTGACGTAATCGCCACTCTGACACTCTGCATGCAGAAGCTCAGGGACGGCGGCGGAGGCCGCGGGAGACGCCATGCCAGATGTAATAAGGCGTTACTGTGACAGCGTCTCAGAGAGACAGGAGAGGATGCAGGAATGTGAACATTAGGATAACAGATGGGATCCGGTCCTGGAGCGCTGAGCCAGCCTTAGGAGGCATCTGATGGGTAAGAAATGGCGTCCAGATACCCGGATCGTGACAACTGTATGTTGATGAAACACTGACTGCTGTTTTGTGCAATACACTGTCATATTATTCTGTTTTTATGTGTGATGTCATTCTGATTATTAGATATTTTCATCCATTGCTGTACTTAAAAAAAAGTTATCCGTATCTCATGGTCACAACAAGCAGGGACAATAAATAATTATTATATGTATTGCTGTTTAACTAATTTATTATCTGCAAGAAAGACTGCGTAGGTCATGTAATATGGCCGAAACAGCATAAACTCACCGGCTGGGCCTGCTGCACGCCTCTTAATGCATCACTCTGGCACGGACGGGGTTACAGTTTTTGTGGGAGGAACGGAAGGAAAACTGCCTGGATTGTGATTGGCTGGATTCTGCATAGGGGCTGGTCTGACATACATATAGTCTTCAGACCCAGGACATCCTGCCTCTTCCAGCTTTTTCCGTGAACTGCTAAGTACACTTATTTATATTATCTGTTTAATTTCCTTTCTCCATCTCATTTCCCTAACTCTCTTTCTCTCTTGTTCTTTTCCTAATCTTCCTTCTAGCTACCTCTGTGTCTCGTCTTTCTGTTGTCTTTTTCTTATCCTTTATTGTATTGCTATTTACATTAGTATGCTGCTAGACCCTGGCGCGGCGCGGCCCTCCCCGCCCGGCTCATGGACTCCGTTGTGGTCCGGCCGGCCCTGGGCAAGCCTGCCGCGCCTGCAGTACGGGAGACCCAGGGCGTGTGCGGCCGGGCTCGGCCGCCCGCTCGTGCTCGCCTCGTTCTCTCCGTCCCCGCCGCTGGCTGCGGCTGGGGACGGAGCGCTGGGGGTCGGGGGCGGCTGAGGCGGCCTTCCAGGGACGGGGTTGAGCCGTCCCTGCCCCGCCTCTGCTGCATATTGCTTGTTACGTCGGGGCGGCTGGCGGGCGCACTGGTCCTGCACTGACGGATCGGCGCTCCTGCCCTGCTGCCCGGCGGCCACCCCACCCCCCCTTCCACCATTAGCCCCCACATGGTTTTCACCTCTAACGGGCGGGCAGAGGGGTTTTTCCTCAATCTCTCCATCCCCACTGGGCAGGCGGGGGGTCGCGCGGGACAGCGCACTTACTCTTGATGCCAGTCGGCAAATATCCCGCTGTGCATCACACATATATAGAAATGCATCTTTTAAATGCTCTACAGGCAATAATATACTGTCCCTATCTAGGGTATCAATATTTTCAGTCAGGGAATCCGACCACGCCAACCCAGCACTGCACATCCAGGCTGAGGCGATTGCTGGTCGCAGTATAACACCAGTATGTGTGTAAATACATTTTAGGATACCCTCCTGCTTTCTATCAGCAGGATCCTTAAGGGCGGCCATCTCAGGAGAGGGTAGAGCCCTTGTTTTGACAAGCGTGTGAGCGCTTTATCCCCCCTAGGGGGTGTTTCCCAACGCACCCTAACCTCTGGCGGGAAAGGATATATGCCAATAACTTTTTAGAAATTATCAGTTTTTTTTATCGGGGGAAACCCACGCTTCATCACACACCTCATTTAATTTCTCAGATTCAGGAAAACTACAGGTAGTTTTTCCTCACTGAACATAATACCCCTATTGGTGGTACTCGTATTATCAGAAATGTGTAAAACATTTTCCATTGCCTCAATCATGTAACGTGTGGCCCTACTGGAAGTCATATTTGTCTCTTCCCCGTCGACACTGGAGTCAGTATCCGTGTCGGCGTCTGTATTTGCCATCTGAGGTAACGGGCGCTTTAGAGCCCCTGACGGCCTATGAGACATCTGGACAGGCACAAGCTGAGTAGCCGGCTGTCTCATGTCAATCACTGTCTTTTGTAAAGAGCTGACACTGTCATGTAATTCCTTCCAGCAGTTTATCCACTCAGGTGTCGACCCCCTAGGGGGTGACATCCCTATTACAGGCAATTTGCTCCGCCTCCACATCATTTTCCTCCTCATACATGTCGACACAAATGTACCGACACACAGCACACACACAGGGAATGCTCTGATAGAGGACAGGACCCCACCAGCCCTTTGGGGAGACAGAGGGAGAGTTTGCCAGCACACACCAGAGCGCTATATATATATATATATACAGGGATAACCTTATATAAGTGTTTTTCCCCTTATAGCTGCTGTATTGTTTATACTGCGCCTAATTAGTGCCCCCCTCTCTTTTTTAACCCTTTCTGTAGTGTAGTGACTGCAGGGGAGAGCCAGGGAGCTTCCCTCCAACGGAGCTGTGAGGGAAAATGGCGCCAGTGTGCTGAGGAGATAGGCTCCGCCCCTTTCTCGGCTGCCTTTTCTCCCGTTTTTCAGTGTAATCTGGCAGGGGTTAAAATTCATCCATATAGCCCTGGGGGCTATATGTGATGTATTTTCGCCAGCCAAGGTGTTTTTATTGCTGCTCAGGGCGCCCCCCCCTAGCGCCCTGCACCCTCAGTGACCGAAGTGTGCTGAGGAGCAATGGCGCACAGCTGCAGTGCTGTGCGCTACCTTGGTGAAGACAGGATGTCTTCTGCCGCCGATTTTCCGGACCTCTTCTTGCTTCTGGCTCTGTAAGGGGGCCGGCGGCGCGGCTCTGGGACCGGACTCCATGGCTTGGCCTGTGTTCGATCCCTCTGGAGCTAATGGTGTCCAGTAGCCTAAGAAGCCCAATCCACTCTGCACGCAGGTGAGTTCGCTTCTTCTCCCCTTAGTCCCTCGATGCAGTGAGCCTGTTGCCAGCAGGTCTCACTGAAAATAAAAAACCTAAAACTAAACTTTTCACTAAGCAGCTCAGGAGAGCCCCTAGTGTGCACCCTTCTCGTTCGGGCACAAAAATCTAACTGAGGCTTGGAGGAGGGTCATAGGGGGAGGAGCCAGTGCACACCAGGTAGTCCTAAAGCTTTACTTTTGTGCCCAGTCTCCTGCGGAGCCGCTATTCCCCATGGTCCTTACGGAGTTCCCAGCATCCACTAGGACGTCAGAGAAATCCCCAGTGGGGAAGCTGAAGGAGGAGAGGAGGGAAAGCAGTGAAGGAGTGGACTCTGGGTGCAGAGACCTAGTGAACAGAGACTGCCCTACCTAGATAGGGCAGTGCACTGAGCATGCTCCTGGTCCCGGGGAAACCCTTAAACTATGGGGGGGCCTTGTGGTTATGACCAGATGTGGAAGTGGTGACATCTTGACCCCATACGCATCACCAGGGTGGGGGGGTGTTACTTTGTGTGCCCACAGCTGCACTCTCTCCTGGCCCCCAGCTCACACCTGACACTGCACAGCACTCTCACCTTTTAAATTGGTTCAGCGTCCAGACATCACCCTCCGCAATATCACTTACTCTATCCATTACAATAGCCGTCTCGGGGCTTCCGGGCCGGCAGCCCATGTCCTGTGTTGTGGAGTCAGGGCCTCTGGGGATCTGGTTGCAGCCGTGGCGGGGAGGCATTTTTGTGACAACATGTGCAGATAAGGCACGGAGGAGGTATCGGGGCTCAGAGAGTATACAGCGCAGGGAGGGCTATAAAGGTCTTCTGCTGCGCCACCGTCATACACATCTATGCTGGCAAACGCAGCAGCTATTGTTCCACCGATGCCGTGGTCGAGGAGTGGGGGTTGTTGATGCCGGCAGAGCAGGCGGACTTGCAGCGGGACCTAGAACACTGCAGTAAAATGAATTTTTATTTGCCTTCCCTTGTCACCCTCTGCTTTCTGCTTTTACCCAATGCCTCTCCGTCTCCCTCTGCCTCTCACTATCTCCCTCTGCCTTCTGTTTTTATCCTCTGTCTTCTGCTGACAACCACTGCCTCTTCCTGACACCCACTATCTCCTTCTCACCCTCTCCCTGTCACCTTCTTTCTTCCTCTATCACTCACTGCCTTCCGTTGCCACCCTCTGCCTTCCGCTGTCACCCATTGCCTCCCCTATCACCCTCTGCCTTTTGCTATCACACAATGCCTCTCCCCATCACCCACTATCTCCTCATCACCCGTCACCCACTGCCTTCCTTTATCATCCTCTATCTCTCCCTGTCAGCCTCTGCCTCTCCCTGTCGCCCACCAGTCAACTAGTGCCTATCCTTGCCTACATCTCCCCTGTCACTCTCGCATTCTCTACCTCTCCATCACCCACTTACTCCCCGGTTACCCACTGTCTCCCCCTTTCCCCCACTGACTCCCCTGTCACCCACAGCTTCTTCCGCTATCACCCACTGCTTCTTCCCAGTCTCCCACTGCTTCTTATCCATGGGGCAGAGTATGAGTGGGGTCTAGAGCATATTTTAGCACCTGGGCCCACAACTTGCATCTTCCGCCACAAGATAGTGGCTAGGGTTAGACACTAGGAAGAGGGTTAGATTTAGGATAGGGATTAGAATTAGAGATAGAGATAGTGATGGAGCTGCTGAAGCCTCTGGAACCAGTGAAATGACCACTTAACCAACAGGGATGGCATGTCAACTTTCTGTCATAGCGACAAATAATCCATGTAGATATTATGAATGTACATGGAGATACATTCAAAGCACAAATACAATATAATAGTTATTGATAATGAGTGATGAATAGATAAGTGTTACAGATGTGTCCTCGTCCTCCAATCTTTTTGTGCCACATGGCCCAAGACGCATGGCATATACCTACAGTATTTCCTAATTTTGCATTTGTGTCACATTGTAGGTGCCCCCAATGTTGCTTTATGAGTACTGGAGCTCGGGAATAGTATTACTGTTGCAATGGAGTTGATATAAAGCATACTTGCCTACCTGACCCTCTCCATGAGGGAGAAATGCTCTGTTCCTGGACTTTCCTGGTAATGTATGATTGCCATCACCTGTGGTGAGCTAGTTAACTGATAAGAAAGGTGTTTCACCACAGGTGATGGCAATCATACATTACCAGGAAAGTCCAGGAACAGAGCATTTCTCCCTCATGGAGAGGGTCAGGTAGGCAAGTATAATATAAAGTCTTAGATTAAGCACAACGTTGCATGGTGGAATGCATTGCTCAGCTCGCCTATCAGCTCTCTGGGTATTTTTTTACCTATGTTAGTTGCACACTGATGTTGCATGCAATGCTAGCAGTAGTGTTAAGGGAACTTGTGCATTGTACTTTTGGTGCATTGGCAATGCTAATTTACATGGTGCGACTAAATTGCAAAATCTGTGACACAACAAATGGGGCTCTTTCCGAGAGATGTGAGGATAGGTGTATGTGAACACATCTCTAGATTAGTCAGAGATACTCTGTTATCACCTTCTCTGGATGGCTCTCCCTCTTCTTCTTTAAAACAGCCACCGCCTCACTGGAGTGAATGAGCCGGATTTGCACCTCTGCTCTCCCTGACCATGGGAGGAGGAACGTGGCCATATAGCTGCCATTACCATGGTCCTCTACGTGTCCAGTCACTCCAGCCTTCAGTGCCGGACAGTGCAGCTTGGCTCGGAAGTAATCTCCACCATATTCCTTTGGCCGACCATGGTGGTCCCGAGCTGTGATGAGCACTTCCAACGTCTCCCCAATCCTGTACGTGTCCCGTGTATTCAGCAGATGGTAATCACAGTGTCCGGGGCTGGTAGATAGATTATAGTGTGTCACAGGGGATGGCGGCTCAGGCCAGTCAATCAGTCTTATAAGTTCTTTGAATTTGGGATCAATAGTTTTGGGAGAGACTGATGTGGTGCTAGGAGTATTCATGGGACGTCTGTGCATCTTAGGAGATGGTGGATTGCACATGTTCAAAGAATTCACTGTTAGGAACCTGTAAAATAACTAAAGATATCACAAATTACACACACTTGTCACTTTAAAAATGAAACAAAATAATTTTTGTAATAAACCAGACAATGATACAACACTGAGTCTCGGTGCAAGGCTAGAATGAAGCAGAGGTCACAGTCTTGGGACATTTGGAGGAACACAGCACTACCCTTGTTCTTTTGTGTTGGGAAGTTACCTGAGATTTATTACTATTATTACCTTTAGAGATGAGCGCCTGAAATTTTTCGGGTTTTGTGTTTTGGTTTTGGGTTCGGTTCCGCGGCCGTGTTTTGGGTTCGAACGCGTTTTGGCAAAACCTCACCGAATTTTTTTTGTCGGATTCGGGTGTGTTTTGGATTCGGGTGTTTTTTTCAAAAAACACTAAAAAACAGCTTAAATCATAGAATTTGGGGGTCATTTTGATCCCAAAGTATTATTAACCTCAAAAACCATAATTTACACTCATTTTCAGTCTATTCTGAATACCTCACACCTCACAATATTATTTTTAGTCCTAAAATTTGCACCGGGGTCGCTGTGTGAGTAAGATAAGCGACCCTAGTGGCCGACACAAACACCGGGCCCATCTAGGAGTGGCACTGCAGTGTCACGCAGGATGGCCCTTCCAAAAAACCCTCCCCAAACAGCACATGACGCAAAGAAAAAAAGAGGCGCAATGAGGTAGCTGTGTGAGTAAGATTAGCGACCCTAGTGGCCGACACAAACACCGGGCCCATCTAGGAGTGGCACTGCAGTGTCACGCAGGATGGCCCTTCCAAAAAACCCTCCCCAAACAGCACATGACGCAAAGAAAAAAAGAGGCGCAATGAGGTAGCTGTGTGAGTAAGATTAGCGACCCTAGTGGCCGACACAAACACCGGGCCCATCTAGGAGTGGCACTGCAGTGTCACGCAGGATGTCCCTTCCAAAAAACCCTCCCCAAACAGCACATGACGCAAAGAAAAAAAGAGGCTTTTTACTGATATTTGGTGTTTTGGATTTGACATGCTCTGTACTATGACATTGGGCATCGGCCTTGGCAGACGACGTTGCTGGCATTTCATCGTCTCGGCCATGACTAGTGGCAGCAGCTTCAGCACGAGGTGGAAGTGGATCTTGATCTTTCCCTAATTTTGGAACCTCAACATTTTTGTTCTCCATATTTTAATAGGCACAACTAAAAGGCACCTCAGGTAAACAATGGAGATGGATGGATTGGATACTAGTATACAATTATGGACGGGCTGCCGAGTGCCGACACAGAGGTAGCCACAGCCGTGAACTACCGCACTGTACTGTGTCTGCTGCTAATATATAGACTGGTTGATAAAGAGATAGTATACTCGTAACTAGTATGTATGTATAAAGAAAGAAAAAAAAACCACGGTTAGGTGGTATATACAATTATGGACGGGCTGCCGAGTGCCGACACAGAGGTAGCCACAGCCGTGAACTACCGCACTGTACTGTGTCTGCTGCTAATATATAGACTGGTTGATAAAGAGATAGTATACTCGTAACTAGTATGTATGTATAAAGAAAGAAAAAAAAACCACGGTTAGGTGGTATATACAATTATGGACGGGCTGCCGAGTGCCGACACAGAGGTAGCCACAGCCGTGAACTACCGCACTGTACTGTGTCTGCTGCTAATATATAGACTGGTTGATAAAGAGATAGTATACTCGTAACTAGTATGTATGTATAAAGAAAGAAAAAAAAACCACGGTTAGGTGGTATATACAATTATGGACGGGCTGCCGAGTGCCGACACAGAGGTAGCCACAGCCGTGAACTACCGCACTGTACTGTGTCTGCTGCTAATATATAGACTGGTTGATAAAGAGATAGTATACTCGTAACTAGTATGTATGTATAAAGAAAGAAAAAAAAAAAACCACGGTTAGGTGGTATATACAATTATGGACGGGCTGCCGAGTGCCGACACAGAGGTAGCCACAGCCGTGAACTACCGCACTGTACTGTGTCTGCTGCTAATATAGACTGGTTGATAAAGAGATAGTATACTACTAATATTATATATACTGGTGGTCAGGTCACTGGTCACTAGTCACACTGGCAGTGGCACTCCTGCAGCAAAAGTGTGCACTGTTTAATTTTAATATAATATTATGTACTCCTGGCTCCTGCTATAACCTATAACTGGCACTGCAGTGCTCCCCAGTCTCCCCCACAATTATAAGCTGTGTGAGCTGAGCAGTCAGACAGATTATATATAATATTATATATAGATAATAGATGATGCAGCACACTGGCCTGAGCCTGAGCAGTGCACACAGATATGGTATGTGACTGACTGAGTCACTGTGTGTATCGCTTTTTTCAGGCAGAGAACGGATATATTAAATAAACTGCACTGTGTGTCTGGTGGTCACTCACTATATAATATATTATGTACTCCTGGCTCCTGCTATAACCTATAACTGGCACTGCAGTAGTGCTCCCCAGTCTCCCCCACAATTATAAGCTGTGTGAGCTGAGCAGTCAGACAGATATATATAATATTATATATAGATAATAGATGATGCAGCACACTGGCCTGAGCCTGAGCAGTGCACACAGATATGGTATGTGACTGAGTCACTGTGTGCTGTGTATCGCTTTTTTCAGGCAGAGAACGGATTATAAAGTAAACTGCACTGTCCTCACTAGTAAACTCTCTCCACTCAGTCTCTACACTTCTACAGTAACAGTACTCCTCCTAGTCAGCTCCAGTAAATCTCTCTCAGTCTCTTATAATCTAAATGGAGAGGACGCCAGCCACGTCCTCTCCCTATCAATCTCAATGCACGTGTGAAAATGGCGGCGACGCGCGGCTCCTTATATAGAATCCGAGTCTCGCGATAGAATCCGAGCCTCGCGAGAATCCGACAGTGTCATGATGACGTTCGGGCGCGCTCGGGTTAACCGAGCAAGGCGGGAAGATCCGAGTCGCTCGGACCCGTGAAAAAAAACATGAAGTTCTGGCGGGTTCGGATTCAGAGAAACCGAACCCGCTCATCTCTATTATTTATATGGCACCACAAGGGATCCGCAGCGCCCATTACACAGTACATAATCAAGTGAGCAAACAAGAAAACAGCACGTACAGTTCAAGACAACATAGGACAGGTATGGAAAACCAGGTGTGAGGTGCCATCAAAGGGAGTATGGAGTATAAGATAGTGTAAGCAGGGCCGAAACTAGGATTTTTGTCACCCGGGGCAAGGCAATAGTTTGCCCCCCCAAACAAAAAACAACAACAGTAAAACAAACTCTGTCAGTCTAAAATATCAGATTACCAGGAAATTTGAAAAAGGTGATCCTATTGGACAATATTCCCCTATGTGCCTCAAATGCCCTACAGTATGCGTCACATGCCCTGCCAGCGTGTTCAACTACATGCTCCACTGTGTGTCCCCATACATTGCACTATGGGGGTAACTCTGAGTTGATCGCAGGAGCAAGTTTGTTAGCAATTGGGCAAAACCATGTGCACTGCAGGGGGGGGGGGGGGGGGGGGGGGCAGATATAACATGTGCAGAAAGAGTTAGATCTGGGTGGATTATTTTGTTTCTGTGCAGGGTAAATACTGGCTGCTTTATTTTTAAACTGCAATTTATATTTCAGTTTGAAAACACCCTACCCAAATCTAACTCTCTCTGCACATGTTATATCTGCCCCCCTGCAGTGCACATGGTTTTGCCCAACTGCTAATAAATTTTCTGCTGCGATCAACTCAGAATTAGGCCCTATATCATAACACTTTGTCACTGCACTACATTCCCCTATCCACTGCACTACATCACTATACTACATCCCCTACACGCTGAACTACATCACTACACTACATGCCGCTATGCACTGCACTACATCCCCTATATGCTACACTACATCACTACACTACATCCCCTTATATGCTATACCACGTCAGTCCACTACATGCCCCTATACTGTATACTGCAATACATTACTACACTACATGCCCTATATGGTACACTACATCACTACATTACATCCCCCTATAAGCTGCACCAAGGGGGTTAGTCCGAGTTGTTCGCTCGTTGCCGATTTTCGCAAAGCAGCGTTAGGTGGAAAATGCGCATGCGCATGGTATGCAGAGCGCATGCGCTTAGTTATTTAACTAAGAACTAAGTAGATTTACAAAAGCTCGAGCGAAGTTTTTTCAACGCTCGAGTGATCGTAGTGTGATTGACAGGAAGTGGGTGTTTCTGGGTGGGAACTCAGCGTTTTTACGGCGTTTGCTAAAAAACGCAGGCGTGCCAAGGAAAAACGCGGGAGTGGCTGGAGAAACGGGGGAGTGGCTGGCCGAATGCAGGGCGTGTTTGTGACGTCAAACCAGGAACTAAACGGACTGAGCTGATCGCAATCTGTGAGTAGGTCCGGAGCTACTCAGAAACTACAAAGAAATATGTAATAGCAAATCTGCTAATCTTTCGTTCGCTATTTTGCTAAGCTAAGATACACTCCCAGAGGGCGGCGGCTTAGCGTGTGCAATGCTGCTAAAAGCAGCTAGCGAGCGAACAACTCGGAATGAGGGCCCAAATCCCTCCATCTGGAAGGCAAAGCGGAGCTTGATACTGCTAACTGAGAGCACAGTGCGCTTCTATAGATTGTACAGTGCACTGCACGCTAGTCGCAGCACTGCGTGGCAAAGAAGAGAGTTTAAGACAGTAGCCGGCATAGAAAAGATCCCAGGTACTGGAGCTCACCCGCACAGTGTTGGAGCAGGGCAGACAAGTGAGTCAGAGACATTGCCAAGGGTGCTCACTGGAGCAGCACAGCACTGCCGGTAAAAAAAAACAAAAAAAAAACCCTGTTCCTCTGTAACTTCTTAGCGCCCCCTCAAATCCTGCACCCGGGGAGCATGCCCCCTTAGCGCCCCCCCTAGTTACGGCCCTGGTGTAAGTAAGAAAGGGAAAGGCACATGAAGAAAGAAGGACCTGCTCTTGTGAGCTTACAATCTAAAAGGTGAAGGGCTGACAGTCCGGGGTGACACAAAAGAGGTAGACAGTAAGCATAGACATGAGGGTTAGGAGGAGAGTTGGCTGGGTTTGGTGAAGAAGTGGGTCTTGAGAGCCCGTTTGAAGTTTTGTAGAGAGGTGGAGAGTCGGATGTGGAGAGGTAGAGAAATCCTGAGATAAGGAGCAGCATGTGCAAAATCTTGGCGGTACTGTAGGAGTGGGAGGAGGTAATCAGTTGGCAGGAGAGACAGCATGCATAAGCAGAGCGAAGAGGACGGAAGAGAGTGTAGAGGGAGATAAGGTCAGAGATGTAAATGGGAGAGAAGTGGGTGAGGGCTTTGTAGGCGAGTGTGAGAAGCTTGAATTGGATTCTGAAGGGGAGGGGGAGCGGGGAGCCAATGAAGGTCCTGCAGGAGAGGGGAGGTGGATGTAGTACATTTGGTGAGGAAGATGAGCCGGGCTGCAGCATTGAGGATAGATTGGAGTGGAGCGAGGCATTTTTCAGGGAGGCCAGAGAGGAGGAGATTACAGTAGTCCAATCTGGAGATGACCAGTGAGTGGATAAGGAGATAGAATGAGCTCCTGAAAAGCAGTTTTTGTAAATGCCCTGAGATCTAATACAATCTAATACAATGCTGGTATCAGCAAGCTTTTGATTGCATGACTGTTCTGGAGGGTGTGTTACAGTGCATCAACAGTAGCTCCTTCTGTTTCTACTCAACACAGTGGAGCTAGAATCAGAGATGAATTGCACAAAGGCGGTGTCCCATGGACAGAGGCATGGAGAAGGGGAGACGGGTACTAATTATCCAGGCCTGGGTCTGAAGGTTGGGCCCAGCAGGGGCCCAGGTCCACCACACCCTTACCTGTCAGCAATTTCTACCTGTGTGCGGTGGGTGCAGGGAGGCTGCCACCACTAAGAAGCAGCACCCCCATCTGGCTGTGCAGGGAAGAGCAATTGCTCTGGTCATGCCCCCTGTACCTCCAGAGGTCCAAAGGTTCCTCACTACAGAGAAACCACCATATGCAGTATAGATTTTGTTTTAAGGGGGGTGCCAAAGGGACTTTTTGCCCTGGTCTAGAAACTGGCCCTGCTATAACGCTAACTGGCAGATGTGGTCCCTTAACAAGATAATAATGTACAGAAAGCTGTTTCTCTTACGTCCTAGAGGATGCTGGGGTCCATTTTAGTACCGTGGGGTATAGACGGTTCCACAGGAGCCCTCGGCACTTTAAGACTTTTCAACAGTGTGAACTGGCTCCTCCCTCTATGCCCCTCCTCCAGACCTCAGTTTAGAAAATGTGCCCAGGAGACTGGATGCACACTAGTGGAGCTCTACAGAGCTTTGCTGGAAAAAGACTTTCTTAGGTTTTTTATTTTACAGGGAAGCTGCTGGCAACAACTTCCCTGCTTCGTGGGACTTAGGGGGGGAAGTAGGAACCAACTTCTCAATTAGTTAATGGTTCTGCTTCCGCTGACAGGACACCATTAGCTCCTGAAGGGTACTGAACACAGCCCAAACCTGGCCAGCGTTCACTCCCACAGCACTGCCGCCACCCCCTAACAGAGCCAGAAGTCAGGAGGCTGGTGAGTATATTACCGGAATCCTGCAGAGAAAGGATCCTCCGGTCATCGTTGGCGGCATACAGGTACATGCGCTGCGTAGGGACGCTGCGCGCCATGTCTCTCAGCACAAGGGTGCAGAGCGCGGGGGGGGGGGGGGCGCGCTCTGAGGGCATGTTTTAAAACCTTACTCTCACTGGCAAAAAGGGTACATACATGTACAGCCACTGATGTGCCATCCCCAGCCAGTATAAATATTACATTGCTGAGGTTGAAGGGCGGGGCTTCTCCTCAGACTTGCCAGAACACTCACTGGGTGCCATTTTCTCCTGCAGAAACTCCAGTGTGAAGCTCCTGAACGCTGTTTCTCCTCATGACAACGCTGATACATGTACAGGGTGTTATAGAAGGGGCAGAGAGTGTTCATTATAATTAGGTCTGTGGGCCTATTATTGATATATGCGCTGTAAGTGGGTAATATTTCCACAATTCACAATAAGGCGCAGTGTGTGGACTGGCAAATCCCTCTGTGTCTCTCTGACAGACTTTAGTGTGGGTCTGTCCCCAATAGCTCCCCTGTGTGATAGGGGTGTGTGCAGTGCCGTTTCTTGCGGCGGGCGAGCACTTTGAATCCCCCTTCCCCTCTCCTCCCGAGTGCCCATTCCGCGAAACCCCGCCCCCCGTGCTGGGCACTCGGGAGTAGGGAGAAGGGGGAGCCGCGCAGACGAGGGAGAGGCGGCTGAAGAGCGGGAAGAACCGCTTCAAATGTAAGTCTGCCCCTCTCCCTCTCTCTCTCTCCCTTCCTCCCTCCCCCCCACCATCACCTGCCGTACTGTGTAAATTGGGGACACCTGTCTGCCGGAATGTGTAAAATGGGGACACTTGCCTGCCGTAATATGTAAAATGGGGACTCTTGCCTGCCAGAATTTGTAAAATGGGGACGCAGTCTGCTGTAAAGTGTAAAATGGGGACTCTTGCCTGCCGCAATGTGTAAAATGGGGACACAGTCTGCCGTAATGTGTAAAATGGGGGCACTTGCCTTGCGTATTGTGTAAAATGGGGACACCTGTCTGCCGTAATGTGTAAAATGGGGACTCTTGCCTGCCGTACTGTGTAAAATGGGGGCACGTGCCTGCCGCAATGTGTAAAATGGGGACACTTTTTCCTGCCGCAATGTGTAAAATGGGGACACTTTCCTACCGTGCTGTGTAAAATGGGGACACTTGCCTGCCGTGCTGTGTAAAATGGGGACACCTGTCTGCCGTAATGTGTAAAATGGGGACTCTTGCCTGCCGTACTGTGTAAAATGGGGGCACGTGCCTGCCGCAATGTGTAAAATGGGGACACTTTTTCCTGCCGCAATGTGTAAAATGGGGACACTTTCCTACCGTGCTGTGTAAAATGGGGACACTTGCCTGCTGTGCTGTGTAAAATGGGGTCGCGTGCCTGCTGTAATGTGTAAAATGAGGACTTTTTTTTTTTTTTTATCCTGTGGTGGCCGTGATGATGAGATCAGATGAGACCACGCCCATCTTAACAAAGCCACGCCCATTTTAACGAGGTCACGCCCCCTTGCCGGGAGCACGCTTTTCCTCTTCATATCTATCGGGGGCACATATTTTTTTATGTGAATGGGGGAGCGCATTTTTAAATCTCGCACTGGGAGCCAAATTGGCTAGAAACGGCCCTGTGTGTGTGTGTGTGTGTGTGTGTGCGTGCGTGCGTGCGTGCGTGCGTGTGTGTGTGTGTGTGTGTGTGTGTGTGTGTGTGTGTGTGTGTGTGTAACATGTCAGACATTGGGGAGGGTTCTTCCCAGGAAGAACCCATTTTAGATGCACAAGAAGGTAATGTGGTAGCCCTTCCCTCTCAGAAGGAGCCGAAGTGGGTGAGAATGTTGCAAAAGAATATGTCAATGCTTGCAAAGAAATTCTCTGAGTCTGAACAACAGACTAAATATTGGAGGCAGTCTGTGGAGGATGCACTGTTTACTGACCCCTCCATATCATCCTCTCGGGTCCCATCCAGTTCCCAGAAACAGATTCCGACTCTGATGTCGACACTGGGGATTTGAGAGGGGTAGACCCCAAATTAGCCAAAAGCATACAATGTATGATAGTTGCTATAAAGGAAGTGTTGGAGTTTCCTGAAACAACACTGGTCCCAGAGGAAAAGCATTATTTTAAATTAAATAAAAAGCAGGTTGTGACTTTTCCTCCTTCAAAGGATTTGAATGCGTTCTTTGAAGAATCCTGGGCTAACTCTGAGAAGAAATTTACCCTTCCCAGAAGGATACGTGTAGCGTACCCTTTCCCTGAGGAAGACAGGCACAAATGGGAGACACCCCCCAATGATAGACACCTCAGTTTCTCGGCTGTCTAAGAAATTTTTTTGCCTGCCCCTGGTTCAGCCTCTTTAAAAGATCCAGCTGACCGTAAATTAGAAACAACCCTAAAATCCATATATACGGCTAACGGAACGGTGCTCAGACCCACCATTGCTTGTGCGTGGGTAGGTAACGCTGTGGAAAAATGGTCTGACAACTTGCTTGTTAACATAGACACAGTTGACAGTGATGAAATAGTCCTAACTCTCGGCCATATCAAAGATGCTGCAGGTTACTTAGTTGAAGCTATGAAGGATATTGGGTAGCTGAGTTCAAGATCCTCCGCTATGGCAATTTCAGCCCGCAGGGCGCTGTGGATCCGCCAATGAAATGCTGATGCGGAATCAAAAAAGAATATTGAGGCACTACCTTACAATGGGGAAGCCCTCTCTGGAGACAAGCTGGATGCCATGATTTCAACAACTACATCAGGCAAGTCAGCATTTCTGCCTTCCGCAGCTGCTCCACCTAGGAAAGGATTTCATTCTCATACGATGCAATCCTTTCGGCCCAACAAGTCCAAAAAGGCAAAGGATACCCCCTTCTTCGCAGGAAGAGGTCGAGGAAGAGGTAAAAAATCTACAACACCATCAGGCTCGCAGGAGCAGAAGTCAACAGCTACTTCTGCTAAAACCTCATCATGACGCTGGTGCTCCCCTGCGGGAGTACGATCAGGTGGGGGCACGTCTACTGTCTTTCAGCCAGGTCTGGGTTCACTCAGATCTGGATCCTTGGGTATTGCAGATAGTATCAAAAGGGTACAAATTGGAATTTCAGGACCTTCCCCATGCCGATTTTTCAAATCAGCCTTACCAGCTTCTGTTCAGGACAGAGCAAAAGTGGTGAACGCAATACAGAAATTATGTCAAGACAACGTAATTTCCTTAGTTCCTGTGTCACAACAGGAAAAATAAGAATTTACTTACCGATAATTCTATTTCTCGTAGTCCGTAGTGGATGCTGGGGACTCCGTCAGGACCATGGGGATTAGCGGCTCCGCAGGAGACAGGGCACAAAAGTAAAAGCTTTAGGATCAGGTGGTGTGCACTGGCTCCTCCCCCTATGACCCTCCTCCAAGCCTCAGTTAGGATACTGTGCCCGGACGAGCGTACACAATAAGGAAGGATTTTGAATCCCGGGTAAGACTCATACCAGCCACACCAATCACACTGTACAACCTGTGATCTGAACCCAGTTAACAGCATGATAACAGCGGAGCATCTGAAAAGATGGCTCACAACAATAATAACCCGATTTTTGTAACAATAACTATGTACAAGTATTGCAGACAATCCGCACTTGGGATGGGCGCCCAGCATCCACTACGGACTACGAGAAATAGAATTATCGGTAAGTAAATTCTTATTTTCTCTGACGTCCTAAGTGGATGCTGGGGACTCCGTCAGGACCATGGGGATTATACCAAAGCTCCCAAACGGGCGGGAGAGTGCGGATGACTCTGCAGCACCGAATGAGAGAACTCCAGGTCCTCCTCAGTCAGGGTGTGCCCCTGACCAAGTATCAGCTCGGCAAAGTTGTAAAGCCGAGACCCCTCGGGCAGCCGCCCAAGATGAGCCCACCTTCCTTGTGGAATGGGCATTTACATATTTTGGCTGTGGCAGGCCTGCCACAGAATGTGCAAGCTGAATTGTACTACACATCCAACTAGCAATCGTCTGCTTAGAAGCAAGAGCACCCAGTTTGTTGGGTGCATACAGGATAACAGCAAGTCAGTTTTCCTGACTCCAGCCGTCCTGGAAACTATATTTTCAGGGCCCTGACAACATCTAGCAACTTGGAGTCCTCCAAGTCCCTAGTAGCCGCAGGTACCACAATAAGCTGGTTCGGGTGAAACACTGACACCACCTTAGGGAGAAACTGGGGATGAGTCCGCAGCTCTGCCCTGTCCGAATGGACAATCAGATATGGGCTTTTTTGAGACAAACGCCGCCAATTCTGACACTCGCCTGGCCGAGGCCAGGGCCAACAGCATGGTCACTTTCCCTGTGAGATATTTCAAATCCACAGATTTGAGCGGTTTAAACCAATGTGATTTTAGGAATCCCAGAACTACGTTGAGATCCCACAGTGCCACTGGAGGCACAAAAGGGGGTTGTATATGCAGTACTCCCTTGACAAACTTCTGGACTTCAGGAACTGAAGCCAATTCTTTCTGGAAGAAAATCGACAGGGCCGAAATTTGAACCTTAATGGACCCCAATTTGAGGCCCATAGACACTCCTGTTTGCAGGAAATGCAGGAAACGACCGAGTTGAAATTTCTTCATGGGGCCTTCCTGGCCTCACACCACGCAACATATTTTCGCCACATGTGGTGATAATGTTGTGGGGTCACCTCCTTCCTGGCTTTTACCAGGGTAGGAATGACCTCTTCCGGAATGCCTTTTTCCCTTAGGATCCGGCGTTCAACCGCCATGCCGTCAAACGCAGCCGCGGTAAGTCTTGGAACAGACATGGTACTTGCTGAAGCAAGTCCCTTCTTAGCGGCAGAGGCCATGAGTCATCTCTTGAAGTTCCGGGTACCAAGTCCTTCTTGGCCAATCCGGAGCCACGAGTATAGTTCTTACTCCTCTACGTCTTATAATTCTCAATACCTTGGGTATGAGAAGCAGAGGAGGGAAGACATACACCGACTGGTACACCCACGGTGTTACCAGAACGTCCACAGCTATTGCCTGAGGGTCTTTTGACCTGGCGCAATACTTGTCCAGTTTTTTGTTCAGGCGGGACGCCATCATGTCCACCTTTGGTCTTTTCCAACGGTTCACAATCATGTGGAAGACTTCCCGATGAAGTCCCCACTCTCCCGGGTGGAGGTTGTGCCTGCTGAGGAAGTCTGCTTCCCAGTTGTCCACTCCCGGAATGAACACTGCTGACAGTGCTATCACATGATTTTCCGCCCAGCGAAAAATCCTTGCAGTTTCTGCCATTGCCCTCCTGCTTCTTGTGCCGCCCTGTCTGTTTACGTGGGCGACTGCCGTGATGTTGTCCCACTGGATCAATACCGGCTGACCTTGAAGCAGAGGTCTTGCTAAGCTTAGAGCATTGTAAATTGCCCTTAGCTCCAGTATATTTATGTGGAGAAAAATCTCCAGACTTGATCACACTCCCTGGAAATTTTTTCCCTGTGTGACTGCTCCCCAGCCTCTCAGGCTGGCCTCCGTGGTCACCAGCATCCAATCCTGAATGCCGAATCTGCGGCCCTCTAGAAGATGAGCACTCTGTAACCACCACAGGAGAGACACCCTTGTCCTTGGAGATAGGGTTATCCGCTGATGCATCTGAAAATGCGATCCGGACCATTTGTCCAGCAGATCCCACTGAAAAGTTCTTGCGTGGAATCTGCCGAATGGAATCGCTTCGTAATAAGCCACCATTTTTCCCAGGACTCTTGTGCAATGATGCACTGACACTTTTCCTGGTTTTAGGAGGTTCCTGACTAGCTCGGATAACTCCCTGGCTTTCTCCTCCGGGAGAAACACCTTTTTCTGGACTGTGTCCAGAACCATCCCTAGGAACAGCAGACGTGTCGTCGGAAACGGCTGCGATTTTGGATATTTAGAATCCACCCGTGCTGTCGTAGAACTACTTGAGATAGTGCTACTCCGACTTCCAACTGTTCTCTGGACCTTGCCCTTATCAGGAGATCGTCCAAGTAAGGGATAATTAAGACGCCTTTTCTTTGAAGAAGAATCATCATTTCGGCCATTACTTTGGTAAAGACCCGGGGTGCCGTGGACAATCCAAACGGCAGCGTCTGAAACTGATAGTGACAGTTCCATACCACGAACCTGAGGTACCCTTGGTGAGAAGGGCAATTTGGGACATGGAGGTAAGCATCCTTGATGTCCAGGGACACCATATAGTCCCCTTCTTCCTGGTTCGCTATCACTGCTCTGAGTGACTCCATCTTGATTTGAACCTTTGTATGTAAGTGTTCAAAGATTTCCCATTTAGAATAGGTCTCACCGAGCCGTCTGGCTTCAGTACCACAATATAGTGTGGAATAATACCCCTTTCCTTGTTGTAGGAGGGGTACTTTGATTATCACCTGCTGGGAATACAGCTTGTGAATTGTTTCCAATACTGCCTCCCTGTCGGAGGAAGACGTTGGTAAAGCAGACATCAGGAGCCTGCGAGGGGGAGACGTCTCGAATCTCCAGTCTGTACCCCTGGGATACTACTTGTAGGATCCAGGGGTCCACTTGCGAGTGAGCCCACTACGCGCTGAAACTCTTGAGACGACCCCCCACCGCACTTGAGTCCGCTTGTACGGCCCCAGCGTCATGCTGAGGACTTGGCAGAAGCTGTGGAGGGCTTCTGTTCCTGGGAATGGGCTGCCTGCTGCAGTCTTCTTCCCTTTCCTCTATCCTTGGGCAGATATGACTGGCCTTTTGCCCGCTTGCCCTTATGGGGACGAAAGGACTGAGGCTGAAAAGACGGTGTCTTTTTCTGCTGAGATGTGATTTGGGGTAAAAAAGGTGGATTTTCCAGCTGTTGCCGAGGCCACCAGGTCCGATGGACCGACCCCAAATAACTCATCCCCTTTATACGGCAATACTTCCATGTGCCGTTTGGAATCTGCATCACCTGACCACTGTCGTGTCCATAAACATCTTCTGGCAGATATGGACATCGCACTTACTCTTGATGCCAGAGTGCAAATATCCCTCTGTGCATCTCGCATATATAGAAATGCATCCTTTAAATGCTCTATAGTCAATAAAATACTGTCCCTGTCAAGGGTATCAATATTTTCAGTCAGGGAATCCGACCAAGCCACCCCAGCGCTGCACATCCAGGCTGAGGCGATCGCTGGTCGCAGTATAACACCAGTATGTGTGTATATACCTTTTTAGGATATTTTCCAGCCTCTCAGCTGGCTCCTTGAGGGCGGCCCTATCTGGAGACGGTACCGCCACTTGTTTTGATAAGCGTGTGAGCGCCTTATCCACCCTAAAGGGTGTTTCCCAACGCGCCCTAACTTCTGGCGGGAAAGGGTATACCGCCAATAATTTTCTATCGGGGGAAACCCACGCATCATCACACACTTCATTTAATTTATCTGATTCAGGAAAAACTACAGGTAGTTTTTTCACACCCCACATAATACCCTTCTTGTGGTACTTGTAGTATCAGAAATATGTAACACCTCCTTCATTGCCCTTAACATGTAACGTGTGGCCCTAAAGGAAAATACGTTTGTTTCTTCACCGTCGACACTGGAGTCAGTGTCCGTGTCTGTGTCTGTGTCGACCGACTGAGGTAAATGAGCGTTTTACAGCCCCTGACGGTGTTTGAGACGCCTGGACAGGTACTAATTTGTTTGCCGGCCGTCTCATGTCGTCAACCGACCTTGCAGCGTGTTGACATTATCACGTAATTCCTTAAATAAGCCATCCATTCCGGTGTCGACTCCCTAGAGAGTGACATCACCATTTCAGGCAATTGCTCCGCCTCCTCACCAACATCGTCCTCATACATGTCGACACACACGTACCGACACACAGCACACACACAGGGAATGCTCTGATAGAGGACAGGACCCCACTAGCCCTTTGGGGAGACAGAGGGAGAGTTTGCCAGCACACACCAAAAACGCTATAATTATACAGGGACAACCTTTATATAAGTGTTTTTCCCTTATAGCATTTTAATATATATATACATATCGCCAAATAAGTGCCCCCCCTCTCTGTTTTAACCCTGTTTCTGTAGCGCAGTGCAGGGGAGAGCCTGGGAGCCTTCCCACCAGCATTTCTGTGAGGGAAAATGGCGCTGTGTGCTGAGGAGAATAGGCCCCGCCCCCTTTTCGGCGGGCTTCTTCTCCCGTTTTTCTGAGACCTGGCAGGGGTTAAATACATCCATATAGCCCCCAGGGGCTATATGTGATGTATTTTTAGCCAGAATAAGGTACTATCATTGCTGCCCCGGGCGCCCCCCCCCCAGCGCCCTGCACCCTCAGTGACCGCTGCTATGAAGTGTGCTGACAACAATGGCGCACAGCTGCAGTGCTGTGCGCTACCTTATGAAGACTGAAGAGTCTTCTGCCGCCGTTTCTGGACCTTCACTTTTCGGCATCTGCAAGGGGGGTCGGCGGCGCGGCTCCGGGACGAACCCCAGGGTGAGACCTGTGTTCCGACTCCCTCTGGAGCTAATGGTGTCCAGTAGCCTAAGAAGCCAATCCATCCTGCACGCAGGTGAGTTCACTTCTCTCCCCTAAGTCCCTCGTAGCAGTGAGCCTGTTGCCAGCAGGACTCACTGAAAATAAAAAACCTAACAAACTTTTACTCTAAGCAGCTCTTTAGGAGAGCCACCTAGATTGCACCCTTCTCGGCCGGGCACAAAAATCTAACTGAGGCTTGGAGGAGGGTCATAGGGGGAGGAGCCAGTGCACACCACCTGATCCTAAAGCTTTTACTTTTGTGCCCTGTCTCCTGCGGAGCCGCTAATCCCCATGGTCCTGACGGAGTCCCCAGCATCCACTTAGGACGTCAGAGAAAAGGGTTTTATTCAAGCCTGTTTGTAGTGCCGAAACCGGATGGCTCGGTCAGACCGATTTTAAACCTAAAGACTCTGAACCTTTATTTGAAAAGGTTCAAATTCAAGATGGAATCCCTGAGAGCGGTGATCTCCAGCTTGGAGGAAAAGGAATTTCTGGTATCGATGGACATCAAAGATGCTTATTTACATGTTCCCATCTACCCGCCGCATCAGGCATACTGTTACAATCCTGAGCACTCATGTTTTGTTAGTTATTGTTTTGATTTACCTTTGCTTCAGTTTGTGGAACTACAGGTCACAGCTAGCTCCTGCATAGTTGTCTCCCAGTGTCTCAGCTCCTACACTCAGCAACTGACTTCACAGGTGTCTGGATTCTGTAATTACAGCTGGTTACCTGAAAACTACTATTCAGCTTGTCAGCCTGCTCAGTCTGCACTGCAGCTGCATGTTATATCAATTACTGGGGGCCTGTCTGGTGCTCACAGCTGATTGGTCCAGCCTGTTCTTTTAAGCCTCTCAATCCCAAGAGGCTTTGCTAGTTATAGCTACTCCATGCGGTGTTCTGCTCTCTGGTCTCAGTTCTAGAGATGAGCGCCGGAAATTTTTCGGGTTTTGTGTTTTGGTTTTGGGTTCGGTTCCGCGGCCGTGTTTTGGGTTCGACCGCGTTTTGGCAAAACCTCACCGAATTTTTTTTGTCGGATTCGGGTGTGTTTTGGATTCGGATGTTTTTTTCCAAAAAACCTAAAAAACAGCTTAAATCATAGAATTTGGCGGTCATTTTGATCCCAAAGTATTATTAACCTCAAAAACCATAATTTCCACTCATTTTCAGTCTATTCTGAATACCTCACACCTCACAATATTATTTTTAGTCCTAAAATTTGCACCGAGGTCGCTGTGTGAGTAAGATAAGCGACCCTAGTGGCCGACACAAACACCGGGCCCATCTAGGAGTGGCACTGCAGTGTCACGCAGGATGGCCCTTCCAAAAAACCCTCCCCAAACAGCACATGACGAAAAGAAAAAAAGAGGCGCAATGAGGTAGCTGTGTGAGTAAGATTAGCGACCCTAGTGGCCGACACAAACACCGGGCCCATCTAGGAGTGGCACTGCAGTGTCACGCAGGATGTCCCTTCCAAAAAACCCTCCCCAAACAGCACATGACGCAAAGAAAAAAAGAGGCGCAATGAGGTAGCTGTGTGAGTAAGATAAGCGACCCTAGTGGCCGACACAAACACCGGGCCCATCTAGGAGTGTCACTGCAGTGTCACGCAGGATGTCCCTTCCAAAAAACCCTCCCCAAACAGCACATGACGCAAAGAAAAAAAGAGGCGCAATGAGGTAGCTGTGTGAGTAAGATAAGCGACCCTAGTGGCCGACACAAACACCGGGCCCATCTAGGAGTGGCACTGCAGTGTCACGCAGGATGTCCCTTCCAAAAAACCCTCCCCAAACAGCACATGACGCAAAGAAAAAGAAAAGAAAAAAGAGGTGCAAGATGGAATTGTCCTTGGGCCCTCCCACCCACCCTTATGTTGTATAAACAAAACAGGACATGCACACTTTAACCAACCCATCATTTCAGTGACAGGGTCTGCCACACGACTGTGACTGATATGACGGGTTGGTTTGGACCCCCCCCAAAAAAGAAGCAATTAATCTCTCCTTGCACAAACTGGCTCTACAGAGGCAAGATGTCCACCTCATCATCACCCTCCGATATATCACCGTGTACATCCCCCTCCTCACAGATTATCAATTCGTCCCCACTGGAATCCACCATCTCAGCTCCCTGTGTACTTTGTGGAGGCAATTGCTGCTGGTCAATGTCTCCGCGGAGGAATTGATTATAATTCATTTTAATGAACATCATCTTCTCCACATTTTCTGGATGTAACCTCGTACGCCGATTGCTGACAAGGTGAGCGGCGGCACTAAACACTCTTTCGGAGTACACACTTGTGGGAGGGCAACTTAGGTAGAATAAAGCCAGTTTGTGCAAGGGCCTCCAAATTGCCTCTTTTTCCTGCCAGTATAAGTACGGACTGTGTGACATGCCTACTTGGATGCGGTCACTCATATAATCCTCCACCATTCTATCAATGTTGAGAGAATCATATGCAGTGACAGTAGACGACATGTCCGTAATCGTTGTCAGGTCCTTCAGTCCGGACCAGATGTCAGCATCAGCAGTCGCTCCAGACTGCCCTGCATCACCGCCAGCGGGTGGGCTCGGAATTCTGAGCCTTTTCCTCGCACCCCCAGTTGCGGGAGAATGTGAAGGAGGAGATGTTGACAGGTCGCGTTCCGCTTGACTTGACAATTTTGTCACCAGCAGGTCTTTCAACCCCAGCAGACTTGTGTCTGCCGGAAAGAGAGATCCAAGGTAGGCTTTAAATCTAGGATCGAGCACGGTGGCCAAAATGTAGTGCTCTGATTTCAACAGATTGACCACCCGTGAATCCTTGTTAAGCGAATTAAGGGCTCCATCCACAAGTCCCACATGCCTAGCGGAATCGCTCCGTGTTAGCTCCTCCTTCAATGTCTCCAGCTTCTTCTGCAAAAGCCTGATGAGGGGAATGACCTGACTCAGGCTGGCAGTGTCTGAACTGACTTCACGTGTGGCAAGTTCAAAGGGCATCAGAACCTTGCACAACGTTGAAATCATTCTCCACTGCGCTTGAGACAGGTGCATTCCACCTACTATATCGTGCTCAATTGTATAGGCTTGAATGGCCTTTTGCTGCTCCTCCAACCTCTGAAGCATATAGAGGGTTGAATTCCACCTCGTTACCACTTCTTGCTTCAGATGATGGCAGGGCAGGTTCAGTAGTTTTTGGTGGTGCTCCAGTCTTCTGTACGTGGTGCCTGTACGCCGAAAGTGTCCCGCAATTCTTCTGGCCACCGACAGCATCTCTTGCACGCCCCTGTCGTTTTTTAAAAAATTCTGCACCACCAAATTCAAGGTATGTGCAAAACATGGGACGTGCTGGAATTTGCCCATATTTAATGCACACACAATATTGCTGGCGTTGTCCGATGCCACAAATCCACAGGAGAGTCCAATTGGGGTAAGCCATTCCGCGATGATCTTCCTCAGTTGCCGTAAGAGGTTTTCAGCTGTGTGCGTATTCTGGAAAGCGGTGATACAAAGCGTAGCCTGCCTAGGAAAGAGTTGGCGTTTGCGAGATGCTGCTACTGGTGCCGCCGCTGCTGTTCTTGCGGCGGGAGTCCATACATCTACCCAGTGGGCTGTCACAGTCATATAGTCCTGACCCTGCCCTGCTCCACTTGTCCACATGTCCGTGGTTAAGTGGACATTGGGTACAACTGCATTTTTTAGGACACTGGTGAGTCTTTTTCTGACGTCCGTGTACATTCTCGGTATCGCCTGCCTAGAGAAGTGGAACCTAGATGGTATTTGGTAACGGGGGCACACTGCCTCAATAAATTGTCTAGTTCCCTGTGAACTAACGGCGGATACCGGACGCACGTCTAACACCAACATAGTTGTCAAGGCCTCAGTTATCCGCTTTGCAGCAGGATGACTGCTGTGATATTTCATCTTCCTCGCAAAGGACTGTTGAACAGTCAATTGCTTACTGGAAGTAGTACAAGTGGGCTTACGACTTCCCCTCTGGGATGACCATCGACTCCCAGCAGCAACAACAGCAGCGCCAGCAGCAGTAGGCGTTACACGCAAGGATGCATCGGAGGAATCCCAGGCAGGAGAGGACTCGTCAGAATTGCCAGTGACATTGCCTGCAGGACTATTGGCATTCCTGGGGAAGGAGGAAATTGACACTGAGGGAGTTGGTGGGGTGGTTTGCGTGAGCTTGGTTACAAGAGGAAGGGATTTACTGGTCAGTGGACTGCTTCCGCTGTCACCCAAAGTTTTTGAACTTGTCACTGACTTATTATGAATGCGCTGCAGGTGACGTATAAGGGAGGATGTTCCGAGGTGGTTAACGTCCTTACCCCTACTTATTACAGCTTGACAAAGGGAACACACGGCTTGACACCTGTTGTCCGCATTTCTGGTGAAATACTTCCACACCGAAGAGCTGATTTTTTTGGTATTTTCACCAGGCATGTCAACGGCCATATTCCTACCACGGACAACAGGTGTCTCCCCGGGTGCCTGACTTAAACAAACCACCTCACCATCAGAATCCTCCTGGTCAATTTCCTCCCCAGCGCCAGCAACACCCATATCCTCCTCATCCTGGTGTACTTCAACACTGACATCTTCAATCTGACTATCAGGAACTGGACTGCGGGTGCTCCTTCCATCACTTGCAGGGGGCGTGCAAATGGTGGAAGGCGCATGCTCTTCACGTCCAGTGTTGGGAAGGTCAGGCATCGCAACCGACACAATTGGAGTCGGACTCTCCTTGTGGATTTGGGATTTCGAAGAACGCACAGTTCTTTGCGGTGCTACTGCTTTTGCCAGCTTTAGTCTTTTCATTTTTCTAGCGAGAGGCTGAGTGCTTCCATCCTCATGTGAAGCTGAACCACTAGCCATGAACATAGGCCAGGGCCTCAGCCGTTCCTTGCCACTCCGTGTGGTAAATGGCATATTGGCAAGTTTACGCTTCTCCTCCGACAATTTTATTTTAGGTTTTGGAGTCCTTTTTTTACTGATATTTGGTGTTTTGGATTTGACATGCTCTGTACTATGACATTGGGCATCGGCCTTGGCAGACGACGTTGCTGGCATTTCATCGTCTCGGCCATGACTAGTGGCAGCAGCTTCAGCACGAGGTGGAAGTGGATCTTGATCTTTCCCTAATTTTGGAACCTCAACATTTTTGTTCTCCATATTTTAATAGGCACAACTAAAAGGCACCTCAGGTAAACAATGGAGATGGATGGATTGGATACTAGTATACAATTATGGACGGGCTGCCGAGTGCCGACACAGAGGTAGCCACAGCCGTGAACTACCGCACTGTACTGTGTCTGCTGCTAATATATAGACTGGTTGATAAAGAGATAGTATACTCGTAACTAGTATGTATGTATAAAGAAAGAAAAAAAAAACACGGTTAGGTGGTATATACAATTATGGACGGGCTGCCGAGTGCCGACACAGAGGTAGCCACAGCCGTGAACTACTGCACTGTACTGTGTCTGCTGCTAATATATAGACTGGTTGATAAAGAGATAGTATACTCGTAACTAGTATGTATGTATAAAGAAAGAAAAAAAAACCACGGTTAGGTGGTATATACAATTATGGACGGGCTGCCGAGTGCCGACACAGAGGTAGCCACAGCCGTGAACTACCGCACTGTACTGTGTCTGCTGCTAATATATAGACTGGTTGATAAAGAGATAGTATACTCGTAACTAGTATGTATGTATAAAGAAAGAAAAAAAAACCACGGTTAGGTGGTATATACAATTATGGACGGGCTGCCGAGTGCCGACACAGAGGTAGCCACAGCCGTGAACTACCGCACTGTACTGTGTCTGCTGCTAATATATAGACTGGTTGATAAAGAGATAGTATACTCGTAACTAGTATGTATGTATAAAGAAAGAAAAAAAAACCACGGTTAGGTGGTATATACAATTATGGACGGGCTGCCGAGTGCCGACACAGAGGTAGCCACAGCCGTGAACTACCGCACTGTACTGTGTCTGCTGCTAATATAGACTGGTTGATAAAGAGATAGTATACTCGTAACTAGTATGTATGTATAAAGAAAGAATAAAAAACCACGGTTAGGTGGTATATACAATTATGGACGGGCTGCCGAGTGCCGACACAGAGATAGCCACAGCCGTGAACTACCGCACTGTACTGTGTCTGCTGCTAATATAGACTGGTTGATAAAGAGATAGTATACTCGTAACTAGTATGACTATAAAGAAAGAAAAAAAAACCACGGTTAGGTGGTATATACAATTATGGACGGGCTGCCGAGTGCCGACACAGAGGTAGCCACAGCCGTGAACTACCGCACTGTACTGTGTCTGCTGCTAATATATAGACTGGTTGATAAAGAGATAGTATACTCGTAACTAGTATATATGTATAAAGAAAGAAAAAAAAAACCACGGTTAGGTGGTATATACAATTATGGACGGGCTGCCGAGTGCCGACACAGAGGTAGCCACAGCCGTGAACTACCGCACTGTACTGTGTCTGCTGCTAATATAGACTGGTTGATAAAGAGATAGTATACTCGTAACTAGTATGACTATAAAGAAAGAAAAAAAAACCACGGTTAGGTGGTATATACAATTATGGACGGGCTGCCGAGTGCCGACACAGAGGTAGCCACAGCCGTGAACTACCGCACTGTACTGTGTCTGCTGCTAATATAGACTGGTTGATAAAGAGATAGTATACTCGTAACTAGTATGACTATAAAGAAAGAAAAAAAAACCACGGTTAGGTGGTATATACAATTATGGACGGGCTGCCGAGTGCCGACACAGAGGTAGCCACAGCCGTGAACTACCGCACTGTACTGTGTCTGCTGCTAATATATAGACTGGTTGATAAAGAGATAGTATACTCGTAACTAGTATGTATGTATAAAGAAAGAAAAAAAAACCACGGTTAGGTGGTATATACAATTATGGATGGGCTGCCGAGTGCCGACACAGAGGTAGCCACAGCCGTGAACTACCGCACTGTACTGTGTCTGCTGCTAATATAGACTGGTTGATAAAGAGATAGTATACTCGTAACTAGTATGTATGTATAAAGAAAGAAAAAAAAACCACGGTTAGGTGGTATATACAATTATGGACGGGCTGCCGAGTGCCGACACAGAGGTAGCCACAGCCGTGAACTACCGCACTGTACTGTGTCTGCTGCTAATATATAGACTGGTTGATAAAGAGATAGTATACTCGTAACTAGTATGTATGTATAAAGAAAGAAAAAAAAACCACGGTTAGGTGGTATATACAATTATGGACGGGCTGCCGAGTGCCGACACAGAGGTAGCCACAGCCGTGAACTACCGCACTGTACTGTGTCTGCTGCTAATATATAGACTGGTTGATAAAGAGATAGTATACTCGTAACTAGTATGTATGTATAAAGAAAGAAAAAAAAAACACGGTTAGGTGGTATATACAATTATGGACGGGCTGCCGAGTGCCGACACAGAGGTAGCCACAGCCGTGAACTACCGCACTGTACTGTGTCTGCTGCTAATATAGACTGGTTGATAAAGAGATAGTATACTACTAATATTATATATACTGGTGGTCAGGTCACTGGTCACTAGTCACACTGGCAGTGGCACTCCTGCAGCAAAAGTGTGCACTGTTTAATTTTAATATAATATTATGTACTCCTGGCTCCTGCTATAACCTATAACTGGCACTGCAGTGCTCCCCAGTCTCCCCCACAATTATAAGCTGTGTGAGCTGAGCACAGTCAGATATATATATACATTGATGCAGCACACTGGGCTGAGCAGTGCACACAGATATGGTATGTGACTGAGTCACTGTGTGTATCGTTTTTTTCAGGCAGAGAACGGATATATTAAATAAAACAAACAACTGCACTGTCTGGTGGTCACTGTGGTCGTCAGTCACTAAACTCTGCACTCTCTTCTACAGTATCACAGCCTCAGGTCAATCTCTCTCTCTCTCTCTCAACCCTAATCTAAATGGAGAGGACGCCAGCCACGTCCTCTCCCTATCAATCTCAATGCACGTGTGAAAATGGCGGCGACGCGCGGCTCCTTATATAGAATCCGAGTCTCGCGATAGAATCCGAGCCTCGCGAGAATCCGACAGCGTCATGATGACGTTCGGGCGCGCTCGGGTTAACCGAGCAAGGCGGGAAGATCCGAGTCGCTCGGACCCGTGAAAAAAAACATGAAGTTCGGGCGGGTTCGGATTCAGAGAAACCGAACCCGCTTCATCTGTCCAGTGGGTTTTGCCTTGCTCCTGCATTGAATTCCAGCTTCACCATCTTGCTGACGACCTTAGTCTGCCGACTGCCGTTACCCTGTCTCCAAGTGTCTGCACCCCAGCCGTCCGTGTGCCGCTACCTCCTGTGTCTCTCCTAGAGTTCCTGCTGCTGTTCCATCTCCACAGCCCCAGTGTACCATCTGGCCATGTGCACCCTGCCACCTTCTCCAGTTCCTGTTTGTTCCTGCGTATCCCAGCGGTTTGTCATATACAACACCTCTACCATAACTCTAGTCCAGTTCAGGTATCAAGTGACCCAGACAGGGGGCCGCGACCTGCACGTCGGGAGCCGCGAAGCCCATATCCCCTTGCGGGGTTCCCTGGTGAAAACCTCCCGGCGTGTTAGACTCCGCGCCTCTGTTCTGGGTAACGTCAACCACTTGGTACCTGATCCCAAATTCCGGATTCTGCACCAGTTCCTGACATTATAACTGGCCCACCATTTCCTGGTCATGGACCCGTCACAGCAAAATCCGGCTCAAATCTTGGCTGGTCAAATACAAAATTTGACGCAGCAACTGCAAGATCTAAAGCTCCGAGTTTCCACCCAGGAAGAAACTAGCAGGTCATTGGTAGTAACAAGGGCTCCTGGGCCTGAACCAAAGCTGCATCTTCCTGATCGGTTCACAGGTGACCGGAAACAGTTCCAGAATTTCCGTGATAGCTGCAAGCTATATTTCAGACTCCGGCCATTATCGTCTGGTTCTGAGGCTCAGCGAGTAGGTATCATCATCTCCCTCCTGCAGGGGGAACCCCAGTCCTGGGCGTTCGGATTAAAAATGGAGAATCCCGCCTTGCACACAGTGGATGCTTTTTTTAGCGCCCTAGGAATTCTTTATGATGACCCGGACCGAGCAGCTTCTGCAGAGGCTCACTTACGAGCCCTGAGACAAGGGAAAAAGACGTCCGAGGTATACTGCACTGAGTTTCGCAGATGGGCAGGTGATAGTGGTTGGAATGACCCAGCCCTCCGAAGTCAGTTCCGCTTAGGCCTCACTGAGCAAATTAAACACTACCTTGTCCTGTATCCTACTCCTGAAACCCTGGACAAGCTCATGCAGTTAGCAATTCGAGTAGATCGTCGGATCAGGGAACGGAGGATGGAGAAAGGAGGAGGGTCACCATCTCCCTTAGCAGTAGCCTTGGAAGAAGCCAAAGACTCCAGTGAACCCATGCAGATTGGGGCCTTTCGTCTTTCTGCTCAGGAAAAATCCCGTAGGCGATCGATGGGCTTTGCTTATATTGTGGAGCAAAGGGTCATTTTGCTAATGTTTGCACCCTGATGTTGGGAAAACACAAGACCCAGGGGTAAAAGGGGAGTTACTCCTGGGTCTGGCTGGAATCTCTCCTAAAAATTCAGTCTTGCTTCCAGTTCAAATTAGTCTACCTACTCAGCAAGTTGCAGTCAAGGCTTTCGTTGATTGTGGTGCAGCTGCCAACTTTATGGATATCTCTTTCGCCCAGTCCTGGAACATTCCTATACTAAAGATGAAGCCTCCTGTGACTATTTGTGGCCTTGACAGTAACCCCCTCCTCAGTGGGCAAGTGTCTCAGCAAACTCCTCCTGTTCATTTAACTACTGGTCTTCTGCATTCGGAGAAGATGTTTCCTCCTTGTCAATTGCCCCATGGCTTCCATAGTCTTAGGCCTTCCATGGTTGAAATCCCATAATCCATCCATCTGCTGGAAGACAGGAGAACTCTTACAGTGGGGAACAGAATGTACGGGAAGATGTCTGTCCTTGCCAGTGCAATGCTTTCAAGTTATACCAGAGGGGCTACCGACTCCATATCATTCATTTGCGGATGTCTTCTCCAAGAAAGAGGCGGATACTCTTCCCCCACATCGACCTTATGACTGTGCCATCAGTCTGGTATCCGAAGATAAATTACCTAAGGGTAGATTATATGCTCTTTCTTTGCCAGAAACCAAAGCTATGGAGGACTATATTCAGGAGAACCTAAACAAAGGGTTTATTCGTCCCTCAAAATCACCAGTAGGAGCAGGATTCTTCTTTGTGGCAAAAAAGGACGGCTCCTTACGTCCATGCATTGATTATAGAGGACTCAACAAAATCACTGTTAAGAACTCTTATCCTTTGCCTTTAATTTCGGTGTTGTTTTGATCAACTCCGGATGGCGGAAATCTTCTCTAAAATTGATCTTCGGGGGTCATATAACCTCATACGAATTAAGGCCGGTGACGAGTGGAAGACGGTCTTCAACACTCATTCTGGACATTATGAATACCTTGTTATGCCATTTGGATTGTCAAATGCTCCTGCCGTCTTCCAAGATTTTATCAATGATGTGCTCCGAGAATTCCTGGGAAAATTTGTTGTGGTCTACTTGGATGACATCCTAATATATTCACGGTCACTTGAGCAGCATCGAGTCCATGTCCAGATGGTATTGCAAAAGCTCCGGGAGCACCATCTATATGCCAAGTTAGAAAAATGTGAATTCGAAGTGAAGGAAGTCGCTTTCTTAGGCTACGTCATCTCTCCCAAGGGGTTCTCCATGGATCCCGGTAAGCTTCTAGCAATTCAAGATTGGGCACAACCTACTAACCTTAAAGCTATACAACGCTTTCTTGGATTCGCTAATTATTACAGGAGATTTATTCGTCCATTTTCAGACATTGTTGCACCTATTGTTGCTTTGACCAAGAAAGGTGCGGATTCATCACATTGGTCACCTTCAGCTCTACAAGCTTTTCTCAAGTTAAAAAAAGCCTTTATATCCACACCTGTTCTTTGTCATCTAAATCCTGACCTGCCTTTTGTTATGGAAGTGGATGCTTCTGAAGTGGGAGTGGGAGCAGTGCTATCGCAGAAAGATCCCGTGGATTCTAAACTTCACCCGTGCTCTTTTCTGTCCAGAAAGTTCTCTCCTGCCGAAGCCAACTATGATGTTGGAAATCGTGAACTGCTTGCTATCAAGTGGGCTCTAGAAGAATGGAGGCATTGGTTGGAAGGGGCGAGACATGTGATTACAATCCTCACTGACCATAAAAACCTATCCTATATTGAATCAGCCAAGAGACTGAATCCAAGACAGGCACGATGGGCATTATTCTTCACTAGATTCAACTATGTGATCTCCTATCGGCCAGGATCAAAGAATCTTAAAGCAGATGCCTTGTCACCAGAGCCGGCCCTAGGTATAGGCAAACTAGGCAATTGCCTAGGGCATCTGGTATGCCTAGGGGCACAAGCAGCTTCTGCTGATTAAAATGATATGCGGCATGCCTATATTCTGTGTGTAGCATTTCGTATGCAGATACAGCCACAGTCACACACAGTATATAGGCATGCCACATATCATTTTAATCAGGAGAAGCTGCTTGTGCATCCTAGCCACATAGCAATGCAAATAAGATACATTTTCATCAAAAACAGGCACCCGACGTTAGCAGAGCTACCAGTTGACTCGCGTCAGGCATTTCCTGCTGCATGGTGTATGGAGACAAGATTTATGAGGACACATCTGTATCCAAGCAGAAGCAGAGGTCACAATGTTAGCGGCCGTGTGAGTGCTGTGTGTGTGTGTGTGAGTGGGTTGGTTGTGCAATAGTATTCAGCATAAGTGTAAGGGTCATTATGCGTTTCAGGTGTATAAATGCATTAATAATGTGCAGCAAATGTGTAAAGAGCACTATGTGTGTCATTATGTTTATAAGGGCACTAATAATGTGCGTCATATGTGTAAGGGACATTATGTGTATAAGGGCATTAATAAGGGTTGGCATAGTGTTTAAGGTGCATTATGTTTATAAGGACATTAATAATGTGTGTCATATGTGTAAGGGGCATTACTGTGTGTTATTATGTGTATAAATGCATTACTAATGTGTGGCATTATGTGTATAAGGTGCACTACTGTGTGGCGTAACATATAGAAAGGGCACTACTGTGTGGTCTAATGTGAATAAAGAGCAATATGGTGTGGTGTAATGTGAATAAGGAGCAATATGGCGTGGTGTAATGAGAATAAAGAGCAATATGGTGTGGTGTAATGTGAATAAGGAGCAATTCAGTATGATCTTATGTGAATGAGGGGCACTACTGTGAGGAGTAACATATATAAGGTAAAGTGGTACTACTGTGTGATGTAATGTGAATAAGGGACACTATCGCATGATAATTGTGAACAAAGTTGCAGTACTGTGTGGCATAATTTGAATTGGGGGTTCTACTGTGTGGCCATACCCCTTCCCAGCAAGAACACATACCTTTTTGGGCTGTGCGCTGAATGTGCACATTGTTCTTATTTAAGTTACAGGGGGTAGGAAAAAAAAAAAAAAAAAGGACTGCTATGGGTGAGGGGGGATGGTGCTGGGAAAGGGGTGCAGGGTCAGAGGGGGAACTAACGTTGGTGCTAGGGGGCACCAGCCAAAATCTTGCCTAGGGCATCATATTGGGTAGGGCCGGCTCTGCTTGTCACGAAGCTTCCTTCCAATTCAAAATTCATCCTGCTCTTCTGAACCAATTATTCCTGTTTCCAATATCCATGCTGGTCTTGCTCAAGATTTAGTCTCCCAGATTCAAGCCAAACAGTCTCTTGCACCCATGGGGACTCTCTCAGGACTCCTCGTTGTCCCTAAAGAGTACAGAAAAGCAGTTTTATCTGAATTTCATGTAAAAAGAGTCTCTGGGCATCCAGGGATTTCTAAGACTCTGGATTTATTGTCTCGCTCAGTTTGGTGGCCTTCTATGTGTCAAGATGTTAGAGAGTTCATTCTTGCTTGTGAGATCTGTGCTCAACATAAAACTCCTCGTAAAGCTCCCATGGGACATCTTCTGCTTCTTACGGTTCCCTCAAGACCTTGGTCCCATATTTCTATGGACTTTGTGGTTGATCTTCCTAAGTCATCAGGGTACAATACCATTTGGGTTGTGGTAGACCGGTTCAGTAAGATGGCTCACTTTGTTCCTCTTTGCAAGCTCCCCAGTGCTAGAGAATTGGCAACCTTGTTTATCCAACATATCTTTAAATTACATGGATTACCACAGGACATCGTCTCCGACAGAGGAACTCAGTTTATTGCTCGATTCTGGCGAGCTTTCTGTTCAGCCTTGGATATTAATCTTAGTCTGTCCTCTGGTTATCATCCACAATCCAATGGACAGACTGAGCGAGTGAACCAGTCTCTTGAACAGTATCTCCGTTGTTATGTTTCCAAGTACCATAACGATTGGGTGGACCATCTGGCATTTGCTGAATTTGCATATAATAATTCCAGTCACTCTTTTTCATCCATGTCACCCTTCTTTTGTCTCTCGGGTTTCCATCCTAGGTCTAACGCTTTTGACATCCTGCAGCAACAGACTTCTTCCCTTGATCCTGTAGCTCGTCTGAGGAAAATTTGGAGGAGAGTACGTCTGGCACTCAACCAAGTCTCTGTTCGTTCCAAACAATTTGCTGACAGACGACGAAGACCTTGTACTTTTAAAGTGGGTGACATGGTGTGGCTGTCCACTCAAAATATCAAGTTATGCCAGCCCTCTCAAAAATTTGGGCCTAGGTTCATTGGTCCATTCCGGATTATTAGACAGATTAAACCAGTAGCCTTTCGACTCCTTTTACCAAAATCACTTAAGATCAATAACACTTCCCACTGTTCCTTGTTGAAACCAGCATTTGTGTCCCAGAGATTTAGAAGATCTCCTTCCAGAAGGCCTGCTGCTGTGTTAGTCCAAGGTCACAAGGAGTTTGTTGGGGAAAAGATTCTGGACTCCAAGTTCAGGAGGGGTCAAATTCATTTCCTCGTGCATTGGAAGGGTTACAGTCCGGAAGAGAGAACCTGGGTACCAGAGAGATTTCTTCATGCACCCAGACTTAAGAGGTCTTTCTTCGATGAATTTCCGGATAAGCCTGGTTCTAGGGGTTCTTAACCCCTCTTCAAGGGGGGAGGGGTACTGTTACAATCCTGAGCACTAATGTTTTGTTAGTTATTGTTTTGATTTACCTTTGCTTCAGTTTGTGGAACTACAGGTCACAGCTAGCTCCTGCATAGTTGTCTCCCAGTGTCTCAGCTCCTGCACCCAGCAACTGACTTCACAGGTGTCTGGATTCTGTAATTACAGCTGGTTACCTGAAAACTACTATTCAGCTTGTCAGCCTGCTCAGTCTGCACTGCAGCTGCATGTTATATCAATTACTAGGGGCCTGTCTGGTGCTCACAGCTGATTGGTCCAGCCTATTCTTTTAAGCCTCTCAATCCCAAGAGGCTTTGCCAGTTATAGCTACTCCATGCGGTGTTCTGCTCTCTGGTTCCTCTCTGGTCTCAGTTCATCTGTCCAGTGGGTTTTGCCTTGCTCCTGCATTGAATTCCAGCTTCACCATCTTGCTGACGACCTTAGTCTGCCGACTGCCGTTACCCTGTCTCCAAGTGTCTGCACCCCAGTCCGTCCGTGTGCCGCTACCTCCTGTGTCTCTCCTAGAGTTCCTGCTGCTGTTCCATCTCCACGGCCCCAGTGTACCATCTGGCCATGTGCACCCTGCCACCTTCTCCAGTTCCTGTTTGTTCCTGCGTATCCCTGCGGTTTGTCATATACAACACCTCTACCATAACTCTAGTCCAGTGCAGGTATCAAGTGACCTAGACAGGGGGCCACGACCTGCACGTCGGGAGCCGCGAAGCCCATATCCCCTTGCGGGGTTCCCTGGTGAAAACCTCCCGGCGTGTTAGACTCCGCGCCTCTGTTCTGGGTAACGTCAACCACTTGGTACCTGATCCCAAATTCCGGATTCTGCACCAGTTCCTGACACATACCTGAGGTTTGCGGTGCAGGAATGCCACTACCAGTTCCAAACATTGCCTTTCGGGCTCTCCACGGCTCCGAGAATATTCACCAAGGTGATGGCGGAGATGATGGTTCTTATTCGCAAGAAAGGAGTCAAAGTCATCCCATACTTGGACGATCTCCTCATAAAAGCGAGATCCAGGGAGAAACTAGTGCAGAACATTGCACTTTCCCTGACAGTGCTTCAACAGCACGGTTGGATCATAAACCTTCCAAAATCACAATTGGAACCCACAATGTGGTTATCATTTCTGGGAAAGATATTGGACACGGAAACACAGAAAGTATTCCTACCGGTGGAAAAGGCTCTGGATATCCAGATGATGGTCAAACAAGTTTTAAAACCAGCACGCGTATCGATTCATCAGTGCATCCGCCTGCTGGGGAAGATGGTAGCGGCCTACGAGGCTCTACAATTTGGCCGATTCCACACCAGGGTGTTCCAATGGGACCTACTGGACAAGTGGCCCGGATCGCACCTACACATGCACCGGAGGATAATCCTGTCAACAAAAGCCAGTATTTCACTCTTGTGGTGGCTTCAAAGTTCTCACCTCCTGGGGAGACGCAGGTTCGGGATTCAGACTTGGATCCTGGTGACCACAGATGCAAGCCTCCGAGGTTGGGGAGCAGTCACGCAAGGGGAAAGCTTCCAAGGACGACGGTCAAGTCAAGAAATACTCCTTCACTTAAACATTCTGGAATTGAGAGCTGTGTACAACAGCCTTCATCAAGCGGCACACCTTCTTCAAGGTCGTCCCATACAGATCCAGTCAGACAATGTAACGGCAGTAGCTTACATAAACCACCAGGGTGGTACAAAAAGCAGAGCAGTAATGGCAGAGGTGACAAAGATACTCCTCTGGGCAGAAAGACATGCAAAAGCTCTGTTGGCAATTTTCATTCCGGGAGTGGACAACTGGGAAGCAGACTTCCTCAGCAGACACGATCTCCATCCAGGAGAATGGGGCCTCCACCCAGAAGTCTTTGCAGAGGTAGCAGATCGTTGGGGCGTTCCTCAAGTAGATATGATGGCATCATGTCTCAACAAGAAGCTTCAGAAATATTGTTCCAGGTCGAGAGACCCACAAGCAATAGCAGTGGATGCACTGGTGACCCAGTGGGTGTTTCAGTCGGTGTATCTGTTCCCTCCACTTCCACTAATACCAAAAGTTCTCAAGATGATCAGAAGAACTAGGGTTCGAGCAATTCTCATTGCTCCAGACTGGCCAAGGAGGGCTTGGTATCCAGATCTTCATGAGTTATAACTGGAAGATCCTCAGCCTCTTCCTCTTCGCGAGGACCTGCTTCAGCAGGGGCCATTTGTTTATCAAGACTTACCGCGGATGCGTTTGACGGCATGGCTGTTGAGCGCCAGATCCTAGCCCGTAAGGGTATTCTCAATGAAGTCATTCCCACACTTATTCTGGCCAGGAAAGGGGTAACGTCCAAACATTACCATCGTATTTGGAGAAAATATATATCTTGGTGTGAATCCAAGAAGTCTCCTGCGGTGGAGTTTAATTAGGATGTCTTCTCCTATTTCTACAGGCGGGTGTGGATGCTGGCTTGAGATTAGGGTCTATCAAGGTCCAAATTTCGGCCTTGTCCATTTTCTTTCAGAAACAGTTGGCTTCCCTTCCTGAGGTCCAGACGTTTGTGAAGGGGATTCTGCGCATCCAACCTCCCTTTGTGCCTCCTGCGGCGCCATTGGATCTTAATGTCGTGTTGCAGTACCTTAAATCGGACTGGTTTGAGCCTCTACAAGAGGTAGAGTTGAAGTTTCTCACTTGGAAAGTGGTCATGCTGTTGGCCTTGGCCTCAGGCAGACGAGTGTCTGAATTAGGGGCTCTGTCACACAAGAGTCCTTATTTGATTTTCATGAAGATAGAGCTGAACTGCGGACGCGTCAGCATTTTCTTCCAAAGGTTGTGTATTATTTCCATATCAGCCAACCTGTGGTGGTGCCAGTGGCTTCTGACACCTCAGCCGTTTCAAAGTCCTTGGATGTCGTCAGAGCGTTGAGGACTTATGTTGCAAGAATGGCTCGGATAAGGAAAACAGAATCTTTGGGGTAAATTTACTAAGCTCCCGATTTTGACCGAGATGCCGTTTTTTCATCAAAGTGTCATCTCGGTAATTTACTAAGCAATAATCACGGCAGTGATGAGGGCATTCGTAATATTTTGAAGTCCTAGGAAAAAAATCACGAATGAATACACCATCGGTCAAAACGCGGCTGTTTAAGTATGAATCTCGGTCATTTACTAAGAAGTGCAAAGCAAAAAAAAACAAACACTGCCGTGAAAAATTACAACTCGTAAAAAAGTGCTAAAAAAAAACAGACCTTTTTTTTTTATTCGTGATTGGATAGGCATGCACGGATCCATGAGATCCGTGCATGTATATCAGTGGGAAGGGGTGGGAAAGTGCTTATTTTTTCAAAAAAAATTGCGTGGGGTCCCCCCTCCTAAGCATAACCAGCCTCGGGCTCTTTGAGCCGATCCTGGTTGCAGAAATATGGTGAAAAAATTGACAGGGGTTCCCCCATATTTAAGCAACCAGCATCGGGCTCTGCGCCTGGTCCTGGTTCCAAAAATACGGGGGACAAAAAGAGTAGGGGTCCCCCGTATTTTTAAAACCAGCACCGGGCTCCACTAGCTGGACAGATAATGCCACAGCCGGGGGTCACTTTTATATAGTGCCCTGCGGCCGTGGCATCAAAAATCCAACTAGTCACCCCTGGCCGGGGTACCCTGGGGGAGTGGGGACCCCTTCAATCAAGGGGTTCCCCCCCCCAGCCACCCAAGGGCCAGGGGTGAAGCCCGGGGCTGTCCCCCCCATCCAATGGGCTGCGGATGGGGGGGCTGATAGCCTTTGTTGTAAAAGAAAAGATATTGTTTTTAGTAGCAGTACTACAAGTCCCAGCAAGCCTCCCCCGCATGCTGGTACTTGGAGAACCACAAGTACCAGCATGCGGCGGAAAAACGGGCCCGCTGGTACCTGTAGTAGTACTACTACTAAAAAAATACCCAAAAAAACACAAGACACACACACCGTGAAAGTATAATTTTATTACATACATACACACATACATACATACTTACCTTATGTTCCCACGCAGGTCGGTCCTCTTCTCCAGTAGAATCCAAGGGGTACCTGTTGAAGAAATTATACTCACGAGATCCAGGGGTCCAGGGTCCTCGGGGAATCCAGGTGTAATCCACGTACTTGAAAAAAATAACAAAACGGACACCCGAGCCACGCACTAAAAGGGGACCCATGTTTGCACATGGATCCCCTTTTCCCGACTGCCAGAAACCCACTCTGACTGATGTCTAAGTGGGTTTCTTCAGCCAATCAGGGAGTGCCACGTTGTAGCACTCTCCTGATCGGCTGTGTGCTCCTGTACTGAGTGACAGGCGGCACACGGCAGTGTTACAATGTTGCGCCTATGCGCTCCATTGTAACCAATGCTGGGAACTTTCTGCCCTGCGGTTGACCTAAAGTGACGTCACCGCTGAGCAGAAAGTTCCCAGCATTGGTTACAATGGAGCGCATAGGCGCAACATTGTAACACTGCCGTGTGCCGCCTGTCACTCAGTACAGGAGCACACAGCCGATCAGGAGAGTGCTACAACGTGGCACTCCCTGATTGGCTGAAGAAACCCACTTAGACATCAGTCAGAGTGGGTTTCTGGCAGTCGGGAAAAGGGGATCCATGTGCAAACATGGGTCCCCTTTTAGTGCGTGGCTCGGGTGTCCGTTTTGTTATTTTTTTCAAGTACGTGGATTACACCTGGATTCCCCGAGGACCCTGGACCCCTGGATCTCGTGAGTATAATTTCTTCAACAGGTACCCCTTGGATTCTACTGGAGAAGAGGACCGACCTGCGTGGGAACATAAGGTAAGTATGTATGTATGTGTGTATGTATGTAATAAAATTATACTTTCACGGTGTGTGTGTCTTGTGTTTTTTTGGGTATTTTTTTAGTAGTAGTACTACAGGTACCAGCGGGCCCGTTTTTCCGCCGCATGCTGGTACTTGTGGTTCTCCAAGTACCAGCATGCGGGGGAGGCTTGCTGGGACTTGTAGTACTGCTACTAAAAACAATATATTTTCTTTTACAACAAAGGCTATCAGCCCCCCCATCCGCAGCCCATTGGATGGGGGGGGACAGCCTCGGGCTTCACCCCTGGCCCTTGGGTGGCTGGGGGGGGGGGACCCCTTGATTGAAGGGGTCCCCACTCCCCCAGGGTACCCCGGCCAGGGGTGACTAGTTGGATTTTTGATGCCACGGCCGCAGGGCACTATATAAAAGTGACCCCCGGCTGTGGCATTATCTGTCCAGCTAGTGGAGCCCGGTGCTGGTTTTAAAAATACGGGGGACCCCTACTCTTTTTGTCCCCCATATTTTTGGAACCAGGACCAGGCGCAGAGCCCGATGCTGGTTGCTTAAATATGGGGGAACCCCTGTCATTTTTTTTCCCATATTTCGGCAACCAGGATCGGCTCAAAGAGCCCGAGGCTGGTTATGCTTAGGAGGGGGGACCCCACGCAATTTTTTTTTAAATATTTGACAGTGTTTAATTTAAAAAAAAAAAAAAAATGAACCCCAGCACGGATCACACAGATCCGGCCGAGATTCATTGTAAAAAAGTCGGCAGTGTTTTGCTAATCACTGCCGTAAAAATAGAAAAAAAACCACGAATGACATCGACATCGGAACAAAAGAAAAACCCGAATACGACAGCTTAGTAAATTAGTCGTAATCAATTCAAAAAGTTGCAGTTTTACACTTTCGATGTCATTCGTGATTGAACTTTGACCTGAAACGGGAAAATACGAATCTTAGTAAATTTACCCCTTTGTTTCTCTTACGTCCTAGAGGATGCTGGGGACTCCGTAAGGACCATGAGGTATAGACGGCTCCGCAGGAGACATGGGCACTGTAAAGCTTTAGAATGGGTGTGCACTGGCTCCTCCTTCTATGCCCCTCCTCCAGACCTCAGTTAGTTCCTGTGCCCAATGGAGACTGGATGCACTGCAGGGGAGCTCTCCTGAGTTTCTCTGAAAAAGCTTTTGTTAGGTTTATTATTTTCAGGGAGCACTGCTGGCAACAGGCTCCCTGCTTCGTGGGACTGAGGGGAGAGAAGCAGACCTACTTAAATGATAGCCTCTGCTTCTTAGGCTACTGGACACCATTAGCTCCAGAGGGTCGGAACACAGGTGTCGTCCTTGCTGTTCGTCCCAGAGCCGCGCCGCCGTCCTCCTCACAGAGCCGGAAGATAGAAGCCGGGTGAGTATAAGAAGAAAGAAGACTTCAAAGGCGGCAGAAGACTTCAGATCTTCATGAGGTAACGTGCAGTGGTAACGCTGCACGCCATTGCTCCCAGCTCACACACACAGGCACCACAGTAAGGGTGCAGGGCGCAGGGGGGGCGCCCTGGGCAGCACTAATTTACCTCACAAATCACTGGCTAAGGACATATATACAATATAAAAGATACATATTTATGAATCCCCGGCCAGTATAAAGGTTTAGAGCGGGAACGAAGCCCGCCGTCGGGGGGCGGAGCTTGTTTCCTCCAGCACTAACCGGCTCCATTGTTTTCTCCTCAGCATACATTGAAGCGGTCCCAGACTCTCCCCTGCTGTTAGTTAATACAGAGGGACAAAAACGAGGGGGGGGGATATTTATTTGGCGCAAAATATGTGGTGTTTGACACTTGTAGTAAAAAGCGCTGACAGACTGGGTTTTTTTCTCTCAGTATACAGTGGCGCTGGGTGTGTGCTGGCATACTCTCTCTCTGTCTCTCCTAAGGGCCTTATGGTGGGTCAGTCCCCATAATATTAGCTATCCCTGTGTGTGTGTGGGGATGTCAGTACGTCTGTGTCGACATGTCTGAGGAGAAGGCTCGTTTTGGGAGGAGGCAGAGCAAATGAGTGTGGTGTCTCAGTCGGCGGCGCCGACACCTGATTGGATGATTATGTGGAATGTTTTAAATGATATGTGGCGTTATTACAAAGTTGGACAAAGCTGAGTCCAAGGATTAAAGCAGGGAGTCAATCCATAGCTTTTACTGTGTCACGGGGCCCTTCGGGGTCGCAGAAACGTCCCCTTTCACAGGTAGTAGACACCGATACCGACACGGATTCTCACTCCAGTGTCGACGGTGATGATGCTAAGTGGCACCATAAGGGTGGCCTAGTGTATTCAATATATGAGTGTAGCAATAAAAGATGTTTGCATACAGTGCCATTTTAGCGCTGTGTGCAAGAAATGGCATTGGCGCACCCCCCCATGCAAGACCGGGGTAGTGCGCGCCACAGGCGCACGAAAAATGTATAGGGGCGTGGCTTCATGGGGAAGGGCGTGGCCACAAATAATACCAAGTCATACTACGGTGCACAGTAGCGCCACTACACCAGGTAGAGCCCCTTTTACACATTACGGCAGACAGCGTCCCCTTTTTACACATTACGGCAGACAGCGTCCCCTTTTTACACATTACGGCAGACAGCGTCCCCCTTTTTACACATTACAGCAGACAGCGTCCCCCTTTTTACACATTACGGCAGACAGCGTTCCTTTTTTACACATTACGGCAGACAGCATCCCCTTTTTCACACATTACGGCAGACAGCGTCCCCCTTTTTAGTTTTACACATTATGGCAGCCAGTCCCTCTTTTTACACATTGCGTCCTACAGCACATGAGCTGCTTCCTTCTGGGACCTATTCACCTGCGTTACATATTACATACCTGTATAATGACACAGCCCAGCTGATGCTGCCCTCCGTGCCATAGCACCATGCACACCAAGCAGGGACACCTTACACATTACATGCCCACAGCTACCTGTATAATGACACAGCCCAGCCGGTGCTGCCCTCACTGCCACAGCACCATGCACAGCAGCACACCAGGCAGGGACACCTTATATATTACATGCTGCCCACAGCTACCTGTATGCTGCCCTCACTGCCACAGCAAACCAGGCAGGGACACGTTCGAGACGCTGGATATGCAAGTGGGGAGAAGTTGCTGCCCGTGCAGAGAGCATCCCGCCGCCGGTGCCCACTCACCTTTTGCTGCCTCCATGTCATGTTGGTGGGCTGCTTGAAGACGCAGAGCTGCAGCCGATTCTTCCGCTCCCTCTCCTCCCGCTGCGCCCGTTCCTGCTCCTCTCTCCCCTCACTGCTGACAGATGGGCTGAGGCTGGCGGGTCTCCCTAGGGTGGAGCGGACAGCAGTGTCTCTGGGATCCCGCCCCTTCTCTTCCAGTAACTCGTCCGACTCCTCCTCGCTGGAAGACGGATCCAACATCCCAGCTGACCGCCTGTGGCAGCGCGCACTTCCCCTTTCACTTCCAGATGCCCGATCCTGGAGCTGGCTGAGCGCGGAAGGGAGGGGGGGGGGGTGCTGCCGATGGTGAGCCTTCAGTGCATGTGCGCCGTGGGCAAGGTACCATCGGCACACACCTACTTACGGCACTGTTTGCATATCACTGAGGACCTCTCTGTCTCTGACACATAGGCCCTCATTCCGAGTCGTTCGCTCGGTATTTTTCATCGCATCGCAATGAAAATCCGCTTAGTACGCATGCGCAATATTCGCACTGCGACTGCGCCAAGTAATTTAACAATGAAGATAGTATTTTTACTCACGGCTTTTTCATCGCTCCGGCAATCGTAATGTGATTGACAGGAAATGGGTGTTACTGGGCGGAAACACGGCGTTTTATGGGCGTGTGGATGAAAACGCTACCGTTTCCGGAAAAAACGCAGGAGTGGCCGGAGAAACGGGGGAGTGGTTGGGCGAACGCTGGGTGTGTTTGTGACGTCAATCCAGGAACGACAAGCACTGAACTGATCGCACAGGCAGAGTAAGTGTGGAGCTACTCTAAAACTGCTAAGTAGTTTGTGATCGCAATATTGCGAATACATCGGTCGCAATTTTAAGATGCTAAGATACACTCCCAGTAGGCGGCGGCTTAGCGTGTGTAACTCTGCTAAATTCGCCTTGCGACCGATCAACTCGGAATGAGGGCCATAGGTCGGCGGGTTTAAGGAAAAACCTGAGGTAACTTTTCCCCCATTTCGCGGGCTGATCATCCTGTTTAAAAATGCTTGGGGAACTCCAGATAAAAAACTGCAAATTCCCAAGAAAATATTATGGCGTAACCTTTCCATAACCAGGACAGGTTACGGTGGGAATCCTCACCCACGGTGGACAAGGCTTTAACGCGCTTGTCAAAGAAAGTGGCGCTACCATCCCCTGATACGGCAGCCATCAAGGATCCTGCTGATCGCAGACAGGAAACTACCTTAAAATCAATTTATACATACGGGTGCCCTACTAAGGCCGGCAGTAGCGTCGGCATGGGTGGGTAGCGCAGTTGCAGCGTGGGCAGATACCTTGTCATCTGACATTTACACCCTAGATAAAGATACCATTTGGTTGACCTTGGGTCACATTAAGATGCAGCATTATATATATGAGAAAAGCTGCGAGAGATATGGGGCTGTTGGGTTCCAGAGCCAATGCCATGGCAATTTCGGCTAGACGGTCCCTGTGGACCCGCCAATGGACAGGTGATGCTGATTCAAAAAGACATATGGAGACTTTGCCTTACAAAGGTGATGTTTTATTTGGGGAGGGCCTCGCAGACCTGGTTACCACAGCTACCGCGGGTAAATCTTTTTTGCCTTATGTTCCCCCACAGCAAAAGAAAACACCTCAATATCAGATGCAGTCCTTTCGGTCGCATATGTTCAGAAAGGGTCGGGGCTCCTTCTTCCTCGCCAGAGGTAGAGGGAAACGAGCGCCTGCTACGACTAGTTCCCAGGAACAAAAGTCCTCCCCGTCCTCTACAAAATCCACTGCATGACGCTGGGGCTCCGCTGCGGGAGTCCGCACCGGTGGGGGCACGTCTTCGACTCTTCAGCCAAGTCTGGGTTCAGTCAGACTTGGATCCGTGGGCGGTGGAAATGGTGTCCCAGGGATACAAACTGGAATTTGAAGATGTGCCTCCTCACCGATTTTTCAAATCGGCCTTGCCAGTTTCCTCCCCAGAGAGGGATATAGTGGCAGCTGCCATACAGAAACTGTATCATCAGCAAGTGATTATCAATGTTCCCCTGCTACAACAGGGGAAGGGTTTTTATTCAAGCCTTTTTGTGGTCCCGAAACCGGATGGCTCGGTCAGGCCCATTCTGAATCTAAAATCCCTGAACCTATATCTGAAAAGGTTCAAATTCAGAATTGGAATCTCTCCGGGCAGTGATCTCCAGCCTGGAAGGGGGAGATTTTATGGTGTCACTAGACATAAAGGTGGCATACCTTCATGTCCCCATATATCCTCCTCATCAGGCATACCTGAGATTTGCTGTACTGGATTGTCATTACCAATTTCAGACGTTGCCGTGCCACGGCCCCGAGGATTTTCACCAAAGTAATGGCGGAAATGATGGTGCTCCTGCGCAAGCAAGGCGTCACAGTTATCCCGTACTTGGGCGATCTCCTGATAAAGGCGAGTTCAAGGGAAAAATTGTTACAAAGCGTATCTCTCTCCCTGAGAATACTACAACAACATTCTAAATCTACCAAAGTCGCAGTTGGTTCCAACAACTCGACCGTCGTTTTTGGCCGTGATTCTGGACACAGAAACACAAAAGGGTTTTCTCCCAGAGGTAAAAGCCCAAGTACTCCAGAACATGGTCAGAGAACTGTTAAAGCCAAAAAGAGTGTCAGTTCATCAATGCACTCGTGTAATAGGAAAAATAGTGACGGCCTACGAGGTCATTCCATTCGGCAGGTTCCATGCAAGGACTTTTCAGTGGGACCTTCTGGACAAATGGTCAGGGTCCCACCTGCACATACATCGGAAGATTGCCCTGTCCCTCCGGGCCAGGCTCTCTCTCTCTCCTGTGGTGGCTCCAAAGTACTCACCTTCTAGAAGGTCGCAGGTTCGGCATTCCAGATTGGGTTCTTGTGACCACGGATGCGAGCCTCCGAGGATGGGGAGCAGTCACACAGGGAAACAATTTTCAGGGAATATGGTCAAGCCAAGAGGCTTGTCTACACATCAATGTGCTGGAATTGTGGGCCATTTACAACGGCCTCAAACAAGCGGAGAATCTTCTTCGCAACCTACCTGTTCTGATCCGGTCAGACAATGTTACAGCCGTGGCACATGTGAACCGCCAGGGCGCAGCAAATAGCAGAGCAGCAATGGCAGAAGCCGCCAGGATTCTTCGCTGGGCGGAAAATCATGTAAGCGCTCTGTCAGCGGTCTTCCTTCCAGGAATAGACAACTGGGAAGCAGACATCCTCAGCAAGCACGATCTCCATCCAGGAGAGTGGGGACTTCATCAAGAAGTCTTTACAGAGATGACAAGTCGTTGGGGACTTCCTCAAATAGACATGATGGCGTCATGCCTCAACAGGAAGTTTCGGACGTATTGTTCCAGGTCGAGGGACCCTCAGGCAGCGACCCTCAGGCAGCGGCAATGCCCTGCTGACACCGTGGGTGTTTCAGTCGGTCTATGTGTTCCCTCCACTTCCTCTCATCTCAAAAATATTGAGAATCATAAGACGAACAAGAGTGCAGGCAATACTCATTGTTCCAGATTGGCCTCGAAGGGCCTGGTATGCAGATCTTCAGGGACTGCTCTCTGAAGATCCGTGGCCCCTTCCTCTCAGGGAGGACCTGCTACTACGGGGGCCATGCGTGTTCCAAGACTTACCGTGGTTACGTTTGACGGCATGGCGGTTAAACACCAAATCCTAGCTGAAAAAGGGTATTCCAGAGGAGGTCATCCCTACTCTTATTAAAGCTAGAAAAGATGTTACGGCGAAACACTATCACCGTATCTGGAGAAAATATGTGTCTTGGTGGGAAGCCAAGAATGCTCCTACTGTGGACTTCCAAATAGGACGTTTTCTTCATTTTCTACAGTCTGGTGTGAATATGGGTCTGAAGTTAGGCTCCATTAAGGTGCAGATTTCTGCCTTATCCATTTTCTTTCAGAAGGAATTGGCTTCTCTACCAGAAGTACAGACTTTTGTAAAAGGAGTGTTGCACATCCAATCTCCTTTTGTGCCCCAGTGGCACCATGGGACCTTAACGGGGTGTTACAGTTCCTTGAGTCACACTGGTTTGAACCGCTTCAAACAGTTGAATTGAAGTTTCTCACTTGGAAAGTGGTCATGCTATTGGCCTTGGCATCTGCGAGGCGGGTGTCCGAATCGGTGGCCTTGTCTTACAAGACCCCTTATCTAATTTTCCATGTGGATCTAGCAGAGTTGAGGACTCGTCCTCAATTTTCTGCCAAAAGTGGTTTCGTCATTTCATAGGAACCAACCTATTGTGGTGCCTGTGGCTACGGGGGCCTTGGTATATGCCAAGCCCCTTGATGTAGTCAGGGCCTTAAAGATTTATTTAGCCAGAACGGCTAAGGTGCGGAAAACAGATGCACTGTTTGTCCTGTATACAGCCAACAAGGTTGGCACTTCTGCTTCTAAGCAGACTATTGCTCACTGGATCTGTAACACGATTCAGCAAGCTCATTCCACGGCTAGATTGCCGGTACCAAATTCAGTAAAGGCCCATTCCACTAGGAAGGTGGGCTCTTCTTGGGCGGCTGCCCGTGGCGTCTTGGCATTACAGCTTTGCCGAGCAGCTACTTGGTCGGGGTCAAACACTTTTGCTAAGTTCTACAAGTTGATACCCTGGCTGATGAGGACCTTGTGTTGCTCAGTCGGTGCTGCAGAGTCATCTGCACTCTCCCGCCCGTTCTGGAGCTTTGGCATAAACCCCATGGTCCTTACGGAGTCCCCAGCATCCTCTAGGACGTAAGAGAAAATAAGATTTTAAACCTATCGGTAAATCTTTTTCTCCTAGTCCGTAGAGGATGCTGGGCGCCCGTCCCAGTGCGGAAACATTCTGCAAGACTTGTATATGGTTATTGCATACTTAAGGGTTAAGTTACAGTTGAGATCGGCCTCTGGCTGATGCTGTTTTGTTCATACTGTTAACTGGTTATTGTATACCATGTTGTATGGTGTGTATGGTGTGGGCTGGTGTGTATCTCGCCCTTAGATAACAAAATCCTTTTCCTCGTACTGTCAGTCTCCTCTGGGGACAATCCTAACTGAGGTCTGGAGGAGGGGCATAGAGGGAGGAGCCAGTGCACACCCATTCTAAAGCTTTACAGTGCCCATGTCTCCTGCGGAGCTGTCTATACCCCATGGTCCTTACAGAGTCCCCAGCATCCTCTACGGACTAGGAGAAAAAGATTTACCGGTAGATTTAAAATCTTATTTTGTCCTCTATGACCCCAACAAGATTGGGGGTCCTGCTTCTAAGCAGACTATTGCGTGCTGGATCAGAGGTACCATTCAGCACGCTCAATCCATGGCAGGATTGCCGTTACTGACTGCAGTAAAAGCCCACTCTACAAGGAAAGTGGGTTCTTCCTGGGCGGCTGCCCGGGTTGTCTCGGCGTTGCAAATTTGCAGAGCAGCTACTTGGTCAGGGGCAAACACGTTTGCTAAGTTTTACAGGTTTGACACCTTGGCTGCTGACGACCTTCAGTTTGGTCAGTCAGTTCTGCAGGAACATTAGCACTTTCCTGCCCATACTGGGAGCTTTGGTACATCCCCATGGTACTAAAATGGACCCCAGCATCCTCTAGGACGTAAGAGAAAACAGGATTTTAATTACCTACCAGTAAATCCTTTTCTCGTAGTCCATAGAGGATGCTGGGCGCCCGCCCGGTGCTCATTTTTCCTGCTGATTACGTTTTGTCTTTTTACACAGGTTCTCATGTGTTAAGATGTTTTATTGCTGTTGCTGTTGTGTTATGCATGCACGTTAGCATGGGTTATGTATGTTGAAGGCCATGTTAGGCGACATGTTTTGTACGGTGTGAGCTGGTGTGAATCTCGCCACTAGTTTAATGTAAATTCTTCTCTCGAAGTTGTCCGTCTCCTCGGGCACAGTTCCTATACTGAGGTCTGGAGGAGGGGCATAGAGGGAGGAGCCAGTTCACACTGTTGAAAAGTCTTAAAGTGCTGAGGGCTCCTGCGGAACCGTTTATACCCCATGGTACTAAAATGGACCCCAGCATCCTCTACGGACTACGAGAAAAGAATTTACCGGTAGGTAATTAAAATCCTATTTTTACTGTAAGTTTATTATGGGAAAACCTTTGCATTTTGCATATAGATTACACTACAAGGCTTAAATTACACATGAACAAAGTCTATTTACAGTTATTAAAGGGGTTTTTGGTGTTGTAAAGTTATGTACATTCCAGGATAGGATACTGTAGTTAATGGTTACTTTGTAAATTCTAGGTCTACAAAGTACAAGGTCAGTATGTAAAACTGGAAGAATCAGCTGCTACATTGTATTTGATCTTATTTTTGCGTCTTTGTGTATATGTAACAAATGTATAAAAACGCCTGCAGTTTGTTTCTTACTGACAATGGATTCCCGGAGACAGCATGCACGCCAGCCTTGAGGAAACGGGCCTGAGTATAAGTAAACATCAGACCTGTATCTCTTTATGCAACTGCTTTCAGCTACACACCCACAAAATTATAACCATTACCTGTAATATGCGCAGTGGCGGTACCGAGGTAAGTGACAGTTGGTTTGCAAAATAGCCCCCCTCCCCCTTGCATACTGCAGGCACATGCTGCCCAAAATAGGGTGTGCCTCCACTGGAAGGGTGGACTTGTGGAAAGCCCCCATGACATACCTCAAGGGGCGTGCCCAGCATTTCCGGATATGATAGGCTGCCCCTGGAGACACTGCCTGCACTGTCGCCTAATTCTCAGTGACAGTAGCCGGGCGCTGCATGATGTCACAGTGCCGCATGCGGCTTCCAGTCAATGCAGAGCTGGCATTTTGGCATTACCCACTGGAAGGGTAATAGGACCCACTTACAAAGTTACCGATTACACCAAAAGATATGAACGATCTCATGCATTATTGAACAAGATATCGTTCATATCTTTCAGTGTGGAGGCACCAACGATGAACGATGCGCGGCCCCATGGTTATTCATCGTTGGTGTCGGCACGCTTATGCCTGCAAGTCAACACAGACAATATCAACCATATTAGCATGCAGGGCTATGGGGCCGGGTGACGGGGGGAGTGAAGAAACTTCACTCACCCGTCACCCCCCCCCCCCCCCGCGCAGCTGGGTCGGCCGTCGGGCACCTCGGTTGCCAACTGGCCAGCGTGTAAGGCCCATAACACCCGGGTCCAGTGCACTCCACACCCCCTTGAGACACCTCTGAATATGCTGTCTCTGCATGCACCTTTTTTCCACCCCACATTGCCTCCCTCTCACCGCCAAGTAACATCCCATACATTGCCTATAAAGCTATTCCTGAGTTGCTGTTGCGCCTTTGTTAGCACACCATCGGGACACATGTGCTGTACGTCTTTCATCTCCATGAACACTGGCATTGTGTGCCACTCAGAATAAGACTCCATGGGGGAGATTCAAATGTTTGAAAAGTCAGTTGGGAGTCTGTTTTTTCCTATCTAATAGACAGGAAAAAACAGACACCCAACCGACTTTTCAAACATTTGAATTCCACCCCATGTGTTGTCACTTGCACCAGTAAGAAAGTGACTGAGTATGGCACACAGCCGGTGTGTGACTGTGGATGACCCTGTAGACGGTATCCGGTCTCTAGGTCGACCTCCTTAGGTCGACAATGTCTAGGTCGACCACTATTGGTCGATAGTAACAAGGTCGACAGGGTCTCTAGGTCGACAGGTCAAAAGGCCGACATGAGTTTTTCACAATTTTTTTCTTCTTTGAACTTTTTCATACTTAACGATCCACGTGGACGACGATTGGGAACGGTAACCTTGCCCGAAGCATGGCGAACGAAGTGAGAAATGCGAGGGGACACGGAGCACTAATTGGGGTTGCCGGTCACTGTATGGAGAAAACGACACCAAAATGTTTTTAAAAACTCATGTCGACCTTTTGACCTGTCGACCTAGAACATGTCGACCTAGAATCCCTGTCGACCTAGTTACTGTCGACCAATAGTGGTCGACCTAGACACTGCCGACCTAAGTGTGGTCGACCTTTCATACCACACCCCCTGTAAGTACTCAGACAAGAAAGTTCTGCAAGACTGTGATAGTGGTGGCCTTTCTGCCATCTGAACACAACAGCGGAGCAATAAACTTTCCCCTGCCAGCCGCTAACCTGCTCTAGCTGGGTCAGTTATTGCAGTGAGATGAATGACTCTGAGGAGTTAACAGGACAACAAACATCTTTGGCTTAATCATCGGGTTCAATGGGGGACTCATTCCGAGATGATCGTAGCTGTGCTAAATTTAGCACAGCTACGATCATTCACACTGACATGCGGGGGGACGCCCTGCACAGGGCTAGTCCGCCCCGCATGTCAGTGCCGCCCCCCTCCCCCCCCACAGAAGTGCAAAGGCATCGCACAGCGGCGATGCTTTTGCACTTCAAGAGTAGCTCCCGGCCAGCGCATCTTTAGCGTGCTGGCCGGGAGCTACTCATCGCTCCCCGGCCCGCAGCGGCTGCGTGTGATGTCACACAGCCGCTGCGGCCCGCCCCCCCCGTTCGGTCCGGCCACACCTGCGCTGGCCGGACCGCGCCCACGAAATGGCGGCCAAACGCCGCCGTTCCGCCCCCCTGCCCAGCGACCGCCTCTGCCTCAGAGGCGATCGCTAGGCAACGACGGCTGCCATGCGTCGGCGCACTGCAGCAACGGCGCATGCACACTTCCAACCCGATCGATGTGCTGCGAGAAACTGCAGCGAGCAATCAGGTCGGAATGACCCCCAATATTAGAAGTCTTTACCCTATATTTAAAACAAGTTGATAGCTAGTAAGACAATATATCAATAAGATTTGTTTCCCTTTATAAATAAGGGTTTATTACAATGTATCTTTTATTTAGTCACCACTAGTTCCTTGGTTTCATGGGGGCTCAGTCTGCTACTTTTAATACTTTTTTTTTCTTTTTGGTGTCAGCTGATATATTTTTTATTTTTTCTCAGATGCGCATATGTCCTTTTTATTGTGTTCTTTATATGATTATTTTCAGACATAAAAGCATTTACATTGTACTTTTATTAATAAATATCCCCACCTGCCCATCCTTCCTCTTTTGCTTTTTGTTAATTGCTCTCAAGGAGACTAAGACTAACACCCCTTTTTTGTTGGGCAGCAGCATTTGGTTACCGGGACGGGAAGGGAGTTGGGGGAGGGAAGCAGGAACACTCGGTCTCACTGCTGCAGTGCAGCGGATGTACAGGTGCGAGCGCATGCGTAAGGCATCTGCTTAGTGTACAGGGAGTGCATGGGGACAGCTCAGCATCTCCAGAATGCTGTCAGGCCACGCCTCCTTCCCCACATTGCCACGCCCCCATTCTGAGCACGCGCAGGTTCCAGATTGGAATCTTACAAATGTTGGCACATACTGTACAATGGCCCTCATTCCGAGTTGATCGCACGTAGCAACTTTTTGCTGCTCGTGCGATCAACTTGACGCTGCCTATGGGGGAGTGTATTTTAGCATAGCAGGGCTGCGATCGCTTGTGCAGCCCTGCTATGCTAAAAAAGTTTCCTGTAAAACAAGACCAGCCCTGCAGTTACTTACCCTGTGCGACGGATCCAGCGACGAAGGTCCCGGGATTGACGTCAGACATCCGCCCTCCAAACGCCTGGACACGCCTGCATTCGGATCTCCATGCCCAGAAAACGGTGAGCATCCGCCCCGGAACGCCTCCCCGCTGTCAATCTTCTTGCGATCGCGCTAGCGATCATTTCCTTCTCTGTTCTTGTCGTTGCCTGGCGACGCTGCGTGCTAACGGGTCAGGATGACCCAAATATAATATGCTTATTTGGGTGTAGCACTTAGGTCGATAGGTCGGGAACCCCAATTAGTGCACCGCGTCCCCTTGTATGGCTCACAAGCTTCGGCACAAGTTACCGTTCCCAATCGTAGTCCACGTGGATTGTAAAGTATGAAAAAGTTCAAAAAATGAAAAGAATTGAGAAAAACTCATGTCGATCTTTTGTCATGTCGACCTAGAACATGTCAACCTAGTGACCATGTCAACCTAGAAACCATGTCAACCTAATGCATGTCGACCAATAGTGGTCGACCTAATGACTGTTGACCTAAGTATGGTTGACCTAAAGACCAGATACCTGGTTATTTTAGGAAATATATTTTGCACGACTTCCTATGTTTGCTAATGGTCCTAAACATCTAAAAAAAGTTTGTGTTCCATGGAGCAATAAGGGGATCCGGGCAGAATCCTGGTGTTCTGGACCAGTAGTCAGAATACTGATGCCGGAATCCCATCACGGTTAGGGTTAGGCTGCAGGGGAGAAGGTTAGGGTTAGGTTGCGGGGGGACGGTTAGGGTAAGGCTGCAGGGGAGAGGGATAGGGTTAGGCTGCGGGGGGGGGGGGGGGGCGGTTAGGGTTAGGCTGCAGGGGATAGGGTTAGGGTTAGGCTGCGGGGGGATGGTTAGGGTTAGGCTGCAGGAGAGAGGGATAGGGTTAGGCTGCGGGGGTGGGGTGGTTAGTGTTAGGCTGCAGGGGAGAGGGTTAGGTTGAGGGGGGGCGGTTAGAGTTAGGCTGCAGGGGAGAGGGATAGGGTTAGGCTGCGGGGGGGGGGGGAGGGTTAGGCTGCAGGGGAGAGGGTTAGTCTGCATGGAGGGTGGGTTAGGGTTAGGGGTGTTGGGGATTAGGGATACCATACTTACCTAGTAGGTGTCAGGATCCTGAGCGTCGGGATGCCGCTATCAGTATTATGACCACCAGTATCCCAAGCACCGGGATCCCAATACCATCCCACAATAAGGACTCACGGGACTCTACAAGGTGAGCTCATACTACATAAGACGTGATACCTAATCATATATAAAGGTGGCATATAACTACAGAATGTTTATTAGTTACTGTCAGCTTCAGTGATTCAAGTTCAATTAATCACAATGTGGCTCATCATAATCCATCGTAACTCCATTCCAAACCACAGCTAGATCTGACCCACCCACCCCAGCTTCTAATGTAACCAAGTTTAAAATATACCAATGTACAGAATAATCCTATTAATCATTTCCAATTCACCTTGGCGTATAACTTGTACTTTATAGGAACCTGATAACGATCTCATCATATTATTCACTAGTGTTTCCTTATGAGGGCAGAGAACATTATGAGATAAACTATTCCTGAGTAAAGTTTAAAGGGTATGGGTAATTAGGTCGACCAGTATTGGTCGACATGGTCACTAGATCTGCATGGAAAAGGGTCAACATGAGGTTTTTTTTTTAGTTTTTTTGGTGTCGTTTTCTTCGTAAAGTGACGGGGAACCCCAATTAGTGCACCGTGTCCCCTCACATGGCTTGCTTCCCTACCGCTGCGCTCGGCACAGGTTACTATTCCCAGTCGTATCCACGTGGATCGTAACGTATGAAAAAGTAAAAAAAAATGCAAAAAAGTGTGAAAAACGCAGGTCAACCTTTTTCCATGTCGACCTAGTATATGTCGACGTAGTGACCATTTTGACCTACTGTATGTCGACCTATAGTGGTCGACCTAATGACAGCATCCCAGTTTAAATAGGCACACATTTCACTTAAATTTACCTGAAGAGCTTGCACTTCATTGGCCTGTAATGAGCAGGCAAGATACTGTCTGCATGTGGCAGGGGAGACCAGTATTTATATAATTCACACATTTTAATGTGGCACTGCCCTAATTCATGATTCACTCACCTACTTTCCCATTAATCTTCATCTCATGAATATGTCCCACTACTATATATATATATATATACATATATATATATATATATCCTCATATTACACCTGGATTGTAAATACCCTCATCACTCCATTGTACTCACCATTACAACACACCCCGTGCAGAAGAGCAGCACCCACAGCCGTCTCATGGTTCATGTCAGTGTAAGTGATTATTGTGCTGTCAGTCTCCTCAGTGATACAAGTTTATTGTGCTCGGGAATCTCCTGGGCTCCGCCTCTGTCCTGTCACGTCACAGATAACCTGTCACATACTGTAGATGTTAGATATTTCATTAAAGAGAATTGGGGGGTGATTCAGAATTGGGAGAAAAGTAGGGCCCTCACCGCACCCCCTACAAATATTTTGTTTAATACTGCCCCTCTGGAGTCCCAGCATTGCTGCAGAAATCACTGGGAAAATGGCGCTGCATCATTTTCCTGGTGTTTTGTGCATGCGTAGTAGGAAAATCACTGGGGAAATGGCCGCCATGCCATTTTCCAAGAGACGTGCGCATGCAAGCAACCAATTTTAGGGAGCTCTACTTAACAGCAATTGTTAGATGATTAGTCTATATTCAGACATCTAGTCCCTAGCTCTTGTGCTTGTCAGAAGTGCTTCCTGTGAAAACCCTGTTTCCAGACCTTAGAATGGCACGAGTGGCGCACACAGGTGGGGTTTCTGGGTACACAGAAACCATCTGGATGGGTCAAAATATTTTCAGAGATCAAAGTACAAACCATGACTGCAGTCAGAGCTGCCACTACAGACAGCTGTGATCTGCGGAGATCTCTACATTCAGAATGTTTGGGGGAAGTGGTAGTGCATGCCTAGCCACAGCGGCTTCGTTCATCCTAACGTCGTGCTATTGGGCGCCAGTCTCCTCTCAGCCCTTGGTATGTGCTTATGTATGTATGTGACTATGGGCCTAATTCAAGGTTGATTGCAAAAGCAAAATCTTCATCTAATGGGCTATCAACCTTGAATTAGGCCCTATGTACAGGGACGGATTAACAATGGAGTGTGCAGCTCCAGGCCTCCCGTGAAAATAGGTCCAGAGGATCCTCTGCAGTGCAGTGTTGACATACGTCTGCAGCCATATGTCCACTGCTGCCGTATAATAATAATAACCACAAGTCCCTTACAGTGTTGCTGTGTTGTCCTGCATCAGACCAGTGAGAGTGTCCTGTGCATCAGCCATCAGTCATTCCAGTGACCAGTCACAGTGGTATACTCTACTGCTATTTGTCCAGTGCTGCTGTATAATAATTAATAACAAGTCCATTACATTGTTGCTGTGTTGTCCTGCATCAGACCAGTGGTAGTGTCCTGTGCATCAGCCTTCAGTCATTCCTGTGCCGCATATTGGGGGTAATTCCAAGTTGATCGCAGCAGGATTTTTGTTAGCAATTGGGCAAAACCATGTGCATTGCAGGGGAGGCAGATATAACATGTGCAGAGAGAGTTAGATTTGGGTGGGGTGTGTTCAATCTGCAATCTAAATTGCAGTGTAAAAATAAAGCAGCCAGTATTTACCCTGCACAGAAATAAAATAACCCACCCAAATCTAACTCTCTCTGCAAATGTTATATCTGCCCCACCTGCAGTGCACATGGGCCCTCATTCCGAGTTGTTCGCTCGGTATTTTTCATCGCATCGCAGTGAAAATCCGCTTAGTACGCATGCGCAATGTTCGCACTGCGACTGCGCCAAGTAACTTTACTATGAAGAAAGTATTTTTACTCACGGCTTTTTCTTCGCTCCGGCGATCGTAATGTGATTGACAGGAAATGGGTGTTACTGGGCGGAAACACGGCGTTTCAGGGGCGTGTGGCTGAAAACGCTACCGTTTCCGGAAAAAACACAGGAGTGGCCGGAGAAACGGTGGGAGTGCCTGGGCGAACGCTGGGTGTGTTTGTGACGTCAACCAGGAACGACAAGCACTGAAATGATCGCACAGGCAGAGTAAGTTTGGAGCTACTCTGAAACTGCTAAGTAGTTAGTAATCGCAATATTGCGAATACATCGGTCGCAATTTTAAGAAGCTAAGATTCACTCCCAGTAGGCGTAGGCTTAGCGTGTGTAACTCTGCTAAATTCGCCTTGCGACCGATCAACTCGGAATGAGGGCCATGGTTTTGCCCAACTGCTAAAAAATTTCCTGCTGCAATCAACTTGGAATTACCCCCATTGTGTTATATAACTCCAGAAAAATGATGGAGAACAAAAATTTGGAGGATAAAATAGGGAAAGATCAAGAACCACTTCCTCCTAGTGCTGAAGCTGCTGCCAGTAGTCATGACATAGACAATGAAATGCCATCAACGTCGTCTGCCAAGGCTGATGCTGAATGTGATAGTAGAGGGCATGTAAAATCCAAAAAGCCAAAGTTCAGTAAAAAGACCCCAAAAAATAAATGTAAATGGTCTGAGGAGAAATGTAAACTTGCCAATATGCCATTTATGACACGGAGTGGCAAGGAACGGATACGGCCCTGGCCTGTGTTCATGGCTAGTGGTTCAGCTTCACATGACGATGGAAGCCCTAATCCTCCCGCTAGAAAAATTATAAGAGTTAAGCTGGAAAAAGCACAGAAAAGAACTGTGCGTTCTGAGATGGTATCACAAATTCCCAAAGGAGAGTCCAAGTGTGTCGGCGGTTGCGATGCCTGACCTTCCCAACACTTGACGGGAAGAGGTGGCTCCTTCCACCATTTGCATGCCCCCTGCAAGTGCTGGAAGGAGCACCCACAGTCCAGTTCCTGATATTCAAATTGAAGATGTCACTGTTGAAGTACACCAGGATGAGGATATGGGTGTTGCTGGCACTGAGGAGGAAGTTGACGATGAGGATTCTGATGGTGAGGTGGTTTGTTTAAGTCAGGCACCCGGGGAGACACCTGTTGTCCGTGGGATGAAGAAGCCCATTGTGATGCCTGGGCAAACTACCAAAAAAGCCACCTCTTCGGTGTGGAATAATTTCTCCACAAATCCAGACAACAGGTGTCAAGCCATGTGTTGACTCTGTCAATCTGTAATAAGTAGGGGTAAGGATGGTAACCACCAAGGAAAATCCCCCCTTATACGTCACCTGCAGCGCATTCATCAGAAGTCAGTGTCAAGTTGTGAAACTTTGTGTAAGAGCGTAACCAGTCCACTGACACCTAAATCCCTTCTTCCTCTTGTACCCAAGCTCCTGCAAGCCACACCACCAACTCCCTCATCAATTTCCTCCTCAGTCAGGAATGTCAGTAGTCCTGCAGGCCATGTCCCTGGCAAGACTGACGAGTCCTCTCCTAACCGGGATTCCTCTGGAGGATCCTTCAGTGGTGCGTCTGCTGTTGCTGCCACTGCTGTTGTTGCTGCTGGGAGTCGATAGTTATCCCTGATGGGAAGTCGAAAGACCACTTATACTACTTCAACTAAGAAATTGACTGTCCAACAGTCCTTTGTGAGGAAGATGAAATATGACAGCAGTCATCCTGTTGCAAAGCGGATAACTGAGGACTTGACACTTATGTTGGTGTTAGACGTGCATCCAGTATCCACCATTAGTGCAGTGGGATTTAGACAATTGATGGAGGTATTCTGTCCCCGGTAACAAATCCCATCTAGGTTCCACTTCACTGGGCAGGTGATACTGAGAATGTACAGAAACGTCAGAAAAAGTGTGCTCTGTGTCCTAAAAAAATGCGGTTGTATCCAGTGTCCACTTAACCACGGACATGTGGACAGTGTAGGACTGGGGCATGAAGGGCCCACCAGGGAATGCTGCTGTAGGGGCCCATGCTTAAAGGTGTAGCCAGGTTTCAGTGGGGGCATGGCCAGCCACCACAGAGGTTTGGCTAACCATTACATGTTCTGTGCCCCTTGGTAAATATATAATAAACCAAATTATTGTGAATTATAATGTAACATATGTATAATGCATAAATCCAGTGCACTAGGATAGTCTGGAACTTGATCCCTAAAAAACGAGGAGGGCCCACAGGCAGTAGGGTCCACCGGTGATTTCCCCTGTTCCCCTGTGGGCCAGTCCAACCCTGCATGTGGACAAGTGGAACAGGGCAGACTAAGGACTATATGACTGTGACAGCCCACTGGGTAGATGTATTGCCTCCCGTAGCAACAACAGCAGCGGCGTTTCTAGGCAGGCTACGCTGTGTATCACCGCTTTCCGTAAGAGGCACCCCGCTGACAACCTCTTATGGAAACTGAGGGACATCATCGCGCATTGGCTTACCCCACTTAGACTCTCCTGGGGATTTGTGATGTCAGACAACGCCACCAATATTGTGCGTGCATTACAACTGGGAAAATTCAATCACGTCCCATGTTTTGCACATACAATTAATTTGATGATGCCGAATTTTTTGAAAAATTACAGGGGTGTACAGGAGATGCTGTCGGTGGCCCGAAAAATTGCAGGCCACTTTCGACATTCTGCCACTGCGTGCTGAAGACTGGAGCACCGGCAAACACTCCAGAACCTGCCCCGCCATCAACTGAAGAAAGAGGTGGTAACGAGGTGGAATTTAACACTCTATATGCTTCAGAGGATGGAGGAGTAGCAAAAAGCCATTAAAGCCTATACATCCACCTACGATATAGGCAAAGGAGGGGGAATGCACCTGACTCATGCGCAGTGGAGAATGATTTCCATCTTGTGCAAGGTTCTCCAACCTTTGAACTTGCCACACATGAAGTCAGTTAAGACACTGTCAGCTTGAGTCAGTCATTCCCCTCATCAGGCTTTTGCAGAAGAAGCTGGAGAAATTGAAGGAGGAGCTAAGACGGAGCGATTCCGCTAAGTATGTGGGACTTGTGGATGGGGCCCTTCATTTGCTTTGCCAGGATTCAAGGGTGGTCAATCTGTTGAAATCAGAGCACTACATTTTGGCCACCGTGCTCGATCCTAGGTTTAAAGCGTACGTTGTATCTCTCTTTCCAGCAGACACAAGTGTGCAGAGGAGCAAAGACCTGCTGGTGAGAAAATTGTCATCTCAATTGGAATGTGACCCATCAACAGCTCCTCCTTTAATTTCTCCCACCACTGGGGCTGCTAGGAAAATGATAAGATTTCCTTGCCCACCCGCTGGTGGTAATGCAGGGCAATCAGGAGCAAAAGCTGACATCTGGTCCAACATCCACTGCCACGGATTGAGGAAACCCTGACTGCCCTGAAGACCACCTTGGATTTGACCAATGGGTACTGGCAGATTCCGATGGCCCCTGGAAGATCAGGAGAAAATGAATTTGATCGAATGCTGTTTGGACTATGCAATGCCCCTGCCACCTTCCAAAGAGTCATGGAACACTGCTTGGACCACCGGAACTTCGAGATGGTCCTCCTGTATCTCTATGACGTTATCATCTTCTCGAAGATGTACGAGGACCATCTGAAACACCTGGAAGAAGTGTTTGTACAGCTGACTCGATGTGGCCTGAAGTTGAAGCCATCCAAATGTCACCTCCTGAAGCAAAAGGTGCAGTACCTCAGGCACATCGTGAGCACCGAGGGGGTGAGTCCAGACTAAGAGAAGATCCACATGGTGCGTGACTGGCAAGTACCTAGAACCGTCAAAGATGTGCGCAGCTTCCTGGGGTTCGTCGGATACTTTTGGCGCTTCATTGAAAACTTCACCAAAGTGGCCACTTCACTCCATGAACTCCTGCATGGCAGGTCGGGCCAGGAGAGGCGAAGGACAGCAATGGTCGCATGGACAGAAGATCACCAAGCATCTTTTGAACAACTTAAGTGGCCACTGGTCGAGGCACCCCTCCTGGTCTATCCTGACTACGAGAAGCCCAGGTCTACACTCATGCCAGCCACGGTGGCCTGGGAGCTGTGCTATTGCAAGTGCAGAATAGCTGGGAAAAGGTGATTGCCTATGCCAGTTGGGGCCTCAGGAAAACGGAACGTAATAACGAAAACTACAGCACATTCAAACTGGAGCTGCTTGCCCTGATCTGGGCCATGACAGAGAAGTTTAAAAACTACTTGGCTGCCACCCCTTTCGAAATTGTCACCGACAACAACCCCTTGGCCCATCTGTCCATGGCCAGGCTAGGAGCGATGGAGCAAAGATGGCTGTCACGCCTTGCCAACTTTTGCTACACAGTAACATATCGCAGTTGAAAATCCAATGGCAACGCGGATGCCCTGTCCTGCCGGCCCATGGCGGACATCGTGGAGGAAGAGCGAGACTCGGCCGAGGATGTTGAGACTCCCGTCTTCAAGGCTCCTAAGAAGCAAAGACCTATTGTCACCTCCGACCCTGTGGCCGTCACTGCAGATCTCTCATCTGAAACAAGTTCTCAAGATGCATTGGGAGTTGATTGGGAATTGATCCAGAAGGAGAATACGGTACTCTGGCACCTCAAGGAGCTTCTCCGCCAGAATGGTCGGCTGACCAATGTACAGAGAGTAAATGCAGATCAAGAGTTGGTCAAACTATTGAGACACTGTGAACACCTAAGCCTTCGACAAGGACTTGTCATTGGCACTAGTCTTGATCCTGGAACCCACCAACCCATCCATCAGATTGTGGTACCAAAAGAACGAGCCCGCTTCTTACTCACTGCTTATCACAACCAGTCCAGCCATTTTGTACAATAACACGGAACACTGCTCGACAGGATTTACGCCCTTCTACCTGATGTTTGGGAGACAATGTAAACTCCCTAAAGATCTGGAGCTAACCCTAGAGGTTGGAGAATTTAGCATACCGCAAACTGACTGGGTCCAAGAGCACCAGCATCAAAGCGAGACTGCCAGGCAAGTTGTGGAGAAGCAGCTGGAAGTCATACATGCCCGGCAAGAGAGAAATTACAACGCTGACGCATGACAGGTGCCTCTGCAAATAGGCAACAGAGTGTGGAGGAAGAAAAATCGTCGAACGAGCAAGCTCAACACCATGTGGGAGACAGTACCATATACCATCGTGAGAGTCCCGACTGATGACCTGTATACATATCAGATCAAGGGAGAAGATGGTACTATACCCCGTGACCAATTGAAGTTGTGCACTTCCGAAGACTCCATACCACAGAAGGAGGGGAGTCCTGTGGTGGAGAGATGGGGGCCCCAGGGAGATATACCACTTGATGACCCCATTAAGCTGTTGATGTTTATGTGAAGCGCCATTCCTTTCTCCATTACCCAGAGCATGGCTCCAGAGTCATCAGATGACGAACTCACCAGTGACAGACAGTGCTTTTCTTCCGGTGTCACTGATTCTAAAAGTGAATCTAATGTAATCAGTGTCAGGAGATCAGAATACAGTACTGAAGGCGTTCTGCCCTTGCGCTACCGAGAATAGAATGTATAATGTGCCAAATGTAGATATGTTCATGTCTAATTTAATTACCTTTAATTGTTGAGTTGTCATCAAAACACTGTTGCTCAGGACTGTTGAGTCACTTTAAGAAAAAAATGCATGAGGACACGCATACTTCCACCAGGGGAACATATGATACCCACATTTGGGGTACCATTTATGCATACTAACCCCAATTACAGCTAATGCTGCCTGACAAGTTGCCATTGGAAGGGCCTGACAGGGTTAAAACCCCTCTCTCCGGTTGCCTAGCAACGGCCCACGGAGAGGGCTGAGACGGAGAGCACTGGGACCCAGTATTGTCCAGGCGTTTTGGAAGAGCGGGAATCCCTGGAGCACCGGGCATTGGAGGAGAAAAGGCGAGAGAGGAGGAGCTCACCATAAGAAGAAAACCAGCTGCGCGTGTGAGGAGAGGAAGCCGCTGCGGGAGCGCCTGAAAGGATCCGGCCTGTGGAGGAGAGAAGCGGCTCTGTTCAGCGGGAGCCAGGGAGCCGCAGCGGGTATATGTAGAGAGCAGCGGCTAGCCTGAGCACAGCACCGCCAACTACCGCTACACTCAGTGAGACAGCAGGAGGTGAGGAAACACTGGAGGGAGCCGCGGCGTGTGTAAGAAGGAAACACCGCCGCGTGAGGTGAGCCGGCGCTTCCCCCATCACCGCACCGCTGTGACAGAGCGGAGCGCAAGGGGGGGGGGGGGGGGGACAGAAGAGGATCCCCAGCAGACGGGAGAGGCTGTTGCTGCAGAAAAGATCACAGAAGCAGACAGGACACTCACCAGAGACACAGGTACCTGGTCACCCCTCCTTTTCAGCAGCACTATATATATATATATATATATATATATATATATATATATAGTGGGAGCTTGTCACTAACAGCGTCCCCTGTTTGAGAAGGGGGACGCCCCTGATCCCAACTATTCACATTTGGTTAAACTCCCTTGTTCACTTCCTGCCAAGCAGAACTATTGTTTGTCCCCACCAGTTTATAGAAGGGGGCTGCATGTTTGAATGGATACTGCCATAAGCCTTGGAGAGAGGCAGCTATACTTCTGCTGACTTCTGTATGAACATTGAGGCACGTAACCCATTTAATTGCCTTACCTTTCCGTGGATACAAATACCTTTAGGAACCCCAAGGTGTATAACTTTGCTAAATGACTCACCTTTTGTGGATACAAATACCTTGGTACAGTTAGTATTTGTGGTCATGTTACTTTTTAACTTACCCATTTGCACGCCTTCCTGCAAATACTTACCTAGTGTCCGCTGACACCATCTCAGGAAAATCCCATTACCGTGCAGGTACTGAAAGTTATTATTTAGCGCACAGCGCCACCCTGTGGACAGTCTAGATGATTGTGCAAATTTAGTACTAGATCATTTCTTGCCTGACCATGCTCAAAGTTGGTAATCGTACTGTAATGATTGATGTTTGCCGTTATCAAATGTCTTAGGGGTAAGATTGGTTTTGTTAATACGTGGTGTATGTGTTTCGTCTAACCACAATTGACCTTACAGCGGTGACCAATCGCCTTCTTCCAAATAAAATTGTTGTTATCATCAGTTTGTACTATCCTTTATCTGTGGGGTAATTTTTGGGGTGGCCATTCTTCTGCCACAGGCTCCTAAGGAAGAAGTCATGAGAGGTCTGGGATCAACAAGCGTCATGTGGAGAAAGCAGGTATGACTCTACTCCACCACAGGGGTGCTATTAAACATGGAGCGACTTTTACTTAATTTCTAAGCAATTTCTAAGGGGGTCATTCCGATCCGATCGCACGCTGCACTTCTTCGTAGCGGTGCAATCCGGTCGAAACTACGCACGCGCGTCATTACCCGGTGACGGACGATGCCGGGAACGAGGAAAGAGGTTGCAGCGGCAACTGCAAGAAGATTGACAGGAGGAAGGCGTGTCGGGGCGTCAACTGATCGTTTTCCAGGAGTGGTCCAGTGAACGCAGGCGTGTCCAGGCGTTTTGAGGGCAGATGTCTGTCGTCAAATCCGGGACCTGCATCGCTGGATCCGTCGCAAATGGTAAGTAGGTATAGGACTGTTCTTGTTTTGATTAGAGATGAGCGGGTTCGGTTCCTCGGAATCCGAACCCGCCCGAACTTCATTTTTTTTTTTTACACGGGGCCGAGCGACTCGGATCTTCCCGCCTTGCTCGGTTAACCCGAGCGCACCCGAACGTCATCATCCCGCTGTCGGATTCTCGCGAGACTCGGATTCTATATAAGGAGCCGCGCGTCGCCGCCATTTTCACACGTGCATTGAGATTCATAGGGAGAGGACGTGGCTGGCGTCCTCTCCGTTTATAGAGAAGAGACGTCCTCTCCGTTTATAGAGAAGAGAGTGAGACAGTAGAGAGAGACACAGTAGTAATTTTGGGGAGCATTAGGAGGAGTACTAGACTAGTTACTTGCTAAAGTGATAGATAGTGTGACTGTATTATCTGACTTGTGGGGGAGACACTGACAGTGGGGAGCAGTTAGAGTCTGAGAGCAGGACTCAGGAGTACATATAACGTACAGTGCACACTTTTGCTGCCAGAGTGCCACACTGCCATTGTGACCACACTGACCACCAGTATAATATATATTGTGATTGTCTGCTTAGGAGTACTACTTGCAAGTTGCTGATAGTGTGACCAGTGACCTGACCACCAGTTTAATATATATAATATATATATATAATTGTATATAATATATATATAATATTGTATACCACCTACCCGTTTTTTTCTTTTCTTTCTTCTTCTTTATACATACTACTATAGTAGCTTACTGTAGCAGTCTGCGGTGCTGCTGAGCTGACAGTGTCCAGCAGGTCCGTCATCAGTCATTACATAATAAATATATCTACCTGTCCGGCTGCAGTACTAGTGATATTATATATATATATATATATATTGATTTCATCTCATTATCATCCAGTCTATATTAGCAGCAGACACAGTACGGTAGTCCACGTCTGTAGCTACCTCTGTGTCGGCAGTCGCTCGTCCATCCATAATCGTATACCACCTACCCGTGGTTTTTTTTTTTCTTTCTTCTTTATACATACTACTATAGTAGCTTACTGTAGCAGTCTGCAGTGCTGCTGAGCTGACAGTGTCCAGCAGGTCCGTCATCAGTCATTACATAATAAATATATCTACCTGTCCGGCTGCAGTACTAGTGTGATATTATATATATATATATATATATATATATTGATTTCATCTCATTATCATCCAGTCTATATTAGCAGCAGACACAGTACGGTAGTCCACGGCTGTAGCTACCTCTGTGTCTTTTAGTTGTGCCTATTAAAATATGGAGAACAAAAATGTTGAGGTTCCAAAATTAGGGAAAGATCAAGATCCACTTCCACCTCGTGCTGAAGCTGCTGCCACTAGTCATGGCCGAGACGATGAAATGCCAGCAACGTCGTCTGCCAAGGCCGATGCCCAATGTCATAGTACAGAGCATGTAAAATCCAAAACACCAAATATCAGTAAAAAAAGGACTCCAAAATCTAAAATAAAATTGTCGGAGGAGAAGCGTAAACTTGCCAATATGCCATTTACCACACGGAGTGGCAAGGAACGGCTGAGGCCCTGGCCTATGTTCATGGCTAGTGGTTCAGCTTCACATGAGGATTGAAGCACTCAGCCTCTCGCTAGAAAACTGAAAAGACTCAAGCTTGCAAAAGCACCGCAAAGAACTGTGCGTTCTTCGAAATCCCAAATCCACAAGGAGAGTCCAATTGTGTCGGTTGCGATGCCTGACCTTCCCAACACTGGACGTGAAGAGCATGCGCCTTCCACCATTTGCACGCCCCCTGCAAGTGCTGGAAGGAGCACCCGCAGTCCAGTTCCTGATAGTCAGATTGAAGATGTCAGTGTTGAAGTACACCAGGATGAGGAGGATATGGGTGTTGCTGGGGAGGAAATTGACAAGGAGGATTCTGATGGTGAGGTGGTTTGTTTAAGTCAGGCACCCGGGGAGACACCTGTTGTCCGTGGGAGGAATAGGGCCGTTGACATGCCTGGTGAAAATACCAAAAAAATCAGCTCTTCGGTGTGGAAGTATTTCACCAGAAATGCGGACAACATTTGTCAAGCCGTGTGTTGCCTTTGTCAAGCTGTAATAAGTAGGGGTAAGGACTTTAACCACCTCTGAACATCCTCCCTTATACGTCACCTGCAGCGCATTCATAAGTCAGTGACAAGTTCAAAAACTTTGGGCGACAGCGGAAGCAGTCCACTGACCAGTAAATCCCTTCCTCTTGTAACCAAGCTCACGTAAACCACCCCACCAACTCCCTCGGTGTCAATTTCCTCCTTCCCCAGGAATGCCAATAGTCCTGCAGGCCATGTCACTGGCAATTCTGACGATTCCTCTCCTGCCTGGGATTCCTCCGATGCATCCTTGCGTGTAACGCCTACTGCTGCTGGCGCTGCTGTTGTTGCTGCTGGGAGTCGATGGTCATCCCAGAGGGGAAATCGTAAGACCACTTTTACTACTTCCACCAAGCAATTGACTGTCCAACAGTCCTTTGCGAGGAAGATGAAATATCACAGCAGTCATCCTGCTGCAAAGCGGATAACTGAGGCCTTGGCATCCTGGGTGGTGAGAAACGTGGTTCCGGTATCCATCATTACTGCAGAGCCAACTAGAGACTTGTTGGAGGTACTGTGTCCCCGGTACCAAATACCATCTAGGTTCCATTTCTCTAGGCAGGCGATACCGAAAATGTACACAGACCTCAGAAAAAGAGTCACCAGTGTCCTAAAAAATGCAGCTGTACCCAATGTCCACTTAACCACGGACATGTGGAGCAGGGCAGGGTCAGGACTATATGACTGTGACAGCCCACTGGGTAGATGTATGGACTCCCGCCACAAGAACAGCAGCGGCGGCACCAGTAACAGCATCTCGCAAACGCCAACTCTTTCCTAGGCTGGCTACGCTTTGTATCACCGGTTTCCAGAATACGCACACAGCTGAAAACCTCTTACGGCAACTGAGGAAGATCATCGCGGAATGGCTTACCCCAATTGGACTCTCTTGTGGATTTGTGGCATCGGACAACGCCAGCAATATTGTGTGTGCATTAAATCTGGGCAAATTCCAGCACGTCCCATGTTTTGCACATACCTTGAATTTGGTGGTGCAGAATTTTTAAAAAAACGACAGGGGCGTGCAAGAGATGCTGTCGGTGGCCAGAAGAATTGCGGGACACTTTCGGCGTACAGGCACCACGTACAGAAGACTGGAGCAACACCAAAAACGCCTGAACCTGCCCTGCCATCATCTGAAGCAAGAAGTGGTAACAAGGTGGAATTCAACCCTATATATGCTTCAGAGGTTGGAGGAGCAGCAAAAGGCCATTCAAGCCTATACAATTCAGCACGATATAGGAGGTGGAATGCACCTGTCTCAAGCGCAGTGGAGAATGATTTCAACGTTGTGCAAGGTTCTGCTGCCCTTTGAACTTGCCACACGTGAAGTCAGTTCAGACACTGCCAGCCTGAGTCAGGTCATTCCCCTCATCAGGCTTTTGCAGAAGAAGCTGGAGACATTGAAGGAGGTGCTAACACGGAGCGATTCCGCTAGGCATGTGGGACTTGTGGATGGAGCCCTTAATTCGCTTAACAAGGATTCACGGGTGGTCAATCTGTTGAAATCAGAGCACTACATTTTGGCCACCGTGCTCGATCCTAGATTTAAAACCTACCTTGGATCTCTTTCCGGCAGACACAAGTCTGCTGGGGTTCAAAGACCTGCTGGTGAGAAAATTGTCAAGTCAAGCGGAACGCGACCTGTCAACATCTCCTCCTTCACATTCTCCCGCAACTGGGGGTGCGAGGAAAAGGCTCAGAATTCCGAGCCCACCCGCTGGCGGTGATGCAGGGCAGTCTGGAGCGACTGCTGATGCTGACATCTGGTCCGGACTGAAGGACCTGTCAACGATTACGGACATGCCGTCTACTGTCACTGCATATGATTCTCTCCCCATTGATAGAATGGTGGAGGATTATATGAGTGACCGCATCCAAGTAGGCACGTCACACAGTCCGTACTTATACTGGCAGGAAAAAGAGGCAATTTGGAGGCCCTTGCACAAACTGGCTTTATTCTACCTAAGTTGCCCTCCCACAAGTGTGTACTCCGAAAGAGTGTTTAGTGCCGCCGCTCACCTTGTCAGCAATCGGCGTACGAGGTTACTTCCAGAAAATGTGGAGAAGATGATGTTCATTAAAATTAATTATAATCAATTCCTCCGTGGAGACATTGACCAGCAGCAATTGCCTCCACAAAGTACACAGGGAGCTGAGATGGTGGATTCCAGTGGGGACGAATTGATAATCTGTGAGGAGGGGGATGTACACGGTGATATATCGGAGGATGATGATGAGGTGGACATCTTGCCTCTGTAGAGCCAGTTTGTGCAAGGAGAGATTAATTGCTTCTTTTTTGGTGGGGGTCCAAACCAACCCGTCATTTCAGTCACAGTCGTGTGGCAGACCCTGTCACTGAAATGATGGGTTGGTTAAAGTGTGCATGTCCTGTTTATACAACATAAGGGTGGGTGGGAGGGCCCAAGGACAATTCCATCTTGCACCTCCTTTTTTCTTTCATTTTTCTTTGCGTCATGTGCTGTTTGGGGAGTGTTTTTTGGAAGGGCCATCCTGCGTGACACTGCAGTGCCACTCCTAGATGGGCCCGGTGTTTGTGTCGGCCACTAGGGACGCTTATCTTACTCACACAGCTACCTCATTGCGCCTCTTTTTTTCTTTGCGTCATGTGCTGTTTGGGGAGTGTTTTTTGGAAGGGCCATCCTGCGTGACACTGCAGTGCCACTCCTAGATGGGCCCGGTGTTTGTGTCGGCCACTAGGGTCGCTTATCTTACTCACACAGCTACCTCATTGCGCCTCTTTTTTTCTTTGCGTCATGTGCTGTTTGGGGAGTGTTTTTTGGAAGGGCCATCCTGCGTGACACTGCAGTGCCACTCCTAGATGGGCCCGGTGTTTGTGTCGGCCACTAGGGTCGCTTATCTTACTCACACAGCTACCTCATTGCGCCTCTTTTTTTCTTTGCGTCATGTGCTGTTTGGGGAGTGTTTTTTGGAAGGGCCATCCTGCGTGACACTGCAGTGCCACTCCTAGATGGGCCCGGTGTTTGTGTCGGCCACTAGGGTCACTTAGCTTACTCACACAGCTACCTCATTGCGCCTCTTTTTTTCTTTGCGTCATGTGCTGTTTGGGGAGTGTTTTTTGGAAGGGCCATCCTGCGTGACACTGCAGTGCCACTCCTAGATGGGCCCGGTGTTTGTGTCGGCCACTAGGGTCGCTTAGCTTAGTCATCCAGCGACCTCGGTGCAAATTTTAGGACTAAAAATAATATTGTGAGGTGTGAGGTATTCAGAATAGACTGAAAATGAGTGGAAATTATGGTTTTTGAGGTTAATAATACTTTGGGATCAAAATGACCCCCAAATTCTATGATTTAAGCTGTTTTTTAGTGTTTTTAAAAAAAAACACCCGAATCCAAAACACACCCGAATCCGACAAAAAAAATTCGGTGAGGTTTTGCCAAAACGCGGTCGAACCCAAAACACGGCCGCGGAACCGAACCCAAAACCAAAACACAAAACCCGAAAAATTTCAAGTGCACATCTCTAGTGTTGATAGAAACTCTTTTAGCATAGCAGGGCTGCACAAGCATTCGCAGCCCTGCCCTGCTAAAATACACTCCCCCATAAACGGCGTCTGGTTGATCGCACAAGCAGCAAAAAGTTGCTACATGCGATCAACTCGGAATGACCCCCTAAGCATGGATCTCTCCGTGTGTATGCCACATAGCGATAGCGATGGGCAGTCCAGCACGTTGCAATCACCGCATCTAGATTTCACATGCATGTCAAATCTAGTTAGATCGATCACTTGACCGCTGGGTGAAGTGAGCATCCCAGTCCCCCTCCACCCCCCATTCAGCACACATCTTCCAGTGTGTACCCCCTTTACACTACTTTTTATTTCCGAAAAATGTTTTAACAACAATATATAAATAAATATACATCTGAATTTTATTGAAACACTATCAATTGTTTTTTCTCTGTACAGCACCACCATCTAATTTCTTTCTGCTGCTTTCTTGCTGCGGGTCTAACACAACCCCGTTTTTATGGTGGCTGCTGATTATTGAAGAAGACCTTGTGGTATTGGGGCCGATACAGACCTGCTCGCTGCTGTACGTTTTCGCACAGTGGGCGATCAGGTCTGAACTGTGCATGCGTGCCGGGAAGCAACGGGATAGTGTGAGAAAAGCAATCACACGGGCGATCGCAAGGTGACTGACAGGAAGAGGGCGTTCGTGGGTGGCAACTGACCGTTTTACAAGAGTGTCCTTGAAAACGCAGGAGGGACCAGGCATTTGGAGGGAGAGTTTCTGACGACAGCTCTGGCCCTGGTCACCACAGCGGCTGAGTAAATCCTGGTCTGTGCAAAGACTGCACAAACTCCTGTTTGTGCAGCTTTCCTGCACATGCGATCGCACCTCTGCACAGCCATTTCTCTATCGTCCTAGTGGATGCTGGGGTTCCTGAAAGGACCATGGGGAATAGCGGCTCCGCAGGAGACAGGGCACAAAAAGTAAAGCTTTAGGATCAGGTGGTGTGCACTGGCTCCTCCCCCTATGACCCTCCTCCAAGCCTCAGTTAGATTTTTGTGCCCGGCCGAGAAGGGTGCAATCTAGGTGGCTCTCCTAAAGAGCTGCTTAGAAAAGTTTAGCTTAGGTTTTTTATTTTACAGTGAGTCCTGCTGGCAACAGGATCACTGCAACGAGGGACTTAGGGGAGAAGAAGTGAACTCACCTGCGTGCAGGATGGATTGGCTTCTTTGGCTACTGGACATTAGCTCCAGAGGGACGATCACAGGTACAGCCTGGATGGTCCCCGGAGCCTCGCCGCCGGCCCCCTTGCAGATGCTGAAACGAGAAGAGGTCCAGAATCGGCGGCAGAAGACTCCTCAGTCTTCTTAAGGTAGCGCACAGCACTGCAGCTGTGCGCCATTTCCTCTCAGCACACTTCACACGGCAGTCACTGAGGGTGCAGGGCGCTGGGAGGGGGGCGCCCTGGGAGGCAAATGAAAACCTTTTTTGGCTAAAAATACCTCACATATAGCCTCCGGGGGCTATATGGAGATATTTAACCCCTGCCAGAATCCATTAAAGAGCGGGAGACGAGCCCGCCGAAAAAGGGGCGGGGCCTATCTCCTCAGCACACAGCGCCATTTTCCCTCACAGAAAGGCTGGAGGGAAGGCTCCCAGGCTCTCCCCTGCACTGCACTACAGAAACAGGGTTAAAACAGAGAGGGGGGGCACTAATTTGGCGTTAGAAATATATAAAAGATGCTATAAGGGAAAACACTTATATAAGGTTGTCCCTATATAATTATAGCGTTTTTGGTGTGTGCTGGCAAACTCTCCCTCTGTCTCTCCAAAGGGCTAGTGGGTCCTGTCCTCTATCAGAGCATTCCCTGTGTGTGTGCTGTGTGTCGGTACGTGTGTGTCGACATGTATGAGGACGATGTTGGTGAGGAGGTGGAGCAATTGCCTGTAATGGTGATGTCACTCTCTAGGGAGTCGACACCGGAATGGATGGCTTATTTAGGGAATTACGTGATAATGTCAACACGCTGCAAGGTCGGTTGACGACATGAGACGGCCGACAAACAATTAGTACCGGTCCAGACGTCTCAGAAACACCGTCAGGGGTTTTAAAACGCCCGTTTACTTTAGTCGGTCGACACAGACACTGAATCCAGTGTCGACGGTGAATAAACAAACGTATTCCTTATTAGGGCCACACGTTAAGGGCAATGAAGGAGGTGTTACATATTTCTGATACTACAAGTACCACAAAAGAGGGTATTATGTGGGATGTGAAAAAACTACCGTAGTTTTTCCTGAATCAGATAAATTAAATGAAGTGTGTGATGATGCGTGGGTTCCCCCCCGATAGAAAATTATGGGCGGTATACCCTTTCCCGCCAGAAGTTAGGGCGCGTTGGGAAACACCCCTTAGGGTGGATAAGGCGCTCACACGCTTATCAAAACAAGTGGCGGTACCGTCTATAGATAGGGCCGTCCTCAAGGAGCCAGCTGACAGGAGGCTGGAAAATATCATAAAAAGTATATACACACATACTGGTGTTATACTGCGACCAGCGATCGCCTCAGCCTGGATGTGCAGAGCTGGGGTGGCTTGGTCGGATTCCCTGACTAAAAATATTGATACCCTTGACAGGGACAGTATTTTATTGACTATAGAGCATTTAAAGGATGCATTTTCTATATATGCGAGATGCACAGAGGGATATTTGCACTCTGGCATCAAGAGTAAGTGCGATGTCCATATCTGCCAGAAGATGTTTATGGACACGACAGTGGTCAGGTGATGCAGATTCCAAACGGCACAAAGGTGTATTGCCGTATAAAGGAAGAGGAGTTATTTGGGGTCGGTCCATCGGACCTGGTGGCCACGGCAACTGCTGGAAAATCCACCGTTTTTACCCTAAGTCACATCTCTGCAGAAAAAGACACCGTCTTTTCAGCCTCAGTCCTTTCGTCCCTATAAGAGTCATATCTGCCCAGGGATAGAGGAAAGGGAAGAAGACTGCAGCAGGCAGCCCATTCCCAGGAACAGAAGCGTTCCACCGCTTCTGCCAAGCTCTCAGCATGACGCTGGGACCGTACAGGACCCCTGGATCCTACATGTAGTAGTATCCCAGGGGTACAGATTGGAATGTCGAGACGTTTCCCCTTCGCAGGCTCCTGAAGTCTGCTTTACCAAGGTCTCCCTCCGACAAGGAGGCAGTATGGGAAACAATTCACAAGCTGTATTCCCAGCAGGTGATAATTAAATTACCCCTCCTACAACAAGAAAAGGGGTATTATTCCACACTATATTGTGGTACTGAAGCCAGAAGGCTAGGTGAGACCTATTCTAAATCTAAAAAAATTTGAACACTTACAAAGGTTCAAATCAAGATGGAGTCACTCAGAGCAGTGATAACGAACCAGGAAGAAGGGGACTATATAGTGTCCCGGGACATCAGGGATGCTTACCTCCATGTCCCAAATTTGCCCTTCTCACTAAGGGTACCTCAGGTTCGTGGTATAGAACTGTCACTGTCAGTTTCAGACGCTGCCGTTTGGATTGTCCACGGCACCCCGGGTCTTTACCAAGGTAATGGCCGAAATGATGATTCTTCTTCGAAGAAAAGGCGTCTTAATTACCCCTTACTTGGACGATCTCCTGATAAGGGCAAAGTCCAGGGAACAGTTGGAGGTCGGAGTAGCACTATCTCGGATACTGCTACAACAGCACGGATGGATTCTAAATATTCCAAAATCGCAGCTGATCCTGACGACACGTCTGCTGTGCCTAGGGATGATTCTGGACACAGTCCAGAAAAAGGTGTTTCTCCCGGAAGAGAAAGCCAGGGAGTTATCCGAGCTAGTCAAGAACCTCCTAAAACCAGGAAAAGTGTCAGTACATCATTGCACAAGGGTCCTGGTAAAAATGGTGGCTTCCTACGAAGCAATTCCATTCGGCAGATTTCACGCAAGAACTTTTCAGTGGGATCTGCTGGACAAATGGTCCGGATCGCATCTTCAGATGCATCAGCGGATAACCCTATATCCAAGGACAAGGGTGTCTCTCCTGTGGTGGTTACAGAGTGCTCATCTTCTAGAGGGCCGCAGATTCGGCATTAAGGATTGGATGCTGGTGACCACGGAGGCCAGCCCGAGAGGCTGGGGAGCAGTCACACAAGGAAAAAAAATTCCAGGGAGTGTGATCAAGTCTGGAGACTTTTCTCCACATAAATATACTGGAGCTAAGGGTAAATTTATAATACTCTAAGCTTAGCAAGACCTCTGCTTCAAGGTCAGCCGGTATTGATCCAGTGGGAAAAAACATCACGGCAGTCGCCCACGTAAATAGACAGGGCGACACAAGAAGCAGGAGGGCAATGGCAAAAACTGCAAGGACTTTTCGCTGGGCGGAAAATCATGTGATAGCACTGTCAGCAGTGTTTCATTCCGGGAATGGAAACTGGGAAGCAGACTTCCTCAGCAGGCACGACCTCCACCCGGCAGAGTGGAAACTTCATCGGGAAGTTTTCCACATGATTGTAAACCGTTGGGAAATACCAAAGGTGGACATGATGGCGTCCCGTCTGAACAAAAAACGGGACAGGTATTGCGCCAGGTTAAGAGACCCTCAGGCAATAGCTGTGGACGTTCTGGTAACACCATGGGTGTACCAGTCGGGGTATGTGTTCCCTCCTCTGCTTCTCATACCTAAGGTACTGAGACTTATAAGACGTAGAGGAGTAAGAACTATACTCATGGCTCCGGATTGGCCAAGAAGGACTTGGTACCCGGAACTTCAAGAGATGCTCACAGAGGACTTATGGCCTCTGCCGCTAAGAAGGGACTTGTTTCAGCAAGTACCATGTCTGTTCCAAGACTTACCGCAGCTGCGTTTGACGGCATGGCGGTGGAACGCCGGATCCTAAGGGAAAAAGGCATTCCGGAAGAGGTCATTCCTACCCTGGTCAAAGCCAGAAAGGAGGTGACCGCACAACATTATCACCACATGTGGCAAAAATATGTTGCGTGGTGTGAGGCCAGAAAGGCCCCACGAAGAAATTTCAACTCTGTCGATTCCTGCATTTCCTGAAAACAGGAGTGTCTATGGGCCTCAAATTGGGGTCCATTAAGGTTCAAATTTCGGCCCTGTCGATTTTCTTCCAGAAAGAAGTGGCTTCAGTTCCTGAAGTCCAGAAGTTTGTCAAGGGAGTATTGCATATACAACCCCCTTTTGTGCCTCCAGTGGCACTGTGGGATCTCAACGTAGTTCTGGGATTCCTCAAATCACATTGGTTTAAAACCAGTCAAATCTGTGGATTTGAAGCATCTCACATGAAAAGTGACCATGCTCTTGGCCCTGGCCTGGACCAGGCGAGTGTCAAATTGGTGGTTTTTTTCTCAAAAAAGACCATATCTGGTTGTCCATTTGGACAGGGCAGAACTGCGGACTCGTCCCCAGTTCTCTCCCTAAGGTGGTGTCAGTGTTTCACCTGAACCAGCTTATTTTGGTGCCTTGCGCCTACTAGGGACTTGGAGGACTCCAGGTTGCTAGATGTTGTCAGGGCCCTGTAAATATAGGTTCCAGGACGGCTGGAGTCAGGAAAACTGACTTGCTGTTATCCTGTATGCACCCAACAAACTGGGTGCTCTTGCTTCTAAGCAGACTATTGCTAGTTGGATGTGTAATACAATTCAGCTTGCACATTCTGTGGCAGGCCTGCCACAGCCAAAATATGTAAATGCCCATTCCACAAGGAAGGTGGGCTTATCTTGGGCGGCTGCCCGAGGGGTCTCGGCTTTACAACTTTGCCGAGCGGCTATTTAGTCAGGGGCAAACACGTTGGTAAAATCCTACAAATTTGATACCCTGGCTAAGGAGGACCTGGAGTTCTCTCATTCGGTGCTGCAGAGTCATCCGCACTCTCCCGCCCGTTTGGGAGCTTTGGTATTATCCCCATGGTCCTTTCAGGAACCCCAGCATCCACTAGGACGATAGAGAAAATAAGAATTTACTTACCGATAATTCTATTTCTCGGAGTCCGTAGTGGATGCTGGGCGCCCATCCCAAGTGCGGATTATCTGCAATACTTGTACATAGTTACAAAAATCGGGTTATTATTGTTGTGAGCCATCTTTTCAGAGGCTCCGCTGTTATCATACTGTTAACTGGGTTCAGATCACAGGTTGTACAGTGTGATTGGTGTGCCTGGTATGAGTCTTACCCGGGATTCAAAATCCTTCCTTATTGTGTACGCTCGTCCGGGCACAGTATCCTAACTGAGGCTTGGAGGAGGGTCATAGGGGGAGGAGCCAGTGCACACCACCTGATCCTAAAGCTTTTACTTTTGTGCCCTGTCTCCTGCGGAGCCGCTATTCCCCATGGTCCTTTCAGGAACCCCAGCATCCACTACGGACTCCGAGAAATAGAATTATCGGTAAGTAAATTCTTATTTTCCCTCTCCCCTGTAGGCGGTGACTACCTGATCGCAGGGATGCAAAAAAACGCACCCTAGAGATCAGGTCTGAGTTAGCCCCATTATTACCTAATTTTTCCACTTGCTGACTTCGCCTACCTACACCTTAACAGGAAATTAGGCAGCAGACTTTAGTTATAGAGGACATTCGTGTCTGAGAGGTTCTGCCAGAGCCGGCCCTAGGTATAGGCAAACTAGGCAAATGCCTAGGGCATTTGGTATGCTTAGGAGCATCAGCAGCTTATGCTGATTAAAATGATATGCGGCATGCCTATATTCTGTGTGTGACTAATGTAGCATTTCGTATGCAGATACAGCCGCAGTCGCACACAGAATATAAGCATGCTGCATATCATTTTAATCAGCATAAGCTGTTTGTGCATCCTAGCCACATAGTAATGCAAATAAGATGCATTTTCATAAACAAAAGGTGCCCAACGTTACCAGAGCTGCCAGATGACTCGTGCCAGGCATGTCCTGCAGAACTAGCGGTGGTGCTAGGGGGCACCAGCCAAAATCTTGCCTAGGGCATCATATTGTTTAGGGCTGGCTCTGGGTTCTGCTGTGCCCATTTGTGTAGTCCATACTAGTGAGGAAACAAACGTGCAAGGACAGGGTTACAGGCAGTGAGACCGAGTCATATAGAGTTCCAGGCTGCCACCTGGTGGTCACTCAAGGTTATTGTTAAAGTTTAACAACCTGGGTTCACTGTGAACTATGGTGGTAATTCAGACCTGGGGCCTAATTCAGATCTGTTCGCTCGCTAGCGTTTTTCGCTGTGCAGCAATCAGGGCACTACTGCTGTGCGGTGGATTTAACAAAGAATCCATTCGCACCGCCGATCGCAAGGAGAGTGACAGGAAGAAGGCGTTTGTGAGTAACATAGTAACATAGTATCTGAGGTTGAAAAAAGACAATTGTCCATCGAGTTCAACCTATTTGTGGTCTCCTATGCATGATGATTTGACTAAAATTTCTGACTGATGCTGATGTCAGCTGTTGCATTTTATCCCTATTTATAGTAACTATAATGCATTACTATGCACCATACCCCTGGATATCCTTATCCATTAGGAATTTCTCTGACGTCCTAAGTGGATGCTGGGGACTCCGTCAGGACCATGGGGATTAGCGGCTCCGCAGGAGACAGGGCACAAAAGTAAAAGCTTTAGGATCAGGTGGTGTGCACTGGCTCCTCCCCCTATGACCCTCCTCCAAGCCTCAGTTAGATTTTTGTGCCCGGCCGAGAAGGGTGCAATCTAGGTTGCTCTCCTAAAGAGCTGCTTAGAGTAAAAGTTTGTTAGGTTTTTTATTTTCAGTGAGTCCTGCTGGCAACAGGCTCACTGCAATGAGGGACTTAGGGGAGAAGAAGTGAACTCACCTGCGTGCAGGATGGATTGGCTTCTTAGGCTACTGGACACCATTAGCTCCAGAGGGAGTCGGAACACAGGTCTCACCCTGGGGTTCGTCCCGGAGCCGCGCCGCCGACCCCCCTTGCATGTGCCGAAAAGTGAAGGTCCAGAAACGGCGGCAGAAGACTCTTCAGTCTTCATAAGGTAGCGCACAGCACTGCAGCTGTGCGCCATTGTTGTCAGCACACTTCATAGCAGCGGTCACTGAGGGTGCAGGGCGCTGGGGGGGGGCGCCCTGGGCAGCAATGATAGTACCTTATTCTGGCTAAAAATACATCACATATAGCCCCTGGGGGCTATATGGATGTATTTAACCCCTGCCAGGTCTCAGAAAAAACGGGAGAAGAAGCCCGCCGAAAAGGGGGCGGGGCCTATTCTCCTCAGCACACAGCGCCATTTTCCCTCACAGAAATGCTGGTGGGAAGGCTCCCAGGCTCTCCCCTGCACTGCACTACAGAAACAGGGTTAAAACAGAGAGGGGGGGGCACTTATTTGGCGATATGTATATATATATTAAAATGCTATAAGGGAAAAACACTTATATAAAGGTTGTCCCTGTATAATTATAGCGTTTTTGGTGTGTGCTGGCAAACTCTCCCTCTGTCTCCCCAAAGGGCTAGTGGGGTCCTGTCCTCTATCAGAGCATTCCCTGTGTGTGTGCTGTGTGTCGGTACGTGTGTGTCGACATGTATGAGGACGATGTTGGTGAGGAGGCGGAGCAATTGCCTGAAATGGTGATGTCACTCTCTAGGGAGTCGACACCGGAATGGATGGCTTATTTAAGGAATTACGTGATAATGTCAACACGCTGCAAGGTCGGTTGACGACATGAGACGGCCGGCAAACAAATTAGTACCTGTCCAGGCGTCTCAAACACCGTCAGGGGCTGTAAAACGCTCATTTACCTCAGTCGGTCGACACAGACACAGACACGGACACTGACTCCAGTGTCGACGGTGAAGAAACAAACGTATTCTCCTTTAGGGCCACACGTTACATGTTAAGGGCAATGAAGGAGGTGTTACATATTTCTGATACTACAAGTACCACAAGAAGGGTATTATGTGGGGTGTGAAAAAACTACCTGTAGTTTTTCCTGAATCAGATAAATTAAATGAAGTGTGTGATGATGCGTGGGTTTCCCCCGATAGAAAATTATTGGCGGTATACCCTTTCCCGCCAGAAGTTAGGGCGCGTTGGGAAACACCCTTTAGGGTGGATAAGGCGCTCACACGCTTATCAAAACAAGTGGCGGTACCGTCTCCAGATAGGGCCGCCCTAAAGGAGCCAGCTGAGAGGCTGGAAAATATCCTAAAAAGGTATATACACACATACTGGTGTTATACTGCGACCAGCGATCGCCTCAGCCTGGATGTGCAGCGCTGGGGTGGCTTGGTCGAATTCCCTGACTGAAAATATTGATACCCTTGACAGGGACAGTATTTTATTGACTATAGAGCATTTAAAGGATGCATTTCTATATATGCGAGATGCACAGAGGGATATTTGCACTCTGGCATCAAGAGTAAGTGCGATATCCATATCTGCCAGAAGATGTTTATGGACACGACAGTGGTCAGGTGATGCAGATTCCAAACGGCACATGGAAGTATTGCCGTATAAAGGGGAGGAGTTATTTGGGGTCGGTCCATCGGACCTGGTGGCCTCGGCAACAGCTGGAAAATCCACCTTTTTTACCCCAAATCACATCTCAGCAGAAAAAGACACCGTCTTTTCAGCCTCAGTCCTTTCGTCCCCATAAGAGCAAGCGGGCAAAAGGCCAGTCATATCTGCCCAGGGATAGAGGAAAGGGAAGAAGACTGCAGCAGGTAGCCCATTCCCAGGAACAGAAGCCCTCCACAGCTTCTGCCAAGTCCTCAGCATGACGCTGGGGCCGTACAAGCGGACTCAAGTGCGGTGAGGGGTCGTCTCAAGAGTTTCAGCGCGTAGTGGGCTCACTCGCAAGTGGACCCCTGGATCCTACAAGTAGTATCCCAGGGGTACAGACTGGAGATTCGAGACGTCTCCCCCTCGCAGGCTCCTGATGTCTGCTTTACCAACGTCTTCCTCCGACAGGGAGGCAGTATTGGAAACAATTCACAAGCTGTATTCCCAGCAGGTGATAATCAAAGTACCCCTCCTACAACAAGGAAAGGGGTATTATTCCACACTATATTGTGGTACTGAAGCCAGACGGCTCGGTGAGACCTATTCTAAATGGGAAATCTTTGAACACTTACATACAAAGGTTCAAATCAAGATGGAGTCACTCAGAGCAGTGATAGCGAACCAGGAAGAAGGGGACTATATGGTGTCCCTGGACATCAAGGATGCTTACTACCATGTCCCAAATTGCCCTTCTCACCAAGGGTACCTCAGGTTCGTGGTACGGAACTGTCACTATCAGTTTCAGACGCTGCCGTTTGGATTGTCCACGGCACCCCGGGTCTTTACCAAAGTAATGGCCGAAATGATGATTCTTCTTCAAAGAAAAGGCGTCTTAATTATCCCTTACTTGGACGATCTCCTGATAAGGGCAAGGTCCAGAGAACAGTTGGAAGTCGGAGTAGCACTATCTCAAGTAGTTCTACGACAGCACGGGTGGATTCTAAATATCCAAAATCGCAGTCGTTTCCGACGACACGTCTGCTGTTCCTAGGGATGGTTCTGGACACAGTCCAGAAAAAGGTGTTTCTCCCGGAGGAGAAAGCCAGGGAGTTATCCGAGCTAGTCAGGAACCTCCTAAAACCAGGAAAAGTGTCAGTGCATCATTGCACAAGAGTCCTGGGAAAAATGGTGGCTTATTACGAAGCGATTCCATTCGGCAGATTCCACGCAAGAACTTTTCAGTGGGATCTGCTGGACAAATGGTCCGGATCGCATTTTCAGATGCATCAGCGGATAACCCTATCTCCAAGGACAAGGGTGTCTCTCCTGTGGTGGTTACAGAGTGCTCATCTTCTAGAGGGCCGCAGATTCGGCATTCAGGATTGGATGCTGGTGACCACGGAGGCCAGCCTGAGAGGCTGGGGAGCAGTCACACAGGGAAAAAATTTCCAGGGAGTGTGATCAAGTCTGGAGATTTTTCTCCACATAAATATACTGGAGCTAAGGGCAATTTACAATGCTCTAAGCTTAGCAAGACCTCTGCTTCAAGGTCAGCCGGTATTGATCCAGTGGGACAACATCACGGCAGTCGCCCACGTAAACAGACAGGGCGGCACAAGAAGCAGGAGGGCAATGGCAGAAACTGCAAGGATTTTTCGCTGGGCGGAAAATCATGTGATAGCACTGTCAGCAGTGTTCATTCCGGGAGTGGACAACTGGGAAGCAGACTTCCTCAGCAGGCACAACCTCCACCCGGGAGAGTGGGGACTTCATCGGGAAGTCTTCCACATGATTGTGAACCGTTGGAAAAGACCAAAGGTGGACATGATGGCGTCCCGCCTGAACAAAAAACTGGACAAGTATTGCGCCAGGTCAAAAGACCCTCAGGCAATAGCTGTGGACGTTCTGGTAACACCGTGTGGTGTACCAGTCGGTGTATGTCTTCCCTCCTCTGCTTCTCATACCCAAGGTATTGAGAATTATAAGACGTAGAGGAGTAAGAACTATACTCGTGGCTCCGGATTGGCCAAGAAGGACTTGGTACCCGGAACTTCAAGAGATGCTCACAGAGGACTCATGGCCTCTGCCGCTAAGAAGGGACTTGCTTCAGCAAGTACCATGTCTGTTCCAAGACTTACCGCGGCTGCGTTTGACGGCATGGCGGTTGAACGCCGGATCCTAAGGGAAAAAGGCATTCCGGAAGAGGTCATTCCTACCCTGGTCAAAGCCAGGAAGGAGGTGACCGCACAACATTATCACCACATGTGGCGAAAATATGTTGCGTGGTGTGAGGCCAGGAAGGCCCCATGAAGAAATTTCAACTCGGTCGTTTCCTGCATTTCCTGCAAACAGGAGTGTCTATGGGCCTCAAATTGGGGTCCATTAAGGTTCAAATTTCGGCCCTGTCGATTTTCTTCCAGAAAGAATTGGCTTCAGTTCCTGAAGTCCAGAAGTTTGTCAAGGGAGTACTGCATATACAACCCCCTTTTGTGCCTCCAGTGGCACTGTGGGATCTCAACGTAGTTCTGGGATTCCTAAAATCACATTGGTTTAAACCGCTCAAATCTGTGGATTTGAAATATCTCACAGGGAAAGTGACCATGCTGTTGGCCCTGGCCTCGGCCAGGCGAGTGTCAGAATTGGCGGCGTTTGTCTCAAAAAAGCCCATATCTGATTGTCCATTCGGACAGGGCAGAGCTGCGGACTCATCCCCAGTTTCTCCCTAAGGTGGTGTCAGTGTTTCACCCGAACCAGCTTATTGTGGTACCTGCGGCTACTAGGGACTTGGAGGACTCCAAGTTGCTAGATGTTGTCAGGGCCCTGAAAATATAGTTTCCAGGACGGCTGGAGTCAGGAAAACTGACTTGCTGTTATCCTGTATGCACCCAACAAACTGGGTGCTCTTGCTTCTAAGCAGACGATTGCTAGTTGGATGTGTAGTACAATTCAGCTTGCACATTCTGTGGCAGGCCTGCCACAGCCAAAATATGTAAATGCCCATTCCACAAGGAAGGTGGGCTCATCTTGGGCGGCTGCCCGAGGGGTCTCGGCTTTACAACTTTGCCGAGCTGATACTTGGTCAGGGGCACACCCTGACTGAGGAGGACCTGGAGTTCTCTCATTCGGTGCTGCAGAGTCATCCGCACTCTCCCGCCCGTTTGGGAGCTTTGGTATAATCCCCATGGTCCTGACGGAGTCCCCAGCATCCACTTAGGACGTCAGAGAAAATAAGAATTTACTTACCGATAATTCTATTTCTCGTAGTCCGTAGTGGATGCTGGGCGCCCATCCCAAGTGCGGATTGTCTGCAATACTTGTACATAGTTATTGTTACAAAAATCGGGTTATTATTGTTGTGAGCCATCTTTTCAGATGCTCCGCTGTTATCATGCTGTTAACTGGGTTCAGATCACAGGTTGTACAGTGTGATTGGTGTGGCTGGTATGAGTCTTACCCGGGATTCAAAATCCTTCCTTATTGTGTACGCTCGTCCGGGCACAGTGTCCTAACTGAGGCTTGGAGGAGGGTCATAGGGGGAGGAGCCAGTGCACACCACCTGATCCTAAAGCTTTTACTTTTGTGCCCTGTCTCCTGCGGAGCCGCTAATCCCCATGGTCCTGACGGAGTCCCCAGCATCCACTACGGACTACGAGAAATAGAATTATCGGTAAGTAAATTCTTATTTTATCTAACCCATTCTTAAAGGTGTTGACAGATTCCGCCATTACAACTCCCTCGGGCAGGGAATTCCAAACACGTATTGTCCTTACCGTGAAAAAGCCTTTACGCCGTATTGTGCGGAATCTCCTCTCCTCTAACCTGAACGAGTGTCCACGAGTCCTCTGTGTTGATCTAACCAAAAACAGGTCCCGCGCAAGCTCTGTGTATTGTCCCCTTATATATTTGTAGATGTTGATCATATCCCCTCTTAGTCTCCGCTTTTCCAATGTAAACATGCCTAGTCTTTCAAGCCTTTCCTTGTATTCCATCGTCTCCATGCCCTTAATTAGTTTGGTCGCCCTCCTCTGTACCTTTTCTAGCTCCAGGATATCCTTTTTGTAGTATTGTGCTCAGAATTGTACACAGTATTCAAGGTGTGGCCTCACAAGTGATTTATATAACGGGAGTATAACACTCTTGTCCCTAGCATCAATACCCCGTTTTATGCATGCTAATATCGTATTAGCCTTCTTTGCTGCAGTCCTACTTTGGGTACTACTGCTTAGCTTGCTATCTATGAGGACACCTACAGTAAGTCCTTTTCCAGTACAGAATCCCCTAATTTTACCCCATTTAGTAGGTAGGTGTAATTTTTGTTCTTGTTACCACAGTGCATTACCTTACACTTGTCTGTGTTGAAGCGCATTCTCCATTTGGCTGCCCATGCTTCTAATTTAACTGAGTCGTTCTGAAGAGACTCGGCATCCTCCTCTGTATTTATAGCCTTACACAATTTGGTATCATCTGCAAAAATTGACACCATGCTCTCTAGACCTTCTGTTGGGTCGTTAATGAAAATATTGAACAATAGTGGTCCTAATACTGAGCCTTGCGGCACACCACTTAGCACTTCAGTCCAAGTTGAAAAAGATCCATTAACCACAAGGCGCTGCTCCCTATTATCTAACCAGTTTTTGACCCAAGTGCATATTGTGCTTCCTAGCCCTGATTCTTGTAGATAAGTCTCATGTGTGGTACAGTATCGAACGCTTTGGCAAAGTCTAAAAAGATTACATCCACGTCTTTACCCTGATCTAGGTTTGCGCTTACTGTCCTTCATAAACCCATGTTGATTCCTTTTAATGACCTTATTGACTTCAAGGAACTTCTGAATACTATCTCTTAGAATACGTTCCAATACTTTCCCCACTATAGATGTAAGACTAACTGGTCTATAATTACCTGGTTCAGCTTTACTTCCCTTTTTGAATATAGGCACTACTTCCGCTATACGCCAGTCTTTGGGAACCATACCTGATATAACTGAATCCTTAAAGATCAAAGATAGCGGTATTGCCAGTTCAGAGTGAAGCTCCATTAGAACCCTTGGGTGAATACTAGAGATGAGCGCCTGAAATTTTTCGGGTTTTGTGTTTTGGTTTTGGGTTCGGTTCCGCGGCCGTGTTTTGGGTTCGAACGCGTTTTGGCAAAACCTCACCGAATTATTTTTGTCGGATTCGGGTGTGTTTTGGATTCGGGTGTTTTTTTCCAAAAACACTAAAAAACAGCTTAAATCATAGAATTTGGGGGTCATTTTGATCCCAAAGTATTATTAACCTCAAAAACCATAATTTACACTCATTTTCAGTCTATTCTGAATACCTCACACCTCACAATATTATTTTTAGTCCTAAAATTTGCACCGAGGTCGCTGTGTGAGTAAGATAAGCGACCCTAGTGGCCGACACAAACACCGGGCCCATCTAGGAGTGGCACTGCAGTGTCACGCAGGATGTCCCTTCCAAAAAACCCTCCCCAAACAGCACATGACGCAAAGAAAAAAAGAGGCGCAATGAGGTAGCTGTGTGAGTAAGATTAGCGACCCTAGTGGCCGACACAAACACCGGGCCCATCTAGGAGTGGCACTGCAGTGTCACGCAGGATGGCCCTTCCAAAAAACCCTCCCCAAACAGCACATGACGCAAAGAAAAAAAGAGGCGCAATGAGGTAGCTGACTGTGTGAGTAAGATTAGCGACCCTAGTGGCCGACACAAACACCGGGCCCATCTAGGAGTGGCACTGCAGTGTCACGCAGGATGGCCCTTCCAAAAAACCCTCCCCAAACAGCACATGACGCAAAGAAAAAAAGAGGCGCAATGAGGTAGCTGACTGTGTGAGTAAGATTAGCGACCCTAGTGGCCGACACAAACACCGGGCCCATCTAGGAGTGGCACTGCAGTGTCACGCAGGATGTCCCTTCCAAAAAACCCTCCCCAAACAGCACATGACGCAAAGAAAAAAAGAGGCGCAATGAGGTAGCTGTGTGAGTAAGATTAGCGACCCTAGTGGCCGACACAAACACCGGGCCCATCTAGGAGTGGCACTGCAGTGTCACGCAGGATGTCCCTTCCAAAAAACCCTCCCCAAACAGCACATGACGCAAAGAAAAAAAGAGGCGCAATGAGGTAGCTGTGTGAGTAAGATTAGCGACCCTAGTGGCCGACACAAACACCGGGCCCATCTAGGAGTGGCACTGCAGTGTCACGCAGGATGTCCCTTCCAAAAAACCCTCCCCAAACAGCACATGACGCAAAGAAAAAAAGAGGCGCAATGAGGTAGCTGACTGTGTGAGTAAGATTAGCGACCCTAGTGGCCGACACAGACACCGGGCCCATTTAGGAGTGGCACTGCAGTGTCACGCAGGATGTCCCTTCCAAAAAACCCTCCCCAATCAGCACATGATGCAAAGAAAAAGAAAAGAAAAAAGAGGTGCAAGATGGAATTATCCTTGGGCCCTCCCACCCACCCTTATGTTGTATAAACAAAACAGGACATGCACACTTTAACCAACCCATCATTTCAGTGACAGGGTCTGCCACACGACTGTGACTGATATGACGGGTTGGTTTGGACCCCCCCCAAAAAAGAAGCAATTAATCTCTCCTTGCACAAACTGGCTCTACAGAGGCAAGATGTCCACCTCATCTTCACCCTCCGATATATCACCGTGTACATCCCCCTCCTCACAGATTATCAATTCGTCCCCACTGGAATCCACCATCTCAGCTCCCTGTGTACTTTGTGGAGGCAATTGCTGCTGGTCAATGTCTCCGCGGAGGAATTGATTATAATTCATTTTAATGAACATCATCTTCTCCACATTTTCTGGATGTAACCTCGTACGCCGATTGCTGACAAGGTGAGCGGCGGCACTAAACACTCTTTCGGAGTACACACTTGAGGGAGGGCAACTTAGGTAGAATAAAGCCAGTTTGTGCAAGGGCCTCCAAATTGCCTCTTTTTCCTGCCAGTATAAGTACGGACTGTGTGACGTGCCTACTTGGATGCGGTCACTCATATAATCCTCCACCATTCTATCAATGTTGAGAGAATCATATGCAGTGACAGTAGACGACATGTCCGTAATCGTTGTCAGGTCCTTCAGTCCGGACCAGATGTCAGCATCAGCAGTCGCTCCAGACTGCCCTGCATCACTGCCAGCGGGTGGGCTCGGAATTCTGAGCCTTTTCCTCGCACCCCCAGTTGCGGGAGAATGTGAAGGAGGAGATGTTGACAGGTCGCGTTCCGCTTGACTTGACAATTTTGTCACCAGCAGGTCTTTCAACCCCAGCAGACCTGTGTCTGCCGGAAAGAGAGATCCAAGGTAGGCTTTAAATCTAGGATCGAGCACGGTGGCCAAAATGTAGTGCTCTGATTTCAACAGATTGACCACCCGTGAATCCTTGTTAAGCGAATTAAGGGCTGCATCCACAAGTCCCACATGCCTAGCGGAATCGCTCCCTTTTAGCTCCTTCTTCAATGCCTCCAGCTTCTTCTGCAAAAGCCTGATGAGGGGAATGACCTGACTCAGGCTGGCAGTGTCTGAACTGACTTCACGTGTGGCAAGTTCAAAGGGCATCAGAACCTTGCACAACGTTGAAATCATTCTCCACTGCACTTGAGACAGGTGCATTCCATCTCCTATATCGTGCTCAATTGTATAGGCTTGAATGGCCTTTTGCTGCTCCTCCAACCTCTGAAGCATATAGAGGGTTGAATTCCACCTCGTTACCACTTCTTGCTTCAGATGATGGCAGGGCAGGTTCAGTAGTTTTTGGTGGTGCTCCAGTCTTCTGTACGTGGTGCCTGTACGCCGAAAGTGTCCCGCAATTTTTCTGGCCACCGACAGCATCTCTTGCACGCCCCTGTCGTTTTTAAAAAAATTCTGCACCACCAAATTCAAGGTATGTGCAAAACATGGGACGTGCTGGAATTTGCCCATATTTAATGCACACACAATATTGCTGGCGTTGTCCGATGCCACAAATCCACAGGAGAGTCCAATTGGGGTAAGCCATTCCGCGATGATCTTCCTCAGTTGCCGTAAGAGGTTTTCAGCTGTGTGCGTATTCTGGAAAGCGGTGATACAAAGCGTAGCCTGCCTAGGAAAGAGTTGGCGTTTGCGAGATGCTGCTACTGGTGCCGCCGCTGCTGTTCTTGCGGCGGGAGTCCATACATCTACCCAGTGGGCTGTCACAGTCATATAGTCCTGACCCTGCCCTGCTCCACTTGTCCACATGTCCGTGGTTAAGTGGACATTGGGTACAACTGCATTTTTTAGGAGACTGGTGAGTCTTTTTCTGACGTCCGTGTACATTCTCGGTATCGCCTGCCTAGAGAAGTGGAACCTAGATGGTATTTGGTAACGGGGGCACACTGCCTCAATAAATTGTCTAGTTCCCTGTGAACTAACGGCGGATACCGGACGCACGTCTAACACCAACATAGTTGTCAAGGACTCAGTTATCCGCTTTGCAGTAGGATGACTGCTGTGATATTTCATCTTCCTCGCAAAGGACTGTTGAACAGTCAATTGCTTACTGGAAGTAGTACAAGTGGGCTTACGACTTCCCCTCTGGGATGACCATCGACTCCCAGCGGCAACAACAGCAGCGCCAGCAGCAGTAGGCGTTACACGCAAGGATGCATCGGAGGAATCCCAGGCAGGAGAGGACTCGTCAGACTTGCCAGTGACATGGCCTGCAGGACTATTGGCATTCCTGGGGAAGGAGGAAATTGACACTGAGGGAGTTGGTGGGGTGGTTTGCGTGAGCTTGGTTACAAGAGGAAGGGATTTACTGGTCAGTGGACTGCTTCCGCTGTCACCCAAAGTTTTTGAACTTGTCACTGACTTATTATGAATGCGCTGCAGGTGACGTATAAGGGAGGATGTTCCGAGGTGGTTAACGTCCTTACCCCTACTTATTACAGCTTGACAAAGGGAACACACGGCTTGACACCTGTTGTCCGCATTTCTGGTGAAATACCTCCACACCGAAGAGCTGATTTTTTTGGTATTTTCACCTGGCATGTCAACGGCCATATTCCTCCCACGGACAACAGGTGTCTCCCCGGGTGCCTGACTTAAACAAACCACCTCACCATCAGAATCCTCCTGGTCAATTTCCTCCCCAGCGCCAGCAACACCCATATCCTCCTCATCCTGGTGTACTTCAACACTGACATCTTCAATCTGACTATCAGGAACTGGACTGCGGGTGCTCCTTCCAGCACTTGCAGGGGGCGTGCAAATGGTGGAAGGCGCATGCTCTTCACGTCCAGTGTTGGGAAGGTCAGGCATCGCAACCGACACAATTGGACTCTCCTTGTGGATTTGGGATTTCAAAGAACGCACAGTTCTTTGCGGTGCTTTTGCCAGCTTGAGTCTTTTCAGTTTTCTAGCGAGAGGCTGAGTGCTTCCATCCTCATGTGAAGCTGAACCACTAGCCATGAACATAGGCCAGGGCCTCAGCCGTTCCTTGCCACTCCGTGTGGTAAATGGCATATTGGCAAGTTTACGCTTCTCCTCCGACAATTTTATTTTAGGTTTTGGAGTCCTTTTTTACTGATATTTGGTGTTTTGGTTTTGACATGCTCTGTACTATGCCATTGGGCATCGGCCTTGGCAGACGACGTTGCTGGCATTTCATCGTCTCGGCCATGACTAGTGGCAGCAGCTTCAGCACGAGGTGGAAGTGGATCTTGATCTTTCCCTAATTTTGGAACCTCAACATTTTTGTTCTCCATATTTTAATAGGCACAACTAAAAGGCACCTCAGGTAAACAATGCAGATGGATGGATTGGATACTAGTATACAATTATGGACGGGCTGCCGAGTGCCGACACAGAGGTAGCCACAGCCGTGAACTACCGCACTGTACTGTGTCTGCTGCTAATATATAGACTGGTTGATAAAGAGATAGTATACTCGTAACTAGTATGTATGTATAAAGAAAGAAAAAAAAACCACGGTTAGGTCACTGGTATATACAATTATGGACGGGCTGCCGAGTGCCGACACAGAGGTAGCCACAGCCGTGAACTACCGCACTGTACTGTGTCTGCTGCTAATATATAGACTGGTTGATAAAGAGATAGTATACTCGTAACTAGTATGTATGTATAAAGAAAGAAAAAAAAACCACGGTTAGGTGGTATATACAATTATGGACGGGCTGCCGAGTGCCGACACAGAGGTAGCCACAGCCGTGAACTACCGCACTGTACTGTGTCTGCTGCTAATATATAGACTGGTTGATAAAGAGATAGTATACTCGTAACTAGTATGTATGTATAAAGAAAGAAAAAAAAACCACGGTTAGGTCACTGGTATATACAATTATGGACGGGCTGCCGAGTGCCGACACAGAGGTAGCCACAGCCGTGAACTACCGCACTGTACTGTGTCTGCTGCTAATATATAGACTGGTTGATAAAGAGATAGTATACTCGTAACTAGTATGTATGTATAAAGAAAGAAAAAAAAACCACGGTTAGGTCACTGGTATATACAATTATGGACGGGCTGCCGAGTGCCGACACAGAGGTAGCCACAGCCGTGAACTACCGCACTGTACTGTGTCTGCTGCTAATATATAGACTGGTTGATAAAGAGATAGTATACTCGTAACTAGTATGTATGTATAAAGAAAGAAAAAAAAACCACGGTTAGGTGGTATATACAATTATGGACGGGCTGCCGAGTGCCGACACAGAGGTAGCCACAGCCGTGAACTACCGCACTGTACTGTGTCTGCTGCTAATATATAGACTGGTTGATAAAGAGATAGTATACTCGTAACTAGTATGTATGTATAAAGAAAGAAAAAAAAACCACGGTTAGGTCACTGGTATATACAATTATGGACGGGCTGCCGAGTGCCGACACAGAGGTAGCCACAGCCGTGAACTACCGCACTGTACACTGGTTGATAAAGAGATAGTAGTATACTCGTAACAACTAGTATGACGACGGTATAAAGAATGAAAAAAAAAACACGGTTAGGTGGTATATAATACAATTATGGTTGGTTGGACGGACTGCCTGCCGAGTGCCGACACAGAGGTAGCCACAGCCGTGAACTACCGCACTGTACACTGGTTGATAAAGAGATAGTAGTATACTCGTAACAACTAGTATGACGACGGTATAAAGAATGAAAAAAAAACCACGGTTAGGTGGTATATAATACAATTATGGTTGGACGGACTGCCTGCCGAGTGCCGACACAGAGGTAGCCACAGCCGTGATCTACCGCACTGTACACTGGTTGATAAAGAGATAGTAGTATACTCGTAACAACTAGTATGACGACGGTATAAAGAACGAAAAAAAAACCACGGTTAGGTGGTATATATTATAATACAATTATGGATGGACGGACTGCCTGCCGAGTTCCGACACAGAGGTAGCCACAGCCGTGAACTACCGCACTGTACACTGGTTGATAAAGAGATAGTAGTATACTCGTAACAACTAGTATGACGACGGTATAAAGAACGAAAAAAAAACCACGGTTAGGTGGTATATATTATAATACAATTATGGATGGACGGACTGCCTGCCGAGTGCCGACACAGAGGTAGCCACAGCCGTGAACTACCGCACTGTACTGTGTCTGCTGCTAATATAGACTGGTTGATAAAGAGATAGTATACAATACTACTAATATACTGGTGGTCAGGCACTGGTCACCACTAGTCACACTGGCAGTGGCACTCCTGCAGCAAAAGTGTGCACTGTTTAATTTTAATATAATATTATTTATCATGTACTCCTGGCTCCTGCTATAACAACCTGCAGTGCTCCCCAGTCTCCCCCACAATTATAAGCTTTATATACAATACATTGATGTGCAGCACACTGGGCTGAGCAGTGCACACAGACTGAGTCACTGTGTGACTGTGTATCGTTTTTTTCAGGCAGAGAACGGATATATTAAATAAAACAAACAACTGCACTGTCTCTGGTGGTCACTGGTCACTGTGGTCGTCAGTCACTAAACTCTGTCTGCACTCTGCACTCTCTTCTAATCTACAGTATCACAGCAATCTCTCTCTCTCTCTCTCTTCTAAATCTAATCTAAATGGAGAGGACGCCAGCCACGTCCTCTCCCTATCAATCTCAATGCACGTGTGAAAATGGCGGCGACGCGCGGCTCCTTATATAGAATCCGAGTCTCGCGATAGAATCCGAGCCTCGCGAGAATCCGACAGCGTCATGATGACGTTCGGGCGCGCTCGGGTTAACCGAGCAAGGCGGGAAGATCCGAGTCGCTCGGACCCGTGAAAAAAAAAGTGAAGTTCGTGCGGGTTCGGATTCAAAGAAACCGAACCCGCTCATCTCCAGTGAATACCATCGGGCCCTGGTGATTTATTAATCTTTAAATGTTTTAATCGGTCACAGACTACTTCCTCGCTTAAATAAGTACCTATCAGTGGGATATTCTCATTATTGAGAATGTGTGTCAGTCCCTGAGTTGGGTCCTCTCTAGTGAATACTGTTGAAAAAAACTAATTTAGTGTGTCCGCTATGTCATTATCATTTTTGCTCAAGACTCCCAACTTGTCTTTTAAAGGGCCTATACTCTCCTTCTTTAAACTCTTGCTATTAATGTATTTAAATAATTTTTGTGGATTCGCTTTGCTTTCCTTTGCTACTAGTTTTTCAGTTTCTACTTTAGCCGCTCTTATTTCCTTTTTGCAAATTTTGTTACATTCCTTATAGTGCTGAAATGACTCTGCTTCCCCGTCAGATTTGTATTTTTTAAATGCTCGCCTTTTCTTGCCCATAAGATCCTTAATCTTTTTGTTAAGCCACATCGGTTTATGATTTTTATTCCTTTTTTTGCTGCTCATGGGAATACATTTGAGTGTATTTTTAGCTAGCAGGAATTTTAGTACCTCCCATTTCTCCGTAGTATTTTTTCCTAAAAACAAACCTTCCCATTCAATATCCCTGATAAATACCCTCATCTTTTCAAAATTTGCTTTGCTAAAGTTTAGAGTCCTAGTTGAGCCAGTATAGGGCTGTTTATGGAAACTGATATTGAATGTGACCATATTGTGGTCGCTGTTTCCTATGGGTTCCCCTACTATAATACCTGATACCAAATCCCCATTGTTTGTTAATACCAGGTCTAAGATTGCATTGTACCTAGTTGGTTCCTCAATTAGTTGGACTAAGTAGTTATCATTAAGTGTGTTTAAAAACATATTGCCCCTAGCAGTATCACATGAATCGTTTTTCCAGTTTATCCCTGGATAGTTAAAATCTCCCATCACTACTATGTCTCCTACTCCTGCTGCTCTTTTAATTTGCTTTAGTAACAATTCCTCATCAGATGCGTTGATACCAGGCGGCCTATAGCAGCCACCCAATACTAACTTTTTTTATTCCTTTTTCCCCGCATGTAATTTCTACCCATAATGTCTCGACAGTGTCTACAGTCCCCTCCTGAATATCTTCCCGTATATCAGGTTTTAAAAACGGCTTTACGTAAAGACACACCCCTTCACCCTTTTTATTTAGTCTGTCTCTCCTAAACAGTGTATAGCCCTCTAGATTGACTGTCCAATCATGAGATTCATCTCACCAAGTTTCAGTAATGCCTATAATATCATACTGTTTGCTTGCTGCAAGTATTTCTAGTTCACCCTTTTTACCAGTAATGCTTCTGGCGTTTACATACATACAACTAAGATAAGTATTTTCCCTTGCGTTAGGGACATCTTTCACCTTATGTAACAATGATGACCTGTAATCGTCATTGGTTAGTGCTTTGGTAAAATCTCTTTTAGTACCCATGTTAGTAACGTTACCGCCTGCTCTTACCCTCCCCCCAACTTCTCCCCCATTTCATTTACTACCGCCATCCCCACTATTCTCACTGCATGACCCGTAGTTTCTAGCTAAACCCTCCCCCCAGGCTCCTAGTTTAAAATCTCCTCCAACCTTCTAACCATCCTTCCCCCTAGCACCGCTGCCCCCTCCTCAGTCAGGTGCAATCCGTCACGACAAAAGAGATGGCGCCTGACTGAGAAGTCCGCCCAGTGTTCCAGGAACATAAACCCCTCTTTCCTGCACCAATCCCTAAACCACACATTTACCTCCCTAATCTCCCTCTGCCTCCCTGAACTAGCGCGTGGCACGGGTAATAATTCCGAGAATATTACCTTAGATGTCCTTGCCTTCAGTTTCTTTCCTAAGTCCCTATAGTCTTTCTTAAGGACATCCCACCTTCCGCTAACTTTGTCATTGGTGCCAACGTGCACCAAGACCGCCGGGTCTTTCCCAGCCCCTCCCAACAATCTATCTACCCGGTCCGCGATGTGCCGTACCCGAGCACCCGGAAGACAACAGACTGTACGGCGATCACGGTTCCGGTAGCAGATTGCCCTATCTGCCTTCCTGATGATAGAATCCCCTACCACCACCATCTGACTAGGTACCTCTCTATCTTTTATCCCAACTGCGCCAGAGGGACCGCTCCTCTGGATGCTAGAGGGAGCAGTCTCCTCCGGCACCGTCATTTCTTCACTATCATCCTCCGATTCCTCATCCAATCGGGCAAATTTGTTCGGGTTTGATAGTTCGGAGATGTCGAGCCTCCCCCTCTTTTTTTTTTTCCTTCTAACTGTGACCCAACTGGCTACCTGATCATCATCCTCTTCTACCAGTGACCCCTCCCGCAACTCCTCCACCGTTCTGTCTAAACTATGCTCGAGATTGTGAATCTCCCTCAGTCGCGTAACAGTTTGCTCTAGATCAGTTACTTGGGCTTCCAGGGCAACAGTTCGCACACACCTCATGCAGATGTAATCACACTGGGCCGGTAGCTCCAGGTGTGCATACATCTTGCACGACATGCACTGAGTGAGGTCCCCAATCACAGCCCCTCCCATATTGTTTGTAAGGTCTAACTCCCTGTTACTCTCAAAGAAAAAGCAGCAAAAATAAAAAGTAGAAGACAAGCAATCTCACTTATACAATAATTAAGCTGGCTTATACTTATCTATCTTTGTGTGGTACTTGGTCCTTCACTTTTATGCAGCCGTAGTACTCTCTCCTGCGGCACCTATACCCCACTTAGCAGTTGCAGTTATTCCAGCTCACTGCACCTCCTTTTCACTCGGCTTCCAGCTCCTGCTAATAAAAAAAAAAAATGCACCTCACACATGCACAATCACAGCTCCTCTGCTACTCCAAGTAAGAGACCCTCTCACTCACTCACAAGGTCAGCCCCTTGCAGCATCACCAAAAGTTTAATGGTACTGCAAATGTGTGTTCCTGATTGTGTATTATAAAACTCACCTTTTTGCTGTTTACAACTCACACTGAGAAATCCAAGCAGCTCTTAAAAAATACAAGCCTTTACACAGAGCAAGCTCCAAAGAGTCTAATCACTGCTTATATAGGTTCAGCCAGCTGCTTTAGTCAGCCCCTCCTCCTCCTCCTCCTGATTACTCACACCTGAGTTAACCCCTCTGGCTTTTCACCTCACACTTTTTTTTTTCCCTCAAAAAAAAACTCCAGTACAGATATATTAAAACAAAAAAGAAACAGTATAGATACAAACAATCAGATTAACTTTCTCTCACAATATTACTATCCCTATATGGATAGACAGATATTAATCAGAGTTCACCTTTTTGCTGTTTACAACTCACACTTAAAAATCCAAGCAGCACTTAAAAAATACAAGCCTTTACACAGAGCCGTTTTCAGGGAGTTTCTGGAAAAACGCAGGCGTGTCCAAGCGTTTGCAGGGCGGGTGTCTGACGTCAATTCCAGGACCGGACAGGCTGAAGTGATCGTAGCGGCTGAGTAAGGTCAGAGCTACTCAGAAACTGCACAAACTTTTTGTACAGGGCGGCTGCACATGCGATCGCACACTTGCAAAGAGAAAATACACTCCCCTATAGGCTGCGACTATCTGATCGCAGCGCTGCAAAAAATAGCTGGCGTGCGATCAGGTCTGAATTAGGCCCCTGATCGTAGCAGCAAATTTGTTAGCAGTTGGGCAAAACCATGTACACTGCAGGTGGGGCAGATGTAATATGTGCAGAGGGAGTTAGTTTCAGAGTCAATCACTGCAATGGCTGCGATCGCACCCTGAAGCCCAGTGTGCAGTGCAGATAGGAATGACTGGCGTTATTTGAATTGGGGCACTAGTGTGTGGCCATACCCCTTCCCAAAAGAACACGCCCCTTTTTGGGCTGCGCACCGAATGTGTGCACTGTTTTTATTTAAAATATAGGGGGTACGAACACCAAAATGAGGATTGCTATGGGTGATGGTGCTGGGAAAGGGAAAGAGGCGCAGGGTCAGAGGTGGAACTAGCGGTGGTGCTAGGGGACACAAGCCAAAATCTTGCCTAGGGCATTATATTGGTTAGGGCCGGCTCTGCCCGCTACCATGAGACAGTGCCCAGGGGCTGGATGCTTAAAAATATAGATTTGCTGTCTGGGGCAAGTGTAAGAACCTAGATGACAAAAGGGTTAGTGCAGTAGAATGGGTTTTTAAAAACTTTTTAGTGCTCTCTGCCCGATCCCCTGTGGTTCGTCTTATTTTTAACCTTCAACTTTATACAACAAACTGTTTTCATGTTATTAGTTGGTAAGAAGAATATAATTGTGATTTTGCGGGTTCGGTTTTTGGAACACATTTTCTAGATGTGTATTTTATGATGGTTGTACTGTTAGATTTGTATTTTTTGTATTAGTGTTTTTGTTTTGGATAGGGATGCACTAATTAGCTGTTGTAACCTTTTTGGGACCCCATGCTGAGATATATACTTTAAGTCAGTGGTTCCCAAACTTTTTTCAATCACGGTGCCCTAGAGTATTAGAATTTCTCTGACGTCCTAGTGGATGCTGGGACTCCGTCAGGACCATGGGGATTAGCGGCTCCGCAGGAGACAGGGCACAAAAATAAAAGCTTTAGGACTAAGTGGTGTGCACTGGCTCCTCCCCCTATGACCCTCCTCCAAGCCTCAGTTAGGTTTTTGTGCCCGTCCGAGCAGGGTGCAATCTAGGTGGCTCTCCTAAAGAGCTGCTTAGAAAAAGTTATTAGGTTTTTTATTTTCAGTGAGTCCTGCTGGCAACAGGCTCACTGCAACGAGGGACTTAGGGGAGAAGAAGTGAACTCACCTGCGTGCAGGATGGATTGGCTTCTTAGGCTACTGGACACCATTAGCTCCAGAGGGATCGAACACAGGCCCAGCCATGGAGTCCGGTCCCGAAGCCGCGCCGCCGACCCCCTTGCAGATGCTGAAAAGTGAAGAGGTCCAGAAACCGGCGGCAGAAGACTTTTCAGTCTTCATGAGGCAATGAAGGAGGCTTTGCATATCTCTGATACTGCAAGTACCACAAAAAGGGGTATTATGTGGGGTCTGAAAAAACTACCTGTAGTTTTTCCTGAATCAGAGGAATTGAATGAAGTGTGTGATGAAGCGTGGGTTAACCCCGATAGAAAACTGCTAATTTCAAAGAAGTTATTGGCATTATATCCTTTCCCGCCAGAGGTTAGGGCGCGCTGGGAAACACCCCCTAGGGTGGATAAGGCACTCACACGCTTATCAAAACAAGTGGCGTTACCGTCTCCTGAAACGGCCGCCCTCAAGGATCCAGCTGATAGGAGGCTGGAAACTACCCTGAAAAGTATATACACTCATACTGGTGTTATACTGCGACCAGCCATCGCCTCTGCATGGATGTGCAGTGCTGGGGTGGTTTGGTCGGATTCCCTGACTGAAAATATTGATACCCTGGATAGGGACAGTATTTTATTGACTATAGAGCAATTAAAGGATGCTTTTCTTTATATGCGAGATGCTCAGAGGGATATTTGCACTCTGGCATCGAGAGTAAGTGCGATGTCCATATCTGCCAGAAGAAGTTTATGGACGCGACAGTGGTCAGGTGATGCGGATTCCAAACGGCATATGGAAGTATTGCCGTATAAAGGGGAGGAATTATTTGGGGTCGGTCTATCGGATTTGGTGGCCACGGCAACAGCCGGGAAATCCACCTTTTTACCTCAGGTCCCCTCCCAACAGAAAAAGACACCGTCTTTTCAGCCGCAGTCCTTTCGTTCCTATAAGAACAAGCGGGCAAAAGGACAGTCATATCTGCCCCGAGGCAAAGGAAAGGGTAAGAGTGCACCAAGCAGCTCCCTCCCAGGAGCAGAAGCCCTCCCCGACTTCTGCAAAGCCCTCAGCATGACGTTGGGGCTTTACAAGCGGACTCAGGGGCGGTGGGGGGTCGACTCAAGAATTTCAGCGCACAGTGGGCTCACTCACAGGTGGACCCCTGGATCCTGCAGGTAGTATCTCAGGGTTACAGGTTGGAATTCGAGAAGTCTCCCCCTCGCCGGTTCCTAAAGTCTGCTCTGCCAACGTCCCCCTCAGACAGGGCGACGGTATTGGAAGCCATTCACAAGCTGTATTCTCAGCAGGTGATAGTCAAGGTACCCCTCCTACAACAGGGAAAGGGGTATTATTCCACACTATTTGTGGTACCGAAGCCGGACGGCTCGGTAAGACCTATTCTAAATCTGAAATCTTTGAACCTGTACATACAAAAATTCAAGTTCAAGATGGAGTCACTCAGAGCAGTGATAGCGAATCTGGAAGAAGGGGACTTTATGGTGTCCCTGGACATCAAGGATACTTACCTGCATGTCCCAATTTGCCCTTCACATCAAGGGTACCTCAGGTTCGTGGTGCAAAACTGTCATTATCAGTTTCAGACGCTGCCGTTTGGATTGTCCACGGCACCTCGGGTCTTTACCAAGGTAATGGCCGAAATGATGTTTCTTCTGCGAAGAAAAGGCGTATTAATTATCCCTTACTTGGACGATCTCCTGATAAGGGCAAGGTCCAGAGAACAGCTGGGGGACGTAGTAGCACTAACCCAAGTAGTGCTGCAACAGCACGGGTGGATTCTGAATTTTCCAAAATCTCAATTGACCCCGACGACACGTCTGCTGTTCCTGGGAATGATTCTGGACACGGTTCAGAAAAAGGTGTTTCTTCCGGAGGAGAAAGCCAGGGAGTTATCCGAACTTGTCAGGAACCTCCTAAAACCAGGAAAAGTGTCTGTGCATCAATGCACAAGAGTCCTGGGAAAAATGGTGGCTTCTTACGAAGCGATTCCATTCGGCAGATTCCACGCACGAACTTTTCAGTGGGATCTGCTGGACAAATGGTCCGGATCGCATCTGCAGATGCATCAGCGGATAACTTTGTCTCCACGGACAAGGGTGTCTCTTCTGTGGTGGTTGCAGAGTGCTCATCTGTTAGAGGGCCGCAGATTCGGCATACAGGACTGGGTCCTGGTGACCACGGATGCCAGTCTGAGAGGCTGGGGAGCGGTCACACAGGGAAGAAACTTCCAGGGAGTGTGGTCAAGCCTGGAGATGTCTCTTCACATAAATATACTGGAGCTAAGAGCGATTTACAATGCTCTAAGCCTGGCAAAACCTCTGCTTCAGGGTCAGCCGGTGTTGATCCAGTCGGACAACATCACGGCAGTCGCCCACGTAAACAGACAGGGCGGCACAAGAAGCAGGAGGGCAATGGCAGAAGCTGCAAGGATTCTTCGCTGGGCGGAAGGTCATGTGATAGCACTGTCAGCAGTGTTCATTCCGGGAGTGGACAACTGGGAAGCGGACTTCCTCAGCAGACACGATCTACACCCGGGAGAGTGGGGACTTCATCCAGAAGTCTTCCACATGATTGTGAACCGTTGGGAAAAACCAAAGGTGGATATGATGGCGTCCCGCCTCAACAAAAAACTGGACAGGTATTGCGCCAGGTCAAGAGACCCTCAGGCAATAGCTGTGGACGCTCTGGTAACACCGTGGGTGTTCCAGTCAGTGTATGTGTTTCCTCCTCTGCCTCTCATACCAAAAGTACTGAGAATTATACGGCAAAGGGGAGTAAGAACGATACTCGTGGCTCCGGATTGGCCAAGAAGAACTTGGTACCCGGAACTTCAGGAGATGCTCACGGAAGATCCGTGGCCTCTACCTCTAAGACGGGACCTGCTTCAGCAGGGACCGTGTCTATTCCAAGACTTACCGCGGCTGCGTTTGACGGCATGGCGGTTGAACGCCGAATTCTAAGGGAAAAAGGCATTCCGGACGAGGTCATCCCTACCCTGGTAAAAGCCAGGAAGGAGGTGACTGCACAACATTATCACCGCATTTGGAGAAAATATGTTGCGTGGTGTGAGGCCAGGAAGGCCCCGACGGAGGAATTTAAGCTGGGTCGATTCTTACATTTCCTGCAAACAGGATTGTCTATGGGCCTCAAATTAGGGTCCATTAAGGTTCAAATTTCGGCCCTGTCGATTTTCTTCCAGAAAGAATTGGCTTCAGTTCCTGAAGTCCAGACTTTTGTAAAAGGAGTACTACATATACAGCCCCCGGTTGTGCCCCCAGTGGCTCCGTGGGATCTTAATGTAGTTTTGGATTTTCTCAAATCCCATTGGTTTGAGCCACTCAAATCGGTGGATTTGAAATATCTTACATGGAAAGTAACCATGCTACTGGCCCTGGCTTCAGCCAGGAGAGTGTCAGAATTGGCGGCTTTATCGTATAAAAGCCCATATCTGATTTTCCATTCGGACAGGGCAGAACTGCGGACGCGTCCTCAGTTTCTGCCTAAGGTGGTTTCAGCGTTTCACCTGAACCAGCCTATTGTGGTGCCTGCGGCTACTAGCGATTTGGAGGATTCCAAGTTGCTGGACGTTGTCAGGGCATTGAAAATATATATTTCAAGGACGGCTGGAGTCAGAAAATCTGACTCGCTGTTTATACTGTATGCACCCAACAAGCTGGGTGCTCCTGCTTCTAAGCAGACGATTGCTCGTTGGATTTGTAGCACAATTCAACTTGCACATTCTGTGGCAGGCCTGCCACAGCCTAAATCTATCAAGGCCCATTCCACAAGGAAGGTGGGCTCATCTTGGGCGGCTGCCCGAGGGGTCTCGGTATTACAACTCTGCCGAGCAGCTACGTGGTCGGGGGAGAACACGTTTGTAAAATTCTACAAATTTGATACCCTGGCTAAAGAGGACCTGGAGTTCTCTCATTCGGTGCTGCAGAGTCATCCGCACTCTCCCGCCCGTTTGGGAGCTTTGGTATAATCCCCATGGTCCTGACGGAGTCCCAGCATCCACTAGGACGTCAGAGAAAATAAGATTTTACTTACCGATAAATCTATTTCTCGTAGTCCGTAGTGGATGCTGGGCGCCCATCCCAAGTGCGGATTGTCTGCAATACTTGTACATAGTTATTGTTACAAAAAAATCGGGTTGTTATTGTTGTGAGCCGTCTGTTCAGAGGCTCCTACGTTTGTCATACTGTTAACTGGGTTCAGATCACAAGTTGTACGGTGTGATTGGTGTGGCTGGTATGAGTCTTACCCGGGATTCAAAATCCTTCCTTATTGTGTACGCTCGTCCGGGCACAGTATCCTAACTGAGGCTTGGAGGAGGGTCATAGGGGGAGGAGCCAGTGCACACCACTTAGTCCTAAAGCTTTTATTTTTGTGCCCTGTCTCCTGCGGAGCCGCTAATCCCCATGGTCCTGACGGAGTCCCAGCATCCACTACGGACTCCGAGAAATAGATTTATCGGTAAGTAAAATCTTATTTTTTTTTGAAGGCACCCCTAGGACAAAGGTTTCTTATTGAGAAATTTGGAAACAAATATTAAATTAAGTAAATTGTGTATATATGTCATCCTTAGGGTCAGTTGTGTGGTGAGGGACAGGATTTGCTTCTGTTTGTCCACATATTTTATGATTGTCAGAAACCAGCACTGTTTTGCCTATTACATAGACCAGAAATAATTTTGATTGATCCTGGACCGCCAACCCAGGGCACTCCTGAAAGTGTCTTGAGGCACCCCAGGGTGCCACGGCACGCAGTTTGAGAATCACTGCTTTAACCCCTTCAGTGGTATGCCCGGAAAACTTCCGGGGCTAGCTGCGCTGTGCAGACTGTCTACCCCGGAAATTTTCCGGGGCATGCCACTACTCCCCCTCCCTCCTCCGCGCACTCCGCTCAGCTGATGGACTTTTGCAGAATGACACGATCATGTCGTGACATCATAACGCGATCGCGTCATTCCGCAAAACTCCGCCAGCCGAGCAGAGTACAATGGAGGAAAGGGGGGGGGGGGGGGGAGGATGATAGTGCTGGCGGACTAGTGCCCACCAGCAAATGTTACCGGCTTGGGATGGCCATCGGTGGGTTATCCATCGATGACACCATCAATGGTACCATTGATGGATAGCCTCGATGGTGTAAAACCATATGGAATGAATCCATCTATGGTTTTACCCATCGATGGTCATCCCTGCATTACTGTACAAATGTGGACCAATCAGAGCCCGGGGGCATGGCTTAGCAGGTGTCAGGGGGCGGGGCTAAGCTCAGTGCCCTGACACTTTGAGGGAAAAAATTTTTTGGTAGCACTGATCCATCGATGGTGGGAAACCATCTGGTTCTCCCCATCGATGGTAAAAGTATTCAACATCAGTCATACACCATCAACAATTTTGAATCATCGATGGTCGATGGCCATCCCTAGCTACCCCTAGGCAACGAGCATTCCCTAAGGCAACAAACATTCCCCTTGGCAACGAGCAAGGATCCCAGTGTATAAAACCCCTGGCAAAAAGCATGACACAGAGTGTGAAACCCCTGGCAACACGAATGAAACCCTTAGCAATGCGCATGAAACCCCTGGTGCAGGTAAATAAAATTAAAAACCAACCCTGGGAGGTGTGACCAAATTCCAAAAAGTCACCACTGAAGGGGTTAAGTGATACAGTATAATGAAGGTGACCTTGGTGCATCTATTTGGCAGCGTAGTAGTATAATAATAATAATAATAATAATAATAATAATATAAATAATATAAGGTCTTTCCCAGAGCCTTTCAAAAGTAATACATTGATTAATTGAGGTAAGATAGCCACACCTCATATTTTGGTTTGCACATTTCTCTATCGTCCTAGTGGATGCTGGGGTTCCTGAAAGGACCATGGGGAATAGCGGCTCCGCAGGAGACAGGGCACAAAAAGTAAAGCTTTAGGATCAGGTGGTGTGCACTGGCTCCTCCCCCTATGACCCTCCTCCAAGCCTCAGTTAGATTTTTGTGCCCGGCCGAGAAGGGTGCAATCTAGGTGGCTCTCCTAAAGAGCTGCTTAGAAAAGTTTAGCTTAGGTTTTTTATTTTACAGTGAGTCCTGCTGGCAACAGGATCACTGCAACGAGGGACTTAGGGGAGAAGAAGTGAACTCACCTGCGTGCAGGATGGATTGGCTTCTTTGGCTACTGGACATTAGCTCCAGAGGGACGATCACAGGTACAGCCTGGATGGTCACCGGAGCCTCGCCGCCGGCCCCCTTGCAGATGCTGAAAAGAGAAGAAGGTCCAGAATCGGCGGCAGAAGACTCCTCAGTCTTCTTAAGGTAGCGCACAGCACTGCAGCTGTGCGCCATTGCTCTCAGCACACTTCACACGGCAGTCACTGAGGGTGCAGGGCGCTGGGAGGGAGGGGGGCGCCCTGGGAGGCAATGTAAACCTATTTTTTGGCAAAAAATACCTCACATATAGCCTCCGGGGGCTATATGGAGATATTTAACCCCTGCCAGAATCCGTTGAAGAGCGGGAGACGAGCCCGCCGAAAAAGGGGCGGGGCCTATCTCCTCAGCACACAGCGCCATTTTCCCTCACAGAAAGGCTGGAGGGAAGGCTCCCAGGCTCTCCCCTGCACTGCACTACAGAAACAGGGTTAAAACAGAGAGGGGGGGCACTAATTTGGCGTTAGAAATATATAAAAAGATGCTATAAGGGAAAACACTTATATAAGGTTGTCCCTATATAATTATAGCGTTTTTTGGTGTGTGCTGGCAAACTCTCTCTCTGTCTCTCCAAAGGGCTAGTGGGTCCTGTCCTCTATCAGAGCATTCCCTGTGTGTGTGCTGTGTGTCGGTACGTGTGTGTCGACATGTATGAGGACGATGTTGGTGAGGAGGCGGAGCAATTGCCTGTAATGGTGATGTCACTCTCTAGGGAGTCGACACCGGAATGGATGGCTTATTTAGGGAATTACGTGATAATGTCAACACGCTGCAAGGTCGGGAGACGGCCGACAAACAATTAGTACCGGTCCAGACGTCTCAAAAACACCGTCAGGGGTTTTAAAACGCCCGTTTACCTTAGTCGGTCGACACAGACACAGACACTGAATCCAGTGTCGACGGTGAATAAACAAACGTATTCCTTATTAGGGCCACACGTTAAGGGCAATGAAGGAGGTGTTACATATTTCTGATACTACAAGTACCACAAAAGAGGGTATTATGTGGGATGTGAAAAAACTACCTGTAGTTTTTCCTGAATCAGATAAATTAAATGCGTGGGTTCCCCCCGATAGAAAATTATTGGCGGTATACCCTTTCCCGCCAGAAGTTAGGGCGCGTTGGGAAACACCCCTTAGGGTGGATAAGGCGCTCACACGCTTATCAAAACAAGTGGCGGTACCGTCTATAGATAGGGCCGTCCTCAAGGAGCCAGCTGACAAGAGGCTGGAAAATATCATATAAAAGTATATACACACATACTGGTGTTATACTGCGACCAGCGATCGCCTCAGCCTGGATGTGCAGAGCTGGGGTGGCTTGGTCGGATTCCCTGACTAAAAATATTGATACCCTTGACAGGGACAGTATTTTATTGACTATAGAGCATTTAAAGGATGCATTTCTATATATGCGAGATGCACAGAGGGATATTTGCACTCTGGCATCAAGAGTAAGTGCGATGTCCATATCTGCCAGAAGATGTTTATGGACACGACAGTGGTCAGGTGATGCAGATTCCAAACGGCACAAAGGTGTATTGCCGTATAAAGGAAGAGGAGTTATTTGGGGTCGGTCCATCGGACCTGGTGGCCACGGCAACTGCTGGAAAATCCACCGTTTTTACCCTAAGTCACATCTCTGCAGAAAAAGACACCGTCTTTTCAGCCTCAGTCCTTTCGTCCCTATAAGAGTCATATTTGCCCAGGGATAGAGGAAAGGGAAGAAGACTGCAGCAGGCAGCCCATTCCCAGGAACAGAAGCCTTCCACCGCTTCTGCCAAGCTCTCAGCATGACGCTGGGACCGTACAGGACCCCTGGATCCTACAAGTAGTATCCCAGGGGTACAGATTGGAATGTCGAAACGTTTCCCCCTCGCAGGCTCCTGAAGTCTGCTTTACCAAGGTATCCCTCCGACAAGGAGGCAGTATGGGAAAAAATTCACAAGCTGTATTCCCAGCAGGTGATAATCAAATTACCCCTCCTACAACAAGGAAAGGGGTATTATTCCACACTATATTGTGGTACTGAAGCCAGAAGGCTAGGTGAGACCTATTCTAAATCTAAAAAAATTTGAACACTTACAAAGGTTCAAATCAAGATGGAGTCACTCAGAGCAGTGATAACGAACCAGGAAGAAGGGGACTATATAGTGTCCCGGGACATCAGGGATGCTTACCTCCATGTCCCAAATTTGCCCTTCTCACTAAGGGTACCTCAGGTTCGTGGTATAGAACTGTCACTGTCAGTTTCAGACGCTGCCGTTTGGATTGTCCACGGCACCCCGGGTCTTTACCAAGGTAATGGCCGAAATGATGATTCTTCTTCGAAGAAAAGGCGTCTTAATTACCCCTTACTTGGACGATCTCCTGATAAGGGCAAAGTCCAGGGAACAGTTGGAGGTCGGAGTAGCACTATCTCGGATACTGCTACAACAGCACGGATGGATTCTAAATATTCCAAAATCGCAGCTGATCCTGACGACACGTCTGCTGTGCCTAGGGATGATTCTGGACACAGTCCAGAAAAAGGTGTTTCTCCCGGAAGAGAAAGCCAGGGAGTTATCCGAGCTAGTCAAGAACCTCCTAAAACCAGGAAAAGTGTCAGTGCATCATTGCACAAGGGTCCTGGTAAAAATGGTGGCTTCCTACGAAGCAATTCCATTCGGCAGATTTCACGCAAGAACTTTTCAGTGGGATCTGCTGGACAAATGGTCCGGATCGCATCTTCAGATGCATCAGCGGATAACCCTATATCCAAGGACAAGGGTGTCTCTCCTGTGGTGGTTACAGAGTGCTCATCTTCTAGAGGGCCGCAGATTCGGCATTCAGGATTGGATGCTGGTGACCACGGAGGCCAGCCCGAGAGGCTGGGGAGCAGTCACACAAGGAAAAAATTTCCAGGGAGTGTGATCAAGTCTGGAGACTTTTCTCCACATAAATATACTGGAGCTAAGGGTAAATTTATAATGCTCTAAGCTTAGCAAGACCTCTGCTTCAAGGTCAGCCGGTATTGATCCAGTGGGAAAAACATCACGGCAGTCGCCCACGTAAACAGACAGGGCGGCACAAGAAGCAGGAGGGCAATGGCAAAAACTGCAAGGACTTTTCGCTAGGCGGAAAATCATGTGATAGCACTGTCAGCAGTGTTTCATTCCGGGAGTGGAAACTGGGAAGCAGACTTCCTCAGCAGGCACGACCTCCACCCGGGAGAGTGGAAACTTCATCGGGAAGTTTTTCCACATGATTGTGAACCGTTGGGAAATACCAAAGGTGGACATGATGGCGTCCCGTCTGAACAAAAAACGGGACAGGTATTGCGCCAGGTCAAGAGACCCTCAGGCAATAGCTGTGGACGTTCTGGTAACACCGTGGGTGTACCAGTCGGTGTATGTGTTCCCTCCTCTGCTTCTCATACCTAAGGTACTGAGAATTATAAGACGTAGAGGAGTAAGAACTATACTCATGGCTCCGGATTGGCCAAGAAGGACTTGGTTCCCGGAACTTCAAGAGATGCTCACAGAGGACTTATGGCCTCTGCCGCTAAGAAGGGACTTGCTTCAGCAAGTACCATGTCTGTTCCAAGACTTACCGCAGCTGCGTTTGACGGCATGGCGGTGGAACGCCGGATCCTAAGGGAAAAAGGCATTCCGGAAGAGGTCATTCCTACCCTGGTCAAAGCCAGGAAGGAGGTGACCGCACAACATTATCACCACATGTGGCGAAAATATGTTGCGTGGTGTGAGGCCAGGAAGGCCCCACGAAGAAATTTCAACTCGGTCGATTCCTGCATTTCCTGCAAACAGGAGTGTCTATGGGCCTCAAATTGGGGCCCATTAAGGTTCAAATTTCGGCCCTGTCGATTTTCTTCCAGAAAGAATTGGCTTCAGTTCCTGAAGTCCAGAAGTTTGTCAAGGGAGTATTGCATATACAACCCCCTTTTGTGCCTCCAGTGGCACTGTGGGATCTCAACGTAGTTCTGGGATTCCTCAAATCACATTGGTTTAAAACCAGTCAAATCTGTGGATTTGAAGCATCTCACATGAAAAGTGACCATGCTCTTGGCTCTGGCCTGGGCCAGGCGAGTGTCAAATTGGTGGGTTTTTTCTCAAAAAAGCCCATATCTATTTGTCCATTCGGACAGGGCAGAGCTGCGGACTCGTCCCCAGTTCTCTCCCTAAGGTGGTGTCAGTGTTTCACCTGAACCAGCTTATTGTGGTGCCTTGCGCCTACTAGGGACTTGGAGGACTCCAAGTTGCTGGATGTTGTCAGGGCCCTGAAAGTATAGGTTCCAGGACGGCTGGAGTCAGGAAAACTGACTTGCTGTTATCCTGTATGCACCCAACAAACTGGGTGCTCTTGCTTCTAAGCAGACTATTGCTAGTTGGATGTGTAATACAATTCAGCTTGCACATTCTGTGGCAGGCCTGCCACAGCCAAAATATGTAAATGCCCATTCCACAAGGAAGGTGGGCTCATCTTGGGCGGCTGCCCGAGGGGTCTCGGCTTTACAACTTTGCCGAGCGGCTATTTAGTCAGGGGCAAACACGTTTGTAAAATCCTACAAATTTGATACCCTGGCTAAGGAGGACCTGGAGTTCTCTCATTCGGTGCTGCAGAGTCATCCGCACTCTCCCGCCCGTTTGGGAGCTTTGGTATAATCCCCATGGTCCTTTCAGGAACCCCAGCATCCACTAGGACGATAGAGAAAATAAGAATTTACTTACCGATAATTCTATTTCTCGTAGTCCGTAGTGGATGCTGGGCGCCCATCCCAAGTGCGGATTATCTGCATTACTTGTACATAGTTACAAAAATCGGGTTATTATTGTTGTGAGCCATCTTTTCAGAGGCTCCGCTGTTATCATACTGTTAACTGGGTTCAGATCACAGGTTGTACAGTGTGATTAGTGTGGCTGGTATGAGTCTTACCCGGGATTCAAAATCCTTCCTTATTGTGTACGCTCGTCCGGGCACAGTATCCTAACTGAGGCTTGGAGGAGGGTCATAGGGGGAGGAGCCAGTGCACACCACCTGATCCTAAAGCTTTACTTTTTGTGCCCTGTCTCCTGCGGAGCCGCTATTCCCCATGGTCCTTTCAGGAACCCCAGCATCCACTACGGACTCCGAGAAATAGAATTATCGGTAAGTAAATTCTTATTTTTTGATGGTCCCCTTTTGCCCGCAATGGTACGATATTAGCCACTGGTGGGAAGCATGGATGACCCGCATGATGTTTAAACAGATGTGCTATGGCCACTAATGGCATTGGCGGCACATGCGCGGTTGACGTGGTATTCGAGAATTGTATTTAAATCCCAAAAGAGGACGGAAGTCAATGTGAGCATTGCGCAGATGGCGTTCACGGATGCCTGGCCTAGTGGGACATCCCTATCTATCTGTATGCCGGGCGGGCTGTGTCGCTCGGCCAGCCCCCTTCACTGTGTAAAAAAAAAAAGGTGAAGAAAAGAATTGCGCAATTGCAACAAGAATATTAATCCAATATTGTATAATTTATTCAATACACATACAAGAAAAAGACAATAAAAAAAGAAAATAAAACACAAGTGTTAAATAAAAGGGGAATATTGTCCCTCAAAACACAGCAAATAGACTTAATTAATGAGACACATATTTAAACAGGGTGTGGTATGTAGGGTCGACCACACTTAGGGGGCGTTTACTAAGCAGTGATAAGAGCGGAGTAGTGAGCCAGTGGAGAAATTTCCCCATCAACCAATCAGCAACTCTGTATCATTTTATAGTATGCAAATTATAGATGTTCCTTCAGTGCTGATTGGTTGCCGTGAGCACTTCTCCACTGGCTCACTTCTCTGCTCTTATCACTGCTTAGTAAATGTACCCCTTTGTCGACAGTGTCTAGGTCGACCACTATTGGTCGACAGTAAGTAGGTTGACATGAGTTTTTTCACTTTTTTTGGGTGTTGTTTTCTCCATACAGTGGGGGTTATTCCGAGTTGATCGCACGTAGCAACTTTTTGCTGCTCGTGCAATCAGCTTGACGCCGCCTATGGTGGAGTGTATTTTAGCAAAGCAGGGCTGCGATCGCTTGTGCAGCTCTGCTATGCTAAAAAAGTATCCTGTAAAACAAGACTAGCCCTGCAGTTACTTACCCTGTGCGATGGATCCAGCGACGAAGGTCCCGGAATTGACGTCAGACATTCGTCCTCCAAACACCTGGACACGCCTGCGTTCGGATCTCCACGCCCGGAAAACAGTGAGTCGACGCACCGGAACGCCTTCCTCCTGTCAATCTTCTTGCGGTCGCCACTGCGACCGCATTCTTCGTACGCGGCGTCGCTGCCTGGCGACGGCCGTCGCCGGGCAACGATGCGCCTGTGCAATGCGGCTGCCGCGCATGCACAGTTCTGACCTGTTCGCACCGCTGCGATGAACCGCAGCGTGCGAACGGGTCGGAATGACCCCCAGTGACCAGAAACCCCAATTAGTGCACCGTGTTCCCTCGATCCGCTACCTCTGCGCTCGGCACAGGTCACTATTCCCATTTGTAGTCCACGTGGATGGTTGAGTATGAAAAATGTAAAAAAAAAAAAGTAAAATGTGAAAAATGCATGTCGACCTTTTGTCATGTCAACCTTTTGGCATGTCGACCTAGAGTCCCTGTCGACCTTGAAACCATGTTGACCTACTTACTGTCGACCAATAGTGGTCGACCTAGACGTTGTCAAAATAAATGTGGTCTACCTAGTGCACTTGTATAGGACAGTCAATTGTCATGTATCCAAACAAGTTAAAATCCCCTGCTTGAACGTAGCGTCCTCAGGTCCCGTCACTCCCTTAAGTTCCGTTTAGCTGCAAGTACCCACCGGAGCAACAGCAGATCGATGCTGGGTGTGATGACGCATATGTGGACGCTTCACGTCACTTTCGCTGTGTGGCTGGACCAGCCCAACTGGTCATTGGACCCACTGGCATTTGCCAAAAGTGCCAGATGACCAGTCCAGGGCTGCCACCCCCCCTCCTCAACTGGAATTTAAATAAAGTAAAAATACCCATACCACACACCTGTCTCTTCCAGTCCTTCTTGTTGGCTGACAGTGCTGCAGGCTGCTGCTACCTCAAGGGTGAGGAGGGTGTCTACAGGCAGCAGAATGGACAGTGGCGCTGCTGCTGCTGCAGCTTGCTCTCACCTCCAGTCTGCATCAGTAAATGAGTGTACACATAAATGTAAAATCGAGAGCCGGCCTTAGGCATAGGCAAACTAGGCAAATGCCTAGGGCATTTGGTATGCTTAGGGGCACCAGCAGCTTCTGCTGATTAAAATGATATGCGGCATGCCTATACTCTGTGTGTGACTGCGGCTGTATCTGCATACGAAATGCTACATTGCAGTGTATTCCTGGAAATCACTGTAATGTAGCATTTCGTATGCAGATACAGCCACAGTCGCACACAGAATATAGGCATGCTGCATATCGTTTTAATCAGCAGAAGTTGCTTGTGCATCCTAGCCACAAAGTAATGCAAATAAAATGCATTTTCATAAACAAAAGGCGCCCGACTTTAGCAGAGCTGCCAGCTGACTCATGCCAGGCTTCTCCTGCAGAGCTGGTGGTGGTGCTAGGGGGCACCAGCCAAAATCTTGCCTAGGGCATCATATTAGTTAGGGCCGGCTCTGGTAAAATCCCACTAAAATAACCCCATTTCTAATATAATGTAGAGGCCAGTGGCATATCAAATAAAGTTAACTTAAACAAAAAAAAGTAAAAAAAAAAACAACCCAGCTGTTTTGAGGAGTGACAGAGCGGTTGGGAGAGGAGAGCTGGTGACGCCATTGAGCAGAGACGAGCTGCCGAGAGGAGACACATAAGCAGAAAACTGATATAAGCCACAGTAATAGAGAGAGTAAGCAGAATGCACTTGTCCTGCATTGTCTTGTACTGTAAGTCGCTGTTTTCTTATATTGTTCATGTACTTTGAGGGTTATTCAGACCTGATCGCTAGCAGGTGATTTTTGCGGCCCTGCGTTCGGATAGTCGCCGCCTACAGGGGGGAGTGTATTTTAGCTGTGCAAGTGTGTGATCACAAGTGTAGCACAACTGTACAAACAGATCTTGTGTAGTCTCTGCGCAGCCCGGGACTTACTCAGCCGCTCCCATCACATCAGCCTGTCCGGGACCAGAATTGACATCAGACACCCACCCTGCAAATGCTTGGGCACGCCTGCGCTTTTCCAACCACTCCCTGAAAACAGTCAGTTGCCGCTCACAAACGCCCTCTTACTGTCAGTCTCCTTGCGATCGCCCATGCGAATGGATCCTTCGCACAAACATGTCGCTGAGCGGTGATCAGCTTTGTACCCGTGCGACATTCCTGCGCATTGCGGTGCATGTGCAAATTGTGTCTGCCCGCTGTGCGAAAACGCACAGCAGCGCTCAGGCCTGAATTACCCCCTTTGTTAGGCGCTGCAGAATCCTTGTGGTGCCATATAAATAACGACGAATAATAGACAGACACAGCAATGATAGAGCAACAGAACTGCATGGTGTCAAGAGAGTTTAAGGTGTTATACCTACACTGATCTGCCTACTGTAAATATAGATTGACTCCCACAAGTGTCCTTTAAGTTGTGTATAAAAATACACCTACCTGGTAGGTTGTAATTATAATCATACACTTTTTTTGTTCCTTTCCATATGCATGCCATGTGCAGCACATAAGGAAGCAGTTTGCTGCTTCGCTAAAACAGGTGCATACGTCAGTTCAAACAGTGGGCCTAATGCAGACTGGAACGCAGCAGCGGTCACAGTCTGAAGCCCGATTGACAGGCAGAGGCTGGGCGGTCAGGGGCATGTGGGTGGCGTTGGGACAGTGTTGCAGCAGCGTTGGGGGGGGGCGTGGTCCAGACAACGCAGGCGTGTCCGGACCATTTGCATGGAGGGTCGCGGCGGCTGCTTGACATCACGGGCAAAAATATGGCGGGCAGCTACTTTCCAGGTGCGAAAGCATCGATGCTGTCCGATGCTTTCGCACAAGTGCGGTGGTGGTGGTGGGAGGGGGGGGAGGGCATACCACGGGTGGCGGACTACCCCTGTGCTGGTAATCCTCCCGCATGTCAGAGATTGTGATCATAGGTGTGCATTTTTTTGCACATCTACGATCAGCTCTGAATCACCTCCAGTGTCAGGGGAAGCCGAGCATCTCCTGACCATAGCTGTTGCCTACCCTGACCCCTTCTGTTGCTAATACCTATACTATACAACATTCATGAATTCAACTTGAGAATTCTTTGTTATTCAGTCACACTGGTGGTCATTCCGAGTTGATTGCACGCTGCAACTTTTTGCAGCCCGTGCGATCAACTAGTCGCTGCCTATGTGGGGAGTGGTTTTTTTTGCATAGCAAGGCTGCGATCGCTTGTGCAGCTTTGCTATGCAAAAAAAGTTTTGCGCAGAACAAGACCAGGGTAAGAGTTACTTACCCTGTGCGATGAATCCAGCGTTGCAGGTCCCGGAATTGACGTCAGACATCCGCCCTCCAAACGCCTGCGTTTGGATCTCCACGCCCAGAAAATGGTGAGTTGCCATCCAGTTCTGCCTTCCTCCTGTCAATCTTCTTGCGATCACTTTCTTCGTTAGGGGCGTCACTGCCCGGTGACGGCCGTCACTGGGCAACGACGTGCCTGTGCAATGCAGCCGCAGCGCATACGCAGTTCTGACCCAATTGCACGGCTGCGACGAAGCGCAGTGTGCGATCAGGTCGGAATGACCCCCACTGTCTTCTATTACATTTCAAGATACTGACATACCTGGGATTCAAACCCATTGTCTGACTGCAATAACACAGGCAATCTATACATTGAGCTATGTGCCCTTACATATAAAAGGTAGATAATTCTAAGCTTGGGAATTCTAACTATTTGAAGCTTACCTTGTACTATGTGAAAAAATTATCAGCATTGCAGCTGAGTAGATCTATGTAGTGTGTGGATGCAAGGGATTGGATCGGATGTGTGGCTGCACACTACATAGATCTTCTCAATTGCAATGCTGATTATTTACAAAGTACCAGTAGCTTCATATAGTGTTCATAGTTTTTATGCAGGATAAAATAGCTCTGGCACGGGGCACCAAAAAGTAGTGATGAGCACCGGAAATTTTTCGGGTTTTGTGTTTTGGTTTTGGGTTCGGTTCCGCGGCCGTGTTTTGGGTTCGAACGCGTTTTGGCAAAACCTCACCGAATTTTTTTGTCGGATTCGGGTGTGTTTTGGATTCGGGTGTTTTTTTCAAAAAACCCTAAAAAACAGCTTAAATCATAGAATTTGGGGGTCATTTTGATCCCAAAGTATTATTAACCTCAATAACCATAATTTCCACTCATTTTCAGTCTATTCTGAACACCTCACACCTCACAATATTATTTTTAGTCCTAAAATTTGCACCGAGGTCGCTGGATGACTAAGCTCAGCGACCCAAGTGGCCGACACAAACACCTGGCCCATCTAGGAGTGGCACTGCAGTGTCACGCAGGATGGCCCTTCCAAAAAACACCCTCCAAACAGCACATGACGCAAAGAAAAAAAGAGGCGCAATGAGGTAGCTGTGTGACTAAGCTAAGCGACCCTAGTGGCCGACACAAACACCTGGCCCATCTAGCGAGAGGCTGAGTGCTTCCATCCTCATGTGAAGCTGAACCACTAGCCATGAACATAGGCCAGGGCCTCAGCCGTTCCTTGCCACTCCGTGTGGTAAATGGCATATTGGCAAGTTTACGCTTCTCCTCCGACAATTTTATTTTAGATTTTTGAGTCCTTTTTTTACTGATATTTGGTGTTTTGGATTTTACATGCTCTGTACTATGACATTGGGCATCGGCCTTGGCAGACGACGTTGATGGCATTTCATCGTCTCGGCCATGACTAGTGGCAGCAGCTTCAGCACGAGGTGGAAGTCGATCTTGATCTTTCCCTATATTTGGAACCTCAACATTTTTGTTCTCCATATTTTAATAGGCACAACTAAAAGGCACCTCAGGTAAACAATGGAGATGGATGGATACTAGTATACTTATGGATGGACGAGCGACTGCCGACACAGAGGTAGCTACAGCCGTGGACTACCGTACTGCGTCTGCTGCTAATATAGACTGGATGATAATGATATAAAAAATATATATATATCACTACTGCAGCCGGACAGGTATATATTATATAATGACGGACCTGCTGGACACTGTCAGCACTGCAGACTCCTAAAGTAAGCTACTAGTATCAAGAAGATAGAAAAAAAAAACAAACACCACAGGTAGGTGGTATACAATTATGGATGGACGAGCGACTGCCGACACAGAGGTAGCTACAGCCGTGGACTACCGTACTGCGTCTGCTGCTAATATAGACTGGATGATAATGATATAAAAAATATATATATATCACTACTGCAGGACAGGTATATATTATATAATGACAGACCTGCTGGACACTGTCAGCAGAATGCGTTTATAGAATAAAAACACCACACGACGAGTATTTAACTTTTTCAGGCAGACCATCACAATATACTGGTGGTCAGTGGTCACTGGTCAGTCACACTGGCAGTGGCACTCTGGCAGCAAAAGTGTGCACTGTTAATGTACTCCTGCTATAACTGCTCCCCAGTCTTCCCCACAATTAAGCTGTGTGAGCAGTGTGCACTCAGCACAGTCAGATATACATAGATGATGCAGCACACTGAGGCTGAGCACAGATATGGTATACTGTGTCACTGTGTATCGTTTTTTTTCAGGCAGAGAACGGATTATATTAAATAATAATAAAACTGCACTGGTGGTCACTGGTCAGTCACTAGTAAACTCTGCACTCTCTGAGTACTCCTAAGCTCCAGTAAATCAAGTGTCTCACTCTCACTCTCTATCTATTTCTATTCTAAACGGAGAGGACGCCAGCCACGTCCTCTCCCTATCAATCTCAATGCACGTGTGAAAATGGCGGCGACGCGCGGCTCCTTATATAGAATCCGAGTCTCGCGATAGAATCCGAGCCTCGCGAGAATCCGACAGCGGGATGATGACGTTCGGGCGCTCTCGGGTTAACCGAGCAAGGCGAGAAGATCCGAGTCTGCCTCGGACCCGTGTAAAAAGGTTGAAGTTCGGGGGGGTTCGGATTCCGAGGAACCGAACCCGCTCATCACTACCAAAAAGTCCCCAATTTTTATTGCCACGCGGCCCGGCCAGTACCTAACAGCGATGGCCATTGAGTGGTGCTAATCATCATCGATGGTTCACCATAGATGGTTTAAGTATCAGCGATGGCAACCATCGATATGCAGCCCACCGATGGCCATCCCTAGTCTGGTGGCTGAGTAACATCTGTAGGTGTTGTCTGCAGGGCCGGATTAGCCATATGATGATGTGCCCATCCGGTTAGACTCTGTCTCATGACCAGGGGCGGATTGGGAAATAAAAGTGGCCCCGGAAAAATGTACGGAAGTGGCCTCATGTGGGCGGCACCAAATCAACCGTAGGCGGAACCAATAGCAAAGTAGGCGGGATTTCTACTTCAAAACGTAATGTAGGCGGAGTTACACCAGTAAAAGGCAGAGCATGTCATATTAGCTGGACCTAACATATTAAAAAGTTTAGAAAGCATTATGTTGTAGCAGAAGTACTAAAGCACAGGTTCTCAAACTCGGTGCTCAGGACCCCACACAGTGCATGTTTTGCAGGTCTCCTCACAGAATCGCAAGTGAAATAATTCGCTCCACCTGTGGACCTTTTAAAATGTGTCAGTGATTAATTAATACACCTGTGCACTTGCTGGGTTACCTGCAAAACATGCACTATGTGGGGTCCTGAGGACCGAGTTTGAGAACCACTGTACTAAAGAAATTAAAACTGGGGTGACATTTAATTTTCTGCACACTCACTAAATACATTTTAAAGCAATTACAGCTACATGCTTTACTCTATTACAGTGGTTCTCAAGCTTAGTCCTCAGGACCCCAAACAGCTCACGTTATCGATGTCACCTACCAGGTGCACAGGTGTATTCATTACTCACTACCACATTTCATAAGGTGGAGCTAACTATTTCACTTGTGATTCTGTGAGGAGACCTGATAAACATGCACCGTTTGAAGTCCTGAGGACTGAGTTTGAGAACCTGTGCTCTATTAAAAACAAGGAATACCATTGCCACTAAAACTTCCCCCCAACCTACCGCCGCTGACACCCCCACCGGACCTGACGCTAAGACATCATCATATTTTGAAGCATAGGTTGAGCAAGAGACAAATATTCTTTTTTCAGCACTGTTTTGTTGCATTTTCATGAACACACCTTTACTGTATTCACCGAAAACATATTGGCATCTACCCACCCCTATTCTGCCTCTCTGAGCATAAGTAGCTAAAGCAGGGGTGGCCAACCAGTCAGAGGCAAAGAGCCAAAAAATATCTGTAGTCAAGCCAAAGAGCCGGTATCATAACTGGCACAAGGCCACGCCCCATTTTTGTGCGCCCACCTTCAATATGACGTTTGTAGGAGCATGACCATGTGTCACACCCCCATTTTTAGTTACATTGGGGGTGAGAAACACTGAAACATTTTACACATTACGGCAGGCAGAGTCTCCATTTTACACATTACGGCAGGCAAGAGTCCCCATTTTACACATTACGGCAGGCAAGAGTCCCCATTTTACACATTACGGCAGGCAAGAGTCCCCATTTTACACATTACAGCAGGCAAGAGTCTCTCCCAGTCAGAACTTGAAGACAGGCAGGGGAGGAGAAGGGGAAGGCTGCCCTGCTCACGGATGGCCGCTGCGGCCATCCTCTGTAAGTGTAGAGACGGAGATAAAGCTATCTCCGTTTCTCCATCAGGGGGGTTCTGCTGTCACGAGTGTCAGGGAGTGGGCGGCAGGAGCCGCAGCTCACTAAAGAAAGACGAGAGCCACGGTTTGGCCACGGCTGAGCTACAGTATAAATGCAAGATGAGAAAAAATTTGCCTATGGACACAAGTCTTTTTTTATGTCCTTATGCAGTACAGAAATTAATATTTTACAGAACACACAAATACATTCAACTTACATGAGCCCCTGTTATATAGATTACAGATTGTAAGCTTGCGAGCAGGGCCTTTCTACCTCTATGACTGTTTGTTATTTCCCAGTTATGTTTTATCAATTATAAAGCGCTAAAGAATTTGCTGCGCTACATAAAAAACTGTTAATAAATAAGACCCCCTGACCACTGGACCAGACGCTAGGACCCCCTCTTGCCCACCAGACCAAATCCTACTGCTACCATCAACTCCCCCCCCCCCACTATACCACCCATACCTACTGCAGCTGCTACCATCAAAGCCAGGACCTGCCGCAACCGGATCCAACCTACCCCCCTCATTCTCTGTAGGGGGCATCGTGGCCATTGCATCCCTTATTTCGAGTGCCGGGGCTCCGGAATACTAACATAAATAAATTATATATATATATATATATATATATATAATATGTGTGTGTGTGTGTATATATATATATATATATATATATATATCCCACACTGACACATTTTTACACATAACCTTTATCCCCCAACACACCCCAAGGCATATTTCCCAACTCACACACATATAATAGTCCACATACACACACATTTAATAAAGTATTAGCACCCCACACACACATAGGCCCTCATTCCGAGTTGTTCGCTCGCTAGCTGCTTTTAGCAGCTTTGCACACGCTAAGCCGCCGCCTACTGGGAGTGAATCTTAGCTTTGCCGAATTGCGAACGAAAGATTAGCAGAATTGCGAATAGACACTTCTTAGCAGTTTCTGAGTAGCTCCACGCTTACTCTGCCACTGCGATCAGTTCAGTCAGTTTCGTTCCTGGTTTGACGTCACAAACACACCAAGCGTTCGCCCAGGCACTCCCCCGTTTCTCCAGCCACTCCCGCGTTTTTCCCAGAAACTGTAGCGTTTTTTCACACACACCCATAAAACGGCCAGTTTCCGCCCAGAAACATCCACTTCCTGTCAATCACATTACGATCACCAGAACGAAGAAAAAACCTCGTAATACCGTGAGTAAAAAACCTAACTGCATAGCAAATTTACTTGGCGCAGTCGCAGTGCGAACATTGCGCATGCGCAATAAGCGGAAAATCGCTGCGATGCGAAGAAATTTACCGAGCGCACAACTCGGAATGAGGGCCATAGTTGTATGCTCACTTACACATGTATTTTTCCCACACACTCACATACAGACACACTTAGTATACACACACCCAAATGTATGCCACGCTGTTACATTTCTGCACATAGCCAACACCCCCCAAGCTTTTGTTTACCTCCTGGTGGGTGTAGAAAGCAGGGAGTAGGACATACTTGTGTAATACCCTGCATCAGTAGAATAATATAATTTATGTTAAATAGCTATAGTAATAATTACAGTGAAGTTCATGTGTTTCTTTTTATTAAAATGTATAATACCCTCACAGAGGGCAAAGACTTTCAGGAAAACTGGATATCACACTCACGGAGGGTAAATAGTTTGAGCGAGACCGTTGTTAGCCCAGGAAAACTGAGGGGCTCGTGGCCTCCAGGACTTGTCCACTACCAAGATTTGGGGGTGATATGGGCACAACTAAAAGTATAGAAGCCGGCGCGTGAGGAGAGCGGGACTGATCCGGGTACCTGGAGGGAGTCTTTAAGAACGAGTGGCAGAGAACCGTTAGGGAGTGCTGAGGCGAGGAGTGAAGGAGAAAGGACTGCGCTGCTGAGGCATCGGGACAGAGAGAGAGAGGGAGGACCGCGGCTGACTCATGAGACCCGGAGTGGACCGAAGAGACTTACTTGATTTAACCTCCGGTGACAGCCGCATAGCTCCAGTGATCGCGGTGGGAGCGCCGTAATCCATGAACGCAGGAGGAGACCGGCTGCGGCTGCAGTGTAAGACGGGACCTTCCTCCGGGACGTCCGCTGGGTGGCTGTAAAGAACGGCTCCACCAATCCGGTCAGAACAAGGAAGATCCGGAATTCGTGAGTGATACCTAATAAGGCGGTAGGCGGCTCCCAAGCAGCCCATACATGGTGAGGGGAGGGCCCGCATGAACACTGACACATAGAAGGGCCTCAGGGTGAAGGGAAAGTTAACTCAGTGCCCTGTCAGATAGTAATGAACTGCGGCCTCACGCTGAAGGGGATTAAATATTGTACTGCATTATAGACTAAGATAGCTGGACGTCATCTGAAGTACATAAACCCAGCTCATATTCGATGTACTAACATTGCTGGCGAGCCATATTTGAGAAGTTCTATCTATTAAATAACCAGTCAGCTTTGAGGGGAAACAAAACATATCACCCTTTGTTGAAATGAGAACAGCTAGATGAAAGAGAAAAGAAGACTATTATTCTAGTTACACTTTGAGATAGACTTACCTCAGAAAACTACGCAGAATCAGAAAGCAGAAAACAGGCAGACAGTCATTCACCTCGTCAGTTGTATATCTTGAATAGGGTTCCAGAGAAAACTCCTCAGTCAGCTGTAGTCAGATAAAACAAAGAAGGATATAATTTCCATTAATTAACTTAAAATATCTAAGAACCATCTTCACGATATTAGTGATCACACTTTACTTTATTTAAAGATCTATTCAACCTTGTCTGACATGTAGCAGAAATAAAACCGCTTATATTATATCCAGTGACCAAGCTTGAGGATAGAAAAGAGAGAGCTAACTAACTGTGCTACACTTGTAAGGGATTTATCTACGAAAGAGACTTCATGTGCACCAACTGAATGGCCATAGTTCACTGCGCAGTATAAGTGTTATAAGTGAAATTCAGTATCTGAGATAGTAGTTATTAAGAGAAATTGAGCTAAATATAATACTTTATTAGACCTTGCATTGAAAGTTAACCTTGATAATATTGTGGCATATGTCTTAACCCTGCTTATTCCTGAAGGAAGAAGAATCTACTGAGATCATCAATTGCAGTATAATAAAACCTTATGCTTTTTGCCTAAATGTACCGGTGACTATTGTTCTGATGAAACACTAGATGTATTGTTATTAATGGTGACATTATTGTTGGCAATCGTTTATTTGGGAGCTTAATACTTGACGGAAATAAAGTAAGTTCCAGTTATAATCACAAATTGCCGTGTATATTTTGATCTCTTTACTGAAAGTCCATACTGAAAGTACTCTTACCATAGAGTAGTAGTGGGTTAACAATACAAATAAGAAATTGAGGTGTACACTAAATTTGGCGTCTGAGAACAGGATACGGATACGAAGAGAACATATTGATGGAAGAACAAGCGACAAGTTCACAGAGTTCTAAAACAATGACGGATGGTGTGAATCCCCAACCATCACAACCAGCCATAGCTAGTATGAATCCGATCACTATGCCATATTATTTTGGGGCCCCGTGGTTGCCCACATATTCAGGAGAGGCAAGGCCGAAGAATGCTAACACATTTATTCAGTTTAAAACTAAGATGCAATCAATGTTTAGATTATATCCCTTAGGTAATCAGCAACAAGTGGAAATCTTAATAGTGCAGCTAAAGGAGTCGGCATTGCGGGAAGTGTTATCCTGGCCCTTAGAGGAGCGACAGATGGCAGAACAGGTGTTCCAAAGATTAGCAACCACTTTTGATATTAGTACATTGTCCGAACTTAAATCCCGGTTTTATTCCAGGAAACAAAAACCAGGAGAGTCGTTAAGAGACTTTGCATTAAGTTTACAGGAAGCATTGAGGGATATCAAGGAGATGGATGAGACAGAAGTAAGAGAAGTGGATGAAGTCCTGGTAAATCAATTTATAGATGGAACCAGCTGTGAGAATAATAGATCTCAACTGAAACTTTTGAGGTTACAAAAAAGGGGTGACTCCTTTTTAGACTTTAAAGAGGCAGCAATTAAAGTGGTTGGTTCAAGTCAACCAAAAGAGGTTTCCTTTCCTGAGATGCCAGGATTTCAAGAATCATCGGAGAATAGGGCTGATCCATATAATATATTAGGAGAAAAGATGAAACCGGAAAATTTTGCTCAACAGAGTGCACAGGCTCCTGCTCCTGATCCTGTACAAGTATTGAAGGGACAAATGGAGGAATTGATGGTAGGAATGGCAGCAATGAACCGAGAATTACAAAAAGTCAGTAAGCATGCCCCATTTGAACGAACGGAATCAAATTGGCGTACAGATCGGAGAAGATCAAGAAATGAGTGGTGGGAATCACCGTCAGGAAGAGGTCGAAGACCTACTGACCGGTTCGACTCACAGGGACGTCCTATATGTAGAAGATGTAATATCAGTGGACACATTGAACGGGTTTGCCGCCAGGAAGAGCCTTTAAACGCCAGTATCCCGAGGCCGGAGACCAACCCTCGGGGGGAAACAACGCAGTAGGTCCTACACCAGAAGAATGGTGCCCACAATATGTCGGACAATGTCCTATAATTAACATCCAGATTAATGGAGTACAAGTACCAGCTATGCTTGATACCGGTTCTCAAGTAACAACCATACAGATGAGGGTCTTCCAACAACATTGGGAATCGACTGGAATCATGCCACCCCCACCCACGTGGCTCAGGCTTCTGGCCAGTAATGGATTAAATATACCATGCCAGGGGTATTGCGAATTTGACTTTAAAATAGGACAAGCTGTTTTACCAAGACAAGGATGTCTTATCACTCATGTAGATGATTTATCGGTTCCTTCTATCATTGTAGGGATGAACGTGTTACAAAATTGCCCAGAAGAACTAATTGTTGCTCTGAGGAAGGAATTATATAATACCCCACCAATCTTTCAACAAGGTTTACAACGAACGATTCGGACTCTTCAGGGACAGCAGAAATTTGTTAATGCTTCAGGGGAAGTTGGGAAAGTGAAGATAGCTGATCGGCGGCCAGTAATTTTACAACCTAACACTGAAACTGTCGTGTGGGGAAAAGCCCGATGTGGACCCCAGGGAAGAAGTTATGATGCCATAGTAGAACCTTATAATACAGCCCAATGTGGTGATATTGTAGTAGCATAAGTTTTGGCCACTGTAAAAGGAGGACGAGTGCCCTTACGAATCCTTAATCCCCATGACTATCCTGTGAGATTATGTCGACATCAGATCATGGCTAAACTGGTATGGGCGGATTTCCAGGACATTGTGGATGTGATCTCTTCTCCTACCCAAATAAACAGCAACTCTGAGGCCAATGACCAAGATGAAGACAGGTCGTCATGGTGGGAAGAAATACAAATAGGGGAAGAAGATACTACAGAAGAACTCAAGCAAGGAGTCCTAAAAGTTCTAAAAGAAAATTCCGCTACTTTTAGTAAACACTCCTCAGATTTTGGACTAGTTGCCCAGATTCAACATTATATTCCAACAGGGAATGCACCGCCTATTAAGGAGCGTTATCGACCTCTGGCTCCAGCTTTATATCAACCGGTTAAACAAATGTTGGAAGAGATGAAAAGCTCGGGGGTAATAAAAGAAAGCCATAGCCCATACCGATAGTGTTGGTCCGAAAGAAGGACGGGAGTTTACGCTTCTGCATCGATTACAGAAAATTAAATCAAGTCACGCACAAGGACGCGTACCCTTTACCGAGGATTGAAGAATCCTTGACGGCATTAAAATCAGCCACCTACTTCTCTACACTTGATTTAACCAGTGGTTACTGGCAAATTGGAATAGCACCTGCCGATCAAGAAAAAACAGCCTTTACTACTGCCATGGGACTATATGAGTTTCAGAAGGCAAGTTTGTATCTGCACACACTCAACTTTTTGTATAGAGAAATGGAACTAAAGCTCCAATAGAACCCCAATTTAATTATTGGTATCTACCATTTATTGTGGGGGTGCTACCAACTACAGTTATAGTAAGTACAGTAGAACAAGAAAAAAGGCTGTATTGACGAAGCTGTCAGTGTAACGGCGGAACACGCGTGTGGGCAGCGTGTGTCCGCGTGTCATCTATGCCCGTTCTCTATTATGAAGTGCTAATGGATTATTATATCCAAATGTAGATACTCAGTCCTGCTCTTTAGTTAACAGCTCAGTGCAAGTGCTACTCGTGCCAGGCTAATTGCTAGACACTCTGAATTTAAGAGAGGGACGATAGCTGTGTTAATGTAGCAGACTTATGTTGTTTATTTAGGTCAGTGAACTAGGAGTGATATTAGGCTCTGTAGTGCAAATTAAGAGATAGATACAGTTACGCTTCCAAGCTTATTCTTGAAGCTATTTAGCAGTTATGCAGAAGCACCCATGATATAATCAGTGGCAGACGAGTGTAATTAACACTAGGGATCTGCACTGCGATTACTCAGACAAACAGATTTGATAAATTGTTATATTAAATGCTATATACTTTCACATTTTATATCAGGAAGATACAGGCTGAGTTAATTCAGCAGACGTGTGGTGCATATTCATGTCGGCAACCTGGGAGTAGTGTGAGGTTTCTGTGATTCAATCTATAAGATAAACATGCACCATTGTTTCAAAGCTATTTCCCACAGCTGCTCAGTAGCCACATTGAAACATTTATGATACAATCTGGCAAATACAAATATAAGAAATACCTCAGTATCAACTTATGTAACCACACAGCGAACACACTGATGCCACAGAGATTATAGAAATCATAATAACAAAATTGGCATTATTAAGTAAATCAGATATGTTTATATTCTCAGTGGTGGCAATGATGATAGATATTTAATCCCTACTATCGAACATACCTGCCCTCCAGGGATATACTGTATAATTGTGAATAGCTGACCAACACAGCAATTTGTCATAAATCTGAATTTATTAACACTGAGGAGTGGAAGAGATATTTATCTCTTACATTCAATTTATTAATTGTACATGCTACTATTATCATCAGCCCACTTGAGCTGATAAGCATTATAATCCATAAGGGTTTGATATCTGACCCATACATCTCACATGTCCACAAAGAATCCTAGTGTTATTGATAACTGTATATTATTAGTACTATTAACTCCCTCTTGAGAGGGCTGGAAATATGTTAATCAATATATGATCACAGGTTGAGAAAAGCCCAATTATACTGCCAAGCCGCCGTCATTATTACATAAGCGGGACAAGTACGGCACATGATATATGAATTAGTAAACCATGAGATAAATTATTGGTAACCAAATAAATTGATATCATACCTGGGTATTTTACATATTAGCAATAAATCTTATATGAGTGGCTGTATAACAAAGTAATATTTAATAAAGGATACCATCCTCCAGAGGAATTATACAGTGTGGGTAACTGCATACTGTATCATTAGCACTATTAGCACTTAGATGAGACTGCTGGGAATATGACAAGCAGCATACGATTACCGGCTGAGCGAAACTGATTCATATTGTCAGCCAGAACATCAGTACATGAGTGGGACAATCATGGCAGGTGCCATATGAATAAGTGATCCAAGAGATGAATTACTGATAATCAAATAAATTAACTCACTGGTTCAAACTAAGAACAATAATATACCCAATAGGGCATTAGAATAAACACGCGGACACATATTTTTAAATCTTTAATCACATTTACTTCTTTCATGCACTTATTCAATGTTTTGTATATGTCTAAATTTTAACCTCTATGTTTCGCCTATACCTGTAGTTTGTGTGTTAGTCAATGTCACACTATTTTAATTCAAGAATATTAAAAGTTACATTTTATGAATATTGAGGTGGATGTGAGTATCAGGTCACTCTTCCTTTTGTGCACCGACAATACAGCCTTTTTTCTTGTTCGACTATATGAGTTTGAAAGAATGCCGTTTGGACTTTGTAATGCTCCAGGGACTTTCCAACGGGTCATGGAGCATTGCCTAGGATCTAAAAATTTTGACATGGTGTTGCTGTACTTAGACGACATAATCATCTTCTCCCAAACTTACCAAGAACATCTCACCCATCTCCACGAGGTCTTTCAACGGCTAGCAGAGTATGGTCTCAAAGTGAAACCTTCCAAATGTCATCTCCTGAAGACTAGTGTGCAATATCTGGGACACGTAAGTGCAGAAGGAGTCATCCCTGATCCATAGAAAGTGGCTGCTGTGCTAGACTGGCCGATACCAACCACCTTGAAGGAAGTGAGAAATTTTTTAGGCTTTGTAGGATACTATCGCCGATTTGTGAAGAATTTTGCTCATATTGCAGCTCCATTACATGAGTTACTTCGTGGGTCTCCTAGGATTCAGCAACATCGGAATACGACAATTATATGGACAACCGCTCAACAAAGTGCTTTTGACAAGTTAAAATCCTTACTTATTAAAACGCCTATACTAGCATATCCCGATTACAACCAACCCTTCCAACTATATACTGATGCTAGTTATGAAGGGTTAGGAGCTGTTCTGTCCCAGAAACAACAAGGAAAAGAACGGGTAATTGCTTATGCTAGTCGAAGTTTGAGAAAGACAGAACGAAATGATGCGAATTATAGCGCTTTTAAACTAGAATTGTTGGCATTAGTGTGGGCTGTTACGGAAAAATTTAAGAACTACCTTGCCGCCACCCCATTCATAGCTTTTACTGACAATAATCCCCTTTCTCATTTGGCGACAGCTCACTTAGGGGCCTTGGAGCAGCGATGGTGCTCCCGACTAGCCAATTACCAGTTCCCTGTCAAGTATAGAAGTGGAAAAAGTAACATTAATGCCGACGCTCTGTCACGACTACATGGTTCAACTGAAGATGTTAATGAGAAAGATAAGTGGGAAGATGTTGAAATGCCGAAATTTCACGATCTACTTGTTCAACAACAGTTTGTGACCTCCAGCATTCAATCAATGCAGGCACAAGACATTCCAAGTGTAGCACAAATAGAACCTGAAGAGAAATGGCGTCAAATACAGCATGGAAGTTCACTTTTGACCAAGTTGAAAGCTCTGTTGCTTTCTGGAAAAGTGTTAAGCAAATTGGAGCGACAAGCAACCGAACCCGAGTTGCTGAAGCTGTGGCGTCAACGAGATCGGTTAAAAATACAAAAAGGACTTCTGGTACGTGGCGGAATCAGTCCGAGAACCCATAACCCTGTCACGCAGATTGTGTTATCACATCAAGATAAAAACTTAATACTACAAGCATATCATGATCATTCAGGGCATTTTGGAGCCCAGAAGTTAGAAGCTCATTACGAAAAAGGTTTTTTTGGATCGGGATGCGAGAAGATATAGCAGAGTAGTGTGCCAACTGTTCCAATTGTATTCTTCGCAAGTTAGCTCCCACGAACCAGAAGGCCCCTCTTCATCCTATAACAACTACCCATCCACTGGAGTTGGTGTCTTTAGATCATATTAAACTAGAGCCTAGCCGAAGTGGATACCAATATGCTCTTACTATGGTGGATCATTATTCAAAATTTGCTGTGGCTCTTCCAGTGCACGATCTATCAGCAAAAACCACTGCCGAATTGCTTTGGAGAGCCTTCGTCCGTCCTTACGGGTACCCAGAAAACATACTAACCGACCAGGGGCCCGCTTTTGAATCCCACTTGTTTCGAGAGTTGTGTGCATTATACGGGTGTAAAAAAATTAAGAACTACCGCATATCACCCCCAATGCAATGGGTTATGCGAAAGGATGAATCAATCACTGATCAGTATGATAAGAGCGATTCCCGCACTGGAGCGTCAAGACTGGCCGACATTATTACCGGAGATGACCTTTTTATATAATAATACGGAGCATAGCTCCACGGGATATACTCCGTTCTATTTACTATTCGGACGAGAGGGCAAATTACCTGCAGATGTGAAATTGGATGTGCCTCAAGAGATTGCACAGGAAATAATTCCCCGTACTGATTGGGTGAAAGAATATCAGCGGCGTTTGAAAATTGCACAAACTATTGTCAATCAACGGATGGATAGGGTGCGGAAGCAACAGGCTGAACGTTACAATGTGAATGCTTTGGCTGAATCTTTGAATATAGGCGATTTGGGTTTTGAAGAAGAACAATCATCGGCATAGCAAACTGGATAGCTTTTGGGAAGCGATACCTTATCAAATAACGGATCCCATGACCTGAGATAGCTGTCTATCAGATAACCAAAGACGGTGGACATTACTCCTTAGTAGTACATTGCAATCAATTAAAAAAATACAACACTCCCACCGTTCAAAATCAAGATGCTAGAAGCAAAAGAACAGAGAGGATGGGCCCGTATACTGAATCCGGGCCCAATGACTCCTTAGAGGGTATGATGGGACTGTTCTGGCCGGTACTAGTCCCTTTCCAGCCAGGATCATTGCCTCATGGCATTGAATGTAGCGAATTGGATGCAAATAGTACAGAGATCACTCCTTCGCTGAGAAGGTCCGAGAGAAGTACACGGGGAATCCTGCCTTCTCGGTACAGGTGCTAAAAGTTCATAGATATTCTTGTATGGCATGCTCCTGTAGTAATGTTCTAATTGTAAAAGATTAGTAGTTTGAAGTTATGCGTGAGGACACGCATAGTTAAAGCTGGGATGTATGTAATACCCTGCATCAGTAGAATAATATAATTTATGTTAAATAGCTATAGTAATAATTACAGTGAAGTTCATGTGTTTCTTTTTATTACAATGTATAATACCCTCACAGAGGGCAAAGACTTTCAGGAAAACTGGATATCACCTGTCAAAGTCAGAAAAATATCATGATGCACACTGCCATATTTGCACCTCATACATGTCCGCGCTGCGCATGCGTACGCTCTCCCGTGCGTGCGCATACCCGCTGTTACGTGCACCCGCAGGCGCACGGTATGCGCATTTACGGTAGAGTTTATGTGCGCCTAGCGTGCGACTCAATCGTTACATATTTTTAACATATAATGTATTTTGTAGATTATGGTCCCTTTGATAGAATCTGAAAGTTTAGTTAACATAGCATGTTCATGGACAAAGAGATCCCTCTTTGTTTGATACGAAGGGTCAGACAAGGGTTATACAGTGGTGTTTAGTATCCATCGGAAGAGTATTTAATTAGCAATATTCCGGTGTTGGTTTGAAGCGAATTAATCGCTCGTGCGAATAGTTATGGACATAAGAAGTTTATGTACTTTTACTATTTGTGACAGGACGATACCGTACGGAAGCACTCGCAGCTTCCGCGTCCCGTTGACTGCACACAGAATGGAAGGTCAAGCCGCACGAGGCCTGACCACATAGGGGATTCCCGCTTACCGTCAGTAACCGCCTGTTACTGACTCCACCCACTGCGCTGTGGGCGGGTTCTCGCTGCCACCACCAAACTCCTAACCTGCCGTGGCGTTTGGAACCACGGTTCTGCTCTGTATGTGCCGATGCACTGCTTTACCACACCTGTGTGGTGTCGACGAATCCCCACTAGCCACTTGCTAGGCCTCTACCGGTAGCTGGCGGAAGGCGGAGCTTGGAGACGTCAGGTGCTTCCCTGGACAGCCGGAGAACGGGGCTAGGTTTGGCCTAACCCTGTTGGTCACAAGATGAAGCAGTCTTCTTGAGGCAAAGGTGTTTATTGCTCAAAAACCTTTAAAAAGGCTCCTCCCTATTGCTAGGGGCAACAGCATACAATTAAGATGTTTCAGCAGAAGAAGATGTTACAATACACCATCCTATGGGCCAACTGCCCTTCTTTTATCCCTCTCCAAGACCCCTTACCACAGGGGGTAAGCCCGCCCTGTGGTGTACAACCAATCAATGTTTACCCATGAGCTGTGCATGCTCTGGACTCATGCACACCTAACATTGTCCCCAATGGACAGTGGGGAGTGGCCAGTCTCCTTTGTCTCTCCCATCTGGGAGAGCAGGCTACTCCCACGGTGCCGTTCAGTCTGGCTGGGGGGAAGGTTTCCCTCCTAAACTGACTTCCAGAAACCTGCCCGGGACCCCTCTTACTGCCTGCAGCCTGGATTTGGGCTCCAGAGCTGGGCAGCCTGACTCCCCGGTCCAGGTCTCTGGTTCACTACGGCTGATCTCCATGGAGCTCCAAGAAACCCCTCAGCTTGTTCTATAGCTAAGCTGCTTCTCTTTCTCCCTGTCCCCATTGGAACTGTGAGGCTGGATGGGAAAGCATTCCGTTTTTAGGGAAAAGGTCTGGGAGAATCCATCAGCCTGCACAGCTATGGATTCCCCCCTCCTGGGACACACAATCAAGTAAGTGCATTTTATCTTTAAATACATTACATTTTTAAATCACACTGTACATTTCTCTTTAAATATACACTGAGCCTGTGCCCTGCACAGACTCTACATATTCAGGCACTGCAGTGCCTTCCCTAGCCCTGCAGCCTGGCTGCTAGGGCTCTCCCTCTCAGTGCTGGAGGCATGGGGCTGGCTTCCCCCATCCTTCAGCCTGCCTTCCTGCCTCTGGGGTTCCAGGGAGCTGGCTCTCCCTGTCCCCCCAGGGTGGCACTACTTTGGTGGCCTCGCCGCACGCAGCGGCGCACCCCCCTGTACCTAAGCCCGGCGGCCCGGGACTCTTGTCCCGGCCGCCGTGACTCTGGCTTTGTTGTGGTGCTGGGGCGACGGGAGCGTAGCTCCCGGACCCCAGCGCTCATCATCTTGCTTGGCCGCCTAATGTGCCCACGCCGCTAGGGAGCCGGCTAGCCCGGTCCCCCATGAGCGGCGCCTGTCTGTTAGCCTCGCTGCAGCGTCCGGCGGGGAGCCGGGCTGCAGCGCACCCCCCTCGCCGACTAGCAGCCCGGGACGTCCGTCCCGGCTGCTGCGGCTGGCCACCCGTGCTGGGCTGAGGCGCCGGGAGCAGAGCTCCCGGCCCCCAGCGGCGGCTCTCACATAGAGCACTGCAGCGGGAGCCGAGCTCCCAGCCGCAGCGCTCACCCTTCTCCCCGGCGCGCACACTCCAGTGCGCCCGGGGCTACACTGACCGCTGCCGGGAGCGGAGCTCCCGGACTCCGGCGGTCAGCGGCTGCCTCCTCTCCCCCGGCGCGCACACTCTGCTGAGCGCGCCGGGGAGCTGTCCTCACTGCCGTGGTCTCCGGAGGGGTCCGGGACCACGGCACAGTTTAAATACAGCCTGTAAAACATTTTTATACATATTTTAGAAACACGGCGCCTAGCGCCCAGTACTTTTTAAATATGGCGCCAAGCGCCCATTGTCCTGTAGAATGGCGCCGGGCACTAGGGGTTAACCCCTTCAGTGCCGCCGGCGGCCATTCTCCTCGTGGCTGGGGCTCTCCGGCCACACTCCTCCCCCCCCATTCAAGCGGGTCAACCAGGGACCCATGTCCCAACGATTTGGGTCCTGGTCCCGCAGTCCGTTGGGGTGAAGGGGACGCTACCTGGGGGGTGTAGGCTCTGGCCTAGACAGTTCATCCATAGTGCAGTGGGCCTCTCTTCGTGGGTGCACAATGTTCAAATAGTCCACCTGAAGTCCAAGTTCAAGGCTCCACCACAAAAGTCTGTCCAATTCCCCCAAGGTAGGTTGCAGCCACCTAACAGGTAGGTGGTAAGTCACCACGGTGGGGGGCCGGTTACAAACAAGTGCCACCCACGGTGTCCCAACTGTGGCATACCCCACCTCCCACCATAGCAGTATACGGCTCAAACAGGCCACAGGGTGCTCCTGCCCATATGGCTCTTTCTGGCTCGGTACTGCTCCCAGTCCGTGCAGTGGCGCAATAGTTCGTAACACACAGTCCTGGTCAAGAATGTGCGCCATCAGCACTGGAGCGGGTACCCGAGTCTTCTTCAATGACTGGAATGCCAACTCGCAAGCGGGTGCAAAGTCCACTGACTTGGGAATGCCCTTCCTAGCCATCTCTGTCAAGGGGTTCACTACAGGACTAAAGTCAATGACAACATGTCCGTAGGGCCTTACAGGTTCTAAGGTCAGTACCAGTCTGGGTGATGTGGGTCGGGGACAGCCTCTGGTTGCCTCCACCCCCTCTGGGTTGGGCCTACCCCTGTCTCCTCCCACATGGTGCCCCAGGCACTGCACCTCCGTCATACCTATCTGGCAACTGTCTGCCCTAACTGTCAGACCTGCCCTCCAATCCTCCTCTGTCGACCTATGACTCGGGAAACCTACCCTGTCACCTAGGCCTACTCCTTCCTCCTCGTCCACTATCTGTGCCACAGTGATGGCGGCCAGACCACCAGCCTCTGGATCCTGTGTGGCATCCACTACAGGGAGGCTGCGTGTCTTCCCCGATCTACTGTGCACAGGCAGGGGACCTGCTATGTCCACAGCAACTTGCTGCAAGGGTTCTCCTATGGGCAGAGGCCCAGAGACAACACAACCGCTGGAGTGCCCCAGCTGCCAACGCATGGCACCAGCCTTACAGTTGGTCTGGGCGTCATCCGACATTCCAGACCAGGGTAAGCTCTGTGTCAGGCACTTCAGGGTACGGTCTGTCTCCGGGTTGCTGTCCAAAGGGGTTTCACTGGCAACCAACACCGGTTGCGCAGGAACGTTCCCTGAGGGGACCAGTTGGACACATTCCCTATCTGGTCTATCCCCTCCCACTTTCCTGTCTACCCTGTACCTTAACCCTTCCCGCCAGGTCAAACTTCCCGCCCCAACCCTGTCAAGGCCGCTGCCAGAGTGGCGCCTCATGCCTTTCGGGGATGGGTCAGAGAGTCGAGCCTCCCTAAACTCCTGCCTGTGGCCCTCAATCTCTCCTAAATTGGGACGCTCTACAGGGGGATCTAGGTGGGGACTACTAGGGTCAGTCTGGTAGGGGTCAGTCATGGAAAAGTCAGTGTGGTTTCTCATACTCACCGCCGGAGTTGGCAAACCACTTGGGTCAGGAGCATCATTGGGCACCCCCACAGGATCAAACGAGCTGGAACCGACATCCTCTGCGTTGCTAGGGGACGTAGGCATACCAGAGGCAAAAGGCATGCGGGGTCGATGTACTGATCTAGCCGCTGTGATCTTTTCCTCTGGGCTGGTTGATGCTGTGGTTGGCTGTGCTGGCAGTTGTCTAGCAGCTGTAGTCTTTTCCTCTGGGCTGGGCTGTGCTGGAGTAGCTGATGTCAACGGTGGGTTTGGAACTTGACTCGGGGGAATGGCGCCAACAAACATAGTGACGATCCCACCACCCAGATCATTTCCTAGGACCACATCAGTTGGGAAACCATCCATGACGGCAACTTCTCGCAACTCTGGTCCAGCTCCCCAGTCCAGGTAGACTCTTGCCATGGGAACCGCTTTTTCTGTTCCTTCTGCCAGGGTGACCGTGGCAGTGCGACCCTGCAATACTGCAGCAGGATCTATAAGGTGGGGGCTCACCACAGTGATTGAGGCCCCAGAGTCTCTTAGGCCTTCTCCCTGCAGGGGTCCCACGTGGACCGGCTGCAGGTGCCTCCACATGTTGTGTAGGGGCTGTTTGGCCATGCAGGTGACTCTCTCCGCAGAGTGCACCTGTCTCTCGCCACACTCCATCGGACTGACTGGAGGGGGAACAGTCTCTGTAGGCTCATCTCCTCTCGTCAAACAAGCGATCCGGGCTCCAGCACTCGGATTTGGGGCACGAGTCTGGGGTGCTTGGGATGCAGGACAGTTCATCCTCAGATGTCCGATTTTCCCACAGCCGTAGCACTTCTTCTCCAGTCGTGGCACCGATGATCTCTGATCACTTGCAGGGACGCTGCGGTGCGGTTGCTGGCCAAGAGCACCCGGGTTGGAAGATGCTTGTCTTTGGGGTTGATGAGCTGAAGAGGGTGGTCCCCTTGGTGGTACAGTCTGTTGGAGCTGGCTGCTGGCTGGGCGCTTCTGGCCCCGTGGCCGAATTGCCACATATTTGTCGGCTAGTTGGGCAGCCATTTTTAAGCTGGGTGGCTCCCGATCTAGCACCCACTCCTTCACTTCCTGGGCGCACCGGCGGTAGAACTGCTCCCTGCAGATCAGGTCGATCAGTGCGTCCCATGTAGTGGCTTCTGAATCCTTCACCCACTTCACCACGTACTGCCGCAGCTGGGTGGCGAACTGTTCATGTGTGCTGCTAGGATTCTTAGGCAAGTCTCTGAATTTCTTCCTGTAAGACTCGGGAGTGATGAAGAATCGCTGGAGGAGGGCCTTCTCGACTTCGTCGTAGTTCCCACAGTCCTCCGTCGCCACTCCTCGATAGGCCTCCAAGGCCTCTCCATGCAGAGTGGGCACAAGGTGTCTCACCCACTCTGACTTGGGTAGATCGTGTAGTTTACAAGTCCTTTCAAAAACTTGCAAATGTCCATCAATGTCCCCATCACTGTCTGCAAACTTGGCAAACTGAATACGTCCTGATCTGTGAACAACAGCTGACAACGGCTCCCGGGGTACCACGGCCTGTGGTGCCCGCTCATCACGCCACATCTGGATGATGATCAAGCGCTCTTGCTCCGTTGCCCTTTCCCCCAATTCCGCTAGCCGATCTGCTAGGGTATCCGGGCCGCCCCCCCTGGGACGTTGGAATCCTGGCCCTGCTAGGGATTGCTGGGAAACATTGCTGCTGTGAGAGAGGGCGGGGCTTGTGGTTCTCACCGGTTCCTTACGAAGGTCCACTGTTGGGCCGTCCTCTGCGATGCTGACGCCGTCAGTGCTTTCCACCTCCGCCCGATGAGACTCCTCCCAGCTCCTGAGCGCCGCCTGCATGACGCTCCTGGACGCGTTGGAAGGGATTTCCACACCCTTCCCCTGGCATACGATCTCCAGATCCTCCTTGGACATTCCGCTGAATTCCGCCATCTTGTGCGTTCTCCTGCGCTGCAGTTACTCCTCTCCTGAGTAACTCGGCTTCTCCAATCAGGTGATGAAAAGCCGCCTGGGATTATCCCACCACTATGCCACCAATTTCTGTGACAGGACGATACCGTACGGAAGCACTCGCAGCTTCCGCGTCCCGTTGACTGCACACAGAATGGAAGGTCAAGCCGCACGAGGCCTGACCACATAGGGGATTCCCGCTTACCGTCAGTAACCGCCTGTTACTGACTCCACCCACTGCGCTGTGGGCGGGTTCTCGCTGCCACCACCAAACTCCTAACCTGCCGTGGCGTTTGGAACCACGGTTCTGCTCTGTATGTGCCGACGCACTGCTTTACCACACCTGTGTGGTGTCGACGAATCCCCACTAGCCACTTGCTAGGCCTCTACCGGTAGCTGGCGGAAGGCGGAGCTTGGAGACGTCAGGTGCTTCCCTGGACAGCCGGAGAACGGGGCTAGGTTTGGCCTAACCCTGTTGGTCACAAGATGAAGCAGTCTTCTTGAGGCAAAGGTGTTTATTGCTCAAAAACCTTTAAAAAGGCTCCTCCCTATTGCTAGGGGCAACAGCATACAATTAAGATGTTTCAGCAGAAGAAGATGTTACAATACACCATCCTATGGGCCAACTGCCCTTCTTTTATCCCTCTCCAAGACCCCTTACCACAGGGGGTAAGCCCGCCCTGTGGTGTACAACCAATCAATGTTTACCCATGAGCTGTGCATGCTCTGGACTCATGCACACCTAACATTGTCCCCAATGGACAGTGGGGAGTGGCCGGTCTCCTTTGTCTCTCCCATCTGGGAGAGCAGGCTACTCCCACGGTGCCGTTCAGTCTGGCTGGGGGGAAGGTTTCCCTCCTAAACTGACTTCCAGAAACCTGCCCGGGACCCCTCTCACTGCCTGCAGCCTGGATTTGGGCTCCAGAGCTGGGCAGCCTGACTCCCCGGTCCAGGTCTCTGGTTCACTACGGCTGATCTCCATGGAGCTCCAAGAAACCCCTCAGCTTGTTCTATAGCTAAGCTGCTTCTCTTTCTCCCTGTCCCCATTGGAACTGTGAGGCTGGATGGGAAAGCATTCCGTTTTTAGGGAAAAGGTCTGGGAGAATCCATCAGCCTGCACAGCTATGGATTCCCCCCTCCTGGGACACACAATCAAGTAAGTGCATTTTATCTTTAAATACATTACATTTTTAAATCACACTGTACATTTCTCTTTAAATATACACTGAGCCTGTGCCCTGCACAGACTCTACATATTCAGGCACTGCAGTGCCTTCCCTAGCCCTGCAGCCTGGCTGCTAGGGCTCTCCCTCTCAGTGCTGGAGGCATGGGGCTGGCTTCCCCCATCCTTCAGCCTGCCTTCCTGCCTCTGGGGTTCCAGGGAGCTGGCTCTCCCTGTCCCCCCAGGGTGGCACTACTTTGGTGGCCTCGCCGCACGCAGCGGCGCACCCCCCTGTACCTAAGCCCGGCGGCCCGGGACTCTTGTCCCGGCCGCCGTGACTCTGGCTTTGTTGTCGTGCTGGGGCGCCGGGAGCATAGCTCCCGGACCCCAGCGCTCATCATCTTGCTTGGCCGCCTAATGTGCCCACGCCGCTAGGGAGCCGGCTAGCCCGGTCCCCCATGAGCGGCGCCTGTCTGTTAGCCTCGCTGCAGCGTCCGGCGGGGAGCCGGGCTGCAGCGCACCCCCCTCGCCGACTAGCAGCCCGGGACGTCCGTCCCGGCTGCTGCGGCTGGCCACCCGTGCTGGGCTGAGGCGCCGGGAGCAGAGCTCCCGGCCCCCAGCGGCGGCTCTCACATAGAGCACTGCAGCGGGAGCCGAGCTCCCAGCCGCAGCGCTCACCCTTCTCCCCGGCGCGCACACTCCAGTGCGCCCGGGGCTACACTGACCGCTGCCGGGAGCGGAGCTCCCGGACTCCGGCGGTCAGCGGCTGCCTCCTCTCCCCCGGCGCGCACACTCTGCTGAGCGCGCCGGGGAGCTGTCCTCACTGCCGTGGTCTCCGGAGGGGTCCGGGACCACGGCACAGTTTAAATACAGCCTGTAAAACATTTTTATACATATTTTAGAAACACGGCGCCTAGCGCCCAGTACTTTTTAAATATGGCGCCAAGCGCCCATTGTCCTGTAGAATGGCGCCGGGCACTAGGGGTTAACCCCTTCAGTGCCGCCGGCGGCCATTCTCCTCGTGGCTGGGGCTCTCCGGCCACACTATTATTTGCACTTACTTATCCATGCGGCGGGAAACCTAGTTTCCCACCCACCTGAGCAGTTGGAAATAGTCACAGCCCACCTGTATGAATCAACCTATGACCTTTTGTTTTAGTGCGAAGACGAATTCCTGTGTCCAATGAATAATAAGAATATAGGGACCATTGTACTGTATTGTGTGCAGTGTATATAAGGGTCACCGTCCCCAGGCCAGCCAGTACTCTCTCTTCAACAGTTATCGCTGATAATTGGAGGACTGGATTCCGGTTGCGCCTGCGTGTGTTCCCCATATGGTATGTTTCTCTGTTGCCACTTTGTTACCCGTATGTTGTTAGCCATTCACACTTAGTCTATGTATTTGTAATGCGATCGTTCTCTATTGTGCATGTTACTGTCTAGATACTCTGTTAGAATTATATGTTAGTTTGTAGCGTATGACTTGTGAACTGTTTTCCCCTTTTTGAATTAACTTAAGACTCGTGATAGTAAAAGGTGTTGGACCCTTAACACGGTATTGTGTGTTCATTATATTGCAAGGGGTAATAGGAGCGTCTCAATCGCTCAAACAGCTTTAGTATTTATAAGGTTAAACAGTGTTATATCACTACAGTGTTTTAGTATAAGGTTTACAGAATAAGAATATCCTCCCTGTGAGTTACATACAAGGTTTACTGATTGTTATCTGGTGAGCGTCTGCGCCGCTCGTGATCTCCTCGTGGTCTCGAGCGTCCGCTACGCTGTTAGCGTATCATTACGGTAGTCGCTCACCTATAGTGTGCCCAATACCAACAGCGTATTCTCGCGAGCGTTTGTGTTGCTCGAGCGGCACACTCCCGATACAGCGTCCGCTACGCTAAGAGCGTACCCTTACGGTACCTCGTACGCCAATTGCTTACTGTGTCTCTTAACCTCTTAGAGTGTTTAATAAGGTAATCAGAATCGACATTCTCAATTGAGGGCTCGTCCGTCCTCCACACATCCATCCACACTAGCTAAAACAGACTTTATCTGTCAGCAAAGGGCGGGAACGCAGTATCCTTTCGTATCCGTATTGGTGGTGAGGGATACAGTAGTGCTGGCTAGATAAGCGTCTGTTTCGCTACGCTGTAGGAGTGCTGGGGTGGAATCCGGAACCGGAGGTAAGAACAATACGCTAGTATCTTTTAAAACTGTTTATTTCTGCTTTTGCATACGCACACACGCACGCACGCACACATCTACATTGTTGCAGCTCACTTTCTTGTTGCCATTAGAAATTGATTATTAGATACGTGCTGAGGAATTTAGTGCTATTTAGCTAAAATTACAAAGGAAAATTGTTAAGGGTATAAGTGTAAAGGACACACACACAGCATAGCAAATACTGTGTGGTGTACGGTAAGCGATTTCTGTTGAATATTGTTTACATTGATAGAAACGTGTTGATTGTGTCGCTGTGGGCGTATCTGCACTTTGTGCATAAGGGTCTCGGACAACGTGCGAAAGCACATACGTGACGCAAAGACATACGCACGTGGCGTGTTTTACGCAACGGAACGTACGCATACGCCCATTGAGACTCAAATCACACAATAACCTTGTTTAGGGTGGGCGGTATAGTATAGCCACCTGATAAATAGCACACGGTTGTTCAGTTCAGGTTTTCAAAAAGTTTTAGCTAACAGAAAACCTTTTTCTACTGCAAACCCAGGGATTGGACCCCTACCTGTATGAAAGGAATTTCTGTACAGAAAGATTAAAAGTGTATATGATTGAATAGGAGTGAGTGTGGAACTTAAGGTATTATTTTTTTTTGTGAACCCACAAATCGGGATCCCGTCGGAGACCACATCAGGTGAGTGGACACTTGGTGGCGTGGGACTGGCTTGCCCGCGTTAACATTGTATAAGGTAAAGGAGCAAGTAGTTTCCGCAGACAAAAGGACTGCGAGGTATTTAAGCGCAGCCCCGGGGGTTTTGCGTAGCACCCATATAGTCAAGGTAAAGCTCCGGCTGAAGGTTTCGCAGCCTAAACAACCGATTCTGTTGGTCGTAAGGCGGATAAGTAATAGTTACTTATACGCAGTGCGACTGTACCGCACGTAATTGTGTGCATTAGTTTGTTACCTTGATACCCATCAACAATTTACTGTGGGATCATAAACGCTATTTGTACATTCTAACGTGATTTGTGTAGGTTTTTGTTATTTTAAGGGAGTTTCGCTGTTCACTAAGCAAATCTCCAACAACCAATACTTACTGGGGAGGGATCGCATACTCCCACGCGCCCCAGTAAATAGAGGTTACAAAAGATCCCACGGATTGGATAGGCCAATTGGGGCGCAGAGTGAGTGAAGGCACTAGTTAATCTTTCACCGTCGCCTTACCGCGGGCAAATTTGGTCTGTTTGTAAGAATTAGCTAAGACAGCAATAACTACAAACGATGGGGGCCAGTTGTTCAAAGAAGGGACGTCCAACAAGGGTTCACGTTGGTGGTTGCTGGCCCAAAGGGTCCGCACGGTATATAATGTGTGAAAAATACGGAACTCACACACAGGTATTATGCAACGAGTGGGAACGTATGACAGAGGATGATGGGGAACAGTTTCCCCAGGTAGGCAGTCTGAACCCTGAGGTATTGCAGAATTTAAGAAAAAGGATAGGTCTAATAAAATCTGCAAAGCAGAGGATTAGACAATATGATTGTTTACTGACATTGCAACAGGAAAGTGAAATACAACAGGAACTAGCTCAAAAAGCAAATTCCCATCCTGGTAGAAATCTAATAGCAACGGCACCACCACCATATATAGCAGGGGACAAAGTGGCTGCAGAGAATGACATGCGGGTGTGCGATAAGGGTGCACTTAATCAATGTATTAATAATGACAAAATTAAGATAAAAGTAAATGCAAATGTTGATACTAACGCTAACCCATGCAAGTTGTATCCTATGTTAAACTTCCCCCAGGAATACGACCAAGAAGATGAGCCCACTACGATTTCAGCTCTCTCTCTAGCGGCCACCATAAGCGATACTCCAGTAGGCACCGCCCAACCACCAAGGGAGGCATCAAAAGCCCATAGCTCAGGGACAGGTGAGGTTGTGTCTACAGGTAAGTACGGCACTGTACAATATGCTGAAACTAGTGCACCTCACACTGAAGAATTAAACCAGAGTGAAGTAGTCCAGATTAACCCTGTTAGAGTAATAGCGGTCCCCAATGGTAAGACTGACACAAATGGAGCCACACCCATTAGAAATATTGCTATGCACTGTCCCTGGTCACGAGCAGAATTAAGAACAATTTTGTCTGAATTTCCTGATCCCAGGAAAGATTTAGCCGCATGCCAAAGGTTTATTAAGGACCTAGGAAATTCCACTGAACCAAACAACAAAGATTGGAGAACACTACTGCGGGCATGTCTGCCCTCTAGTATTGACCCTATCAAGTTTATAGCTGACTGTAAACTACATCAGGAGGTTCCCCTTACGGATGCATATAATCAAGAAAATGTAACCAGAATCAATCTGCAGTTGGGAATATATTTCCCAGCTGTAGTAAAATGGAACAAAATATTCTCCATTAAACAAATGGAAAGGGAAACTGCCCCCGATTATTTCCACAGAGCATTAGAGGAAATGGCTAAATACACTGGGATCATGGACATTGAGGCAAATATACACCATAGAGAAGTAGCGATGTCCGTACTGATGGACGGTTTAAAGGAGGTATTAAGGAGTAGGGTACAAACTACTCAACCTAACTGGAGAGGTATGTCGGTGGCCGCGTTAAGAGAGACTGCTGTTGGGCACGACAAGAATATTACAAGACACAGGGAGTCACAGAGTGATAAACTGATGGCAATAAGTATCCAGGCCCTAACAACAAGGCCGCCTCAGTCCAGATCACAGATCCCTGGTGGTAAGACGTATGTGGTAAAATGTTACAATTGTAACAGGGAAGGACATTTTGCACGTAACTGTACAAATAACTCACATAATGCACATGAAAACCCTAGACAACGACAGGACATACGAAATTGGGATCAGGGACCGCAGAGACGGGGTTATGAGCCACATGCAGGGGAAACAAGAAGGTATCCCCCAAAAAGAGACTGGCAAGTCTCTGATAATACCCATTCACCCCCTCCACAGGTGATAGCCGCAACTGCAATGCAGGGGGGTCACCATACCCAATAGGGGTGTGGCCACACCTGTAATCTGCAGCCAGTAAAATCGATTGCGAGTCTTGGGAGTGAACCCGAGGTCATAATTGATGTAGCTGGTAAATCTCTAAATTTCCTTGTAGATACGGGGGCGGCCAAGTCAGTGATAAATTCAACCGTGGGCATGAGAATCACTGGTAAAACAATTCCAGCCATGGGAGTAACAGGAGTAGTACGTCAATACCCTTTAAGCAAACCAACAGAGGTTACGATAGGGCCTCTGCATACCAAGCATTCTTTTCTGCTGGCTGCATCGGCTCCGACTAATCTCTTAGGGAGAGATTTACTGTGCAAAATGGGATGCGTCATATATTGTACTCCTGAAGGTGTGTTCTTGGACATACCCGAAAACCACGCTCAGGTAGCGCAAGATATGTTAGACTCCCCAACAAGATTAATGTCACACACTGTTGTTGCAAATAGGTGTCCGGCCAAGGTAGAAGAAATGATTTCCCAGATACCGGAGTCACTTTGGACCAAGGACGGACAAGACACTCGATTAATGGCAAATGTAGCCCCAGTAGTTGTGCTAGTAAAAGATGGTAGGATAGCTCCAAAAATCCCACAGTACCCTCTGAAGCCAGAGGTGGAGTTAGGAGTTTACCCTGTAATAGAGCGCTTGCTACAACAGGGCATTCTGGTAAGGACGTCCAGCACTGCCAATAGCCCCATTTTCCCTGTTAAAAAGAGTGGGGGGAGGGGTTACAGATTAGTGCAGGATCTAAGAGGGGTCAACAAAATAGTTGAGTCAGTTCCCCGTAGTGCCAAATCCAGCTGTCATCCTTATGCAGATCCCTCCCACTGCGAAATTTTTCACTGTTATTGACCTCTGCTCCGCTTTCTTCTCGGTACCTCTGCACCCTGACAGCCAATATTTGTTTGCATTCACATACAGGGGAGTCCAATACACATGGACTCGATTACCACAAGGTTTCATAGACAGTCCAAGTATCTTTTCACAGGCTTTGCATGATTGTTTACAGTCTTTCCAACCAGAGAGTGGATCAGTATTGATACAGTATGTGGATGATTTACTACTGTGTTCAGATTCATTGGAAGCGTCCCTGAAGGATACGAAACAGCTCCTGTTTCATCTTTCAGACACAGGACACAAGGTTTCCAAAGACAAGTTGCAATTATGCCAGACTAAAGTGAAGTATTTGGGACATTGTCTGACACAAGGACTGAGACACCTGACCGCTGATAGAATCCAAGCAATTAGAGACATGACTCTGCCACAAACCCAGCAACAGATCAGAACATTTTTAGGAATGTGTGGGTATTGCCGTAACTGGATCCCAGGATTTTCCATTCTAGCATTACCTTTGCAGGAGATGGTTTCATCAAACAAACCTGATCGGATTTCGCATACAGACGAATCTGAGATGGCATTTGAGAAACTCAAACAGTGCCTAACGCAGGCACCAGCATTAGGTATGCCAGACTATGGGAAACCCTTTGAGCTGTACGGAACAGAAAGTGCTGGTTGCGCGGCAGGCGTCCTAACCCAAAAGCACGATGATGCCAGCAGGCCGGTAGCATACTACAGTGCTCAGCTAGATACGGTAGCGCGATCCCTCCCCACATGCTTGCGAAGCATTGCTGCGATAGCATTGCTAGTAACGAAAAGCGAAGATGTAGTGCTAGGTCACAACCTCACAATTCATACACCACATGCAGTGTCAGCCTTGCTAAATTCTGCCCAAACCAGGCACGTCTCATCAGCGCGGTTTACAAGATGGGAATTGGCACTAATGGCCCCCGTAAACATCACCATAAGGAGATGCAGTGCATTAAATCCTGCAACATATCTCCCAGGTGTGCCTGGACAGGCACAAAGGGTGGAGGATGAGAGTGAAAGGGAAGGAGGATTTAATACAAAAGATGACATGCATGATTGTATGGAATATTTGAACCAAAATTTCACGGCAAGGCCTGACATCAGTGACAACCCACTGGAAGATGTAGATCTTACTTTCTACACTGATGGTAGTTGTCACAGACAGTCGGACTCGGGAGACTTGTGTACTGGATACGCAGTCGTAGATGACCAAGGCACCATAGAAGCAGAACCGCTAGGCCCACCTCACTCAGCCCAGGTTGCTGAACTGGTTGCCCTAACCAGAGCATGTGAATTGGCTAAGGGCAAGTCAGCCAATATCTACACCGATTCTAGATACGCATTCGGGGTAGTCCATGATTTCGGAGCCCTATGGCGCCTCAGAAATTTCGTGACGGCAGCTGGTACACCGGTAGCGCATGCAGCCCACATCAAAAGGCTTCTAACAGCGATACAGGAACCCGACAGAGTGGCTGTTATCAAGTGTAAAGCACATACATATAGCCAAGACCCAGTATCACTTGGTAACAGCCGAGCAGACGAAGCTGCTAAGTTAGCAGCCGGTACCCCCAGACAGACAGACACCACACAACTGATGGTATTTAATACCATCAACACACAGAAGTTGTGTGAAATGCAAAATTTGTGTTCCACACAGGAAAAGGCAGTCTGGAAGGCAAAAGGATATGGCCAGGAGTCCTCAGGACTCTGGACGGATGGACAAGGTAAACCAGTGGCCCCCAGAGCATACCTTCCATGTTTAGCTGAAGCAGCACATGGGCTGACTCACCTGGGCAAGGAGGGAATGTGTAAGTTGGTAAGAGCATATTGGTGCGCCCCAGGATTTTCATCTCATGCAGGTAAGAGAGCAATGTCATGCCTTACCTGTTTGAGGAAGAATATCGGAAAGGCAATACCAACAGAACCATCTCATATCCCACCTACAGGCGGCCCTTTCCAGGTAATACAGATTGACTTTATACAATTACCCCCTTGTCGAAATTTGAAATATGTACTTGTTTGTATAGATGTGTTTTCAAATTGGGTCGAAGCATTTCCTGCGGCCACAAATACCGCTATGTTTACTGCTAAGAAAATTGTGCAGGAATTTGTGTGTAGATACGGTATCCCTAGAATAATTGAAAGTGATAGGGGTACCCATTTTACAGGTGATGTCTTTCAAGGAATGTGTAAGTTGATGGGAATTGATAGTAAGCTGCACACTCCATACCGCCCCCAAGCGAGTGCGAAGGTGGAAAGAGTGAACAGCACTATTAAAAATAAACTGAGTAAAGTTACTGTATGGCAGAAACAGGATAGACATGGACAGAAGCTTTACCCATTGTACTATACAGCATCAGAACCACTCCCAGGTCTCCTCTTAATCTGTCCCCCTTTGAAATCTTGTTTGGTCGACAACCGCATGTTATGATTAACTCTCAGGATGATTTGAAGTGTAACAATGAAGTGACTGTAAAGTACCTGGTTAACATGAGTAAACAGCTAAGGAATCAAAATGATAATTTGAAGTTGGTGATTCCTGATTTGCCAGATAGTAATTGTCATGACATTGAACCTGGGGATTATGTAATGATACGGAATTTTCTACGCTCAGGTTGCCTTATTGACAGATGGGAAGGACCATACCAAGTCTTATTGACTAGCACTACAGCACTGAAAGTTGCAGAGAGAGAGACTTGGGTTCATTCGTCCCATTGTAAGAAGGTTGCTGGTCCAGAGAGGTCCCGTGATAAGGAACAGACGGTAGAGGAAGTTGTATCACTGGAGTGTCTGTTTCAGGAGGACTGAGGCGGCACCTGAGCTTTGAAAATCATAAGATCGGAAGCAGTTGTCGATCCCCTGTTCCCTTTTATTGTTTTCTCTACTTCCCATCCCATCTCCCTCAATTATTTTTTCCCCCTTCTTACTTTTCTCCGTTTCCTCCTATAAGATGGACTTGCCCCAAGAGACTGTGATCCGGATTTTCCTGTTGACCATGATGTTGACCAGAGCAGTCTGTTCCGGCGAGAGTACCATGGAGGTCGAGAGAGGTTCTGGAATGGGTTCTGATGACAGAGATGGAGGCGTAGTTTTCCAAGAACAACTTAATCAACAAGTAAAGGCGAGTATCAGAAAACGATCCGATAGCATTGACAATAGAAGGAATTGTGAAGGATTGTTAGCTGAAGAAAATTGTATCTGTAGGCTCTGTGACAATGTAGTTGAGGATGGGTGTATCAAGAAATGCCAATCCAGTTTTAATATCCACATGGATCGGCATCCATTGAGTGACTATCACTCCTTAGTGGGTAATGTGTTAAATTAGACAGATTGTTGGGTATGCTCTCAAGTACCTCAAGGTCATAGCAAATCAGGGCTAGTACCATTTCCTTTAACGATATGGGAGGTACTTGAGCTAAAGGGTGGGAGACCTGTGGACAGGAGGTTTAATATCTCCAGCCCTCCTAGTTTGAAGCTCCACCAATACCATGTGGATAGGTCCCTAATATGTTTTAACATTTCCAATCCCCGAAAGCCGGGAAATTGGTGTTATGAGCCACGGCTGTGGCTCATTCCTGTTTTGCATTTTTGTTAGGTATTTCATGTTTATTAGTTGTCTTGCATGCCAGGATTTCCTGTTGCTCTGTTTTAGTATGCTCTTGTCTGCTGCCGCTGGTTAGTCTGTGTAATTGCAGCTTGTTCCATGTGTTCAGCCTCACCTGGCTGCTGATTGCATTTTGTCAGTTGGAATCATGCAGTGGGCCAGCTGCTCTGGATTGTTTAATTAGGACTCTCTGTTAAAAGCACTCCCAGGACTCCTCACAGACGCCGGTGATAGCTTCCTGTTTGCCTGATTCTGCTGCAGAGAGAGTTCCCAGTCCCGGTCTGTTCGTTTGTTCCTGTTCTCAGTGATCCTGTACTCGGAAGTTGCCATCTGTTCCTGGAGTCTGATCGAGCACCTTTAGCATCTGGTGGTGTTCGTGAGTCGCGGCGCAGCCGTGTGTTGCGGCTTGTCCGCTATTATTTATTATTTTGTTTATATTGTGTTCTGGAGCTTTGCGGAGGATTCCGCTTCCACAAGATCCACTCTGGTGTCCAGCGGTGCCGGATAGGAGTGTCGGATCAGTGGATCTTTGGTTGTCCTTTTCCCTGGCGGCTAGTCTGCACATACCTTTTGATTTAGTTAAGTTAGCTTGTAACCCCTGGCTTGGTTGCTTAGTCAGAGGGCCCCTTGTTATCACCCTGTCTCGGACTTCCCCTTGTCTCCCATTAAGACCTGCGGGGGCATCGGGGTTGGGCAGACATAATCCGCCCTTCGAACGCGGCTGCCATGGGCTCAAGCAACCATAGTCTCGCAGGGGATTTCTGATAACACGGGCGAGACAACGGAGTTAGGGTGCCAGGGGTTACTAGGCTTTCCAGCTCCCACAACCTGTATTTCATTCCTGTACTCAGATTTCTGCCATAAGATCTTCTCCAGTCTGGAGTACAGGAATCGTAACATTATCACCGGCCATACCACAAAAAAGAAATAAAACTTTTTTTTCTTTTTTGGCCCAGTCCAGTGTCTAGTCTAGAATCCAGTCCTGTATAGAATTCAGTGTGCAGACTCCAGTCCGGTGTTTAGAATCCAGTCCGGTGTTTAGAATCCAGTCCGGTGTTTAGAATCCAGTCCGGTGTTTAGAATCCAGTCCGGTGTTTAGAATCCAGTCCGGTGTTTAGAATCCAGTCCGGTGTTTAGAATCCAGTCCGGTGTTTAAAAAAAAAAAAAAAAAAAAAGTCTTGATTTGTTTAGCAAAATTTAGTCTTGCCTTGCCTTGCCTTGCCTTGCCTTGCCTAGCCTTGCCTTGTCTTGTCTTGTCTTGTCTTGTCTAGTTTTAAATCCTCCTATGTCTACTATGCAAGCCCTGCAGGCATCTCTCGCAGCCCTGAACTCTGTATTCAGTGCTTTGAGACCAGAGCGACTAGAAGCTTTTCAGCAATCCCTAAAGCAACTGCAAAACCTTCTGACTAAAATCTTGCTTATTTTGCCAGAAGTCGTTGAGAGTACATCTATCTCTAAAGAGACTCTTGTTCACAGTATGGTGACAAGAGAATCCTCTGGTTTAATTGAAGAGAAAAAGTTTAAAAGTTTTCTGCGGCCCAGGCTCTCAGAAGAGGAGCGTCTGCGTCGCAGAAACTTAAACTTATGCCTATATTGTGGGGGTTTAGGCCATTATCTGCAGACCTGTGAGTTGCGCAAGCCAAAGTGTGGTGACGAGTCTTGCCCTCTGTCCAAGTTGAGTCATGATACAAGACCTACTCCTGTCTCTACTGTGGAAGAGGTACTTGTCACACAACCCACACAAAAAAGCTCTCTGTCCTATAATTGGGGTCCTTGGGCAAGGAAGCCCCATTATAGATTCAGGAATCAAAAGAGAATGTTTCTCTCCTCTCTTGAGGTTCCTGTGGAAGCGGAGTTGCAAGTCCCTGGAGTGGTGCCCGTAGCCCAGGGTCCTGGAGTGGTGCCCGTAGCCCAGGGTCCTGGAGTGGTGCCCGTAGCCCAGGGTCCTGGAGTGGTGCCCGTAGCCCAGGGTCCTGGAGTGGTGCCCGTAGCCCAGGGTCCTGGAGTGGTGCCCGTAGCCCAGGGTCCTGGAGTGGTGCCCGTAGCCCAGGGTCCTGGAGTGGTGCCCGTAGCCCAGGGTCCTGGAGTGGTGCCCGTAGCCCAGGGTCCTGGAGTGGTGCCCGATGCCCAGAGTGCTGGAGCGGTACCCGATGCCCAGAGTGCTGGAGCGGTACCCGATGCCCAGAGTGCTGGAGCGGTACCCGATGCCCAGAGTGCTGGAGCGGTACCCGATGCCCAGAGTGCTGGAGCGGTACCCGATGCCCAGAGTGCTGGAGCGGTACCCGATGCCCAGAGTGCTGGAGCGGTACCCGATGCCCAGAGTGCTGGAGCGGTACCCAATGCCCAGAGTGCTGGAGCGGTACCCGATACCCAAGCTTATAGAGGGAAATCAAATATTGTAGCTCAGGTTTCCATACCAGAAGGGGTCTCAGAAACTGTTACCCCAGGTAGGGACTTGAGGAGCGCAACCCCAGAAAGGGTATCTAAAACCATAGTTCTTGAAGGGAACTCGAGAAGCAAAACCCCAGAAGGGATCTTTGAAGTAATATCCCCAAGTGGGGTCTCGAGAGACGCAGCCCCAAAGAAGGGTCTAGAAGTCGCTTCCCCAGGAAAGAACTTAAGAAGCATAGCATTAGTGGAGGATCTGAACGTTATTGCTTCAGCAAAAATCCCGGAAGTCATAGTCACGGAAGAACTTTCGATAATTATCGACTCAGAGAGGGAGGCCGGTGGCCCGATCCCAGTCAGGGAGGCCAACGGCCCGGTCCCAGTAAAAGAATCCGAGGTGCTGACCCCAGCGGGGTTCCCGGAGGCCACTGCCCCAGCGGGGTTCCCGGAGGCCACTGCCCTAGCGGGGTTCCCGGAGGCCACTGCCCCAGCGGGGTTCCCGGAGGCCACTGCCCCAGCGGGGTTCCCGGAGGCCACTGCCCCGGGTGGGGTTCAGGAAGTCACTGCCCCGGGTGGGGTTCAGGAAGTCACTGCCCCGGGTGGGGTTCAGAAAGTCACTGCCCCGGGTGGGGTTCAGAAAGTCACTGCCCCGGGTGGGGTTCAGAAAGTCACTGCCCCGGGTGGGGTTCAGAAAGTCACTGCCCCGGGTGGGGTTCAGAAAGTCACTGCCCCGTGTGGGGTTCAGAAAGTCACTGCCCCGTGTGGGGTTCAGAAAGTCACTGCCCCGTGTGGGGTTCAGAAAGTCACTGCCCCGGGTGGGGTTCAGAAAGTCTCAGCCCCGGGTGGGGTTCAGAGAGTCTCAGCCTCGAGTAAGGTCAATAGTGACCAGGTCCTAGCAAAGCACTCCAGTCAGTCAGATGAAAAGGAAACAGATCCTGACTCTGATATTTCAACATCCATAACCTTTGATGGGGACTTCGCCCAATTTTTGGCGCTTTTCAAACACTATTACACTATTATGTTGTCTAGACCATTTCTGGGCATCACTTCAGAAAACCTTGGGCTCTATCTGATTTATTCTTTTAGAGGAGAGCCTTCTGAGTGGGCAACCAGCCTAATGAAAGCTGAAGATCCCATTCTTCAGGATCCCCAAGCATTCTGTGATGCAATTGTTAAAAGATACGGTTTCAAAGAAATTGGTTCAGGTTCCTCTAAGTCACCCGTCTTGTCTGCTGAGAGTCCACCAAATACTGTAAACTCGGCACAAGAGTCCCAGCCCGTTGCTTTGACTGCAGGATGTGCTTTTCTGACTTCTTCTTCTAATAATAGTACTTTACCAGAAAGTTCAGCTCCCAAGGGTAAGAGACCTGTCTCTGATTTGAACGCAGCCTTGCTGGGTGGTACCATCAGTTCAGACAATGTTTGGGGAATTACCTTGGTCAGACCTAAAGAGCTTTGTAAAAAGAAGAAGAAGAAAAAGAAATAATTTTTGACTCTTGCCTTGATAAAAAAAAAAAAAGAGAGATTTTTTTTTTTTCCTTGTCTTGTGTCCAGTGGCCACCATCAAGGGGAGGGCACTGTTACAAGTTGTTGCTACAGCTTGTTTTTTGTTTTCTGGTCTGTTAGACCAATGTGTCAGGTTTTTTTTTTGTATCCCTTGTTCTGGATAGTCTGAATTTTGGGGTCTTTTGACCCCTCCTCAAGGGGGGGGTAATGTTATGAGCCACGGCTGTGGCTCATTCCTGTTTTGCATTTTTGTTAGGTATTTCATGTTTATTAGTTGTCTTGCATGCCAGGATTTCCTGTTGCTCTGTTTTAGTATGCTCTTGTCTGCTGCCGCTGGTTAGTCTGTGTAATTGCAGCTTGTTCCATGTGTTCAGCCTCACCTGGCTGCTGATTGCATTTTGTCAGTTGGAATCATGCAGTGGGCCAGCTGCTCTGGATTGTTTAATTAGGACTCTCTGTTAAAAGCACTCCCAGGACTCCTCACAGACGCCGGTGATAGCTTCCTGTTTGCCTGATTCTGCTGCAGAGAGAGTTCCCAGTCCCGGTCTGTTCGTTTGTTCCTGTTCTCAGTGATCCTGTACTCGGAAGTTGCCATCTGTTCCTGGAGTCTGATCGAGCACCTTTAGCATCTGGTGGTGTTCGTGAGTCGCGGCGCAGCCGTGTGTTGCGGCTTGTCCGCTATTATTTATTATTTTGTTTATATTGTGTTCTGGAGCTTTGCGGAGGATTCCGCTTCCACAAGATCCACTCTGGTGTCCAGCGGTGCCGGATAGGAGTGTCGGATCAGTGGATCTTTGGTTGTCCTTTTCCCTGGCGGCTAGTCTGCACATACCTTTTGATTTAGTTAAGTTAGCTTGTAACCCCTGGCTTGGTTGCTTAGTCAGAGGGCCCCTTGTTATCACCCTGTCTCGGACTTCCCCTTGTCTCCCATTAAGACCTGCGGGGGCATCGGGGTTGGGCAGACATAATCCGCCCTTCGAACGCGGCTGCCATGGGCTCAAGCAACCATAGTCTCGCAGGGGATTTCTGATAACACGGGCGAGACAACGGAGTTAGGGTGCCAGGGGTTACTAGGCTTTCCAGCTCCCACAACCTGTATTTCATTCCTGTACTCAGATTTCTGCCATAAGATCTTCTCCAGTCTGGAGTACAGGAATCGTAACAATTGGGAAGTGTCATGGAGTAACCAAACCATGACCTTTTCATATAGAGCAGATAGAATGCCTACAGATACAGAGCTTATACGCCACATAGCCAGTAGAGAAAAATCTTTCCGATATAGGTATACCCTAGGAAATAGGATCATGAGAGTTGGAGAGGTATCACCAGGATACTGTGCACATATCATACAAACAGATACGTGTACTAGACAGATGGGAGAATTAGGGTTAGGAGATTTCACATGGAAGATGTGTAAAACGGTTATGTCCTACTCCGTCCCATATGTTCTCCCCGATGATGCATATTTCATATGCGGGAGGAAGGCGTATAAGTGGCTTGCCCCAAACTCTGAAGGATTGTGTTATATTGGAAAAGTACTGCCTGAGGTAATGACTGTATCACATACCAAAATGAAAGATATACACCGTGGTGCCCAAGCTCCTTATACTCACACTCATTACGAGCACGTAGTTAAAAGGCAACTGACAGAAAGGACAGAGCATCCGGCCTCTGATCTGATCCATGAATCCACCGGGATTCAGGTTCTGCTCGCGTTAGATTTCACTCGCACCGCTAGAGGAGTGTTGAATTATAGATATATATCTGCGCTTGCAAATTTATTAGACAATATCACTGAAATGTATGACGACACTTTTAGATATACCGGAAGAGAGCTCCAAGCTTATAAAACAGAACTGGTTCAGCATAGGATGGTTCTTAATTATCTCACGGCAGTGACAGGTGGATATTGTGTCACACTGGCAACGCAGTACGGCGTGAAATGCTGCACTTATATTACGAATAGTACCGAGGATCCGGTCGAGGTCATAGACCCAAAGATGGACGATATTCTCCAATTAAAGTGGGAATTTCGCAGGAGACACAATCTCACCCTTGCTGCTGTGGGTAATGAGCTGACTGGTTGGGTGTCATGGTTGAACCCGCGAAATTGGTTCTCTGGTTTAGGAGAATGGGCTCAAGGAGTCATAATGGATGTAGGGAAGTTTCTTCTATGTATCTTAGGTGTTGTCATATCGATTGGCTTGATATTTAGATGCGGTCAGGCTTTAATGAAGTGCAAACGTAGTACCAGGGTAATGAGTCTAAGGAGTGAGGAAATTGTAATTCCAATGGATTTGATTTATGACCCAACGATAGAGACAATGATGTGATGAAAATGCGATTATACGGTCCGTTTCTTTCACCTGTTTCCCCGTTTTCTCCAAGGTAAAAAGACCCACTTGGACGAGGAATTTGACAATCCTGTATACAGACAACAGATGGATTAAAGAAGAAGTTTTGACAACCTTGTACACAGATAATTGATGAACTATGCCATAGACCCCCAGTTTCCCTAGAAATTTTAAATTTACGCTAGCCCAACACTTTTGTAAGTCTATGGACATTGACAAAGCTTTTTGCTCGCACTTTTTGGCAAAAGCCCAAAGAAGACTGCATTCAACAGACACCAGACAAGACTTCAACCGACAAATGTTCATTAACCTGACATAGAATATCACTGCATTTACCATAAGTGTTCTTTATCTTCATCTCTACAACCTTCAGGTAACAACACACATAGTCGATAGGGAATACAGGCACAGATATCAGCATTCACATATTCCCCCATTCATGTATCATCAACTAAAATGTGCTCCCCCATTTTTGTTGCAACCAAAAGCCGAAAAGAGCTCGGTAAAGTTTGACAGCCCATCCACAGACCCATACCACGGGATAAGAAGGAATTCAAATGTATACTTCGCAATACCTCGAAGCTTGATTTAAAACACGTACGGCACGATGATACATGACCCCCCAAACATGGATTCATACACACATGCTTCTGCTATCTCACTAGGTCATACCCTTTTTCACACCTTCTCTCCTCCCCTACCCGACCATGGAAATGTATTTACACATGACATATATTTTTCTCTTTTTGAAATGTTTTAGGAAGTGGCAGTTATTGGTGACTGCCAAAGGGTGGACTGTCAAAGTCAGAAAAATATCATGATGCACACTGCCATATTTGCACCTCATACATGTCCGCGCTGCGCATGCGTACGCTCTCCCGTGCGTGCGCATACCCGCTGTTACGTGCACCCGCAGGCGCACGGTATGCGCATTTACGGTAGAGTTTATGTGCGCCTAGCGTGCGACTCAATCGTTACATATTTTTAACATATAATGTATTTTGTAGATTATGGTCCCTTTGATAGAATCTGAAAGTTTAGTTAACATAGCATGTTCATGGACAAAGAGATCCCTCTTTGTTTGATACGAAGGGTCAGACAAGGGTTATACAGTGGTGTTTAGTATCCATCGGAAGAGTATTTAATTAGCAATATTCCGGTGTTGGTTTGAAGCGAATTAATCGCTCGTGCGAATAGTTATGGACATAAGAAGTTTATGTACTTTTACTATTATTTGCACTTACTTATCCATGCGGCGGGAAACCTAGTTTCCCACCCACCTGAGCAGTTGGAAATAGTCACAGCCCACCTGTATGAATCAACCTATGACCTTTTGTTTTAGTGCGAAGACGAATTCCTGTGTCCAATGAACAATAAGAATATAGGGACCATTGTACTGTATTGTGTGCAGTGTATATAAGGGTCACCGTCCCCAGGCCAGCCAGTACTCTCTCTTCAACAGTTATCGCTGATAATTGGAGGACTGGATTCCGGTTGCGCCTGCGTGTGTTCCCCGTATGGTATGTTTCTCTGTTGCCACTTTGTTACCCGTATGTTGTTAGCCATTCACACTTAGTCTATGTATTTGTAATGCGATCGTTCTCTATTGTGCATGTTACTGTCTAGATACTCTGTTAGAATTATATGTTAGTTTGTAGCGTATGACTTGTGAACTGTTTTCCCCTTTTTGAATTAACTTAAGACTCGTGATAGTAAAAGGTGTTGGACCCTTAACACGGTATTGTGTGTTCATTATATTGCAAGGGGTAATAGGAGCGTCTCAATCGCTCAAACAGCTTTAGTATTTATAAGGTTAAACAGTGTTATATCACTACAGTGTTTTAGTATAAGGTTTACAGAATAAGAATATCCTCCCTGTGAGTTACATACAAGGTTTACTGATTGTTATCTGGTGAGCGTCTGCGCCGCTCGTGGTCTCGAGCGTCCGCTACGCTGTTAGCGTATCATTACGGTAGTCGCTCACCTATAGTGTGCCCGATACCAACAGCGTATTCTCGCAAGCGTTTGTGTCGCTCGAGCGGCACGCTCCCGATACAGCGTCCGCTACGCTAAGAGCGTACCCTTACGGTACCTCGTACGCCAATTGCTTACTGTGTCTCTTAACCTCTTAGAGTGTTTAATAAGGTAATCAGAATCGACATTCTCACACCCTCACGGAGGGTAAATAGTTTGAGCGAGACCGTTGTTAGCCCAGGAAAACTGAGGGGCTCGTGGCCTCCAGGACTTGTCCACTACCAAGATTTGGGGGTGATATGGGCACACCTAAAAGTATAGAAGCCGGCGCGTGAGGAGAGCGGGACTGATCCGGGTACCTGGAGGGAGTCTTTAAGAACGAGTGGCAGAGAACCGTTAGGGAGTGCTGAGGCGAGGAGTGAAGGAGAAAGGACTGCGCTGCTGAGGCATCGGGACAGAGAGAGAGAGGGAGGACCGCGGCTGACTCACGAGACCCGGAGTGGACCGAAGAGACTTACTTGATTTAACCTCCGGTGACAGCCGCATAGCTCCGGTGATCGCGGTGGGAGCGCCGTAATCCATGAACGCAGGAGGAGACTGGCTGCAGTGTAAGACGGGACCTTCCTCCGGGACGTCCGCTGGGTGGCTGTAAAGAACGGCTCCACCAATCCGGTCAGAACAAGGAAGATCCGGAATTCGTGAGTGATACCTAATAAGGCGGTAGGCGGCTCCCAAGCAGCCCATACATGGTGAGGGGAGGTGTACACTTGCCTACCCTCCCGGAATGGCCGGGAGGCTCCCGAAAATCGGGTGACCCTCCCGGCCCCAGGAAAGGTGGGCAAGCCTCACGCTTTCCCCCTCAGCCGCCCGCAGCAGAGAACAAGCGGGCGGCCCGAGGGGGTCCGATGACGCGATTCGCGCTGAATCGCGTCATCGTAGCTCCGCCCCCCGCAATGCAGCGGCTCGTTTCTCGGCACAGCACAGCGGGGGGCGGAGTCACGATGACGCGACCCTGATGTAACGCCCCCGGACCGCCCATCCAGCTGACGGCCACGTCCCCGGACCGCCTATCCTGTGCCGGCCACACACCCCATACACCTACAACGCTGCCTCCTCCCGGAGGAGGAGGCAGCAAAGTAGGTAACTATGGAGTAGGATGGATGCTGGCCAGGAAGGGAGGAGGTCGGGACACATGAGAGGAGGGGCCAGCCAGTATAGTAGCTCAGCTCATTGCTGGCTTGTCCCAGGGGAGGGGCCCCAACAATCCCGGACTGCATCTGCATATAGAGAAGGCTGGCTGCTCTGTGGCACTGTCCAAACTGCTACAGCCCTGAAACACCGCATTTGAGGACAGTGAATGGGTGTCAGAGTTCAGAGTGCCCAGGAGCACACATTGCAGTGCCCGCTGGCCGCAAGCTATATGAAAGCACAGAGTAGCTGCGGGCCGGGGAGCACAGTGCAGGCTGCGGAACTGAGCGACCTGACCTCTCCTGCTTAATGCTCTCTTCTCCAAGATGCGTGACGTGCCTGGCGTTGGGGCGCGTATACGTCCTTGTGGGCGGGGAATCTTCATTATAGCAACTGTACTAGTAGATCGGATTGGTGTGCGGGGCCGACTGTCATCCGTGGCCCCGCCCCCCTTGGCGCGTCACCCAGTCACGGCTTTTGCGCATAACAGGCAGCCAAGGGAGGCTGGCTAACATATGACAGGCGGCCCCGCACACCGATCGGCCCACCAGGGAAACTCCCGGCGGCTTCTTTGGTCAGTCCGGGCCTGCTCATGACTATTAGGCTTCCCTGTGTGTGGGTATGCAGAAAGTACATGAAATGAGGTTATACAGAGGTCAGAAGGAGTATATAAAGATTTATTGTCTGGAATACAGGGAGATCAGACAAACACTTGTAAATGCAGGTAACAGACACTTGAATGACAAGATACCGGACCACGTATTGCATTAACTGTCTTGAACACAGGTGAAGTCACGTGCAGATTATAGCCACTGATGACTAAATTACTGGATAATGTGAATTGACAGTCACTAGAAAGAGGAGTACTGAAACAGATACATAGACTGAGTAACTGGAGCCAGGCAAGGTGAATATAGCTGTGCTTGAATTCAGGTGATGTATGCAAATGGAACAGTAGCAGGATGAGTACTTGTCAGGATGCACCAGGATAACAGACTAGATATTGCTGAACAGAACTGAAATCATAGCAGGAACATGGAAACTCACATAGAGAATTGCAAAAGTCCTAGGCAGAATTTACTCAGCAATATACACTGCTCAAAAAAATAAAGGGAACACTTAAACTACACAATGTAACTCCAAGTCAATCACACTTCTGTGAAATCAAACTGTCCACTTAGGAAGCAACAATGATTGACAATTTCACATGCTGTTGTGCAAATGGAATAGAGAACAGGTGGAAATTATAGGTAATTAGCAGACACCCCCAATAAAGGAATTGTTCTGCAGGTGGTGACCACAGACCACTTCTCAGCTCCTATGCTTTCTGGCTGATGTTTTGGTCACTTTTGAAAGCTGGCAGTGCTTTCACTCTAGTGATAGCATGAGACGGAGTCTACAACCCACACAAGTGGCTCAGGTAGTGCAGCTCATCCAGGATGGCACATCAATGCGAGCTGTGGCAAGAAGGTTTGCTGTGTCTGTCAGCGTAGTGTCCAGAGCATGGTGGCGCTACCAGGAGACAGGCCAGTACATCAGGAGACGTGGAGGGGGCCGTAGGAGGGCAACAACCCAGCAGCAGGACCGCTACCTCCGCCTTTGTGCAAGGAGGAACAGGAGGAGCACTGCCAGAGCCCTGCAAAATGACCTCCAGCAAGCCACAAATGTGCATGTGTCTACTCAAACGATCAGAAACAGACTCCATGAGGGTGGTATGAGGGCCCGACATCCACAGGTGGGGGTTGTGCTTACAGCCCAACACCGTGCAGGACGTTTGGCATTTGCCAGAGAACACCAAGATTGGCAAATTCGCCACTGGCGCCCTGTGCTCTTCACAGATGAAAGCAGGTTCACACTGAGCACATGTGACAGACGTGACAGAGTCTGGAGACGCCAAGGAGAACGTTCTGCTGCCTGCAACATCCTCCAGCATGACTGGTTTGGCAGTGGGTCAGTAATGGTGTGGGATGGCATTTCTTTGTGGGGCCGCACAGCCCTCCATGTGCTCGCCAGAGGTAGCCTGACTGCCATTAGGTACAGAGATGAGATCCTCAGACCCCTTGTGAGACCATATGCTGGTGCGGTTGGCCCTGGGTTCCTCCTAATGCAAGACAATGCTAGACCTCATGTGGCTGGAGTGTGTCAGCAGTTCCTGCAAGACGAAGGCATTGATGCTATGGACTGGCCCGCCCGTTCCCCAGACCTGAATCCAATTGAACACATCTGGGACATCATGTCTCGCTCCATCCACCAACGCCACAGACTGTCCAGGAGTTGGCGGATGCTTTAGTCCAGGTCTGGGAGGAGATCCCTCAGGAGACCATCCGCCACCTCATCAGGAGCATGCCCAGGCGTTGTAGGGAGGTCATACAGGCACGTGGAGGCCACACACACTACTGAGCCTCATTTTGACTTGTTTTAAGGACATTACGTCAAAGTTGGATAAGCCTGTAGTGTGTTTTTCCACTTTAATTTTGAGTGTGACTCCAAATCCAGACCTCCATGGGTTAATAAATTTGATTTCCATTGATCATTTTTGTGTGATTTTGTTGTCAGCACATTCAACTATGTAAAGAACAAAGTATTTAATAAGAATATTTCATTCATTCAGATCTAGGATGTGTTATTTTAGTGTTCCCTTTATTTTTTTGTGCAGTGTAGTTTCAGAATCTTGCGTAGGCATGCGCACGGGGGGTGCCTGGTGCGCACAGGCACCCTCTAATGTCCGGCACCCCCCTCGCCTGTTGCAGCACAGCGATCAATAGTTATCCTGTGCCCCGGACCTCCCTCCCGCCGCCGCAGCGCTCTGTACTACTATTGGCTGCCGGCCGCACTGGGTACATGGATGCTTCTTCCTGGCTCCGCCTCGCGATGTGACATTAAGATGTCACACCGCATCCACACTTTTTTCTCCCCACCTGCGCTCGGTCTCTTCTCTCACCGGCGCTCCAATCCTCAAGTGCCGCGGCCACCACGCCAGCACCACAGGCAGCATTACTCTAATGAGGACTCGGAGCCGGAGGACACACATTTAGCAGAAGAAAACAGAGAGAGAAGGAGAGAGTTCACTGAGGTCTCGGAGTGTGTGTGAAACGCTCAGTGCTGCAGCCTGCTCCTGCAGCGAAAAGAGACGGGGCCAGCCCAGCCAGGAGGTATAAAACAACATGTACTGTATAAATGTGGTGAAGTTACAATTAAAAAAATAATAATAAAAAAACAAACATCTGTGGGTGCACTCTGGGAAAAAAATTAAAAGAAGAAAAGGGTGACATAAATATATTAGCCAGAGAGCCAAACACTCAGTAGTTTCCTGAGTGCACCTATAGATCTCATTCATTCCTTTTTTGTAACTTATTGTATTTAGCCTGGCCAGCCAGAGTGAATAACAGCCTCATACTGTGTGGTGTAATGTGAATTTAACTCATACTGTGTGGCGTAATGTGAATTCAGGTCATACTGTGTGGCATAATGTGAATTCAGGTCATACTGTGTGGTATAATGTGAATTTTGGCTCATACTGTATTGCGTAATGTGAATTCAGGTCATACTGTGTGGTGTAATGTGAATTCAGGTCATACTGTGTGGCGTAATGTGAATGTGGCTCATACTGTGTGGCATAATGTGAATTTTGGCTCATATTGTGTGGCATAATGTGAATTTCGGCTCATACTGTCTGGTATAATGTGAATTTCGGCTCATACTGTGTGGCGCAATGTGAATTTCAGCTCATACTGTGTGCTATAATGTGAATTTCGCCTCATACTATGTGGGGTAATGTGAATTTCAGCTCATACTTTGTGGCATAATGTGATATTTGGCTCATACTGTGTGGTATAATGTGATATTTGGCTCATACTCTGTGGTATAATGTGAATTTCGACTCATACCGTGTGGTATAATGTGAATTTCGGCTCAGACCATGTGATATAATGTGAATTTCGGCTCATACCGTGTGGTATGTGTATTTCGGCTCATACTGTGTGGCGTAATGTGAATTTCGGTTCATACTGTGTGGCATAATGTGAATTTCGGTTCATACTGTGTGGCATAATGTGAATAAAAGGCACTACTGTTAGTAGCTGGTGAGCATGGGTATACGTGTGACAAATGCTGGTGTCCCACATAGTTGAGGGCTGATGGCATAAAAAGAGGCAAATGTAACTCTGATGGCACATGTGTAAATTTTAAACTTTACTTGTGTTATATTAAAACTTAAATGTTGGCCCACCTAAATCTCTTGTACTTTTCAGAGAGGACCACTCAAAATCAGGGTGAAGGTGCTGGGGGGTGCAAGTGGTGGGGGGTGTGAGGCAGGGAGGGGAATGTATATGCACTAGGCCCCCACTCTATAGTGCCGCTACTGGATCAGGGTTAGGTTCGGGAAGTGTGAGCAGCGATAGGGTGCAGTGGCAGCTAGGACTCAGGGTTATGCCGTAGCGGAAAGTCAGTACCAGCCGGTGGTTGCACCAATATGTTTCATTTTATTTCTCTGGGGTGTATTATATCTACTTTATTATTAGGAACTAGAAAGAAATTAGATTAAGCCATGTGATTTTACTGAGAGAATGTAAAATAGTGCTAGACATGTCCCTGGGCAGTGCTAGACATGCCCAAAAGGCAGTACTAGACACACCCCTCCGGCAGACACCCCCTAATAAAATTAGCTGCGCACGCCTATGGAATCTTGTAAATGGTGATATAAACAACCATATAAAAGTCCAGAGTGTAGACAATGCTGAAAGGATGATTGACACAGTTCTGAATACAACTAGGGGGGTCATTCCGAGTTGTTCGCTCGCAAGGCGATTTTAGCAGTATTGCACACGCTAAGCCGCCGCCTACTGGGAGTGAATCTTAGCATCTTAAAATTGCGTACGAAAGATTCGCAATATTGCGATAAGACATCTCTGTGCAGTTTCTGAGTAGCTCGAGACTTACTCGGCATCTGCGATCAGTTCAGTGCTTGTCGTTCCTGGTTTGACGTCACAAACACACCCAGCGTTCGCCCAGACACTCCTCCGTTTCTCCAGCCACTCCCGCGTTTTTCCCAGAAACGGTAGCGTTTTTTCCCACACGCCCATAAAACGGCCTGTTTCCGCCCAGAAACACCCACTTCCTGTCAATCACATTACGATCGCCTGAGCGATGAAAAAGCCGTGAGTAAAATACCAAACTTCTTAGCAAATTTACTTGGCGCAGTCGCAGTGCGGACATTGCGCATGCGCACTAAGCGGAAAATCACTGCGATGCGAAGAAATTTTCAGAGCGAACGACTCGGAATGACCCCCAAGGAGAGTCCAGATTAACACCGTCACAAGTATGAAAACATGCCAGGACTTCCATATAACAAGGCAATGTTGGAGTGGAATACGGACAGGCACTGAAGTTATAATAATGAAGATGATCAGATGCTCTTACACTTTTAGCAGAGTTGCAGGGAGCCAAACACCAGAATCTATAAACAGACAGACGATGTCCTGGAACTGGCAGTTTGTTGCAAGGGCTGTATAATCACAGGTTAGTGAACTCGGGAGAAGCAGGAGGCACAGACTAAGGGGGTCATTCCGAGTTGTTCGCTCGTTAGTTTTTTTCTCTACGGAGCGATTAGGCGCAAACTGCGCATGCGCAATGTACGCAGAGCGCCTGCGCCAAGTAAATTAGCTCAAAAGTTTGGTATTTTACTCACGGCGTAACAAAGTTTTTTCATCGTTCTGCTGATCGTAGTGTGATTGACAGGAAGTGGGTGTTTCTGGGCGTAAACTGGCCGTTATCTGGGAGTGTGCAGAAAAACGCAGGCATTTCAGGGAAAAACGCTGGAGTATCTGGAGAAACGGGGGAGTGGCTGGGCGAACGCTGGGTGTGGTGTGACGTCAAACCAGGAACGAAGAGGACTGAACTGATCGCAGTGTAGGAGTAAGTCTCGAGCTACTCAGAAACTGCTAAGAAATTTCTATTCGCAGTTCTGCTAATCTTTCGTTCGCAATTCTGCTAAGCAAAGATACACTCCCAGAGGGCGGCGGCCTAGTGTGTGCAGTGCTGCTAAAAGCAGCTAGCGAGCGAACAACTCGGAATCACCACCTAAGTCTTGCACAGGGAAACCCCAGTGTTGCAGTCACAGAGATAGACTTAATGAACTAGCATAGAAGTGCTTGTGAGCAGAGGATAAATAGCAGCCTCCCAGGTGCAGACCACAACTGCACATAACCAGTTAATCAACCCTGCAAGGTCACAGAGTGGAAACTGCTAGACCAGCGGTGGCCAACCCGCGGCTCTCGAGCCGCATGCGGCTCTTTCATCCTCCGCATGCGGCTCGATGCGCTCCCGGCCACCCCTGCCCGACACACCAGACTCTCCAGCGGCAGTGTGTATCTTCAATTCTGTGGCGGCCCGTGAGCCAATCAGAGCTCGCGGACCGGCATCTAAGGCTCCTGATTGGCTGCCGGTCCGCGAGCTCTGATTGGCTCATGGACCGGCGCCGAATTGAAGATACACAGCGCAGCCGGAGACAGAGGGGTAGGAGAGGCGCGCGCTGCGCTCTCCTTCCCCTCACAGCAGTGCAGTAAGCAGCACTTTGTTTTTGTTTTTTTAGAGGGGGGGGTGAGGCACTGTGGCGGCATATGTATCAGCACTGGGGGCATGTGTATCTGCACTGTGGGGGCATATGAGGCACGTTGGGGGCATGTGTATCTGCACTTTGGGCATATGAGGCACTGTGGGGGCATGTGTATCTGCACTGGGGGCATATCTGGCACTGTGGGGGCATGTGTACCTGCACTGGGGCATATCTGGCACTGTATGGGCATGTGTATCTGCACTGGGGGCATATCTGGCACTGGGGGATATCTGGCACTGTGGGAGGCACTGTGGGGACATGTGTATCTGCATCGGGGGCATATCTGGCACTGTGGGGGCATATCTGGCACTGTTGGGGGCACTGTGGGTACATGTGTATCTGCATCGGGGCATATCTGGCACTGTGGGGGCATATCTAGCACTGTGGGGACATGTGTATCTGCATCGGGGGCATATCTGGCACTGTGGGGGCATATCTGTCACTGTGGGGGCATATCTGGCACTGGGGTCGTATATGTATCTGGCACTGGGGTCGTATATGTATCTGGCACTGGGGGCATATATTTATCTGGCACTGTGGTGGCACCAATTTTTTGGCATTTTTATATGTATGTGGCACTGTACAACATGACTAAACAGGGTCATGACACAAGGTCACACTCCTACAAACATCATACCGAAAGGTGTGTGCACAAAAATGGGGCGTGGCTTTGTGACAACTAGGCCACACCCCCATTTTTGCGCAGGCGCCTTCGGCGCGCGCATGATAGGGGCTCTTGCACTTGCCTATGGATCTTTCCTGGCTCTTTGCCTCCGACCGGTTGGCCACCCCTGTGCTAGACAGACCAGGAGGCAGAGAGAGTGACACCTAGAGGCAGAAAGGGGATATGGCATGGATCATGACACTGCAGTGTCAGAGCCCACAGCAGTAGAGAGTAGTGATGAGCGGGTTCGGTTCCTCGGAAACCGAACCCACCCGAACTTCACCCTTTTTACACGGGTCCGAGCCATACTCGGATTCTCCCGTATGGCTCGGTTAACCCAAGCGCGCCCGAACGTCATCATCCCGCTGTCGGATTCTCGCGAGATTCGGATTCTATATAAGCAGCCGCGCATCGCCGCCATTTTCACTCGTGCATTGGAAATGTTAGGGAGAGGACGTGGCTGGCGTCCTCTCCGTTTATTGTTGAACTTGATTGATTGTGCTTTATTGCTTAATTGTGGGGAGGACTGGGGAGCAGCTGTATAATATAGGAGGAGTACAGTGCAGAGTTTTGCTGATCAGTGACCACCAGTTTTATCCGTTCTCTGCCTGAAAAAAAGCTCCATATCTGTGCTCAGTGTGCTGCATATATCTGTGCTCACACTGCTTAATTGTGGGGACTGGGGAGCAGCTGTATATATAGCAGGAGTACAGTGCAGAGTTTTGCTGACAGTGACCACCAGTATACGTTGTCTGCCTGAAAAACACTCCATTTCTGTGCTCATTGTGCTGCTTTATTGTGGGGACTGGAGACCACCAGTAGAATATTATATAGGAGTAGTACAGTGCAGAGTTTTGCTGACCAGTGACCACCAGTATACGTTGTCTGCCTGAAAAACACTCCATATCTGTGCTGCATTGTAGACAGTATATAGTAGGAGTACAGTGCATAATTTTGCTGACCACCAGTATATAATATATAGGAGTACGGTACAGAAGGCCACTGCTGTACCTACCTCTATGTCGTCAAGTATACTATCCATCCATACCTGTGGTGCATTTCAGTTTTGCACAGTTTGCTGACCACCAGTATATAATATATAGCATTACGGTACAGTAGGCCACTGCTGTACCTACCTCTGTGTCGTCAAGTATACTATCCATCCATACCTGTGGTGCATTTCAGTTTTGCACAGTTTGCTGACCACCAGTATATAATATATAGCATTACGGTACAGTAGGCCACTGCTGTACCTACCTCTGTGTCGTCAAGTATACTATCCATCCATACCTGTGGTGCATTTCAGTTTTGCACAGTTTGCTGACCACCAGTATATAATATATAGCATTATGGTACAGTAGGCCACTGCTGTACCTACCTCTGTGTCGTCAAGTATACTATCCATCCATACCTGTGGTGCATGTCAGTTTTGCACAGTTTGCTGACCACCAGTATATAATATATAGCATTACGGTACAGTAGGCCACTGCTGTACCTACCTCTGTGTCGTCAAGTATACTATCCATCCATACCTGTGGTGCATTTCAGTTGTGCGCAGTATATATAGTAGTAGGCCATTGCTATTGATACTGGCATATAATTCCACACATTAAAAAATGGAGAACAAAAATGTGGAGGTTAAAATAGGAAAAGATCAAGATCCACTTCCACCTCGTGCTGAAGCTGCTGCCACTAGTCATGGCCGAGACGATGAAATGCCATCAACGTCGTCTGCCAAGGCCGATGCCCAATGTCATAGAAGAGAGCATGTAAAATCCAAAAAACAAAAGTTCAGTAAAATGACCCAAAAATCAAAATTGAAAGCATCTGATGAGAAGCGTAAACTTGCCAATATGCCATTTACGACACGGAGTGGCAAGGAACGGCTGAGGCCCTGGCCTATGTTCATGGCTAGAAGTTCAGATTCACATGAGGATGGAAGCACTCATCCTCTCGCTAGAAAACTGCAGTGCCACTCCTAGATGGGCCGGGTGTTTGTGTCGGCCACTTGGTTTGCTTAGCTTAGTCACACAGCTACCTCATTGCGCCTCTTTTTTTCTTTGCATCATGTGCTGTTTGGGGACTATTTTTTACATCTGCCATCCTGCCTGACACTGCAGTGCCACTCCTAGATGAGCCAGGTGTTTGTGTCGGCCACTTGTGTCGCTTAGCTTAGTCATCCAGCGACCTCGGTGCAAATTTTAGGACTAAAAATAATATTGTGAGGTGTTCAGAATAGACTGGAAATGAGTGTAAATTATGGTTATTGAGGTTCATAATACTATGGGATCAAAATGACCTCCAAATTCTATGATTTAAGCTGTTTTTGAGGGTTTTTTGTAAAAAAAAAAAACGAATCCAAAACACACCCGAATCCGACAAAAAAATTTCAGGGAGGTTTTGCCAAAACGCGTCCGAATCCAAAACACGGCCGCGGAACCGAATCCAAAACCAAAACACAAAACCCGAAAAATTTCCGGTGCACATCACTAGTAGAGAGGCATGACAGATCAGGGCATGCAGAAGTAGATTATTCACAGGGGAGGGTCAATACAAAATAAGGGGGGCAATAGAAAGCAGATGAGGGGTAACACTATACCAAACATACAGGCTGGAGGCTTAGTACAACAGCAAATATAGGGGTGATACAATACAATGCATACAGACAAAGGGCAGATATATACATATGGATGGCATTAAGACAACAAAGGGAAAAAAAACTGAAATAAAAAAAGAATAATCTAAACAAAATATATATTATGATTATAATAGTGATGTTAGTATAAATATACATGCTGAACAATGGCGGATATTACCTAGGAGCTGCAGGACAGCAGCACCCCCCACCTCCATTAACATCAGTCACCCCCAGCAATGAGCCACAGCACTGCTCCTGAGTCCTCACTCTCAGTCACTCCACTCACCTCAACAGGACACAGCAGGAGACAGTCCCAGATCCTTCAGATGAGCAAAGACTATCTCGTACTAAAAATGAGGATGAGGGGACATGTACGGGCTTTGCAGCTTCACATTAAAAGCTCTTACTGCTAATCTGACACCGATCTTGCAGTTCCAGGGAATCTCCTCCCCCTGGGACTGCCGGTCCGGAATGCGATAAGCAGTAAGACCTTCCAGCGGGAAGCTCACAATGTGCTGAATTGCTGGCCTTACCAGGCTTCTATGGGCTGCAGACTGTGCAGTCCCTGCCTAGACGCTCCTTTGATGCTGCAGCGCATGCGCAATAATTGATTGGCAGGCGCATTATGCCGGCGGTTGTCAGATGTCGGAAAGAGTTTGATGTCAGCTGTAGCCTCAGTCAGTGACAATCACTGTCAACCATGGACATTCAATGAGGCAAAACCCAGTAAAAATGTCAATTGCACTGTTATATATGCATTACTTTTATTTTAGAATAATAGTGGGTTAGTGCATCTTTTTTGATCGCTAGGCGACCGCAGCTTGATTGACAGGAAGTGGATGTTTGGGGGTGGTAACTAACTGCCCGTTTTCTGGGAGTGTCAGGATAAACACAGCCGTTCCCTAACATTTTCAGGGCGGGTGTGTGACGTCAGCTCCGGCCCCCATCAGCCTGATTCTATCGCACTGTAGGAGTAAGTCCTGGGCTACGCACAGACTACACAGACTGGAAAAATCATTCGATGGTGAGTGAGATGCGAATGGATTTGTAGATGTCCGCTGTCTGGTGAAGTTTTCGCACGGCGTACACATGCATTCACACACTTGCACGGGGCGGGTTTTCACTCTCTATGGGCGGCGGCTATCTGATCGCAGACAGGCTGCAAAATTGCAGAGGAGCGATCAGGTCTGAATTAGGCCCTTAATTATACAATTATTATAAATGTAGACTTTTTTATAGTGTTCAGATCAGTTGCCAACAGGTGGAGAATCCTATAGCATTGGTAAGAAAAAATCATTTATGTGAAAAAGGAATGTATTTATAGCACTGCAATTAATATTGCAGCCACCCTTAAGTCAAAAGGTAGGTGCTACTACTGTTGCGGATGGGACCCACCCCCTAGCCCAAGCATACAAGTTGGCTATTGGTTAGCTGTTAGTGCCTCCACCCATTAAAGGGTAAGTCAGTACAGAAGAATTTGGTCTACTAACTACACTCACTTCCTCTTCGTCCAAGGTCAAAAAACATTTAGAAGACAGTAACTTAATAACCAGCAATGTACTGTAGATCATTTCATATACATATAATCCCTTGGTATACATTAACAGAATACATTCCAGAGATTATGAATAGCAGTGCACAGTCCCAGAATTAATAGTAATTGTGTTATGGGGTGCAGTAAAATAAATGTACACTGGCCCTGTCTTGTATGCTGTAAAAATTCAGGGGTGCAGTGATAATAAATGTACGCTGAGAATGTCTTGTATGCTGTAAAAATTCTGGGGTGCAGTAAAATTATTGTACACTGGCCCTGTATGCTGTAAAAATTGAGGGGTGCTGTTGTTAAAATAAAAGTGCACTCGTCCTGTATGCTGTAAAAATACAGGTGTGCTGCTGTTAAAATAAAAGTACACTGGTCCTGTATGCTGTAAAAATACAGGGGTGCTGCTGTTAAAACAAAAGTACACTGGTCCTGTATTCAGTAAAAATACAGGGGTGCTGTAGATAAATAAAAGTACACTGGTCCTGTAGTCTGTAAAAATACAGGGGTGCTGTTGTTAAAATAAAAATGCACTGGTCCTGTATGCTGTAAAAATACAGGGGTGCAGTGAAAATAAATGTACACTGGTCTTGTCTTGTATGATTGTAAAATTACAGGGATGGTGAGAAAATACAGGGGTGCTGGCACTGTCCACAGTTGCAATGTCTAGGCCTGACCTTCACAGCACTGTATGGGAAGAGGAGGCTCCTACCTCCATTTGCATGCCCTCTGCATGTGCTGGGAGGAGCACCACCAGTCCAGTTGCTGATATTGAGATTGAGGATGTCACTGTAGAAGTACACCAGGATGAGGAGGATATGGGTGTAGTTGACGCTGCGAAATAAGTTGACAATAAGGATTCTGATAGTGAATTGGTTTATTTGAATACGGCACCAGTAGAGACAGTTGTTGGCCATGGGATGAAAAAGCCCACTGTCATGCCTGGGCAAAATACCAATAATGCCACTTCTTTGGTGTGGAATTATTTCTCCACAAATCTGGACAACAGGTGTCAAGCCATCTGTTGCCTTTGTTAATCCATAATAAGTAGGGTTAAGGACGTTAACCACCTAGGAACATCCTCCCTTATACGTCACCTGCAGCGCATTCATCATAAGTCATTGTCAAGTTCAGAAACTTTGGATAATAGCGTAAGCAGTTCACTGACACCTAAAAGTTGCGGTTTTGTTTGAATATTATTTCTCTGTGAGGATGTAAACACTGAAAGGGGGGGGGATCTGAGGATGAGAACGACATCTTGCCACTGTATAGCCAGTTTGTGCAAGGAGAGATTAATTGGGGGTTTTTTTGATGGAGGCCCAAACAAACCAATCATTTCCGCCACAGTCATGTGGCAGACCCTGTCACTGAAATTATTGGTTTGTTAAAGTGTGAATGTCCTGTTTATACAACATAAGGGTGGGTGGAAGGGCCCTAGGACAATTCCATCTTGCACATCTTTTCTTTGCCACATCATTCCAGGGGTGCTGCCCTATATAGGGTGCTGCCCTATCAGTCCAGGGCTGTTGCCCCACTGCCGTTTAAGTGGTGCTGTTGCCTGTTTGCTGTGCTGTGTAATTCTCCAGGGGTGCTGTCTGTGCTGTATAAATCCAGGGGTGCTGCTGTACTTGATCCTAGGTGTAAATGAAAGCCTAGAGCAGATATGAAACAAGCTTCAACATCACAAACAGATTTGTGAAAACATAGCTGCAAATGTGTAAATGGAATTTGCTATTTTGACTATTTTTAAATAAAGTGGAGAGAGACCGCATTTGTGGCCAAAGACAGTGTGACTCAGAAGAAACTGAATTATAATCCAGTTCAACTGCCGGAGAGGTAAAAGTGAGATTTTCTGCAGGAGAATTAGAGAGAGGTTCTTCTCAATTATTTCATGTCAGGGACTCACTCATATGAATGGCTCCAATTAGTCAACCTTAATTTTGATTTATTATTGATGCTTCACATTTTGGGATTATTTATTTAGAAGATGCGCATTTGTTGTACAGGGATCTTCTTTTCCTAAGGGCTGCGTAGTGTTATCGCAAGACAATGCATTGTTAGAAGAACAGAGTTTCAGTGATCTTGCATTGCATCAGCTTTCTGCACTAGATGTTCAGAGTTTCAGTGATCTTGCACTGCAGGACTAGATGGGCCAGGAGCTCCTGTGACGTACAAACAGTTACTTAATAAGGCCCAGTATGGAGTCTTACGGTGGTTTACAGCCAGGAAGATGTCTGACTTGCCAGGCTGAGGCATGCTGTGGGCACAGTGGTTAGCATTGCTTCCTCCCACAGTCCTACTTATAGTATGAAATGAGTTTCGACTGTAGAGCACTAGGGCAGATGCTCAATAACAAAAAAATTCACTGCACAGTCCTAGAGTACTGTACCGAACCCACCCGAACTAAACTTGGCCCATCCGGGGCTGTTGTGGGGGCTCAGGAGGGGCTGCTAAAACATCTATGAGGCTGCTTTATTTTAAAATAAAATATGAACAAAATAAACAAGACACACAGGTATGCTCACATGCGTGTAACTGGGACACACAGGTGTGCTCACATGCGTGTAACTGGGAGCTGTGAAAAATTAAAATAAGGCATCTGCCACAAAATATGTAAATAAAAATGCAATAAAAAATGGAAAAAAAGAAACCCACAAGATTTTCACAAAACAAGTCTCCAGACTCAGTGGAGGGGAAAATATCCAATCTTGATCCTGTGTTATACACCAGTTTATTTGCATCCCAGCATTAAATCCGAAATTTTCTTAATCCCTGAACATGGAGAAGGGGGTACAAATTTGGAGGCTTTGGCCCCTAGTTTTTCAGTTTGTCCAGTAATGTGATCATTAATAATTATATATTTGCTTGGTTGAAGTCCTTTCTGTTCCACACCAATATAGGAGTAGAGGTGAAAGCCTGTGTATTGTTCCTGATTGCGTGTGCCTCTCTAATTTTTAATCACCTTCTTGACACTGGGGGTAATTCAGACCTGATCGTAGACGAGCAAAATTTTGCACGGCTACGATCAGCCACCCTAACATGCGGGTGGACGTCCAGCACAGGGCTAGTCCGCCCCGCATGTCTGGCCCTCCCCCCCACCACACGGGTGTGATAGCATTGCACGGCGGCAATGCTAGTGCACCTGGCGTGTAAGTACCTACCAGCGCAATTATTTTTTTCCGTGTCCTGGGTCGCAGCGGCTGAGTGTGACATCACGCAGCCACCGTGGCCTGCCCCCGCACGGTCCGGGCACATCTGCGTTGCCTGGACCATGCCCTCAAAACGGCGGCTGAGCGCTGCCGGCCCGCCCCCTCCCGCCCAGCGAACACCTCTGCCTTTCAATCACTGGGCTGAGATGCTGATCGCATCTCTGGCATGCACATGCACACTGCGGCGCCTGCGCAGATTAGACCTGACCACCCGCTGTGAGAGCAGCGATCAGGTCTGAATTAGCCCCAATGTCCTCTTCCTCTTGGCTCTTCTCAAAATTGAAAAGTCATCAAAGAAGGAGGTGGTATGTTTGTTGATAGCTATAATTCGGAGAACTTGGCGAGCTTTTTCCAGGGGGACCACCTGTCGCTGAAATGATGGGTTTATTAAACTGTGCATGTCCTGTTTTAACAACATAAGGGTGGGTGGGAGGGCCCACGACAATTCCATCTTGCACCTCTTTTTTTTTCTTTGCATTATGTGTTCTTTGTAGAGATAAGCAGCGGGCATTTTTCGTGTTTGTGTTTTGGTTTTGGATTCGGGTCCGCGGTCGTGTTTTGGATTCGGACGCGTTTTGGCAAAACCACCCTTTCGGGTATTGAATTCGGATGTGTTTTGGATTCGGGCGATTTTTTTTTAAAAACACCAAAACAGCTAAAATCATAGTATTTGGGGTTACTTTTGATCCTATAGTATTATTAACCTCAATAACAATAATTTCTACTCATTTCCAGTCTATTCTGAATACCTCACACCTCACAATATTATTTTTAGTCCTAAAATTTGCACCAAGGTCGCTGGATGACTAAGCTAAGTGACCCAAGTGGCCGGCACAAAGACCTTGCCCATCTAGGAGTGGCACTGCAGTGTCAGACAGGATGGCACTTAAAAAAATAGTCCCCAAACAGCACATGATGCAAAGAAAAAAAAGAGGTGCACCAAGGTCGCTGGATGGCGGTCGCTGGATGGCTAAGCTAAGTGACACAAACACCTGGCCCATCTAGAATTAGACTCCAGTATCATGTGAATTATAAGGCAATATCACTGGAATTATTCATTATAATCAATGGAATTATTGGTCTAAATCACAGGAAGTAAATGACAAAATCACTAGAATTAAAAGCCAGAATCACAGGAATTATTCGTTCTAATCAATGGTATTATTGGTCCAAATCACTGAAAGAAAATGACAAAATCACTGGAATTAAATGGCAGTAATGTTTGGAATTATATCAAATGGCAGTACCACTGGACATATACGGAAGTGTCAGACAGGATGGCACTTTTAAAAAAATAGTCCCCAAACAGCACATGATGCAAAGAAAAGAGAAAAAGAGGTGCACTGACACTGAGCACTGACTAGTGATTCTGAGCACTGATAATACTACTGAGCAGTGATACTGGGCACTGATGATACTACTGAGCAGTGATACTGAGAACTGACACTGAGCAGCACGATGCAGCACAAGACACTGAGCACTGACTGTGATGTTAGTATATTAGAATGCTTAATATTTGTAGACACTCCCTTACTAACATGTGTAAGCCTGAATCTTCAGTGATGGTCCCTGGGACCAGGGGGATGCTGGGAAGTGGGTGGTCCAGTGTGCAGTGTGCCTGGAGTTGGTGATGGAATAAACAGCACAGCAGTGAACTCACATGTCTCTGTGTCCTGATGACTGGATTTACAAACATATGAACAAAACATGGTGTCAGAAGAAGTGTAACTTGGACTGCTAGTGCTCTCAGAGTGTGAAGAATCTTGCAGAAGTCTGTAAGGCTGTGATACTCAGTGTCTACAAAGCCTGCCGTGTGATCCTCTCTTCAAACAGTGAGTAACCATGGATAAACTAGCTCCTCCAACCGACATGCTGATGTCTGGTAACTTGTCTGAAAACTGGAAAAGATTTAAGCAAAGGTTTAATATATATCTTGCTGCATGTGTAGCTGATTCAGAGGCTGACAAAACGAAGGCATCCATTTTTCTCCATGTGATAGGAGAGGATGTGCTGGACATTTATAATAGTTTTCAGTTTGCTGAGGGGCAGAATATGGTGCTATCTTCTATAATGCAAAAGTTTGAAGATTACTTTGTGCCAAGGAAAAATGTGACATATGAAAGATATGTTTTTCATACGTGATCAGAAGTCAGGAGATGGATTTGATCAGTATGTTACAGAGCTGCAATCACTCAGTAAAACCTGTGAGTTTGGTGATTTAAAGGATTCACTGATTAGAGATCGTATTGTCTGTGGAATACCTGATAATGGACTCAGAGAGAGATTGCTGAGAGAGAAAGACCTAACACTAAAAAAGGCAGTGACTATGTGTAGATCTGCAGAAATAACTAGATTTCAAGCCAAAATGTTACACAAGGAAGTTGATGCTAATGTCCATGTAGTGCAGAAAACAGAGCAAAGCAAACCTCCATTCTCAAGAATGAAGCAGTCTAAGCCACAGTCTAATAAGGAAATGTGTAGTAGATGTGGAAATGCTCACAATCCTAAAATGTGCCCTGCTTATGGTAAAACCTGCATGAAATGTGGTAGACTTAATCACTTTGCCAAATGCTGTAAAATTAAAAGAAAAACAACCAAAGTGCATGCTGTTAAACAAACAGATGAATTCTTTGTGGATTGCATTGAACTTTGCAGTGCAGATAAGAAAGAATGGATTGTCCCTTTAACTGTGAACGAGATTGCCATTCCCTTTAAGCTTGATACTGGCATGCAGGTGAATTTAATATAATTTCAAGACTATAAGACTTTTAGAGTAAAACCTAAAATTCATCCAGCCAAAGTGAAAGTTACAGGGTACACTGGGGAGGAAATTCCTGTGAAAGGTACATGCTTAGTGACACTGAAATATAAGGGACAACAGTTTAAAACATTTCTACTGATTGTGGATAAAAATGTGCAACCGATTCTAGGATTAAGTTCCTGTGAGAAACTAAGCTTGCTAAAGAAAGTTTTTATGGTGACATCACAAGTAGAAGATGACTGCAAATCGATGTTTACAGAATACAGAGACTTGTTTGAAGGTCTAGGTTGTTTGCCTGGAGAGCATAAAATAAATATAGACACGCAAGTTTCTTCAGTGATACACCCTTGTAGAAAAGTGCCGTTTGCGCTGAGAGAAAAACTGAAACAAGAGTTAAATCGCATCGAAGCCTTGGGTGTGATACAGAAAGTTGATGAGCCTACTGAATGGGTAAGCTTCTTAGTAATTGTTGAAAAGAAAAATGGACAACTCAGAATATGTCTAGACCCCAGAGATTTAAACAAAGGTATTAAACGAGAACATTTCAAACTACCAACCAGAGATGAAATCATGTCGCAATTTGCGGGAGCAAAATGGTTCAGTAAATTGGACGCATCTTCAGGATTCTGGCAAATGAAGCTAGATGAGGCCAGCTCAAAGCTTTGTACATTTAATACACCAGAAGGTCAATACAGATTTCTTAGACTACCATATGGAATTTAGTCTGCTCCAGAAGTATATCACAAAAAGATACACATGATATTTGAACATATTCCAGGTGTTGAAACAATGATGGATGATATTATTGTCTGGGGATCTACAAAGTAAGAACATGATTCTAGATTGAGACAAGTAATGGAACTTGTCAAGAAAGTGAATCTAAAGCTAAACAAGGACAAATGTGAATTTGGCGTGAATACACTTACCTTTATGGGTGACGTGGTCTCGGATCAAGGTGTAAAACCAGACCCAAGGAAAATATCAGCCATAGTGAACATGGAACGTCCTAACAACAAAGACGACGTCAGAAGATTCCTAGGAATGATTACTTACTTAGGAAAGTTTATTTCTCAACTCTCTGAACGAACAGCCTCTCTTAGATGGTTGTTGGACAAAGATAATGAGTGGATGTGGTCACATGAACAAGAAGAAAGTTGGCAAAACTTGAAACAGATCATTACAGAGCAACCAGTGCTAAAATTCTTTGATCCTGCGAAAAGAATAAGAATTTCAGCAGATGCTTTGCAATTTGGCCTAGGCTCAGTGCTCTTACAAGAACATGAGGATACATGGCAACCAGTAATCTATGCATCAAGAGCACTGACAAGTGCTGAAACAAGGTATGCTCAGATAGAAAAAGAACTTCTAGCGATCACATATGCATGTGAGCGATTTCATCAGTTTGTGTATGGTCAAACATTTACAGTGGAAACTGACCACAAGCCATTGGTAGCTATCATGACTAAATCATTGCATGACTGTCCCATGAGAATTCAACGAATGCTTATCAGACTACAGAAATATGATGTACACTTGCTGTACTGTCCCGACAAATACATGTACATTGCTGATACACTTTCTCATGCTGTGGACAAAAGTGAAGGTTCCAAAAGTCTGATGGATGAAGAGATAGAAGCCTATGTTAATTTGATCGTAGCTTCTCTACCAGTGTCTCTTGCAAGACAAGAACAGATTAGGAAAGAAACTGAGACAGATGACATAATGAAAGTGTTGAAAGATATCATTCTGAAAGGTTGGCCAGCAGAAAACAATGCGTGCCCGCTGTCTATCCATGATTATTGGATGTACTGCAGTGACCTTACAGTTGTTGATGGTATTATTTACAAAGGCATAGGTTTGTCATACCTACAAGACTAAGAAAAACTATGCAGTGCAAGATACATGAAGGCCACTTAGGAGAAGAAAAATGTAAGCGGAGAGCGCGTGAAGTTATGTATTGGCCAAGAAGGAACCAAGACATAGCACAGACTACAGCTCCATGTGAATTATGTCTTACGTATAGACCGAAACAACAAGTCGAGCCACTGAGTCCTCACGCAGTGCCAGAGAGACCGTACCAGAAATTTGGCACAGATTTGTTTGATTGTAATGGGAAAACGTACATTGCTGTGACTGATTATTACTCTAACTACCCTGAGGTGAAGACACTACATACAACTACTAGTAAAGCCGTAATCAATTGCATGAAGTCAATATTTGCAAGGCATGGTGTTCCTATGGAAGTGTTCACTGACAATGGTCCTCAGTTTTCCAGTGCTGGATTTAGACAATTTGCTGATGAGTGGGAATTTGTCCATACTACGTCAAGTCCCCACTATCCACGCTCAAATGGGTTGGTGGAAAGTTCAGTAAAAACTGTAAAGAGTCTCATGAAAAAAGCTCAAGAAGGTAAAGAAGATTTCTACAAAAGTCTTTTAATCTACCGCAGTACACCTTTACAGAATGGACTTTCTCCTGCACAAATGCTGATGGGAAGGAGGATTAGAGCAAATCTCCCGATACATGATGAACTGCTTAATACACATAACTCAGCGTTGGTCAGACTGAGTAAGGAACGTCAAAAGGCAAAACAGAAACTGTTCCATGACAGGCAAGCAAAAAGCTTATCTGATCTAAAATCGGGTGACCAAGTCCGTCTCAGAGATCAAGAGACAGGTATTTGGGTGCAGAAAGGTATTGTGCAAGCACAAGTAGCACCAAGATCTTATACTATATCAGGGCTGGCCAAACCGGTCCTCGAGATCTACCAACAGTGCATGTTTTCCAGGCCTCCTGGAGATCTGTAGAATTGTCAGTTAGGAATGAATGCAGCACATCTTAATAAGTAAATACTACACCTGTGCCCCAGCTAGGTGGTCTGGAAAATGTGAACTGTTGGTAGATCTCGAGGACCGGTTTGGCCAGCCCTGTACTATATGTACAGAGCGTGGAACGGAATTAAG